>NC_059428.1:147202997-147950497 GCF_021028975.2 Sphaerodactylus townsendi
TCTAGAGTGTAACGACCAGAGAATCCCCTCTAGAGTGTAACGACCAGAGAATCCCCTCTGGAGTGTAAAGACCAGAGAATCCCCTCTGGATTTAACGCAATTGGCCATGCTGGCAGGGGCTGATGGGATTTGTAGTCCATGAATATCTGGAGAGCCTCAGGTTGCAGACCCCTGGACTAGAGAATCCCCTCTGGATTGTAAAGACCAGAGAATCCCCTCTGGATTGTAAAGACTAGAGAATCTCTTCTTTCAGAAGGCCTTTTGTCAAACATCTCTGCCAGGTGAATTTCACAGATGGGGTGGGGGTGGGGGTTCAACTCAAAGTTGGTTCAGGACCCTTCTCTCTCCCCCAAGTTTATCTCCTGCCCCCTCCTGCCACCAGGAGCGTTCCTTTCATGAATTTAATCATGCCTGCACGGGGGTGGGGGAGGAAGCGAAGGTGGGGGCGAAGGGGCTCGGCCAAGGCCGGCCACTGCTAATTTGCCGTGCTTTATTCGAAAGTGCGATGAAAGTAATAAGGGAGGTTAATATTTTATAAACAATAAAGGAGAAATTTAGCTCTGCCGGTCGCCTAGTATTTTATAAATTCAATCTGGGCGTTGTTGCTCTCCGGTGAGCAGTTTCGAACCGAGAGCTGCCGAGCTGGCTGTTTTGGCCTTTTGCCTGGCCAGGCTGAATTCACCTCCGGAAACTTTCCGGCCTGGGGTGTGGGAGGCTATAATCGGATTTGGGACCCCCTTTTTTGGTCTGACACCCCCCCCCCCCCCGCTTTGAGTTCAGATGAGAAGAAGTCAAAACGGCTTCCCCACCAACCTGTTTTGTTTGGCATCAAAATCCCGGCCACATTTCCATTCCGACCCTTTTAGCCCTGGAGTGTCAAAATAATCACGACAGATCTCCAATAATAAGAGGCTGGGGGGGGGTTCCTTCTGGGGCCCCCTTTATCGCACAGAAGCGACCACGACCTAGAAATTTGAGCATTTTACTTCGCAGCAAAAAAAATTGCAGGCTGTGGGTGGATTATTTCACTTCGGGGTCAATTCCTGGGTTTACCCCCAAAGTCTGGGACCCCCGGATTGCTGGTTTGCTTTCCTCTGATGCATGGGGATCCAATAGATCACTCTGGATTAAGAGATCCGAGGCTGCAAAGCCTCCCCCTGTCCCAGAATCATTTACTCTGGAATCAACCGGCTCTCTTGCTCCGAGAGATCCCTAGATTGAGAACGGGTTTCCCCACTCCTGGGCTCAATTGAATAGTTTCCTGGGGAAGGACAGCTCTTCAAATATTTCCTGAGACCCCAAAGCGGTCCACCAAAACTTCAGCCTCGCTGTCCTGGGTGGAAATCCGGCACACCCTGAACCGCATTAAAGCCCCATTTGTTGCAAAGGAGTTTTAAACCGGAGCAACCGGTCAAATCTATTTGGAAGCGTCTGTCTGGCTCATTCCGCACATGCAGAATAATGCACTTTCAAACTGTATTCAGTGCTCTTTGAAGCTGTGCGGAATGGCAAAATCCACTTGCAAACAGTTGTGAAAGTGGTTTGAAAATGCATTATTTTGTGTGTGCGGAAGGGGCCTAAGATTCCACCTTTTGCCCCACAGGGAACTGTTCCTCCCCAATCTGCTTACTCCAGAGTAAAACTGCTCGTACATGAAGCCTGCTGGGCTAGTCCCAGTCCTCTCCGAACTCTCTCAGCCCCAACTGCTTCACAAGGGGTCTGTTGTGGGGAGAGGAAGGGAAAAGGATTGTGTAAACCACTTTGAAACTCCTTACGGTTGACAAAAGCGGGGTATAAATCCAAACTCTTCTTCTACTAGCGCACTCGGCAGAGAGATGGAGGGGGGGGGGGCGAGCCGGTTTTGTGTGGTCGCACAATGTGTGGATGGGGTTTAGCTAAGGGGGGTGGGCTTACAATTGCCTTCTTCTGGGATGGGGGGAATTCTTGAACTGACTTTTCAAATAAGGAATGGACTTCTATTGTTACTCCGGTCTCTTTCCCCTGGTATGTGGAGGGCAAAGTGATGGCAAACCACCTCTTGTGGGTGTCTTTCCACCTTCCCAAATAAAATACCCTTTTAGCTCCTATGAAAAGAAACCAATAGTCCGGGGGGCCACCTTCAGGAGCAACAGCACTGATTTGCAACCCTTTTAAACTGTAGTCCCCCCCCCTCGGGGGCACAGACCCTAACCCCACAGCTCTGCCCCTTTGGGTCCCTTGGATTCTCGAATCTGCTATAACTTTGCTTGGATTCTCGAATCTGCTATAATTTCTCTTGGATTCTCGAATGTGCTCTTACTCCGCTTGGATTCTCGAAGTTGGTGTTATTAGTTTGTGATTTGCCCCATGCTCTTGAGGCGACCTTGGGGAGCAACCAAGCGAGAGAGGGGCGCTCTGAGCCGACCCGCCAGCCCTGCAGGGTGGTTCCCTCCCCCCTCTTCTCCCCCCGCCCCCTTGTTTGGTGTCTGCAACCTGCCCTCCAAAGAGTTCACAACTCTCGAACCTGCTATAATTTTGCTTGGATTCTCGAATCTGTTCTAACTCCACTTGGATTCTCGAAGCTGGCATTATTAGTTTGCGATTGAGGCGACCTTGGGGGAGAGACGGAGAGAGAGAGGCGCTCTGGGCCGACCTGCCAGCCCTGCAGGGTGGTCCTCTCTCCCTCCCCGCCTCCTGCCCCCCCCCCGCCCCTTGTTCGGTGCCTGTAACCTGCACTCCAAAGGGTTAACAGCTCTTTGTTCGCCTTCCTTTTAATCCGCCGCCAGGTCGCCAACTCACGTCGTTTCGGATCTGCCAAAGAGAAAGCGTTAACTATTATCTTCTTCTGGCTTGACCATCTGCCGTGGTGGAGAATTCAAAACCCTGGAGATCCACTTATATCCACATCGTAAACGAGAAAAGATGTTTTAATTAAGGGAAATCAGGTTAACTTAGCTCTAATTTACAAGCCGCCCGCTTAATGAATTGTCTGCGCGGCTCCCTCTTTGTAGAGAGTAAATCGCAGGATCTTTTTTTTTTTCCCCTTCGCAGTTCAGACACTAATTAAGTAACCAAGATTTTTTGAGCAGCAAAAAAACCCCCCAGTTTCCACCCGTAATAGTTTTTTTTTTTCCCCTCTCTCCCTACCCTTAAAGCCAGGCTGGTCAGTGCTTATACAAATTGCCAATTAAATTTGATTGATATAATGAAATTGGATTTTTTTTTATTTTCGCGGAAGGCCTCCTTCGCCCCGTCTTTCTGATCTGCCCCCCTCCTCTCTCCCCCCCCCCCAGTCCCTCGCCTTGGCCTTAAAGGGGGAAAAAACCCACAAAAAGAAGAAAAAACCCTATAAATTCTCGTGCCCAGGAAAAGTTGCGAGCCCAAGTTTTTCCCTAAGCGACTTTTGCAGGGATTGGATAGAAACGCACCCCTCCCCCCCCCATATATATATATATATTTATCCTTTTTTTAAAGAGTTTTTTTTTTAAAAAAAATCTTGTTTTGAAGTTAGAAGTAGCAAAGCAAAGATCTAAGGGAACCATTCCGGGGGAAAGCGTTAACAGTTTCCAAAATCTATATCACTGCTTAATTAAATATGTTAGCCTGTTTATAGGATCTGTGGCTAATTATTTAGAGTCATTTAATCTACTCAATTTTCACGTTAATTAAACAGCACCGAGTCGGAATGGAGGCGGGGGCGGGGGCGAGGGCGGGGGCGGGAGGGGGGGCGCCGGGGCGCTGGGAAGGGGGTGCAGCGCCGCCTAGAGGCCGCCTTTCGATCCTGCGCTTCCATCCCCAGAAACACCCAGGAAAACAAAAATAGTTTGGGTGGGTTTGGGGGTCCCCTGGACGGAGAGTCAAAAAGCAGAGTGAATAGGATCAAGATTAAATGGTCAGCCTTACTTAAGAACAGTTTGTTACTGGGCAAGGAACCGGGGGAGGGGGGTATAAATGGGTGGAAAAGGATCTTCTGGCACAGTTTTATGTATGTATGTATGTATGTATGTATGTATGTATGTATGTATGTATGTATGTATGTATGTATGTATGTATTTATTTATTTATTTATTTATTTATTTATTTATTAGATTTAATATGCCGCCCTACCCCCGAAGGGCTCAGGGCGGTGCACAAAAACATCATGTATAAAAACATCAATACAACATAAGCAGCAACTTTAAGCTAAAACAGGGCCCCGCAAAACCCTTACACGACCCTCCTAAAAAGAAATAAAGAGAGAATAATGGGTCCCGACGATGTTAGGGACCCATAGAAAGCAAGGGGAGGGCGCTTTTAGGGTGAAAAGACCTTCCTCTAAATAGCCTGGCCCACAGGATCCAAAGGGTTAATTTATTAAACTATTCGGAGTCTTTTTTGAAACATGTAGAAGAACATGCCTTTTGTTCCTTGCTTTGATTGACACTCAGGGACTCTGAAGGGTTAACTGGTTAAAACATTCAGTCTGTTAAAAACATTTTAAAAAACATTTAAAAAAAACATTTAGAAGAACACATCTTGTTTCTTGCCTCGATTGACATTTTGGGCACAGTTCAGGGGTGTCTGTTTTGTGTTCAGGGGGGGATTTGGGAAACAGGGGGGCAGATCCCGCATTTTGTTGGGGAAGGTTGCTGGATTACCTGGAGCCAGACACTCTCTTTCGGCCTAGACTACCCTGCAGGTTTGTTGTGAGGATAAAAGGCAGGGGGAAGGTGGGGGGCAGAGTGTAAATGAACACTTTGGGGGGGGGGAGGTGGGAGGCAGAGTGTAAATGAAGGACCCCTTTTTTGTTCTCTCTCCTACCCGGTGTCCAAATCGCCACAAGGCTATTTCACAGGGGAAAGTGGCCAGCAGGCGGCCTGAACAGCAGGCAGCTTCATACTGGTCAGTGTCAGTGACGTCCATTCCTCAAGTGATCAGGTTTTAACGAGGCGGGTGATCTGAGGTCCTTGAAGTGGAGGTGCTAGGGCTCGAACCCGTGTTCTCTGCCCCTGAAATATCATTGTTGACATTCGCCAAATGATGTAATTGCTTTTGCAGAGCAGCTAAACCCGGCGCGTTCCTGGTTTGCAGCTGCTGGCATCCCAAAGTGGTGTAGACCCATCAATCAAAAGGCAGTTCAGATATCACACTGCACAATTTTCCTTGCCCCCCCCCCAAAAAAAACGGGCATGGGAGGGGGGCAAACTCCAAATATGCCAACCGGAAGTGCTCAATACTGGGTTGAAGAAGATGCCCACCGATTTCATGGCTTGCCTCCCCCAGATGACCACCCACCTGCCTCCATTTCAGACTCCCAGTGTGAACCCGCCGTGAATGCACACCTGCAGAATCAGATCTTTGGCTCACCGAGGTCAGTATTGCCTGCTCTGGCTGGCAGGGTCTCAGGCGGAGGGCTTTTCGCCTCACCTATCTACCTGTCCTGCTATCTGGAGATGCCGGGCATCGAACCCGTGCGCCCAGCAGAGCCTCTTCCGCCGAGCCGCAGCCCCTCCGTTTAAATAACGTTTTAAAAAATCCCTGAGCATCGCAAACTCGCATCTCAGCATCACTGCCCTGCTGAATTTCTAGCTGCAGGGAACAACGCAATGTAGGACGGCCCCGTTCCCTATTGAGACCCCAGAGGTGGTACAGTCACGACTGGAGACTCGTTCTGCGCATAAGAAGCCAGCCAATGGATTTTGGCTAGCTTTGGCTCGTCTCCCCCCCCCCCCCTTTTGCTTGCAGGGCGCCTGTTGGGGGACGGGGCGGGCTCTCCCCCCCCCCCGATTAACTGACACATTATGAAGCTCCGCCGCTTTCTGGACCGCCTGCCTAATTGTTTTGGCCGCCCCCTCGGTTTTGTGCGCCCATCTGTCTCCCTTCTTTGCTTTTGTCCTGCCCTCCCCCTCCCCGTGCCTTCTGGCCCGTTGGCCCGTCGGCACGAGCCGGCGGGAACAAAAGCCCCCCACCCCCAGAGCTGATAAGACACCCTTGATTGAATCTGGATTGTTCTCCCCCACCCCCAGCCCTCTTAGTTTGCAGGGGGAGGGGAATCCAGTTTCAGGCGCCCTCTGCTTCCACCACCCCCCTTCCAGCTCCAGACCCTTGGGCCCCCCAGGGGCAAAGATTTCCAGTGGCTCAATTTGTGCAAGACCAGGCTTGCTCGGAAGTAGGGCTCCGTGTCGCACAGCAGTGCATAGGGGGGGGGGTTGGGTGACCAAGGGGGTGGAGGGGGGAGAATTGCCTCTTGCGTAAGGGACGCAAGAGGCAATTCTCCCCCCTCCACCACCATTGGATTGAGCTGGAGGGGTTGACTCTAAAATGCATGGGTTGCTTGCAAGCTGAGAATCGGGCCGTTTCCAAGGTTAAGGCACCTTTACTCGGGGGTAGGTATTGGTTTCAGTGCGGTTGTCCTAATAGGGCCGGGGAGGGATCCGGGCATGGTTACACTGGAGGAAATCCCACCTGGACTGACTTCCAAGTAAGCAGGCCAAACAGTAGGCACGTCTCACAATGCCCTTACTCCTAGGTGTAGAGGGTTTGGCCTTTACTCCTTAGGTGAGTAGAGGATTGTAGTTGTTGAGGCCAATGCTTCTCAAGGCGAATTTGCCTAGACTGCACCGTGAACGGAGAAAAGGGTCTTCCTGGTTGGCCCCTTTTGCTCTGGGAAGCATTTTCGCCAGCTTTTAGGATGAAACAGAGTTTCTTCGTGGGGTTTGCGCCAACAGCTTCCCTACTTTAACTTGCCAAATAGGAGGAAATGAAGGTTTTAGAAAGCAGGAGTTGAGGGGGGGGGAGCAATCAACCCCCCCAGCAAACACAGAATTAAGTTCTCATTTGCTTAAGCACACTTAAACCACATTTCAGTCTGCATGAAAGCAACAACGTGGTTGCCAAGCAATGGACTGACCAGAGGTGCAAGAGATGCATATCAAATGCGCAAATCCCTTTTGTTTAGAAAAGGGAGCCAGCTGGGGCAGTGGTGAGCGGGTCTGGGAGGTTCAGATTCGGACCTCCCATTTGGCCACGGATGCTCACTGGGTCACCTGGGGTCACTCACTTGGGCACACATATTCTCAGCCTAATCTACCTCGCAGGGCTGTTGTTGGGAAGATAAAGTGGAGGACAATGTTGTGAGCTGTATTAGGTTCCCATTAGGGACTGAAGCAAGATATAAATTATAATGTAAGACCCGTATTCTGTAGTATATACAAAAGGAGAGAAAATCCTAACTTCTCAGCACAGATTCCTTTCTTTCTTTCTTTCTTTCTTTCTTTCTTTCTTTCTTTCTTTCTTTCTTTCTTTCTTTCTTTCTTTCTTTCTTTCTTTCTTTCTTTCTTTCTTTCTTTCTCTCTTTCTTTCTTTCTTTCTTTCTTTCTCTCTTTCTTTCTTTCTTTCTTTCTTTCTTTCTTTTTCTTTCTTTCTTTCTTTCTTTCTTTGTTTCTTCTTTTCTTTGTTTCTTTCTTTCTTCCTTCCTTCCTTCCTTTCTTTCTTTTTTTCTTCCTTCCTTCCTTTCTTTGTTTCTCTCCCCCTCTTCCTTCCTTCCTTCCTTCCTTCCTTCCTTCCTTCCTTCCTTCCTTCCTTCCTTCCTTCCTTCCTTCCTTCCTTCCTTCCTTCCTTCCTTCCTTCCTTCCTTTCTTTCTTTCTTCCTTTCTTTCTTTGTTTCTCTCTCTCCCCCTCTTTCTTTTTTTCTGTCTGTCTGTCTGTCTGTCTGTCTGTCTGTCTGTCTGTCTTTCTTTCTTTCTTTCTTTCTTTCTTTCTTTCTTTCCTTTCTTTCTTTCTTTCTTTCTTTCTTTCTTTCTTTCTTTCTCCCTTTCTCTCCTCCCTTTCCTATTCCTTCCTTCCTTCCTTCCTTCCTTCCTTCCTTCCTTCCTTCCTTCCTTCCTTCCTTCCTTCCTTCCTTCCTTCCTTCCTTCCTTCCTTCCTTCCTTCCTTCCTTCCTTCCTTCCTCCAGCTTGCAGTTGGAGCCGGTACTATAATCTATTTGTGTGTGTGTGTGAATCCCCCACTCCCTTAACCAAAATATGAAACTCTGCTTCTGGATCTCAGGAATAAATAAGAACAGACAATCAGGTTTGGCACTTTGGATTAGAACTGGGTGTGTGTGTGTGTTCCTGAATCCCAAATTTGGGGGCTGGCAAAGAAAGGAAAAGGGTGGGGAGGGACAGAAAAGCCGAACCATGCTTGGATCCAAAGCCCCGTCAAGGAGAAATCATAGAGCTTTTAAGAAGGGGATTAAGGAAAGTGGTCACTTTTGACTCAGTGGGGAAAAAAAATCTTTCCCTGACAGTAATGAAAGCGGGGTGATATAAGTGTCTTCTGGTTCACAATAGCAATTAATATGGTAATATTCTCCCATTAAAGATGCTAACGCCCAAGATGGAAGCGGGAACATGGATAAAACATTTAATAGGGAGCGGAGGAGGTTGGGGGGGGGCGCTTTCTTTCTTGTTCTTCTCTTTCTAACGCATCAGGTAATAAAGTCAAAGACAGGAATTTGGGGAGCCCCCCCCCCCCAGACCCCTTTGTTCCGTGGCACAGTATTCTACAAACCTCTCCTCCGCGAGGGAGGGTTTGAAGGATTTCCAGAGCGGTAGGCCTGTTAGCAGGGAAATCAAGCAGGAGTCAAAACCACCAACATTTATGCCGGCAGAAGCTTTCAAGGATATGAAGTGTGCACGAAGGATGCCTTCATTACAGCCTGATGTCTGCATCTACTAGAAAGGTACACATAGAAGACAACGAACACTCCAATGCATTTGATGAAGTGAGCTCCAATTCCTGAAATCGCGCACCGCAATAAATTCGGCTCATGTTTAATTCTGGAGAGTCTTTCAGGCCTGCAAAAGACTGGCTTGACAACAGTACATGCAAAAGGGATCTGGGAGACTTAGTAGGCCACAAACTGAACACGAGTCAGCAGTGTGACGCGGTGGCCAAGAAAGCCAATGCGATTCTGGGCTGAATCAATACCCTGTTTCCCCGAATATAAGACATCCCCTGAAAATAAGACGTAGTAGAGGTTAAGAACATAAGAACATAAGAACAAGCCAGCTGGATCAGACCAAAGTCCATCTAGTCCAGCTCTCTGCTACTCGCAGTGGCCCACCAGGTGCCTTTGGGAGCTCACGTGCAGGATGTGAGAGCAATGGCCTTCTGCGGCTGTTGCTCCCGATCACCTGGTCTGTTAAGGCATTTGCAATCTCAGATCAAAGAGGATCAAGATTGGTAGCCATAAATCGACTTCTCCTCCATAAATCTGTCCAAGCCCCTTTTAAAGCTAAAGGTTTTGCTGTAGTGTAAAATATAAGGCATCCACCGAAAGTAAGACGTAGCAAAGTTTTTGTTTGGAAGCACACCAGACGAACAGAACACAGAAAAAATAAGACATCCCCTGAAAATAAGACATAGCGCATCTTTGGGAGCAAAAATTAATATAAGACACTGTCTTATATTCGGGGAAACACGGTAGGAGTATAGTGTCAAGATCGAGGGCTGTAATTGTACCTCTCTATTCTGCATTGGTTAGATTTCACCGGAAATATTGTGTACAGTTCTGGGCACCGCAGTTCAAGGATATTGACAGGTTAGAATGGGTCCAGAGGAGGGCAACCAAAATGGTCAAAGGGCTGGAATCCATGCCCTACGAGGAGAGACTTAGGGAGCTGGGGATGTTTAGTTTGGTGAAGAGAAGGTTAAGAGGTGACATGATAGCCCTGTTTAAATATTTGAAGGGATGCCATGTTGGTGAGGGAGCAAGCTTGTTTTCTGCGGCTCCAGAGACTAGGACTAGGAGTCATGGGTTCAAGGTGAAGGAAAAGAGATTCCACCTCAACATCAGGAAGAACTTCCTGACAGTCAGGGCTGTTCGACAGTGGAATGCACCACCTCGGAGTGTGGTGGAGTCTCTGAGCCCAGCTTGGAGCAGGCACAGGGAGTTTGTGGTGGAGCAAGCCCAGTTGAACGCTGCATTCAATGGTGCACCTGCCCTGAACTCCACGTGGGCCCAGTTGCTTCCAGTGGCTGCCGGGCCGGGGACTGGCACCCCTGTAAAGCAGTGCCCAGACCACGTGCCCTGCCTTTCCCCACCCTAGATACGCCTTTAGCTAGCCTGGGCTGTCCAAGTCAGGACAAGAAATGGTGGTTTGCCATTGCCTGCCTCAACAAAGCAACACTGTGTTACTATGGCCCCTTCCGCACATGCCGAATAATGCGCTTTCAATCCACTTTCACAATTGTTTTCAAGTGAATTTTGCTGTTCCACACAGCTGAAAAGTGCAATGAAAGTGGATTGAAAGTGCATTACTCTTCATCTGCTGAAGGAGCCTACAGAAGGTCAACGCTGCTTAGATTCCAAGATCTAACAAGATCAGTTTGGCCCCCTGTTGACCAGAAGGAAACTCCTTTCCCTTCCTCTCCCCACAACAGACACCTGGTGAGGTAGGTGGGGCTGAGGGAGTTCTGAGAGAACTGTGACCAGCCCAAAGTCACCCAGCAGGAATGTAGGAGTGCGGAAACACATCTGCCTCACCAGATAAGCCTCTGCAGCTCAAGTGGCAGAGTGGGGAATTGAACCCGGTTCTCCAGATTAGAGTCCACCCGCTCTTAACCCACTACACCACGCTACCTTAGGGTTATCCCAGTGTGGTGTGACAATAACAGTGTCAGACTAGGACAGTGGTGGTGAACCTTTGGCACTCCAGATGTTATGGACTACAATTCCCATCAGCCCCTGCCAGCATGGCCAATTGGCCATGCTGGCAGGGGCTGATGGGAATTGTAGTCCATAACATCTGGAGTGCCAAAGGTTCGCCACCACGGGACTAGCAGGTAGGAAATCCAGGTGGGGATTCTCACTCATCCCCTGGAAGCTGGTTGGGCGACTTTATCTCAGTCACACCCTCTCAGTCTGGCCCACCTTACAGGGTGGTTGTGGAGATAAAACAGGGGAGAGAAGAATGTAAGCCATCGGCAGGGGGGAACAAAGAGTGCAAATGGATGAAATAAAACAAATAACAAAGTTGCTCATTTTCTGTCACCTGAGAGCATCCTCTCCGTCCCTGAGACCCGTCCACCCACCCCAGGGAACCCTTCTTTACCACGAGACAGAAAACTGGCAAAGATTTCCGGCAAACAGAACCCCCCCACCCCAAACCACCCGACTATCTCTTTTATTCCAGAACCCAGTGGCTTCGTCCGCACCGCCAGGCCTTCCCGGACAACAGTTCGATTTTCATTAGGCTAACGCTTGTGTTTCTTTGGCTCGGCGGGCAGGCATTAATTATTTATATTTAATTTTCCGAGGCGAGAAGGGGCCCCGCCGGCGGACGCCGACTCTCCCCGGCCGGAACCGCTGTTCGACATCCTTCTTCCCCTAGCCCAGAGCCGCCCCAGGAGGGTTCGGCCGTGCCGCTCGGCAGCCTCATCTTAATTGGCCTCTCGGATCCCACCTTTGCCTCGTGGTCACCTCGGTCTCCCCGACTCGTAATTTTCTGGATATTAAATGTGGCCTATCGCGGACGGGCTTTGTCGAATTAAAGCCGGGAAGTTTTGCTTGCCCTCTGTTGACCTTTCCCCTTAAAGTCCCTCTGCGGGGGTGCCGGGTGGCTTAATTCATTCATATTTGTGTAGCGCTTTGAGATACTACAAGAGGGCAAAGTGTTATTATTGTTCGCGAGTCCGACATCCTCCACGCGTCCTGGTAAATGAGCTTGGCTGGGCTCACCGGAGGTCGGCCTTCCACCCAAACCTGGGTTTTATTGATAAAAAAAAATATGCGGTAATTAAAATCTTGTGTGGGGGTGGCTGTTTAAGTCTGTCGGCAACTGGTTAGCCTGCACTGCAAACTATAGCGGGCTCTGACGTACATAAACAGTGGTGTGTACCCAGTGTTAAACATCGCAACGCCCTGGTTCTCTAGCCATTACGAACCCCCCAGCTTGGGTTTTCCACACTGGCAAATCCAGTTGTGAATTATCAGTACAGCACAGCAACAGTGCCCTGATCCACTGCTTGCTTTCGTAACCTCCCGGCTGGACTACTGCATCTCGTGCCATGTGGGGCCGCCCTTGAAGACAACTCAGGAACGGCAGCTGATGCCGACTCCGGCATCCGCCTGATTATTGCGTGGGGCTGGCTGACAGGAACAGATGTTGCCCGTTTGGCAACAGCTGCTGGTGTGTTTCAGAGTTCACTTGGAGCTGCTGGTTGTGACCTTGAAAAGCCTTCACGGTCTGGGGCCCACGTATCTAAAGGATGGTTTCTCTCCGCGTACGTCCCCATGTACCAGCTGCGGTCTTCTAGCCACCTACCGCTTTCCCCTCACTTGCGGTCGCCCACCTCTGGTTCCAACCAGAGCCTGTGTTTTCCCACCTTACGAATAGGAAGAGGCGCTATCTTTAAAAGCTCCAAGACCATCTTATCCTCTAGGGATTTCATGGCTGACAGGCAGGTTCTTGGAAAAGGGGGGAACGACTTTGGGATTTTATTGCACTTTGCATTTTCTTTCCTTTTTTAATTTGAACCTGTAAGCCACGAGTGAAAGGCGGGGTATACATATTGTAATAAGTAAAACACAGATTTTTAAAAAGGTCTATTATGTTTGGCTCTGGCAATCCTTCCTGCGTACTTAACAGAGTCCTTTCTTCACGTATAAACCCTGTACGCACGCACACACTTATACATGAAGATTGGCAGTAAAGGCTTAGCTTCACTTTCCATCTTTTCCTGCTGCTACATCTCCAACAGGGCCTATTTGGTTGTGGCTGCGGAATTTCCACAAGGCAGAAGAAACCATTCTCTCTGTTCTCCAAATGATAGACTTAAACAGTCCAACCCGCAGGGCATTCTGCAGCTCAGCCCCAAAGGCTACACGGTCAACGATCCAGCTACGTAAACAATCGCCCACTGAGCAGAATTCAGGCTCAGCAGGCCGGGAAAAACAGAGCTCTGCCGGGTTGTGTGAGAACATGTATGCGTGTTGGTTACGATGGGCTCTGCTGTCAGGAAGCAATAGAGCCAGGAAGCCACAAATGAGTCAATGAACCAAGGACAAAAGGTCTGTTGAAAAATCCTGACGTCAGGCAAACCGGCAGGAGTCAAAGCACCCCTTGTCTGGTTACATCCTGTCTGGTTACAAAATGGAAAGGTAAAAGGATAAGCGGGCAGGAGGGAAGCAGGGTATAGCCTGGTCTTGGAAGCTAAGCAGGGCCACTCCTTGGATGAGAGACCACCAAGGGAGGCTCTGCAGAGGTAGGTAACGTCAAACCACCTCTGCCTCTCACTTGCCTTGCAGGCCCTTTGCTGGGTCCGAATTCATTTTCTCTCGGGCTGTAATTCCCTGGTCCACCGTCTGCTCTCTGACACCCATTCCAACCCCTGGTTTTCCACAATTGAAGAAAAAATGGCCTCTATTGGACTGTCAGTGGATTCACTTTGCCCTTTGTCCTATTCAGAAGCTTATGGGAAATTAAAAGGTCAACTATTGGATAGAGAGTTCTCTACCCTAATCAACAATCAAGTAGCCAAGAAAACGATAGCTCCCCCCTGTATTTTCTCTCTTCTCCCATTTTGAACGGGGCCACTTGGCACCACTACCTGTATTGCTCAATAAACCCCGTTCAAAGGAGAGCCATAATGCTCGCCAGGTTTAATGTTATGCCTTCTGCCTTGTTGCATGGCAGATTTAATAAGCAAGAAAAGGCTAAAAGATTGTGCCCATCTAACAACGGCTCAGTTGAATCTCTGGCCCACCAATTACTACACTGTCTCAGATTCAAGGAAATCAGATCCAAGTATGTGAATCTTACTCCTTTACATTTACCCGACCTCCTCGATTTATTTAGATTACACTACTTGTTGGACAACCCTGATCCTTCTCTCTGTATGACAGTGGCAGACTTTCTCCTGGAAATTACCAAACGCCAGTAGATTTCCTTCGACCTAACGTTTATTTCCTGTTTTGTATATGCTTTTTAATCCGTTTTTTACTATTGTTGTACTGTTGTCTATGCCAATAAAGGCTTGCTTCTCGCTTCTCTCTTTGCTGGGTCACCCTAAAGTGGAAGCTAAGGAGGGTCACTGCTTGGGTGGGAAGGCAGAGAGTCAAACCAGAGTCTTCAAGATCCTAGTCACAAACTCTAACCATGAGTCAATTTACCAGCTTCCCATTTCACACCACCCAGATTCCCCCCACTACAAAATATACGCTTAGTACAGTCTACTCCAGTACAATCAGCAGACCCAAATACCTTATATGCCAGTGATGGAGAACCTTTTCGAGACCCAGTGCCCAAATTGCAACCCAAAACCCACTTATTTATCGCAAAGTGTCAACACGGCAATTTAACCTCAATACTGAGGTTTTAGTTTAGAAAAAACGGTTGGCTCCGAGGCGTGCGTTACTCGGGAGTGAGATTGGTGGTAGTTGGTGGCTTTGCTTTGAAGCAACCGTGCAACTCTTCCAACGGGTGAATCACGACCCTAGGAGGGTTTACTCAGAAGCAAGCCCCATTGCCAGCAACCGAGCTTACTGCCAGGTAAAGGATCGTGCTTTAGTTCTTCGCATGAAAATCAGTGGGGTTTAACAGCGCTTAACAGGGTTACCTACACTGCTTCCCCAAAACTAGGTCTTAGGTTTAATGCTGATAATTGAGCCCAGCGGCCCAGGCCAGCCTAGAGAGTGGGGCGGGGGGGGGGGGGACTCTGTTTGCACGTGCCCACAGAGAGGGCTCTGAGTGCCACCTCTGGCATCCGTGCCATAGGTTCGCCACCATTGTCACATATAAGTCTACTTTTTAAGCACATTTTTTTGCTGGAAAAAAACCCCCTCAACTTATACGTGAGTGAACGGCTGAGCTTGCAGACCTGCAAAAAAGACTTGCTTTGGGGCAGCGGCTGCCCTCACCACGCCAGCATCTTCACTGTGTAATGATAAGCTATCCGTGTTGAAGGAGAATTTGTAGGGACTTTTTAAAAGGGGGATCTTGTTGAGCATCTTCCCTGTGAAACTCTGAAGAGATAATGTCTGTGAGGGTTATATAGTCCACTTCAGAACTTTCAAAGTTATTGTTAATACCAGACTGTTTTTCTTTGAAATAAATATTCAAAAACGTTTTTATTGGTATCTATTTTTATTTTTGAAATTTACCGGTAGCTGCTGCATTTCCCACCCCAGTCTTATGCTCGAGTCAATAAGTTTTCCCATTTTTTTTGTGGTAAAATTACTTATATTCGGGTCGACTTATAGGCAAGTATATAGGGTATTTCATTCCATCTACAAGATGTGTATCTTGCCTTCCTGCCTGTACAGGAGCCGGCAAGGCAGCTAATGACTGAGAACACAGATGATAAACAAAGTTACATTATGAAACTGTTGAAATCAACCCCTCTCCCAAACTTGCATCATAACACAATTTTAAAAGCGTTAAAAAAACAGTGAAAATGTTTACAAAACAATTAAAGTCCATACAAAACGTTAAAACGAGTTGGGAGGGAGGGATATTTGAGGAAGTGCCAATTGAAACCGAAAAGAAGAAGAAGAAGAGTTTGGATTTATATCCCCCCTTTCTCTCCTGCAGGAGACTCAAAGGAGCTTACAATCTCCTTGCCCTTCCCCCCTCACAACAAACACCCTGTGAGGTAGGTGGGGCTGAGAGAGCTCCGAAGAACTGTGACTAGCCCAAGGTCACCCAGCTGGCGTGTGTGGGAGTGTACAGGCTAATCTGAATTCCCCAGATAAGCCTCCACAGCTCAGGCGGCAGAGCTGGGAATCAAACCCGGTTCCTCCAGATTAGATACAAACTCTTAACCTCCTACGCCACTGCTGCTCCTATCTTGGTGGAAGATGGCAAAAGTCTCCCAGGAGACAGTTCCAGATCTTTGGGGCCACGACCAAGAAGCCCCTGTCTCGGGTCGCCACCTGCCTAATCTCAAAAAGAGGGGCCTACATTGTATGTATAAATATAAATAACCTGTGTAAAGAAGCCATCGACCACACCAGCAAGCAGAGATGTAAAACCACTGACTGAATGTCGAAACCAATATGAAAAGGAAACCAGAGAGCGGGCGCTTAGCTCATCCTTAGACCAACAATTCACACAATATCTCAGCACCACGGTAATGTCTGCTGCCGATGCTTGCGTGGAAGACAGGCCAGGTTTCAAATCTGTCCTGGAGCCACGGATCAATTAAAGTTGTCAACACAGAGGCTTCCCCTTCTCAAAGATCCCACTGAGGATTTCCGGGGCCTGCTGGGCGCTTCCGGCAAACGTCGTGGCAGCCGCGTCTCTCTCCGCCTGCAGAACCCGGTGCATTTTTTAATACTTAATTGCATCATTGTGGTTGGATTTCTAAGGAGATTCCCTCCTCCCAAAGACACATTCCAAAAACCAGTGCCAATTGAAGACCCAGTTCATAATTACTCCCAAACAGTCCCCTTTCTTCTAGAAATAAATTGGAGGGGGGAAATACACCAAATGACATAGGAGCGTGGTGGTGACGTCACGGAGACTGTCCAATAGTCCCCTGTGATGGTCATGCAAGCACATTCTAGAGTGCCGGGGCTTGAAGAAAGGGAGCTGAGTTTTCCCAAGGACAAAACATAATGGTTTGAGAAGGGACTTCTATTCTGGGTTTTTGGCCTGGCCGGGGCCCCTTCCGCACATGCCAAATAATGCACTTTCGATCCACTAGGGTTGGGGGTCACCACAACATGAGGAACTGTATCAAAGGGTCAAGGCATTAGGAAGGTTGAGAACCACTGGTTTAGATGCTGATGAGAAGGGAGGTGTTTTTTCCTCTGCTTCCTTACAATACTGTGAAGTGTGTCTACTTCCCTGGGCTTTCCCCAGCTTTTCTATGATCTTCCCAAACTCTTTCTCTCGCCTTTCATCCTTGGAGCCTGGAGCGTTGCGCATGCGTCTCTGTTCCAGTTTAGCCACACAACAGTCCTGTGAAGTAGGCCATGCTTAAAAAAGAATATAGTTGGTTGCTCAGTCATGGCGAACCAGGGTTTGAAGGTGGGTTTCTTCAACCCTGGCTAGATTTTCTAATCATGACAGAACACTAGTTTACTCTTCCTTTGCTACACTGACATAGTTGGGGCGCGGGGGGGGGGGGGGCGACAAATCTAAACTGGCTACGCACACTTATTTAGGAGTAAATGCCATTGAACTCGGTACTAATTACTTCCAAGCCAATATGAAAAAGATTTCCTTGTAAGAGGCTTCTGAATTAAGAGTGGAGGCACACTTCACTATTCAATCGTGCGAAAGCGAAAATGACTTTCCTCTCTCAGCGGAGCCCTCCCGCTGTGTCTCTACCAGAGTTGCTGATCTGGGGCTGTTTCCTGGCTGGAAGGGGACAAAGGAAAAGAAGGGGAGAAAGGCACAGTAGGTTTTTTCCCCTCTTCCTAAACTCTATATTGGTGAGGCCCACTTCTGTTTTTTGACATGGAAAAGGGGAAACCTGGAGTGGTAGTTCATGCAGAGTTGCAAAAGGCAACCTCTTCTGAAGACAGATAACATTAGTGGAAGACAAGCCAGAAGGGACACAAGGTTGCCAGCACTGAAAACAGAAAAAAAATTAAACTCTTTTTCCTAAAGCAGGTATTTGGGACAGATAGTGGGATAGTTTAACGAAGACATTTCTGTATACATGGGGAGTCTTGCTAAGTGGGTAGAGTTCTTTTCCCTGTGCATGGATAGCTTTCCTTATTGACGAAAGGGGCCAATCTAGTATACTATTTGATATAGCAAGATATGTGTTTCTGTGTGCATTTCCAGGGCACCCGGCCAACCCAATTCCATTTGCCACGTGCTTATATTTATTGTAACAATGCCCTCGAGCAAACGGCTTCACAACTCTGAGCATTAAATATCATCCGCGCCTTATTCCAAGTAGGCCTCAACCTGCTATGAATTTTATCCGGCGCCGGGCTCTCGGAATTATTGTCCATCAGCAAAAGTTTGCTGTTGTTGCTAGAATAGCCATTTGGCCGGAGCTGGCGAATAGACTCCCAACCCCAAGCTGTGATTTTTACAAACTCACATTTTATTATTAGAAAGAGGCTCAGTTCACAGAGAGGCCAAGTTGATAGACAAGGGAGTGCTGCCATCTGTTGGCGCCATCCTGCTCCTGCAATCGATAGCCAGATGGTTGGCTGGCGTGATACCGCTATAGTCCTATCAGATGGTACAGTCCCTCCAGACTTCATTGGTGATACGAATAAAAATTCTGTGAATCAATAGGTGAAATTCACCCCTCTTGACATTTCTGTTTTCTTCACCTTGGTCACAAGGGAAGGTGAAAAATGGAAAATATTCATTTTCTTGGGAATACATGCACAAGGGTGGATTAGGAAGGAAAGAAGGACGAGAGAGAGAGAGAGAGAGAGAGAGAGAAAAGAAAGAAAGACCCCTTCCACACATGCAGAATAATGCACTTTCAATCCACTTTCAGTGCACTTTGCAGCTGGATTTTACTGTGCAGAATAGCAAAATCCACATGCAAACAATTGTGAAAGTGGATTGAAAGTATATTATTCTGCATGTGCGGAAGGGGCCAAAGAGGGTTCCTGAGACATCTGTTTTCATCCTAGTGATCAAGGGGGAAAGTCATTTTTCCGGGAAGAGTTGGTGAGAGAGATACGACCCTCCGTACATTTTTATTCTACACTAGGGATGGTGCTCCCAGTGGGATCTACCCTCTCCCTGGCCCTGCTCCAAATGTGTGCAAGAATCATCTTCCAGAAATTCAGGAGGAGATATTCTTAAAGGATAACTGATAACAGACACGGGTCGAACATCTTCTTTTCCACCCAACCCCACACTTTTGCTCCTGCAAACCAATCATAGATGTTTTAATAGATGGGTGGGACTGCAATTCATTTGACCGCACACAGTTGTAAACTTGTAATTCAACCAATAAATAAAATAAAAACACTTAGCCCCAAAAGGGGAGGGGCCCTAAGGTTGATCACTGTGATACTTTAATGATCAGTATTAGATAACTGGGGAAAGAAACATATTTGAGCTCCATGCATAGCTTGAGATGGAAAACTCACCAGCAAAATCTAAGCAGGGAATGGGAGAGCAAGCAGCAATGAATGGGTGACATCTAGTGGCAGCACGTTCCAAATGCAAGCCAGGCTTTCCGGGGTGGTTGGTTCTGTAAAAAATATTCAGTGGCCCTGAGGGTTTGCGGGATGGTGGGATTTGAGGAAGCCTCGTTGTGGGAGGGGTTGGGGGAAAATGGGAACGGGGTTGAGTGCAGGGTGGCCATCTTCCAGGCGGGAGATCTCCTGGAATTACGACCGATCTCGACGTTACGGAGAAAAAGGTGACTTTGAAGGGTGGCCTTCGAGGCCTGTATCCAGAGGTGGGATCCAGCAGGTTCTCACCAGTTCCCGAGAGTGGGTTACTAATTATCTGTGTGTGCCGAGAGGGGGGTTACTAATTGGGTCTGCTTTTCCGTTAGAAATTCCATTAGGTCCAAAAATCATGAAGTCCTGTTGTTTCCTATGTGGCTGGTTAGCGAAGGTAGAAAACGGGATAATTCTCCCTGTTGGGCTGTTTTAAAAACATGTTTTAGAAATATGGTAAAGTTCCCTGTTTAAGGAAAGTCGCCTTCTTTTGATGTCTAGAAACAAAATTAAGTATTTGAAAGTATTAAGTATTTGACAGGCAGTCAATTGGAGGAGAAGTAGTTGTTTCTGTTGGCAGTAGGACTTGCTAGAATGAGTTTAAATTATGGACAGAAAGATACCAGCTGGAAATTAGGAACTTTTTTTTACAGTAAGAGTTTTTTTACAGTAACAGAGAAATTATTAATGCCCCGCCCCCAGAATGCCCGGCCACGCCCCCATCGTGCCCCGCCCAGCCCCATTGGCGCTACGCCACTGTTTGAATCCCACCACCAGGGGAACCTGTTACTAAAAATTTTGGATCCCACCACTGCCTGTATCCTACTGAGGTCTCTCCCCACCCCAAAGCTCACCTTTCCCAAGGTCCACCCCCCCCCCCAATATTCAAGAATTTCCCCCACCCAGAGTTAGCAACGTCACCTTGATGCTTTGTATAGGGCCTTGGGCGAGAAGACTTTATTATAGGGCCCACAATGATTTTTAAAAACCCAGCTAGGATTTGGACAGGAACGGTGTGGCCCTGTATGAGTCACTGGTAAGGCCAGCACAGAAACAACGCAGGGTGATCCAAGACTGGATCTTCCCAGCGGTTTGAAACTGTTCATGGCTGCTGCCCAGGATCTGGATTTGAATCCAAGCCGCACAGCCAAGAGTGGGGAGGAAGAGAAGGAGGGCTTCCACCCCCTGCTTCATGCACACTGCAATCCCTCTCTTTCAGCCTACCTTACAGGGTTGTTGTTGCTATAAAATGGGGTAGCAAGAACAATGCACACCGTCCTGGCCTCTTCAAATGATAAATATGACCATGATGGAGAAAGGGAATAGGACTGGTTAGGACTGGCAGGCAGTGCCTGGAAAATGACTGGAGAGAAAAATTAAATAGAAAAATTAAATAGAAAAATAAGGCCTTGTCTCCTTAAAGGAAGGTCTTATCATAGAGTTCCTGATGATTCCTAGAACTACCCAGAAGTGACTTAGGGTAGTTCTAGGAATTGTTGGAAACTCTATGATAAAACCAGAAGTTCTTACTATAGAATGGGACCTGGCCACACAAGGTCCCCCGGCCCCACTAGGCCATCCCTGGTGGCAGTTGATTGCGCTAATTATTATCTTATTTTTACTGCATTTGTTTTCTATTACTTTTACCACATTCGGTTTCTAATGTTTATCGTCCGGTTTTTGCAGGCTGTTTTGTTTGCGGCATGTCACGAGTTGGCGATCCGTCTCGAGTCTCGGTGAGACAGGCGGACGATGAATAAAGTCAACCAATAAAAAAGTAAAACGAATCTCACGGCGCTCGCACGGCGCTTCGCCCCACCTTGGTCTGTTGACCTGTTCTGTGGAGGGTTGCCTGAGGTCCCAGGAGGCGCATGTGAACATCTCTGAACATCTCCGAGCATCACTCTTGCTCCCCACCCCCTGACGTGATAAATGACGTCTCCAATCCAGATGCGGTCCAAGAGGCCGCCGTCTGCAGATTTGTGGAGTGTCCGCCAGGAGAGAGGCAAGGAAAGCTATTTCCCAAATAATGAATCTTAAGAAGAACATTAAAGTTGTAAAACTCCTCTTCATTATTTCTCTTTAAGGTTATTTATTAACCCGGAATTGCCGGCCTCATATTTCTCTTTTATTTGCAGTCTCCCCCGGGCTAAAGTGCTAGATATTTATCTTCCAGGTTAGCATTCTTTTTATAGTGTTCCCGGGGTTATATACTGCCCTTAATTTTATTAGTTGGTGTTGTATATTAAATTATGCTAAATAAAAACGTGCTGCCACGGGAAAGACTATTTTCCTTCCTCCAAGCCAGGATCGAACCCTCGCATCTTTCAATGACCCACGATCAAGCTGAGTTGTCTGATATTTGGGGGTGTGTGTTTAACTTTGCAGGGGAAACCTGCCACGAAAGGAATGATTCATTATTCCTGGGGCCAAATCCTGGAGAGAACTGGGCGTCTTTGTTCACAGCGGGTTGCCGAAAACGCCACGTAAATTCCAGATCCTTCTGCAAAGCATGCTAAATGAAGATGAGAACAGCAGAAAAGTCATAGCTGCTATTTTATAATATTTGCAGGGTTGCCAAAGTCCAGGTAGTGCCAGAGAAACTTCTGGAAATACAGCTGAGCACCAGGTGGAACAGAGAACTTTTCCTGGAGAAAGTGTTTACTTGGGGGGGGGGGGGCATTAGACCCCGCTGAGTTCCCTCCCCGGCCTCCTCTCTCAGTTCTCAAAAAATTTCCCAACCCAGAACTGACAATCCTAATTATTGGGCGGGGGGGTCGGGGGGTCAATCCAGCCAGGTTCACAGATTTGCTTTTGGGGAGAGGTGATAAAATGGACCTCCAAGTGAAGAAGAAGGTTGAATTTATATCCCACCTTTCTCTCCTGTAAGGAGACTCAAGGTGGCCTACAAGCTCCTTTCCCTTCCTCTCCCCACAACAGACACATTGTCAGGTAGGTGGGGCTGAGAGAGTCCTGAGAGAATTGTGACTAGCCCAAGTTCACCCTGCAGGAATGTAGGCGTGCGGAAACACATCTGGTTCACCAGATAAGCCGCCACAGCTCAAGTGGTAGAGTGGGGAATCAAACCTGGTTCCTCCAGATTAGAGTTCACCTGCTCTCTGAACTCTCTCAACCCTACCTACCTCACAAGGTGTCTGTCATGGGGAGAGGAAGGGAAAGGAACTTGTAAGCCACCTGGAGTCTCCTTACAGGAGAGAAAGGTGAGGTATAAATCCAAACTCCTCCTCCTCCTCCTCCTCCTCCTCCTCCTCCTCCTCCTCCTCTTCTTCTTCTTCTTCTTCTTCTTCTTCTTCTTCTTCTTCTTCTTCTTCTTCTTCTCCTCCTCCTCCTCCTCCTCCTCCTCCTCCTCCTTCTTCTCCTTCTCCTTCTCCTTCTCCTTCTCCTTCTCCTTCTCCTTCTCCTTCTTCTTCTCCCCCCGGCCCCATTTCAGGCTCAGAACTGCTTCAGCACCCAAAGTCCCCTCCCAGTTTGGTCAGTGTAGATGAAGGCATGACTCAGCAGCACCCAGAAGTCATGCGTCAGCCGTGTGCTGTTTTTGCCGAGTTCACAACAGACAGCCGGTTGAGTCACTGCACGCCTCGGGCGTCTGCCCGGACTTATTTCCAGAGCTGTGATTCCTGGAACTGAGCGCATAACATCCCTTCCTGCCCTTTGCATAGGAAAACAGGTCAGTCTTTTCAGGACAGACTCAAGGGAGAGATATCTGAGTGTTCGAAACAGCAGCTTTCAAAAGCCGCTGGAGGGACCCTATTTTTCTCCCCAAGCAGGCTTACATCCTTCGCTTCTCCTCCATTTTATCCTACCCAACGTCTTCCCTGGCTGAGCGGGGATTCGAACCCAGGTTTCCCAGACAAAGTTGGAGAATATGCTACAATTGTTAAATGAACAAATCATGCAAAAACAGACGGTCAAAACAAGCGTTTGATGAGAAATTGGAACTGTGTTTCTTATTTGAGGCTGAATCGATTATGTAAGACTAATACTAACACTAATTAATAATGCTAATGCTAATACTAATCAATAAGAATACTAATTTGTTAATGATTAAGACGCAAGAAACAGCTTATTATTGCTGTTTTAGAAGCAACGGTCAGAAGGTAACAAATCTTAAAACTAAGTAATGTTCTTTCTGTATGATATTAGGGTTGTAACTTTGAGATCAAGTGAGTTAGAAGTCAATACATATGCAATTTTTTGTCATTCCAGGATAACTCCAGGAGTCACCTGGATATTGGCAACCCGTTAAGGACTAGAAACTTGTAAATGTGGGGATGAAGAGTGGAAAAGAGGGACCTCAGCAGGATAGAATGTCCCAGAACCCAGGGGAACTGATTTCTATAGGCTGGAGATCAATTGTGATTCTGGGGAGATCTCCAGGACTCCCCTGGAAGTTGGCTACCTCGGGGGCCAGCCACTTGTTTCTGGCCTGTGAGCTCCTCCCCCCCCCCCAGCATCTGACTTAGCACAACTGGGGCAGTCACATGACCTGGCAGAGGTGATTCAGCAGATTGAAAGGGGAGGAAGCGGATTGGTCGGGCGTGTCATGATGTCATCGCAGGCTCATTCAGACCACAGAATCTGGGGAAGGTGACTCAGCAACTGAGATTCAGGTTATTTAAAGCTTCCTCGTAAGGCCGGTCAAAGCAGACCAGCCACAGACGTTGAAGGGAGGTGAGTTAATACATTGGGAGTGCTTTTTTAAAAAAAAAATTGTGACTTTTTAATGGTTGAATTTCTGTTTCCAGCTGCATCATGGGAAGGGCAGCCTAGAAATCAAATCATAAATCAATTTTTTTAAAAAAAATATGATTCTTTTTGCTTTCCTCTGGGCATTGAGCAGAAGAATTGGGGAGGGGGGCAGCTGGGGTTTCCTGCCTTGTATCAGGGGCTGGACTAGATGACCTTTGGTATCATTTCCAGCTCTGTGTTTCTTTCTTTTTTTTAACCTTCTGCTCTTCCGGTTTCTCCGCTGCCGGTGTTTATCCTAGAGGTATGTTGTATTTGTAGTGTGTGTAGTGTGGAAATCTGCATGTTGTTAAAGGCTTTCTCAGCCGGAATCACTAGGTCAGTGGTGGCGAACATTTGGCACTCCAGATGTTATGGACTACAGTTCCCATCAGCCCCTGCCAGCATGGCCAATTCGCCATGCTGGCAGGGGCTGATGGGAATTGTAGTCCATGACATATGGAGTGCCAAAGGTTTGCCACCACTGCACTAGGTTGTTGTGGGTTTGCCGGGTTGTATGGCGGTGTTCCAGTAGTATTTTCCCTTGAAGATGCCAGCCACAGATGCAGGCGAAACATCAGGAGAAAATGCTACTGGAACATGGCCATACAACCCAGAAAACCCACAACACCCTAATATTAATCTGTAATAATAGCAAGGGACCAGGATGGATTCCTTGTTTGTGGTTGTTGCTATTTCTAAGACAGCCGCTCTTCCTGAGTGCTTAATATTAAAAGACACAGCATATATTCTTGTTTGCCCCCTTCTCATTTTTTAAAAAGGGATGGTTTCAATAACTGGGTCATTATGGGATGCACCTTCTAGCATTCCTAGTTCACTTTCCCGCTGCTTCCTCTCGTGCCACTGCTGGTATTGCTCGCAAGCTTTCTGGATACACAAAATCCCAGTGGAAAATAATCATTCCCGTGAGGGCCTCTGTTTAGCGTAAAGAGTTGAAAACATTTTCTCTCGTCTCTCTCCCTCCCCCTGGGAGCTCTTCGTTGTGATGGAAGACTAACCGGGCTGAATCGCACAATTCATGTCTGAGATTTGTCTCAGAGCAGGGCTTGTAAGTAATTCGTCTCTTCTAGGGTGTGTTGTCTCTCTTGCAAGCACACTGTTGCATCTTAGACTTCTTCCTTTCCTGTCTTTTCCTCTCCATCCCATAGTGAGCGGTCGATTCAAACTCGAGAAGCTTGCCTCTCTTTCCCTCTTCACCTGTTGCTGTGTGTCAGGCTATGTACGCCGATAGGCCGTTAGATAACATTAGGGTGCCTTCCGCACGTGCAGAATAAATGTACTTTCAATCCACTTTCAATGCACTTTGCAGCTGTGCGGAATAGCCAAATCCACTTGCAAACAGTTGTGAAATGTTTAATTTGGTGAAGAGAAGGTTAAGAAGGGACATGATAGCCATGTTTAGATATTTGAACGGAGGTCATGTTGGGGAGGGAGCAAGTTTGTTTTCTGCGGCTCCAGAGACTAGGGCCAGGAGTCATGGGTTCAAGGTGAAGGAACAGAGATTCCACCTAAACATTAGGAAGAACTTCCTGACAGTCAGGGCTGTTCGACAGTGGAATGCTCTACCTCGGAGGGTGGTGGAGTCTCCTCCTTTGGAGGTTTTTAAAGAGAGACTGGGTGGCCATCTGTCAGAAGTGCTTTGATTGTGCGTTCTGGCATGGCAGGGGGTTGGACTTGATGGCCCTTGGGAGTCTCTTCCAACTCTATGATTCTTCTATGATTCGAAGCTTGACATTTTCCGTCTGTTTCTTCAGGTGCTGGAGTTTGGGGCTTTAGAAGGGACATTCCCTGCTCTGCTCTTCCGCGGGAAGCCAAGGAGATTCAACCCACTCTGGGTGACCCTGAACTCTTGAGGAGCAAGTTGTGTTTTTTTGGATCATGGAATTCCCAGACTTGGGGAAACTCTGCAGCGAGAGAACATGCAAACAACTGGGTAAGAAGAACGCACGGCAAAGGAGCTGATCGGTATAGCAGGGTTTAGATATTTTTCTCCTCTACCCTTTATAGCAGCAGCGGTGTAGTGGTTAAGAGCAGGTGTACTCTGATCTGGAGAACCGGGTTTGATTCCCCACTCTGCCACTTGAGCCGTGGAAGCTTATCTGGTGAACCAGATTAGCTTGTACACTCCAACACATGCCAGCTGGGTGACCTTGGGCTAGTCACAGCTCTTCGGAGATCTCTCAGCCCCACCTACCTCACAGGGTATTTGTTGGGGGGGGGGGGAAGGGGAAGGAGTTTGTAAGCCCCTTTGAGTCTCCATGTGGTGGCTGGCGATACCCTGATGTTACAACTTATCTCTAGGGAACAGAGTTCCTTAGAGAAAATGGCCACTTTGGAAGGCGGAGTTATACCCCATTGAAGCCCCTCCCCAAACTCCATTTTCTTGAGGCTCAGCTATAAAATCTCCAGGTATTTTCCAGCCTTAGGGGATGAAGAAGAAGAGTTTGGATTTATGCCCTGCTTTTCTCAACTATATGGAGCCCCAAAGAGACTTACAACACCTTTTCCTCTCCCCACAATAGGCACCTTATCAGGTAGGTGGGGCTGAGAGAGTTCAGAGAGAGTTCAGAGAGCCCAAGGTCCCCCAGCCGGCTTCATGTGTAGGAGTGGGGAAACAAATCCGGTTGACCAGATAAGGGTCATCTACTCATGTGGAAGAGCGGGGAATAAAACCCAGATCAGGATCCACCCACTGTTAAGCAATATGCCAGGTTGCCCGCCCAAGTACCTAAGCGGAGTGGGGATTCGAACCCAAATCTCCCAGTTCCTAGTTCGACACTGTGTGCCACACTGGCCTCATGGGAACTTGGAACCGTGAGTGTGGCTTCCAGTCAATTTTTCCGCCGCAGGGAATCCGCTTGAATTCTTGTTCGTTCTGCTTTTGCAATGCTTTCTTTCCCTGCAGATTTCTTACCACTGAAATGTGACGCGTGCGAGGAGATTTTCTGCAAAGACCACGTTGCGTACAACAGCCACAGATGTTCTTCTGCCTACAAGAAGGTAGTTCGACCCTAAGAAAAGGGCTGGACTTTCCTATGGATAAGAGAAATTGTTGCATAATAAAATGATAGTCCGTGTCAGTATCTGATTTGTGGGGTCAACAGCATTCTGCTCAAAACTATGGAACAGTCCGCACAGCATAAATACAACGTCTTTAGGATGTTCAAAAAAGACCAGTTTGGGCATTTTGTGTTCCCACAGTGCAGGGGGACACAAGTGTTCAATGTATTGTCGAAGGCTTTCACAGCCGGAATCACTGGGGTGCTGTGTGGTTTCCGGGTTGTATGGCTGTGTTCTGGCAGCATTCTCTCCTGACGTTTTGCCTGCATCTGTGGCTGGCAACTTCCTACCATCAGATCCTCTGAAGATGCCAGCCACAGATGCAGGCGAAACGTCAGGAGAGAATGCTGCTAGAACATGGCCATGCAGCCCGGAAACCACACAGCACCCCAACACAAGTGTTGTCAGCCAAACCTGATCTTTTCTCCCGCCTATAGCATGGTGTTCACCATTTCGTGTGCTGTAGGAGAATCTCTGTGGAGATTCCCCACAGAGGT
Source organism: Sphaerodactylus townsendi (assembly GCF_021028975.2). Taxonomy (NCBI): domain Eukaryota; kingdom Metazoa; phylum Chordata; class Lepidosauria; order Squamata; family Sphaerodactylidae; genus Sphaerodactylus; species Sphaerodactylus townsendi. The sequence goes on from NC_059428.1 coordinate 147,230,421, forward strand.
TTACTTCAGCCAGTGGTTTCCTGAATGGAAGAGTTTGTATTGCAGCGTTTTGTTTCCTGTTTGGCACACCCCCACGTTTCTATGTGCCTGTTTTGATTGTATTTACAGTTTGCACATATGGTGTGCACACACTTTATTTTAAATTGCTTTGAATGTTTTCATGTTTGCTGTCCGGAGGATTCTTGATCAAATAAAGGCTCCGAAAGGCGGGCTTCTGACACTGTTATTTTCCTAGGATATACAAGTCCCCGTTTGTCCTCTCTGTAACGCTCCCGTACCAGTCAAGAAGGGAGAAATGGCTGATGTTGTGGTCGGCGCTCATATGGACAGAGGCTGTCGACCGGATTCCGCCCCAAAGAAGGAAAAGGTAAAGGAGCAGCAGTGACGTAGTGGATAAGAGCAGGTGCAATCTAATCTGGAGGAACCGGGTTTGATTCCCAGCTCTGCCGCCTGAGCTGTGGAGGCTTATCTGGGGAATTCAGATTAGCCTGCGCACTCCCACACACGCCAGCTGGGTGACCTTGGGCTAGTCACAGCTTTTCGGAGCTCTCTCAGTCCCACCTACCTCACAGGGTGTTTGTTGTGAGCGGGGAAGGGCAAGGAGATTGTAAGCCCCTTTGAGTCTCCTGCAGGAGAGAAAGGGGGGATATAAAGCCAAACTACTACTTCTACTCCTCTTCTTCATCTTCTTCATCTTTTTCTTCTTCTTCTTCTTCTTCTGCATTATTGTTGTTGTTATTATTGTTGTTGTTGTTATTGTTATTGTTGTTATTATTACTATTACTATTACTATTACTATTACTATTACTATTACTATTATTATTATTATTATTATTATTATTATTATTATTATTATTATTATTATTATTATTATTATTATTATTAAAGAAATATCTTCAGAAATGCCGGGGCTGGATGCAAGTTGAAAACTAGGGTGTGTCCTTCTGTGGGTAGAGTTGCCAACACCAGATGTGGAAAGTCCTGTAGATTCAAGGAGTGGAAACTGGGGAAGGGAACATTTAGATAGGAGAAGCATCATAGCAGGACATAAAACCATAGACTCCACCCTCCAAAGGAACCATTTTCTCCAGGGGATCTGATGCCTCTCATGTGGAGACCAGTTCTAATTTCTGCGAGATCTCCAGGCCCTGCCTAGTGGTTAGTAACCTTATCTGTAGGCGACTTTTGAATGAAGCCTTGCTTGGTATTCTATTACGCTTCAACATTCCAACTGAGGAACTTTTCTTTGGGACACCACGCGTTGGAAGAAGATGCCGTTTTTCTCGGTTGTCCTGAAATCCCTGTGCGACCAGCACCAAACACATGCTTGTCGAAACTCATGCCCCAAAATTATTTGGGACCCCCAACAGAGAACTGTGCTCTTCTGAGTTATGAACACGGCCATACAACCCGGAAAACCCACAACACCCTAGTTTTATTTTTTTGTTTCCTGACATTTAGATTTTCACAAACCGATGCTTCAGATCCGGCTGCAAAAAGAAAGAGATGATCAAGCTGGTTTGTGACCAGTGTGGCCAGAATTTCTGCCTCCGGCATCGGCACCCGCTGGATCATCAGTGCCCGGGGCAACACCAGAACATCTCAAAAGCAGGGTAAGGACGCCCGCCATCTCTGCTGGCTGAAGCCACTGCCTGTGGAGGTTATCTGACTGGCTTTGGGGGAGTTTTGGAGCAGTCTAACCCTGCAGTGTTGCAGTGATCTGGAACTATAATCCCCGTGCCCTTTTCTGGATGCAACCTTGCTTCCACAGTACAGTTTCATTCTCATTCAATCAACTCCGTAAGGCCCCTTCCGCACATGCAGAATAATGCACTTTCAATCCACATTCAGTCCACTTTGCAGCTGGATTTCTCTGTGCAGAATAGCAAAACCCACCTGCAAACAATTGTGAAAGTGGATTGAAAGTGCATTCTTCTGCATGTATGGAAGGAGTCTAAAAGACACATTGGATATTGTTGGCTCAATTGGATATTGTTGGATATTGTTGGCAGCAGTGGCATAGGAGATTAAAAGCTCATGTATCTAATCTGGAGGAACCGGGTTTGATTCCCAGCTCTGCCACCTGAGCTGTGGAGGCTTATCTGGGGAATTCAGATTAGCCTGTACACTCCCACACTCCCACACACGCCAGCTGGGTGACCTTGGGCTAGTCACAGCTTTTCGGAGCTCTCTCAGCCCCACCCACCTCACAGGGCGGAGACCGCGGATACGGAGAAATTTCCAAGTTGCGTCGAATGCCCAAGAATTGCAAATTCTAGCTAACTCCAGGCAGCACTGACTGACTTACGAAAGGGGGAAGGAGATCATTTGTCTTACATGGTGCAAATTTTCCCTTCAGGCAAACCTCCGTTTGTCTAGTGCAGTGAGAGTCCACAGTGGCTGGGAACCAGCATTCTTTACACAAACGTAGAAGCCGCACCGCTGGCTGGGGGCCTCAGGAAGCTAAGTTTGCCTCTTCCGTTACAGATGTGCCGCTCAAATGAGGCTGCTGGAATCCAGCCCGACGTCTTTGAACCACCTGCTTCCACATAACAGGTAAATGGATAGTCCAGGTTTTCCAAATATTAATGCGTGCTGAGTGCGTATGTCTGTTTGGGCTCTGAGGCGCCACTCAAACATATCGGTCTCCAAACTCTAGAAAGCAAAGGAGTGGCATATCGACAGAAAATGGAGCTCGGGTCAAGAACTGAGTTTTCTGTCCCCCTCCCTGGGCGGCCTCTGGGGTGAGGAGAGGGGCTGGAGGCTGGCAAAGGCCAGGAGCCCGTGGGACCCACCTTCCCAACTTGTTCTGCTGCCCGGGGCCGCCACCCAGAAGGCGATGGATGGGGCAGTGGTGGGTTGGTCCAGTAGCGTCCTCGCTATCCACAGGCCCTTCTTTCCCTGGGCAGCTCTGGTCACGTGGGACCCAGGGGAAGGAGGAGGGGTGTGGGGGCGATTTTCCGCCCCCCCATGTCTAAATGGGTGCCACCTGGGGACATTTGCCTCTGAAGCAAAGCAACCACAAAACGCAATTTGTAAAGTTTTGTTTTATTTTAGCTTATTTTAGAAAGTATTTCTCATTGCATGAATGAACATAATACCTTGGATCCGCATTGTCTTATGGGGCAGCCTTGTTTGTCACGTCTGTAAAATGGGGCTATTTATACCCTGGACCTCTGGTGGAAATGGCGCTTCGTTCTAGTTGAGCCTACGAGTGCTCCCAGGCTACACATGGCTGATAGGGGCTATTTTGCTGGCAGCAAAGCCAGTTTTTCTTAGCTGCCTCTCTCGATACTGGGACCTGTAGAGGTCTGGATTTTGACCCACCAGTTCTGAAAAAATCTAGACTCAACAGCGCGAGTGAGCCCTTGAGCTCTTGGAAATGGCCTCCCCCTTATCTTTGTTTTTCCCCAGGTCACTCTTTCTTTCGTTTTCTTTTTTATCTGATGCTTATTGTTGTAATATGTTTTATCCTTTACATTCTATCCTTTTATTTCATCTACCTTATGCCTACCTAGGACTGAAATAAAGATTTGATTGCTCGACATACTGTGTTGCCAGGTTTCGTGTAACAGCTCTTAAAGTGTGTTGCAGGAAGTTGTCTGCTATAAAACAGGCTTTATGAATACTACGGTTGTCTTCTTAGATTTTATTGTGATCTGATAGTTATTGTTTTTATCTGCCTATTTCATTGTTCCCTTATGCCTCATTTCCTTTTAATATTTATGCTCTTATCCGATCCTTTTTTTTGTGTGTTCTCAATTTTCTTTTCCAGTAGGTTCTTTATATATTTAATTGTAGGATTCTATCTACCCTATGCTGGTCTATGGCCATAATAAAGATGTATGGATTGATCAGCGCAAGTCTGTTATGAATTACACAGTGGAATATCCCATCAACAACACAATAGACCTTGGCTTGCAGAATTTTGAAAACAAACCAAGATCTAGACTGGAGCTGCAACCAAGCTTACATGCAACGTGGAAATTATATACAGTATATACCGGCGTATAAGACGACTGGGTGTATAAGACGACCCCCCCACTTTTCCAGTTAAAATATAGAGTACCACCTGCTCATTACCACCCACTCAGTACCTGGCGTATAAGACGACCCCAGACTTTACAGATGATTTCCCAGGGTTCAAAAGTAGTCTTATACGCCAGTATATACAGTATATGGAAAACATCCCCATAAAAGGAAACTGCTTAGAAAACTTTTAACCCTCTGACTGCCAGTGTTTAAGCACGTGTGTTTAACTTCCGTCACTGGCTATCACTTGCAGCTGACGACCCCAAATTCTTCTTTTTCAGGGGCAGACCCAAGTGCTGACGAAAAACTGGAGCCAGAACGATCTCAATTCCACGCTGTGAATCCTTCAGTCTTTGAATCTGTGAACTCTTCTTTTTCTCCTGTTCTGAATAAGTTTCGATCTTAACCTTTCTAATAAATGCAACCTTTCCAAGTGTCCTCTGGAATTCCCTGCTGGTGGTCAAAAAGCCATTGAGATAAACCCTGTAGGATCCAGATTAGTTTGCAGGAAAATGCTCTTGCCATGCTGTGGGGTGGGGGTAAGGCCCCAAATAAAATCCAATGTGTGGGCTCATGCAAGAGGCCCAAATATAGTTTGTTCTCCCTTTTTTTCTTAATTGTCTTCCCCCACCCCCAAGTTAAAATCTAGCCACAACTGGTAGCTGTGAATTCTTCAGGATTTGTTGCGCGTTAGAATTAGGCAAAAGTAAATAGTGGTAGTCCGTTAGGCATAGTGATAAGTGGATGTTTAGAAATCACAGTAGCACAATAAATGCACTGTGCATTTTATATCGAGGCTTGTGTTTTAGCGGGATATATCTTTGTGTTTTGGAATTATTTAGGACCGTGGTGGTGAACCTTTGGCACTCCAGATGTTATGGACTACAATTCCCATCAGCCCCTGCCATAGGGGGGGGGGGGTGGGGGGGGGGGGGGGTGGGGGGGGGGGGGGGTGGGGGGGGGGGGGGGTGGGGGGGGGGGGGGGTGGGGGGGGGGGGGGGTGGGGGGGGGGGGGGGTGGGGGGGGGGGGGGGTGGGGGGGGGGGGGGGTGGGGGGGGGGGGGGGTGGGGGGGGGGGGGGGTGGGGGGGGGGGGGGGTGGGGGGGGGGGGGGGTGGGGGGGGGGGGGGGTGGGGGGGGGGGGGGGTGGGGGGGGGGGGGGGTGGGGGGGGGGGGGGGTGGGGGGGGGGGGGGGTGGGGGGGGGGGGGGGTGGGGGGGGGGGGGGGTGGGGGGGGGGGGGGGTGGGGGGGGGGGGGGGTGGGGGGGGGGGGGGGTGGGGGGGGGGGGGGGTGGGGGGGGGGGGGGGTGGGGGGGGGGGGGGGTGGGGGGGGGGGGGGGTGGGGGGGGGGGGGGGTGGGGGGGGGGGGGGGTGGGGGGGGGGGGGGGTGGGGGGGGGGGGGGGTGGGGGGGGGGGGGGGTGGGGGGGGGGGGGGGTGGGGGGGGGGGGGGGTGGGGGGGGGGGGGGGTGGGGGGGGGGGGGGGTGGGGGGGGGGGGGGGTGGGGGGGGGGGGGGGTGGGGGGGGGGGGGGGTGGGGGGGGGGGGGGGTGGGGGGGGGGGGGGGTGGGGGGGGGGGGGGGTGGGGGGGGGGGGGGGTGGGGGGGGGGGGGGGTGGGGGGGGGGGGGGGTGGGGGGGGGGGGGGGTGGGGGGGGGGGGGGGTGGGGGGGGGGGGGGGTGGGGGGGGGGGGGGGTGGGGGGGGGGGGGGGTGGGGGGGGGGGGGGGTGGGGGGGGGGGGGGGTGGGGGGGGGGGGGGGTGGGGGGGGGGGGGGGTGGGGGGGGGGGGGGGTGGGGGGGGGGGGGGGTGGGGGGGGGGGGGGGTGGGGGGGGGGGGGGGTGGGGGGGGGGGGGGGTGGGGGGGGGGGGGGGTGGGGGGGGGGGGGGGTGGGGGGGGGGGGGGGTGGGGGGGGGGGGGGGTGGGGGGGGGGGGGGGTGGGGGGGGGGGGGGGTGGGGGGGGGGGGGGGTGGGGGGGGGGGGGGGTGGGGGGGGGGGGGGGTGGGGGGGGGGGGGGGTGGGGGGGGGGGGGGGTGGGGGGGGGGGGGGGTGGGGGGGGGGGGGGGTGGGGGGGGGGGGGGGTGGGGGGGGGGGGGGGTGGGGGGGGGGGGGGGTGGGGGGGGGGGGGGGTGGGGGGGGGGGGGGGTGGGGGGGGGGGGGGGTGGGGGGGGGGGGGGGTGGGGGGGGGGGGGGGTGGGGGGGGGGGGGGGTGGGGGGGGGGGGGGGTGGGGGGGGGGGGGGGTGGGGGGGGGGGGGGGTGGGGGGGGGGGGGGGTGGGGGGGGGGGGGGGTGGGGGGGGGGGGGGGTGGGGGGGGGGGGGGGTGGGGGGGGGGGGGGGTGGGGGGGGGGGGGGGTGGGGGGGGGGGGGGGTGGGGGGGGGGGGGGGTGGGGGGGGGGGGGGGTGGGGGGGGGGGGGGGTGGGGGGGGGGGGGGGTGGGGGGGGGGGGGGGTGGGGGGGGGGGGGGGTGGGGGGGGGGGGGGGTGGGGGGGGGGGGGGGTGGGGGGGGGGGGGGGTGGGGGGGGGGGGGGGTGGGGGGGGGGGGGGGTGGGGGGGGGGGGGGGTGGGGGGGGGGGGGGGTGGGGGGGGGGGGGGGTGGGGGGGGGGGGGGGTGGGGGGGGGGGGGGGTGGGGGGGGGGGGGGGTGGGGGGGGGGGGGGGTGGGGGGGGGGGGGGGTGGGGGGGGGGGGGGGTGGGGGGGGGGGGGGGTGGGGGGGGGGGGGGGTGGGGGGGGGGGGGGGTGGGGGGGGGGGGGGGTGGGGGGGGGGGGGGGTGGGGGGGGGGGGGGGTGGGGGGGGGGGGGGGTGGGGGGGGGGGGGGGTGGGGGGGGGGGGGGGTGGGGGGGGGGGGGGGTGGGGGGGGGGGGGGGTGGGGGGGGGGGGGGGTGGGGGGGGGGGGGGGTGGGGGGGGGGGGGGGTGGGGGGGGGGGGGGGTGGGGGGGGGGGGGGGTGGGGGGGGGGGGGGGTGGGGGGGGGGGGGGGTGGGGGGGGGGGGGGGTGGGGGGGGGGGGGGGTGGGGGGGGGGGGGGGTGGGGGGGGGGGGGGGTGGGGGGGGGGGGGGGTGGGGGGGGGGGGGGGTGGGGGGGGGGGGGGGTGGGGGGGGGGGGGGGTGGGGGGGGGGGGGGGTGGGGGGGGGGGGGGGTGGGGGGGGGGGGGGGTGGGGGGGGGGGGGGGTGGGGGGGGGGGGGGGTGGGGGGGGGGGGGGGTGGGGGGGGGGGGGGGTGGGGGGGGGGGGGGGTGGGGGGGGGGGGGGGTGGGGGGGGGGGGGGGTGGGGGGGGGGGGGGGTGGGGGGGGGGGGGGGTGGGGGGGGGGGGGGGTGGGGGGGGGGGGGGGTGGGGGGGGGGGGGGGTGGGGGGGGGGGGGGGTGGGGGGGGGGGGGGGTGGGGGGGGGGGGGGGTGGGGGGGGGGGGGGGTGGGGGGGGGGGGGGGTGGGGGGGGGGGGGGGTGGGGGGGGGGGGGGGTGGGGGGGGGGGGGGGTGGGGGGGGGGGGGGGTGGGGGGGGGGGGGGGTGGGGGGGGGGGGGGGTGGGGGGGGGGGGGGGTGGGGGGGGGGGGGGGTGGGGGGGGGGGGGGGTGGGGGGGGGGGGGGGTGGGGGGGGGGGGGGGTGGGGGGGGGGGGGGGTGGGGGGGGGGGGGGGTGGGGGGGGGGGGGGGTGGGGGGGGGGGGGGGTGGGGGGGGGGGGGGGTGGGGGGGGGGGGGGGTGGGGGGGGGGGGGGGTGGGGGGGGGGGGGGGTGGGGGGGGGGGGGGGTGGGGGGGGGGGGGGGTGGGGGGGGGGGGGGGTGGGGGGGGGGGGGGGTGGGGGGGGGGGGGGGTGGGGGGGGGGGGGGGTGGGGGGGGGGGGGGGTGGGGGGGGGGGGGGGTGGGGGGGGGGGGGGGTGGGGGGGGGGGGGGGTGGGGGGGGGGGGGGGTGGGGGGGGGGGGGGGTGGGGGGGGGGGGGGGTGGGGGGGGGGGGGGGTGGGGGGGGGGGGGGGTGGGGGGGGGGGGGGGTGGGGGGGGGGGGGGGTGGGGGGGGGGGGGGGTGGGGGGGGGGGGGGGTGGGGGGGGGGGGGGGTGGGGGGGGGGGGGGGTGGGGGGGGGGGGGGGTGGGGGGGGGGGGGGGTGGGGGGGGGGGGGGGTGGGGGGGGGGGGGGGTGGGGGGGGGGGGGGGTGGGGGGGGGGGGGGGTGGGGGGGGGGGGGGGTGGGGGGGGGGGGGGGTGGGGGGGGGGGGGGGTGGGGGGGGGGGGGGGTGGGGGGGGGGGGGGGTGGGGGGGGGGGGGGGTGGGGGGGGGGGGGGGTGGGGGGGGGGGGGGGTGGGGGGGGGGGGGGGTGGGGGGGGGGGGGGGTGGGGGGGGGGGGGGGTGGGGGGGGGGGGGGGTGGGGGGGGGGGGGGGTGGGGGGGGGGGGGGGTGGGGGGGGGGGGGGGTGGGGGGGGGGGGGGGTGGGGGGGGGGGGGGGTGGGGGGGGGGGGGGGTGGGGGGGGGGGGGGGTGGGGGGGGGGGGGGGTGGGGGGGGGGGGGGGTGGGGGGGGGGGGGGGTGGGGGGGGGGGGGGGTGGGGGGGGGGGGGGGTGGGGGGGGGGGGGGGTGGGGGGGGGGGGGGGTGGGGGGGGGGGGGGGTGGGGGGGGGGGGGGGTGGGGGGGGGGGGGGGTGGGGGGGGGGGGGGGTGGGGGGGGGGGGGGGTGGGGGGGGGGGGGGGTGGGGGGGGGGGGGGGTGGGGGGGGGGGGGGGTGGGGGGGGGGGGGGGTGGGGGGGGGGGGGGGTGGGGGGGGGGGGGGGTGGGGGGGGGGGGGGGTGGGGGGGGGGGGGGGTGGGGGGGGGGGGGGGTGGGGGGGGGGGGGGGTGGGGGGGGGGGGGGGTGGGGGGGGGGGGGGGTGGGGGGGGGGGGGGGTGGGGGGGGGGGGGGGTGGGGGGGGGGGGGGGTGGGGGGGGGGGGGGGTGGGGGGGGGGGGGGGTGGGGGGGGGGGGGGGTGGGGGGGGGGGGGGGTGGGGGGGGGGGGGGGTGGGGGGGGGGGGGGGTGGGGGGGGGGGGGGGTGGGGGGGGGGGGGGGTGGGGGGGGGGGGGGGTGGGGGGGGGGGGGGGTGGGGGGGGGGGGGGGTGGGGGGGGGGGGGGGTGGGGGGGGGGGGGGGTGGGGGGGGGGGGGGGTGGGGGGGGGGGGGGGTGGGGGGGGGGGGGGGTGGGGGGGGGGGGGGGTGGGGGGGGGGGGGGGTGGGGGGGGGGGGGGGTGGGGGGGGGGGGGGGTGGGGGGGGGGGGGGGTGGGGGGGGGGGGGGGTGGGGGGGGGGGGGGGTGGGGGGGGGGGGGGGTGGGGGGGGGGGGGGGTGGGGGGGGGGGGGGGTGGGGGGGGGGGGGGGTGGGGGGGGGGGGGGGTGGGGGGGGGGGGGGGTGGGGGGGGGGGGGGGTGGGGGGGGGGGGGGGTGGGGGGGGGGGGGGGTGGGGGGGGGGGGGGGTGGGGGGGGGGGGGGGTGGGGGGGGGGGGGGGTGGGGGGGGGGGGGGGTGGGGGGGGGGGGGGGTGGGGGGGGGGGGGGGTGGGGGGGGGGGGGGGTGGGGGGGGGGGGGGGTGGGGGGGGGGGGGGGTGGGGGGGGGGGGGGGTGGGGGGGGGGGGGGGTGGGGGGGGGGGGGGGTGGGGGGGGGGGGGGGTGGGGGGGGGGGGGGGTGGGGGGGGGGGGGGGTGGGGGGGGGGGGGGGTGGGGGGGGGGGGGGGTGGGGGGGGGGGGGGGTGGGGGGGGGGGGGGGTGGGGGGGGGGGGGGGTGGGGGGGGGGGGGGGTGGGGGGGGGGGGGGGTGGGGGGGGGGGGGGGTGGGGGGGGGGGGGGGTGGGGGGGGGGGGGGGTGGGGGGGGGGGGGGGTGGGGGGGGGGGGGGGTGGGGGGGGGGGGGGGTGGGGGGGGGGGGGGGTGGGGGGGGGGGGGGGTGGGGGGGGGGGGGGGTGGGGGGGGGGGGGGGTGGGGGGGGGGGGGGGTGGGGGGGGGGGGGGGTGGGGGGGGGGGGGGGTGGGGGGGGGGGGGGGTGGGGGGGGGGGGGGGTGGGGGGGGGGGGGGGTGGGGGGGGGGGGGGGTGGGGGGGGGGGGGGGTGGGGGGGGGGGGGGGTGGGGGGGGGGGGGGGTGGGGGGGGGGGGGGGTGGGGGGGGGGGGGGGTGGGGGGGGGGGGGGGTGGGGGGGGGGGGGGGTGGGGGGGGGGGGGGGTGGGGGGGGGGGGGGGTGGGGGGGGGGGGGGGTGGGGGGGGGGGGGGGTGGGGGGGGGGGGGGGTGGGGGGGGGGGGGGGTGGGGGGGGGGGGGGGTGGGGGGGGGGGGGGGTGGGGGGGGGGGGGGGTGGGGGGGGGGGGGGGTGGGGGGGGGGGGGGGTGGGGGGGGGGGGGGGTGGGGGGGGGGGGGGGTGGGGGGGGGGGGGGGTGGGGGGGGGGGGGGGTGGGGGGGGGGGGGGGTGGGGGGGGGGGGGGGTGGGGGGGGGGGGGGGTGGGGGGGGGGGGGGGTGGGGGGGGGGGGGGGTGGGGGGGGGGGGGGGTGGGGGGGGGGGGGGGTGGGGGGGGGGGGGGGTGGGGGGGGGGGGGGGTGGGGGGGGGGGGGGGTGGGGGGGGGGGGGGGTGGGGGGGGGGGGGGGTGGGGGGGGGGGGGGGTGGGGGGGGGGGGGGGTGGGGGGGGGGGGGGGTGGGGGGGGGGGGGGGTGGGGGGGGGGGGGGGTGGGGGGGGGGGGGGGTGGGGGGGGGGGGGGGTGGGGGGGGGGGGGGGTGGGGGGGGGGGGGGGTGGGGGGGGGGGGGGGTGGGGGGGGGGGGGGGTGGGGGGGGGGGGGGGTGGGGGGGGGGGGGGGTGGGGGGGGGGGGGGGTGGGGGGGGGGGGGGGTGGGGGGGGGGGGGGGTGGGGGGGGGGGGGGGTGGGGGGGGGGGGGGGTGGGGGGGGGGGGGGGTGGGGGGGGGGGGGGGTGGGGGGGGGGGGGGGTGGGGGGGGGGGGGGGTGGGGGGGGGGGGGGGTGGGGGGGGGGGGGGGTGGGGGGGGGGGGGGGTGGGGGGGGGGGGGGGTGGGGGGGGGGGGGGGTGGGGGGGGGGGGGGGTGGGGGGGGGGGGGGGTGGGGGGGGGGGGGGGTGGGGGGGGGGGGGGGTGGGGGGGGGGGGGGGTGGGGGGGGGGGGGGGTGGGGGGGGGGGGGGGTGGGGGGGGGGGGGGGTGGGGGGGGGGGGGGGTGGGGGGGGGGGGGGGTGGGGGGGGGGGGGGGTGGGGGGGGGGGGGGGTGGGGGGGGGGGGGGGTGGGGGGGGGGGGGGGTGGGGGGGGGGGGGGGTGGGGGGGGGGGGGGGTGGGGGGGGGGGGGGGTGGGGGGGGGGGGGGGTGGGGGGGGGGGGGGGTGGGGGGGGGGGGGGGTGGGGGGGGGGGGGGGTGGGGGGGGGGGGGGGTGGGGGGGGGGGGGGGTGGGGGGGGGGGGGGGTGGGGGGGGGGGGGGGTGGGGGGGGGGGGGGGTGGGGGGGGGGGGGGGTGGGGGGGGGGGGGGGTGGGGGGGGGGGGGGGTGGGGGGGGGGGGGGGTGGGGGGGGGGGGGGGTGGGGGGGGGGGGGGGTGGGGGGGGGGGGGGGTGGGGGGGGGGGGGGGTGGGGGGGGGGGGGGGTGGGGGGGGGGGGGGGTGGGGGGGGGGGGGGGTGGGGGGGGGGGGGGGTGGGGGGGGGGGGGGGTGGGGGGGGGGGGGGGTGGGGGGGGGGGGGGGTGGGGGGGGGGGGGGGTGGGGGGGGGGGGGGGTGGGGGGGGGGGGGGGTGGGGGGGGGGGGGGGTGGGGGGGGGGGGGGGTGGGGGGGGGGGGGGGTGGGGGGGGGGGGGGGTGGGGGGGGGGGGGGGTGGGGGGGGGGGGGGGTGGGGGGGGGGGGGGGTGGGGGGGGGGGGGGGTGGGGGGGGGGGGGGGTGGGGGGGGGGGGGGGTGGGGGGGGGGGGGGGTGGGGGGGGGGGGGGGTGGGGGGGGGGGGGGGTGGGGGGGGGGGGGGGTGGGGGGGGGGGGGGGTGGGGGGGGGGGGGGGTGGGGGGGGGGGGGGGTGGGGGGGGGGGGGGGTGGGGGGGGGGGGGGGTGGGGGGGGGGGGGGGTGGGGGGGGGGGGGGGTGGGGGGGGGGGGGGGTGGGGGGGGGGGGGGGTGGGGGGGGGGGGGGGTGGGGGGGGGGGGGGGTGGGGGGGGGGGGGGGTGGGGGGGGGGGGGGGTGGGGGGGGGGGGGGGTGGGGGGGGGGGGGGGTGGGGGGGGGGGGGGGTGGGGGGGGGGGGGGGTGGGGGGGGGGGGGGGTGGGGGGGGGGGGGGGTGGGGGGGGGGGGGGGTGGGGGGGGGGGGGGGTGGGGGGGGGGGGGGGTGGGGGGGGGGGGGGGTGGGGGGGGGGGGGGGTGGGGGGGGGGGGGGGTGGGGGGGGGGGGGGGTGGGGGGGGGGGGGGGTGGGGGGGGGGGGGGGTGGGGGGGGGGGGGGGTGGGGGGGGGGGGGGGTGGGGGGGGGGGGGGGTGGGGGGGGGGGGGGGTGGGGGGGGGGGGGGGTGGGGGGGGGGGGGGGTGGGGGGGGGGGGGGGTGGGGGGGGGGGGGGGTGGGGGGGGGGGGGGGTGGGGGGGGGGGGGGGTGGGGGGGGGGGGGGGTGGGGGGGGGGGGGGGTGGGGGGGGGGGGGGGTGGGGGGGGGGGGGGGTGGGGGGGGGGGGGGGTGGGGGGGGGGGGGGGTGGGGGGGGGGGGGGGTGGGGGGGGGGGGGGGTGGGGGGGGGGGGGGGTGGGGGGGGGGGGGGGTGGGGGGGGGGGGGGGTGGGGGGGGGGGGGGGTGGGGGGGGGGGGGGGTGGGGGGGGGGGGGGGTGGGGGGGGGGGGGGGTGGGGGGGGGGGGGGGTGGGGGGGGGGGGGGGTGGGGGGGGGGGGGGGTGGGGGGGGGGGGGGGTGGGGGGGGGGGGGGGTGGGGGGGGGGGGGGGTGGGGGGGGGGGGGGGTGGGGGGGGGGGGGGGTGGGGGGGGGGGGGGGTGGGGGGGGGGGGGGGTGGGGGGGGGGGGGGGTGGGGGGGGGGGGGGGTGGGGGGGGGGGGGGGTGGGGGGGGGGGGGGGTGGGGGGGGGGGGGGGTGGGGGGGGGGGGGGGTGGGGGGGGGGGGGGGTGGGGGGGGGGGGGGGTGGGGGGGGGGGGGGGTGGGGGGGGGGGGGGGTGGGGGGGGGGGGGGGTGGGGGGGGGGGGGGGTGGGGGGGGGGGGGGGTGGGGGGGGGGGGGGGTGGGGGGGGGGGGGGGTGGGGGGGGGGGGGGGTGGGGGGGGGGGGGGGTGGGGGGGGGGGGGGGTGGGGGGGGGGGGGGGTGGGGGGGGGGGGGGGTGGGGGGGGGGGGGGGTGGGGGGGGGGGGGGGTGGGGGGGGGGGGGGGTGGGGGGGGGGGGGGGTGGGGGGGGGGGGGGGTGGGGGGGGGGGGGGGTGGGGGGGGGGGGGGGTGGGGGGGGGGGGGGGTGGGGGGGGGGGGGGGTGGGGGGGGGGGGGGGTGGGGGGGGGGGGGGGTGGGGGGGGGGGGGGGTGGGGGGGGGGGGGGGTGGGGGGGGGGGGGGGTGGGGGGGGGGGGGGGTGGGGGGGGGGGGGGGTGGGGGGGGGGGGGGGTGGGGGGGGGGGGGGGTGGGGGGGGGGGGGGGTGGGGGGGGGGGGGGGTGGGGGGGGGGGGGGGTGGGGGGGGGGGGGGGTGGGGGGGGGGGGGGGTGGGGGGGGGGGGGGGTGGGGGGGGGGGGGGGTGGGGGGGGGGGGGGGTGGGGGGGGGGGGGGGTGGGGGGGGGGGGGGGTGGGGGGGGGGGGGGGTGGGGGGGGGGGGGGGTGGGGGGGGGGGGGGGTGGGGGGGGGGGGGGGTGGGGGGGGGGGGGGGTGGGGGGGGGGGGGGGTGGGGGGGGGGGGGGGTGGGGGGGGGGGGGGGTGGGGGGGGGGGGGGGTGGGGGGGGGGGGGGGTGGGGGGGGGGGGGGGTGGGGGGGGGGGGGGGTGGGGGGGGGGGGGGGTGGGGGGGGGGGGGGGTGGGGGGGGGGGGGGGTGGGGGGGGGGGGGGGTGGGGGGGGGGGGGGGTGGGGGGGGGGGGGGGTGGGGGGGGGGGGGGGTGGGGGGGGGGGGGGGTGGGGGGGGGGGGGGGTGGGGGGGGGGGGGGGTGGGGGGGGGGGGGGGTGGGGGGGGGGGGGGGTGGGGGGGGGGGGGGGTGGGGGGGGGGGGGGGTGGGGGGGGGGGGGGGTGGGGGGGGGGGGGGGTGGGGGGGGGGGGGGGTGGGGGGGGGGGGGGGTGGGGGGGGGGGGGGGTGGGGGGGGGGGGGGGTGGGGGGGGGGGGGGGTGGGGGGGGGGGGGGGTGGGGGGGGGGGGGGGTGGGGGGGGGGGGGGGTGGGGGGGGGGGGGGGTGGGGGGGGGGGGGGGTGGGGGGGGGGGGGGGTGGGGGGGGGGGGGGGTGGGGGGGGGGGGGGGTGGGGGGGGGGGGGGGTGGGGGGGGGGGGGGGTGGGGGGGGGGGGGGGTGGGGGGGGGGGGGGGTGGGGGGGGGGGGGGGTGGGGGGGGGGGGGGGTGGGGGGGGGGGGGGGTGGGGGGGGGGGGGGGTGGGGGGGGGGGGGGGTGGGGGGGGGGGGGGGTGGGGGGGGGGGGGGGTGGGGGGGGGGGGGGGTGGGGGGGGGGGGGGGTGGGGGGGGGGGGGGGTGGGGGGGGGGGGGGGTGGGGGGGGGGGGGGGTGGGGGGGGGGGGGGGTGGGGGGGGGGGGGGGTGGGGGGGGGGGGGGGTGGGGGGGGGGGGGGGTGGGGGGGGGGGGGGGTGGGGGGGGGGGGGGGTGGGGGGGGGGGGGGGTGGGGGGGGGGGGGGGTGGGGGGGGGGGGGGGTGGGGGGGGGGGGGGGTGGGGGGGGGGGGGGGTGGGGGGGGGGGGGGGTGGGGGGGGGGGGGGGTGGGGGGGGGGGGGGGTGGGGGGGGGGGGGGGTGGGGGGGGGGGGGGGTGGGGGGGGGGGGGGGTGGGGGGGGGGGGGGGTGGGGGGGGGGGGGGGTGGGGGGGGGGGGGGGTGGGGGGGGGGGGGGGTGGGGGGGGGGGGGGGTGGGGGGGGGGGGGGGTGGGGGGGGGGGGGGGTGGGGGGGGGGGGGGGTGGGGGGGGGGGGGGGTGGGGGGGGGGGGGGGTGGGGGGGGGGGGGGGTGGGGGGGGGGGGGGGTGGGGGGGGGGGGGGGTGGGGGGGGGGGGGGGTGGGGGGGGGGGGGGGTGGGGGGGGGGGGGGGTGGGGGGGGGGGGGGGTGGGGGGGGGGGGGGGTGGGGGGGGGGGGGGGTGGGGGGGGGGGGGGGTGGGGGGGGGGGGGGGTGGGGGGGGGGGGGGGTGGGGGGGGGGGGGGGTGGGGGGGGGGGGGGGTGGGGGGGGGGGGGGGTGGGGGGGGGGGGGGGTGGGGGGGGGGGGGGGTGGGGGGGGGGGGGGGTGGGGGGGGGGGGGGGTGGGGGGGGGGGGGGGTGGGGGGGGGGGGGGGTGGGGGGGGGGGGGGGTGGGGGGGGGGGGGGGTGGGGGGGGGGGGGGGTGGGGGGGGGGGGGGGTGGGGGGGGGGGGGGGTGGGGGGGGGGGGGGGTGGGGGGGGGGGGGGGTGGGGGGGGGGGGGGGTGGGGGGGGGGGGGGGTGGGGGGGGGGGGGGGTGGGGGGGGGGGGGGGTGGGGGGGGGGGGGGGTGGGGGGGGGGGGGGGTGGGGGGGGGGGGGGGTGGGGGGGGGGGGGGGTGGGGGGGGGGGGGGGTGGGGGGGGGGGGGGGTGGGGGGGGGGGGGGGTGGGGGGGGGGGGGGGTGGGGGGGGGGGGGGGTGGGGGGGGGGGGGGGTGGGGGGGGGGGGGGGTGGGGGGGGGGGGGGGTGGGGGGGGGGGGGGGTGGGGGGGGGGGGGGGTGGGGGGGGGGGGGGGTGGGGGGGGGGGGGGGTGGGGGGGGGGGGGGGTGGGGGGGGGGGGGGGTGGGGGGGGGGGGGGGTGGGGGGGGGGGGGGGTGGGGGGGGGGGGGGGTGGGGGGGGGGGGGGGTGGGGGGGGGGGGGGGTGGGGGGGGGGGGGGGTGGGGGGGGGGGGGGGTGGGGGGGGGGGGGGGTGGGGGGGGGGGGGGGTGGGGGGGGGGGGGGGTGGGGGGGGGGGGGGGTGGGGGGGGGGGGGGGTGGGGGGGGGGGGGGGTGGGGGGGGGGGGGGGTGGGGGGGGGGGGGGGTGGGGGGGGGGGGGGGTGGGGGGGGGGGGGGGTGGGGGGGGGGGGGGGTGGGGGGGGGGGGGGGTGGGGGGGGGGGGGGGTGGGGGGGGGGGGGGGTGGGGGGGGGGGGGGGTGGGGGGGGGGGGGGGTGGGGGGGGGGGGGGGTGGGGGGGGGGGGGGGTGGGGGGGGGGGGGGGTGGGGGGGGGGGGGGGTGGGGGGGGGGGGGGGTGGGGGGGGGGGGGGGTGGGGGGGGGGGGGGGTGGGGGGGGGGGGGGGTGGGGGGGGGGGGGGGTGGGGGGGGGGGGGGGTGGGGGGGGGGGGGGGTGGGGGGGGGGGGGGGTGGGGGGGGGGGGGGGTGGGGGGGGGGGGGGGTGGGGGGGGGGGGGGGTGGGGGGGGGGGGGGGTGGGGGGGGGGGGGGGTGGGGGGGGGGGGGGGTGGGGGGGGGGGGGGGTGGGGGGGGGGGGGGGTGGGGGGGGGGGGGGGTGGGGGGGGGGGGGGGTGGGGGGGGGGGGGGGTGGGGGGGGGGGGGGGTGGGGGGGGGGGGGGGTGGGGGGGGGGGGGGGTGGGGGGGGGGGGGGGTGGGGGGGGGGGGGGGTGGGGGGGGGGGGGGGTGGGGGGGGGGGGGGGTGGGGGGGGGGGGGGGTGGGGGGGGGGGGGGGTGGGGGGGGGGGGGGGTGGGGGGGGGGGGGGGTGGGGGGGGGGGGGGGTGGGGGGGGGGGGGGGTGGGGGGGGGGGGGGGTGGGGGGGGGGGGGGGTGGGGGGGGGGGGGGGTGGGGGGGGGGGGGGGTGGGGGGGGGGGGGGGTGGGGGGGGGGGGGGGTGGGGGGGGGGGGGGGTGGGGGGGGGGGGGGGTGGGGGGGGGGGGGGGTGGGGGGGGGGGGGGGTGGGGGGGGGGGGGGGTGGGGGGGGGGGGGGGTGGGGGGGGGGGGGGGTGGGGGGGGGGGGGGGTGGGGGGGGGGGGGGGTGGGGGGGGGGGGGGGTGGGGGGGGGGGGGGGTGGGGGGGGGGGGGGGTGGGGGGGGGGGGGGGTGGGGGGGGGGGGGGGTGGGGGGGGGGGGGGGTGGGGGGGGGGGGGGGTGGGGGGGGGGGGGGGTGGGGGGGGGGGGGGGTGGGGGGGGGGGGGGGTGGGGGGGGGGGGGGGTGGGGGGGGGGGGGGGTGGGGGGGGGGGGGGGTGGGGGGGGGGGGGGGTGGGGGGGGGGGGGGGTGGGGGGGGGGGGGGGTGGGGGGGGGGGGGGGTGGGGGGGGGGGGGGGTGGGGGGGGGGGGGGGTGGGGGGGGGGGGGGGTGGGGGGGGGGGGGGGTGGGGGGGGGGGGGGGTGGGGGGGGGGGGGGGTGGGGGGGGGGGGGGGTGGGGGGGGGGGGGGGTGGGGGGGGGGGGGGGTGGGGGGGGGGGGGGGTGGGGGGGGGGGGGGGTGGGGGGGGGGGGGGGTGGGGGGGGGGGGGGGTGGGGGGGGGGGGGGGTGGGGGGGGGGGGGGGTGGGGGGGGGGGGGGGTGGGGGGGGGGGGGGGTGGGGGGGGGGGGGGGTGGGGGGGGGGGGGGGTGGGGGGGGGGGGGGGTGGGGGGGGGGGGGGGTGGGGGGGGGGGGGGGTGGGGGGGGGGGGGGGTGGGGGGGGGGGGGGGTGGGGGGGGGGGGGGGTGGGGGGGGGGGGGGGTGGGGGGGGGGGGGGGTGGGGGGGGGGGGGGGTGGGGGGGGGGGGGGGTGGGGGGGGGGGGGGGTGGGGGGGGGGGGGGGTGGGGGGGGGGGGGGGTGGGGGGGGGGGGGGGTGGGGGGGGGGGGGGGTGGGGGGGGGGGGGGGTGGGGGGGGGGGGGGGTGGGGGGGGGGGGGGGTGGGGGGGGGGGGGGGTGGGGGGGGGGGGGGGTGGGGGGGGGGGGGGGTGGGGGGGGGGGGGGGTGGGGGGGGGGGGGGGTGGGGGGGGGGGGGGGTGGGGGGGGGGGGGGGTGGGGGGGGGGGGGGGTGGGGGGGGGGGGGGGTGGGGGGGGGGGGGGGTGGGGGGGGGGGGGGGTGGGGGGGGGGGGGGGTGGGGGGGGGGGGGGGTGGGGGGGGGGGGGGGTGGGGGGGGGGGGGGGTGGGGGGGGGGGGGGGTGGGGGGGGGGGGGGGTGGGGGGGGGGGGGGGTGGGGGGGGGGGGGGGTGGGGGGGGGGGGGGGTGGGGGGGGGGGGGGGTGGGGGGGGGGGGGGGTGGGGGGGGGGGGGGGTGGGGGGGGGGGGGGGTGGGGGGGGGGGGGGGTGGGGGGGGGGGGGGGTGGGGGGGGGGGGGGGTGGGGGGGGGGGGGGGTGGGGGGGGGGGGGGGTGGGGGGGGGGGGGGGTGGGGGGGGGGGGGGGTGGGGGGGGGGGGGGGTGGGGGGGGGGGGGGGTGGGGGGGGGGGGGGGTGGGGGGGGGGGGGGGTGGGGGGGGGGGGGGGTGGGGGGGGGGGGGGGTGGGGGGGGGGGGGGGTGGGGGGGGGGGGGGGTGGGGGGGGGGGGGGGTGGGGGGGGGGGGGGGTGGGGGGGGGGGGGGGTGGGGGGGGGGGGGGGTGGGGGGGGGGGGGGGTGGGGGGGGGGGGGGGTGGGGGGGGGGGGGGGTGGGGGGGGGGGGGGGTGGGGGGGGGGGGGGGTGGGGGGGGGGGGGGGTGGGGGGGGGGGGGGGTGGGGGGGGGGGGGGGTGGGGGGGGGGGGGGGTGGGGGGGGGGGGGGGTGGGGGGGGGGGGGGGTGGGGGGGGGGGGGGGTGGGGGGGGGGGGGGGTGGGGGGGGGGGGGGGTGGGGGGGGGGGGGGGTGGGGGGGGGGGGGGGTGGGGGGGGGGGGGGGTGGGGGGGGGGGGGGGTGGGGGGGGGGGGGGGTGGGGGGGGGGGGGGGTGGGGGGGGGGGGGGGTGGGGGGGGGGGGGGGTGGGGGGGGGGGGGGGTGGGGGGGGGGGGGGGTGGGGGGGGGGGGGGGTGGGGGGGGGGGGGGGTGGGGGGGGGGGGGGGTGGGGGGGGGGGGGGGTGGGGGGGGGGGGGGGTGGGGGGGGGGGGGGGTGGGGGGGGGGGGGGGTGGGGGGGGGGGGGGGTGGGGGGGGGGGGGGGTGGGGGGGGGGGGGGGTGGGGGGGGGGGGGGGTGGGGGGGGGGGGGGGTGGGGGGGGGGGGGGGTGGGGGGGGGGGGGGGTGGGGGGGGGGGGGGGTGGGGGGGGGGGGGGGTGGGGGGGGGGGGGGGTGGGGGGGGGGGGGGGTGGGGGGGGGGGGGGGTGGGGGGGGGGGGGGGTGGGGGGGGGGGGGGGTGGGGGGGGGGGGGGGTGGGGGGGGGGGGGGGTGGGGGGGGGGGGGGGTGGGGGGGGGGGGGGGTGGGGGGGGGGGGGGGTGGGGGGGGGGGGGGGTGGGGGGGGGGGGGGGTGGGGGGGGGGGGGGGTGGGGGGGGGGGGGGGTGGGGGGGGGGGGGGGTGGGGGGGGGGGGGGGTGGGGGGGGGGGGGGGTGGGGGGGGGGGGGGGTGGGGGGGGGGGGGGGTGGGGGGGGGGGGGGGTGGGGGGGGGGGGGGGTGGGGGGGGGGGGGGGTGGGGGGGGGGGGGGGTGGGGGGGGGGGGGGGTGGGGGGGGGGGGGGGTGGGGGGGGGGGGGGGTGGGGGGGGGGGGGGGTGGGGGGGGGGGGGGGTGGGGGGGGGGGGGGGTGGGGGGGGGGGGGGGTGGGGGGGGGGGGGGGTGGGGGGGGGGGGGGGTGGGGGGGGGGGGGGGTGGGGGGGGGGGGGGGTGGGGGGGGGGGGGGGTGGGGGGGGGGGGGGGTGGGGGGGGGGGGGGGTGGGGGGGGGGGGGGGTGGGGGGGGGGGGGGGTGGGGGGGGGGGGGGGTGGGGGGGGGGGGGGGTGGGGGGGGGGGGGGGTGGGGGGGGGGGGGGGTGGGGGGGGGGGGGGGTGGGGGGGGGGGGGGGTGGGGGGGGGGGGGGGTGGGGGGGGGGGGGGGTGGGGGGGGGGGGGGGTGGGGGGGGGGGGGGGTGGGGGGGGGGGGGGGTGGGGGGGGGGGGGGGTGGGGGGGGGGGGGGGTGGGGGGGGGGGGGGGTGGGGGGGGGGGGGGGTGGGGGGGGGGGGGGGTGGGGGGGGGGGGGGGTGGGGGGGGGGGGGGGTGGGGGGGGGGGGGGGTGGGGGGGGGGGGGGGTGGGGGGGGGGGGGGGTGGGGGGGGGGGGGGGTGGGGGGGGGGGGGGGTGGGGGGGGGGGGGGGTGGGGGGGGGGGGGGGTGGGGGGGGGGGGGGGTGGGGGGGGGGGGGGGTGGGGGGGGGGGGGGGTGGGGGGGGGGGGGGGTGGGGGGGGGGGGGGGTGGGGGGGGGGGGGGGTGGGGGGGGGGGGGGGTGGGGGGGGGGGGGGGTGGGGGGGGGGGGGGGTGGGGGGGGGGGGGGGTGGGGGGGGGGGGGGGTGGGGGGGGGGGGGGGTGGGGGGGGGGGGGGGTGGGGGGGGGGGGGGGTGGGGGGGGGGGGGGGTGGGGGGGGGGGGGGGTGGGGGGGGGGGGGGGTGGGGGGGGGGGGGGGTGGGGGGGGGGGGGGGTGGGGGGGGGGGGGGGTGGGGGGGGGGGGGGGTGGGGGGGGGGGGGGGTGGGGGGGGGGGGGGGTGGGGGGGGGGGGGGGTGGGGGGGGGGGGGGGTGGGGGGGGGGGGGGGTGGGGGGGGGGGGGGGTGGGGGGGGGGGGGGGTGGGGGGGGGGGGGGGTGGGGGGGGGGGGGGGTGGGGGGGGGGGGGGGTGGGGGGGGGGGGGGGTGGGGGGGGGGGGGGGTGGGGGGGGGGGGGGGTGGGGGGGGGGGGGGGTGGGGGGGGGGGGGGGTGGGGGGGGGGGGGGGTGGGGGGGGGGGGGGGTGGGGGGGGGGGGGGGTGGGGGGGGGGGGGGGTGGGGGGGGGGGGGGGTGGGGGGGGGGGGGGGTGGGGGGGGGGGGGGGTGGGGGGGGGGGGGGGTGGGGGGGGGGGGGGGTGGGGGGGGGGGGGGGTGGGGGGGGGGGGGGGTGGGGGGGGGGGGGGGTGGGGGGGGGGGGGGGTGGGGGGGGGGGGGGGTGGGGGGGGGGGGGGGTGGGGGGGGGGGGGGGTGGGGGGGGGGGGGGGTGGGGGGGGGGGGGGGTGGGGGGGGGGGGGGGTGGGGGGGGGGGGGGGTGGGGGGGGGGGGGGGTGGGGGGGGGGGGGGGTGGGGGGGGGGGGGGGTGGGGGGGGGGGGGGGTGGGGGGGGGGGGGGGTGGGGGGGGGGGGGGGTGGGGGGGGGGGGGGGTGGGGGGGGGGGGGGGTGGGGGGGGGGGGGGGTGGGGGGGGGGGGGGGTGGGGGGGGGGGGGGGTGGGGGGGGGGGGGGGTGGGGGGGGGGGGGGGTGGGGGGGGGGGGGGGTGGGGGGGGGGGGGGGTGGGGGGGGGGGGGGGTGGGGGGGGGGGGGGGTGGGGGGGGGGGGGGGTGGGGGGGGGGGGGGGTGGGGGGGGGGGGGGGTGGGGGGGGGGGGGGGTGGGGGGGGGGGGGGGTGGGGGGGGGGGGGGGTGGGGGGGGGGGGGGGTGGGGGGGGGGGGGGGTGGGGGGGGGGGGGGGTGGGGGGGGGGGGGGGTGGGGGGGGGGGGGGGTGGGGGGGGGGGGGGGTGGGGGGGGGGGGGGGTGGGGGGGGGGGGGGGTGGGGGGGGGGGGGGGTGGGGGGGGGGGGGGGTGGGGGGGGGGGGGGGTGGGGGGGGGGGGGGGTGGGGGGGGGGGGGGGTGGGGGGGGGGGGGGGTGGGGGGGGGGGGGGGTGGGGGGGGGGGGGGGTGGGGGGGGGGGGGGGTGGGGGGGGGGGGGGGTGGGGGGGGGGGGGGGTGGGGGGGGGGGGGGGTGGGGGGGGGGGGGGGTGGGGGGGGGGGGGGGTGGGGGGGGGGGGGGGTGGGGGGGGGGGGGGGTGGGGGGGGGGGGGGGTGGGGGGGGGGGGGGGTGGGGGGGGGGGGGGGTGGGGGGGGGGGGGGGTGGGGGGGGGGGGGGGTGGGGGGGGGGGGGGGTGGGGGGGGGGGGGGGTGGGGGGGGGGGGGGGTGGGGGGGGGGGGGGGTGGGGGGGGGGGGGGGTGGGGGGGGGGGGGGGTGGGGGGGGGGGGGGGTGGGGGGGGGGGGGGGTGGGGGGGGGGGGGGGTGGGGGGGGGGGGGGGTGGGGGGGGGGGGGGGTGGGGGGGGGGGGGGGTGGGGGGGGGGGGGGGTGGGGGGGGGGGGGGGTGGGGGGGGGGGGGGGTGGGGGGGGGGGGGGGTGGGGGGGGGGGGGGGTGGGGGGGGGGGGGGGTGGGGGGGGGGGGGGGTGGGGGGGGGGGGGGGTGGGGGGGGGGGGGGGTGGGGGGGGGGGGGGGTGGGGGGGGGGGGGGGTGGGGGGGGGGGGGGGTGGGGGGGGGGGGGGGTGGGGGGGGGGGGGGGTGGGGGGGGGGGGGGGTGGGGGGGGGGGGGGGTGGGGGGGGGGGGGGGTGGGGGGGGGGGGGGGTGGGGGGGGGGGGGGGTGGGGGGGGGGGGGGGTGGGGGGGGGGGGGGGTGGGGGGGGGGGGGGGTGGGGGGGGGGGGGGGTGGGGGGGGGGGGGGGTGGGGGGGGGGGGGGGTGGGGGGGGGGGGGGGTGGGGGGGGGGGGGGGTGGGGGGGGGGGGGGGTGGGGGGGGGGGGGGGTGGGGGGGGGGGGGGGTGGGGGGGGGGGGGGGTGGGGGGGGGGGGGGGTGGGGGGGGGGGGGGGTGGGGGGGGGGGGGGGTGGGGGGGGGGGGGGGTGGGGGGGGGGGGGGGTGGGGGGGGGGGGGGGTGGGGGGGGGGGGGGGTGGGGGGGGGGGGGGGTGGGGGGGGGGGGGGGTGGGGGGGGGGGGGGGTGGGGGGGGGGGGGGGTGGGGGGGGGGGGGGGTGGGGGGGGGGGGGGGTGGGGGGGGGGGGGGGTGGGGGGGGGGGGGGGTGGGGGGGGGGGGGGGTGGGGGGGGGGGGGGGTGGGGGGGGGGGGGGGTGGGGGGGGGGGGGGGTGGGGGGGGGGGGGGGTGGGGGGGGGGGGGGGTGGGGGGGGGGGGGGGTGGGGGGGGGGGGGGGTGGGGGGGGGGGGGGGTGGGGGGGGGGGGGGGTGGGGGGGGGGGGGGGTGGGGGGGGGGGGGGGTGGGGGGGGGGGGGGGTGGGGGGGGGGGGGGGTGGGGGGGGGGGGGGGTGGGGGGGGGGGGGGGTGGGGGGGGGGGGGGGTGGGGGGGGGGGGGGGTGGGGGGGGGGGGGGGTGGGGGGGGGGGGGGGTGGGGGGGGGGGGGGGTGGGGGGGGGGGGGGGTGGGGGGGGGGGGGGGTGGGGGGGGGGGGGGGTGGGGGGGGGGGGGGGTGGGGGGGGGGGGGGGTGGGGGGGGGGGGGGGTGGGGGGGGGGGGGGGTGGGGGGGGGGGGGGGTGGGGGGGGGGGGGGGTGGGGGGGGGGGGGGGTGGGGGGGGGGGGGGGTGGGGGGGGGGGGGGGTGGGGGGGGGGGGGGGTGGGGGGGGGGGGGGGTGGGGGGGGGGGGGGGTGGGGGGGGGGGGGGGTGGGGGGGGGGGGGGGTGGGGGGGGGGGGGGGTGGGGGGGGGGGGGGGTGGGGGGGGGGGGGGGTGGGGGGGGGGGGGGGTGGGGGGGGGGGGGGGTGGGGGGGGGGGGGGGTGGGGGGGGGGGGGGGTGGGGGGGGGGGGGGGTGGGGGGGGGGGGGGGTGGGGGGGGGGGGGGGTGGGGGGGGGGGGGGGTGGGGGGGGGGGGGGGTGGGGGGGGGGGGGGGTGGGGGGGGGGGGGGGTGGGGGGGGGGGGGGGTGGGGGGGGGGGGGGGTGGGGGGGGGGGGGGGTGGGGGGGGGGGGGGGTGGGGGGGGGGGGGGGTGGGGGGGGGGGGGGGTGGGGGGGGGGGGGGGTGGGGGGGGGGGGGGGTGGGGGGGGGGGGGGGTGGGGGGGGGGGGGGGTGGGGGGGGGGGGGGGTGGGGGGGGGGGGGGGTGGGGGGGGGGGGGGGTGGGGGGGGGGGGGGGTGGGGGGGGGGGGGGGTGGGGGGGGGGGGGGGTGGGGGGGGGGGGGGGTGGGGGGGGGGGGGGGTGGGGGGGGGGGGGGGTGGGGGGGGGGGGGGGTGGGGGGGGGGGGGGGTGGGGGGGGGGGGGGGTGGGGGGGGGGGGGGGTGGGGGGGGGGGGGGGTGGGGGGGGGGGGGGGTGGGGGGGGGGGGGGGTGGGGGGGGGGGGGGGTGGGGGGGGGGGGGGGTGGGGGGGGGGGGGGGTGGGGGGGGGGGGGGGTGGGGGGGGGGGGGGGTGGGGGGGGGGGGGGGTGGGGGGGGGGGGGGGTGGGGGGGGGGGGGGGTGGGGGGGGGGGGGGGTGGGGGGGGGGGGGGGTGGGGGGGGGGGGGGGTGGGGGGGGGGGGGGGTGGGGGGGGGGGGGGGTGGGGGGGGGGGGGGGTGGGGGGGGGGGGGGGTGGGGGGGGGGGGGGGTGGGGGGGGGGGGGGGTGGGGGGGGGGGGGGGTGGGGGGGGGGGGGGGTGGGGGGGGGGGGGGGTGGGGGGGGGGGGGGGTGGGGGGGGGGGGGGGTGGGGGGGGGGGGGGGTGGGGGGGGGGGGGGGTGGGGGGGGGGGGGGGTGGGGGGGGGGGGGGGTGGGGGGGGGGGGGGGTGGGGGGGGGGGGGGGTGGGGGGGGGGGGGGGTGGGGGGGGGGGGGGGTGGGGGGGGGGGGGGGTGGGGGGGGGGGGGGGTGGGGGGGGGGGGGGGTGGGGGGGGGGGGGGGTGGGGGGGGGGGGGGGTGGGGGGGGGGGGGGGTGGGGGGGGGGGGGGGTGGGGGGGGGGGGGGGTGGGGGGGGGGGGGGGTGGGGGGGGGGGGGGGTGGGGGGGGGGGGGGGTGGGGGGGGGGGGGGGTGGGGGGGGGGGGGGGTGGGGGGGGGGGGGGGTGGGGGGGGGGGGGGGTGGGGGGGGGGGGGGGTGGGGGGGGGGGGGGGTGGGGGGGGGGGGGGGTGGGGGGGGGGGGGGGTGGGGGGGGGGGGGGGTGGGGGGGGGGGGGGGTGGGGGGGGGGGGGGGTGGGGGGGGGGGGGGGTGGGGGGGGGGGGGGGTGGGGGGGGGGGGGGGTGGGGGGGGGGGGGGGTGGGGGGGGGGGGGGGTGGGGGGGGGGGGGGGTGGGGGGGGGGGGGGGTGGGGGGGGGGGGGGGTGGGGGGGGGGGGGGGTGGGGGGGGGGGGGGGTGGGGGGGGGGGGGGGTGGGGGGGGGGGGGGGTGGGGGGGGGGGGGGGTGGGGGGGGGGGGGGGTGGGGGGGGGGGGGGGTGGGGGGGGGGGGGGGTGGGGGGGGGGGGGGGTGGGGGGGGGGGGGGGTGGGGGGGGGGGGGGGTGGGGGGGGGGGGGGGTGGGGGGGGGGGGGGGTGGGGGGGGGGGGGGGTGGGGGGGGGGGGGGGTGGGGGGGGGGGGGGGTGGGGGGGGGGGGGGGTGGGGGGGGGGGGGGGTGGGGGGGGGGGGGGGTGGGGGGGGGGGGGGGTGGGGGGGGGGGGGGGTGGGGGGGGGGGGGGGTGGGGGGGGGGGGGGGTGGGGGGGGGGGGGGGTGGGGGGGGGGGGGGGTGGGGGGGGGGGGGGGTGGGGGGGGGGGGGGGTGGGGGGGGGGGGGGGTGGGGGGGGGGGGGGGTGGGGGGGGGGGGGGGTGGGGGGGGGGGGGGGTGGGGGGGGGGGGGGGTGGGGGGGGGGGGGGGTGGGGGGGGGGGGGGGTGGGGGGGGGGGGGGGTGGGGGGGGGGGGGGGTGGGGGGGGGGGGGGGTGGGGGGGGGGGGGGGTGGGGGGGGGGGGGGGTGGGGGGGGGGGGGGGTGGGGGGGGGGGGGGGTGGGGGGGGGGGGGGGTGGGGGGGGGGGGGGGTGGGGGGGGGGGGGGGTGGGGGGGGGGGGGGGTGGGGGGGGGGGGGGGTGGGGGGGGGGGGGGGTGGGGGGGGGGGGGGGTGGGGGGGGGGGGGGGTGGGGGGGGGGGGGGGTGGGGGGGGGGGGGGGTGGGGGGGGGGGGGGGTGGGGGGGGGGGGGGGTGGGGGGGGGGGGGGGTGGGGGGGGGGGGGGGTGGGGGGGGGGGGGGGTGGGGGGGGGGGGGGGTGGGGGGGGGGGGGGGTGGGGGGGGGGGGGGGTGGGGGGGGGGGGGGGTGGGGGGGGGGGGGGGTGGGGGGGGGGGGGGGTGGGGGGGGGGGGGGGTGGGGGGGGGGGGGGGTGGGGGGGGGGGGGGGTGGGGGGGGGGGGGGGTGGGGGGGGGGGGGGGTGGGGGGGGGGGGGGGTGGGGGGGGGGGGGGGTGGGGGGGGGGGGGGGTGGGGGGGGGGGGGGGTGGGGGGGGGGGGGGGTGGGGGGGGGGGGGGGTGGGGGGGGGGGGGGGTGGGGGGGGGGGGGGGTGGGGGGGGGGGGGGGTGGGGGGGGGGGGGGGTGGGGGGGGGGGGGGGTGGGGGGGGGGGGGGGTGGGGGGGGGGGGGGGTGGGGGGGGGGGGGGGTGGGGGGGGGGGGGGGTGGGGGGGGGGGGGGGTGGGGGGGGGGGGGGGTGGGGGGGGGGGGGGGTGGGGGGGGGGGGGGGTGGGGGGGGGGGGGGGTGGGGGGGGGGGGGGGTGGGGGGGGGGGGGGGTGGGGGGGGGGGGGGGTGGGGGGGGGGGGGGGTGGGGGGGGGGGGGGGTGGGGGGGGGGGGGGGTGGGGGGGGGGGGGGGTGGGGGGGGGGGGGGGTGGGGGGGGGGGGGGGTGGGGGGGGGGGGGGGTGGGGGGGGGGGGGGGTGGGGGGGGGGGGGGGTGGGGGGGGGGGGGGGTGGGGGGGGGGGGGGGTGGGGGGGGGGGGGGGTGGGGGGGGGGGGGGGTGGGGGGGGGGGGGGGTGGGGGGGGGGGGGGGTGGGGGGGGGGGGGGGTGGGGGGGGGGGGGGGTGGGGGGGGGGGGGGGTGGGGGGGGGGGGGGGTGGGGGGGGGGGGGGGTGGGGGGGGGGGGGGGTGGGGGGGGGGGGGGGTGGGGGGGGGGGGGGGTGGGGGGGGGGGGGGGTGGGGGGGGGGGGGGGTGGGGGGGGGGGGGGGTGGGGGGGGGGGGGGGTGGGGGGGGGGGGGGGTGGGGGGGGGGGGGGGTGGGGGGGGGGGGGGGTGGGGGGGGGGGGGGGTGGGGGGGGGGGGGGGTGGGGGGGGGGGGGGGTGGGGGGGGGGGGGGGTGGGGGGGGGGGGGGGTGGGGGGGGGGGGGGGTGGGGGGGGGGGGGGGTGGGGGGGGGGGGGGGTGGGGGGGGGGGGGGGTGGGGGGGGGGGGGGGTGGGGGGGGGGGGGGGTGGGGGGGGGGGGGGGTGGGGGGGGGGGGGGGTGGGGGGGGGGGGGGGTGGGGGGGGGGGGGGGTGGGGGGGGGGGGGGGTGGGGGGGGGGGGGGGTGGGGGGGGGGGGGGGTGGGGGGGGGGGGGGGTGGGGGGGGGGGGGGGTGGGGGGGGGGGGGGGTGGGGGGGGGGGGGGGTGGGGGGGGGGGGGGGTGGGGGGGGGGGGGGGTGGGGGGGGGGGGGGGTGGGGGGGGGGGGGGGTGGGGGGGGGGGGGGGTGGGGGGGGGGGGGGGTGGGGGGGGGGGGGGGTGGGGGGGGGGGGGGGTGGGGGGGGGGGGGGGTGGGGGGGGGGGGGGGTGGGGGGGGGGGGGGGTGGGGGGGGGGGGGGGTGGGGGGGGGGGGGGGTGGGGGGGGGGGGGGGTGGGGGGGGGGGGGGGTGGGGGGGGGGGGGGGTGGGGGGGGGGGGGGGTGGGGGGGGGGGGGGGTGGGGGGGGGGGGGGGTGGGGGGGGGGGGGGGTGGGGGGGGGGGGGGGTGGGGGGGGGGGGGGGTGGGGGGGGGGGGGGGTGGGGGGGGGGGGGGGTGGGGGGGGGGGGGGGTGGGGGGGGGGGGGGGTGGGGGGGGGGGGGGGTGGGGGGGGGGGGGGGTGGGGGGGGGGGGGGGTGGGGGGGGGGGGGGGTGGGGGGGGGGGGGGGTGGGGGGGGGGGGGGGTGGGGGGGGGGGGGGGTGGGGGGGGGGGGGGGTGGGGGGGGGGGGGGGTGGGGGGGGGGGGGGGTGGGGGGGGGGGGGGGTGGGGGGGGGGGGGGGTGGGGGGGGGGGGGGGTGGGGGGGGGGGGGGGTGGGGGGGGGGGGGGGTGGGGGGGGGGGGGGGTGGGGGGGGGGGGGGGTGGGGGGGGGGGGGGGTGGGGGGGGGGGGGGGTGGGGGGGGGGGGGGGTGGGGGGGGGGGGGGGTGGGGGGGGGGGGGGGTGGGGGGGGGGGGGGGTGGGGGGGGGGGGGGGTGGGGGGGGGGGGGGGTGGGGGGGGGGGGGGGTGGGGGGGGGGGGGGGTGGGGGGGGGGGGGGGTGGGGGGGGGGGGGGGTGGGGGGGGGGGGGGGTGGGGGGGGGGGGGGGTGGGGGGGGGGGGGGGTGGGGGGGGGGGGGGGTGGGGGGGGGGGGGGGTGGGGGGGGGGGGGGGTGGGGGGGGGGGGGGGTGGGGGGGGGGGGGGGTGGGGGGGGGGGGGGGTGGGGGGGGGGGGGGGTGGGGGGGGGGGGGGGTGGGGGGGGGGGGGGGTGGGGGGGGGGGGGGGTGGGGGGGGGGGGGGGTGGGGGGGGGGGGGGGTGGGGGGGGGGGGGGGTGGGGGGGGGGGGGGGTGGGGGGGGGGGGGGGTGGGGGGGGGGGGGGGTGGGGGGGGGGGGGGGTGGGGGGGGGGGGGGGTGGGGGGGGGGGGGGGTGGGGGGGGGGGGGGGTGGGGGGGGGGGGGGGTGGGGGGGGGGGGGGGTGGGGGGGGGGGGGGGTGGGGGGGGGGGGGGGTGGGGGGGGGGGGGGGTGGGGGGGGGGGGGGGTGGGGGGGGGGGGGGGTGGGGGGGGGGGGGGGTGGGGGGGGGGGGGGGTGGGGGGGGGGGGGGGTGGGGGGGGGGGGGGGTGGGGGGGGGGGGGGGTGGGGGGGGGGGGGGGTGGGGGGGGGGGGGGGTGGGGGGGGGGGGGGGTGGGGGGGGGGGGGGGTGGGGGGGGGGGGGGGTGGGGGGGGGGGGGGGTGGGGGGGGGGGGGGGTGGGGGGGGGGGGGGGTGGGGGGGGGGGGGGGTGGGGGGGGGGGGGGGTGGGGGGGGGGGGGGGTGGGGGGGGGGGGGGGTGGGGGGGGGGGGGGGTGGGGGGGGGGGGGGGTGGGGGGGGGGGGGGGTGGGGGGGGGGGGGGGTGGGGGGGGGGGGGGGTGGGGGGGGGGGGGGGTGGGGGGGGGGGGGGGTGGGGGGGGGGGGGGGTGGGGGGGGGGGGGGGTGGGGGGGGGGGGGGGTGGGGGGGGGGGGGGGTGGGGGGGGGGGGGGGTGGGGGGGGGGGGGGGTGGGGGGGGGGGGGGGTGGGGGGGGGGGGGGGTGGGGGGGGGGGGGGGTGGGGGGGGGGGGGGGTGGGGGGGGGGGGGGGTGGGGGGGGGGGGGGGTGGGGGGGGGGGGGGGTGGGGGGGGGGGGGGGTGGGGGGGGGGGGGGGTGGGGGGGGGGGGGGGTGGGGGGGGGGGGGGGTGGGGGGGGGGGGGGGTGGGGGGGGGGGGGGGTGGGGGGGGGGGGGGGTGGGGGGGGGGGGGGGTGGGGGGGGGGGGGGGTGGGGGGGGGGGGGGGTGGGGGGGGGGGGGGGTGGGGGGGGGGGGGGGTGGGGGGGGGGGGGGGTGGGGGGGGGGGGGGGTGGGGGGGGGGGGGGGTGGGGGGGGGGGGGGGTGGGGGGGGGGGGGGGTGGGGGGGGGGGGG
Organism: Sphaerodactylus townsendi; assembly: GCF_021028975.2. Lineage (NCBI taxonomy): Eukaryota > Metazoa > Chordata > Lepidosauria > Squamata > Sphaerodactylidae > Sphaerodactylus > Sphaerodactylus townsendi. Next base: position 147,260,076 of record NC_059428.1, read on the forward strand.
GGTGGGGGGGGGGGGGGGTGGGGGGGGGGGGGGGTGGGGGGGGGGGGGGGTGGGGGGGGGGGGGGGTGGGGGGGGGGGGGGGTGGGGGGGGGGGGGGGTGGGGGGGGGGGGGGGTGGGGGGGGGGGGGGGTGGGGGGGGGGGGGGGTGGGGGGGGGGGGGGGTGGGGGGGGGGGGGGGTGGGGGGGGGGGGGGGTGGGGGGGGGGGGGGGTGGGGGGGGGGGGGGGTGGGGGGGGGGGGGGGTGGGGGGGGGGGGGGGTGGGGGGGGGGGGGGGTGGGGGGGGGGGGGGGTGGGGGGGGGGGGGGGTGGGGGGGGGGGGGGGTGGGGGGGGGGGGGGGTGGGGGGGGGGGGGGGTGGGGGGGGGGGGGGGTGGGGGGGGGGGGGGGTGGGGGGGGGGGGGGGTGGGGGGGGGGGGGGGTGGGGGGGGGGGGGGGTGGGGGGGGGGGGGGGTGGGGGGGGGGGGGGGTGGGGGGGGGGGGGGGTGGGGGGGGGGGGGGGTGGGGGGGGGGGGGGGTGGGGGGGGGGGGGGGTGGGGGGGGGGGGGGGTGGGGGGGGGGGGGGGTGGGGGGGGGGGGGGGTGGGGGGGGGGGGGGGTGGGGGGGGGGGGGGGTGGGGGGGGGGGGGGGTGGGGGGGGGGGGGGGTGGGGGGGGGGGGGGGTGGGGGGGGGGGGGGGTGGGGGGGGGGGGGGGTGGGGGGGGGGGGGGGTGGGGGGGGGGGGGGGTGGGGGGGGGGGGGGGTGGGGGGGGGGGGGGGTGGGGGGGGGGGGGGGTGGGGGGGGGGGGGGGTGGGGGGGGGGGGGGGTGGGGGGGGGGGGGGGTGGGGGGGGGGGGGGGTGGGGGGGGGGGGGGGTGGGGGGGGGGGGGGGTGGGGGGGGGGGGGGGTGGGGGGGGGGGGGGGTGGGGGGGGGGGGGGGTGGGGGGGGGGGGGGGTGGGGGGGGGGGGGGGTGGGGGGGGGGGGGGGTGGGGGGGGGGGGGGGTGGGGGGGGGGGGGGGTGGGGGGGGGGGGGGGTGGGGGGGGGGGGGGGTGGGGGGGGGGGGGGGTGGGGGGGGGGGGGGGTGGGGGGGGGGGGGGGTGGGGGGGGGGGGGGGTGGGGGGGGGGGGGGGTGGGGGGGGGGGGGGGTGGGGGGGGGGGGGGGTGGGGGGGGGGGGGGGTGGGGGGGGGGGGGGGTGGGGGGGGGGGGGGGTGGGGGGGGGGGGGGGTGGGGGGGGGGGGGGGTGGGGGGGGGGGGGGGTGGGGGGGGGGGGGGGTGGGGGGGGGGGGGGGTGGGGGGGGGGGGGGGTGGGGGGGGGGGGGGGTGGGGGGGGGGGGGGGTGGGGGGGGGGGGGGGTGGGGGGGGGGGGGGGTGGGGGGGGGGGGGGGTGGGGGGGGGGGGGGGTGGGGGGGGGGGGGGGTGGGGGGGGGGGGGGGTGGGGGGGGGGGGGGGTGGGGGGGGGGGGGGGTGGGGGGGGGGGGGGGTGGGGGGGGGGGGGGGTGGGGGGGGGGGGGGGTGGGGGGGGGGGGGGGTGGGGGGGGGGGGGGGTGGGGGGGGGGGGGGGTGGGGGGGGGGGGGGGTGGGGGGGGGGGGGGGTGGGGGGGGGGGGGGGTGGGGGGGGGGGGGGGTGGGGGGGGGGGGGGGTGGGGGGGGGGGGGGGTGGGGGGGGGGGGGGGTGGGGGGGGGGGGGGGTGGGGGGGGGGGGGGGTGGGGGGGGGGGGGGGTGGGGGGGGGGGGGGGTGGGGGGGGGGGGGGGTGGGGGGGGGGGGGGGTGGGGGGGGGGGGGGGTGGGGGGGGGGGGGGGTGGGGGGGGGGGGGGGTGGGGGGGGGGGGGGGTGGGGGGGGGGGGGGGTGGGGGGGGGGGGGGGTGGGGGGGGGGGGGGGTGGGGGGGGGGGGGGGTGGGGGGGGGGGGGGGTGGGGGGGGGGGGGGGTGGGGGGGGGGGGGGGTGGGGGGGGGGGGGGGTGGGGGGGGGGGGGGGTGGGGGGGGGGGGGGGTGGGGGGGGGGGGGGGTGGGGGGGGGGGGGGGTGGGGGGGGGGGGGGGTGGGGGGGGGGGGGGGTGGGGGGGGGGGGGGGTGGGGGGGGGGGGGGGTGGGGGGGGGGGGGGGTGGGGGGGGGGGGGGGTGGGGGGGGGGGGGGGTGGGGGGGGGGGGGGGTGGGGGGGGGGGGGGGTGGGGGGGGGGGGGGGTGGGGGGGGGGGGGGGTGGGGGGGGGGGGGGGTGGGGGGGGGGGGGGGTGGGGGGGGGGGGGGGTGGGGGGGGGGGGGGGTGGGGGGGGGGGGGGGTGGGGGGGGGGGGGGGTGGGGGGGGGGGGGGGTGGGGGGGGGGGGGGGTGGGGGGGGGGGGGGGTGGGGGGGGGGGGGGGTGGGGGGGGGGGGGGGTGGGGGGGGGGGGGGGTGGGGGGGGGGGGGGGTGGGGGGGGGGGGGGGTGGGGGGGGGGGGGGGTGGGGGGGGGGGGGGGTGGGGGGGGGGGGGGGTGGGGGGGGGGGGGGGTGGGGGGGGGGGGGGGTGGGGGGGGGGGGGGGTGGGGGGGGGGGGGGGTGGGGGGGGGGGGGGGTGGGGGGGGGGGGGGGTGGGGGGGGGGGGGGGTGGGGGGGGGGGGGGGTGGGGGGGGGGGGGGGTGGGGGGGGGGGGGGGTGGGGGGGGGGGGGGGTGGGGGGGGGGGGGGGTGGGGGGGGGGGGGGGTGGGGGGGGGGGGGGGTGGGGGGGGGGGGGGGTGGGGGGGGGGGGGGGTGGGGGGGGGGGGGGGTGGGGGGGGGGGGGGGTGGGGGGGGGGGGGGGTGGGGGGGGGGGGGGGTGGGGGGGGGGGGGGGTGGGGGGGGGGGGGGGTGGGGGGGGGGGGGGGTGGGGGGGGGGGGGGGTGGGGGGGGGGGGGGGTGGGGGGGGGGGGGGGTGGGGGGGGGGGGGGGTGGGGGGGGGGGGGGGTGGGGGGGGGGGGGGGTGGGGGGGGGGGGGGGTGGGGGGGGGGGGGGGTGGGGGGGGGGGGGGGTGGGGGGGGGGGGGGGTGGGGGGGGGGGGGGGTGGGGGGGGGGGGGGGTGGGGGGGGGGGGGGGTGGGGGGGGGGGGGGGTGGGGGGGGGGGGGGGTGGGGGGGGGGGGGGGTGGGGGGGGGGGGGGGTGGGGGGGGGGGGGGGTGGGGGGGGGGGGGGGTGGGGGGGGGGGGGGGTGGGGGGGGGGGGGGGTGGGGGGGGGGGGGGGTGGGGGGGGGGGGGGGTGGGGGGGGGGGGGGGTGGGGGGGGGGGGGGGTGGGGGGGGGGGGGGGTGGGGGGGGGGGGGGGTGGGGGGGGGGGGGGGTGGGGGGGGGGGGGGGTGGGGGGGGGGGGGGGTGGGGGGGGGGGGGGGTGGGGGGGGGGGGGGGTGGGGGGGGGGGGGGGTGGGGGGGGGGGGGGGTGGGGGGGGGGGGGGGTGGGGGGGGGGGGGGGTGGGGGGGGGGGGGGGTGGGGGGGGGGGGGGGTGGGGGGGGGGGGGGGTGGGGGGGGGGGGGGGTGGGGGGGGGGGGGGGTGGGGGGGGGGGGGGGTGGGGGGGGGGGGGGGTGGGGGGGGGGGGGGGTGGGGGGGGGGGGGGGTGGGGGGGGGGGGGGGTGGGGGGGGGGGGGGGTGGGGGGGGGGGGGGGTGGGGGGGGGGGGGGGTGGGGGGGGGGGGGGGTGGGGGGGGGGGGGGGTGGGGGGGGGGGGGGGTGGGGGGGGGGGGGGGTGGGGGGGGGGGGGGGTGGGGGGGGGGGGGGGTGGGGGGGGGGGGGGGTGGGGGGGGGGGGGGGTGGGGGGGGGGGGGGGTGGGGGGGGGGGGGGGTGGGGGGGGGGGGGGGTGGGGGGGGGGGGGGGTGGGGGGGGGGGGGGGTGGGGGGGGGGGGGGGTGGGGGGGGGGGGGGGTGGGGGGGGGGGGGGGTGGGGGGGGGGGGGGGTGGGGGGGGGGGGGGGTGGGGGGGGGGGGGGGTGGGGGGGGGGGGGGGTGGGGGGGGGGGGGGGTGGGGGGGGGGGGGGGTGGGGGGGGGGGGGGGTGGGGGGGGGGGGGGGTGGGGGGGGGGGGGGGTGGGGGGGGGGGGGGGTGGGGGGGGGGGGGGGTGGGGGGGGGGGGGGGTGGGGGGGGGGGGGGGTGGGGGGGGGGGGGGGTGGGGGGGGGGGGGGGTGGGGGGGGGGGGGGGTGGGGGGGGGGGGGGGTGGGGGGGGGGGGGGGTGGGGGGGGGGGGGGGTGGGGGGGGGGGGGGGTGGGGGGGGGGGGGGGTGGGGGGGGGGGGGGGTGGGGGGGGGGGGGGGTGGGGGGGGGGGGGGGTGGGGGGGGGGGGGGGTGGGGGGGGGGGGGGGTGGGGGGGGGGGGGGGTGGGGGGGGGGGGGGGTGGGGGGGGGGGGGGGTGGGGGGGGGGGGGGGTGGGGGGGGGGGGGGGTGGGGGGGGGGGGGGGTGGGGGGGGGGGGGGGTGGGGGGGGGGGGGGGTGGGGGGGGGGGGGGGTGGGGGGGGGGGGGGGTGGGGGGGGGGGGGGGTGGGGGGGGGGGGGGGTGGGGGGGGGGGGGGGTGGGGGGGGGGGGGGGTGGGGGGGGGGGGGGGTGGGGGGGGGGGGGGGTGGGGGGGGGGGGGGGTGGGGGGGGGGGGGGGTGGGGGGGGGGGGGGGTGGGGGGGGGGGGGGGTGGGGGGGGGGGGGGGTGGGGGGGGGGGGGGGTGGGGGGGGGGGGGGGTGGGGGGGGGGGGGGGTGGGGGGGGGGGGGGGTGGGGGGGGGGGGGGGTGGGGGGGGGGGGGGGTGGGGGGGGGGGGGGGTGGGGGGGGGGGGGGGTGGGGGGGGGGGGGGGTGGGGGGGGGGGGGGGTGGGGGGGGGGGGGGGTGGGGGGGGGGGGGGGTGGGGGGGGGGGGGGGTGGGGGGGGGGGGGGGTGGGGGGGGGGGGGGGTGGGGGGGGGGGGGGGTGGGGGGGGGGGGGGGTGGGGGGGGGGGGGGGTGGGGGGGGGGGGGGGTGGGGGGGGGGGGGGGTGGGGGGGGGGGGGGGTGGGGGGGGGGGGGGGTGGGGGGGGGGGGGGGTGGGGGGGGGGGGGGGTGGGGGGGGGGGGGGGTGGGGGGGGGGGGGGGTGGGGGGGGGGGGGGGTGGGGGGGGGGGGGGGTGGGGGGGGGGGGGGGTGGGGGGGGGGGGGGGTGGGGGGGGGGGGGGGTGGGGGGGGGGGGGGGTGGGGGGGGGGGGGGGTGGGGGGGGGGGGGGGTGGGGGGGGGGGGGGGTGGGGGGGGGGGGGGGTGGGGGGGGGGGGGGGTGGGGGGGGGGGGGGGTGGGGGGGGGGGGGGGTGGGGGGGGGGGGGGGTGGGGGGGGGGGGGGGTGGGGGGGGGGGGGGGTGACCCAGTGGCGACTCGTGGAAGCAGCGTTTTATTACATTTGTTTACTCCGTTTATACTCGTCTGTTTTCCCCGGCAGGGACCCAAAGTGGCTATACCATTCTCCTCCCTTCGATTTATCCACGCAACAACCCTGTGGGGTAGGTTAAGCTAAGAGCGTGTGACTGGCACCAAGCTTCCACAGCAGAGTAGGGATTCAGGAGTCTTAGTAGACCACAAACTGAACATGAGTCAGCAGTGTGATGCGGCGGCCAAGAAAGCCAGTGTGATTCTGGGTTGTATCAATAGGAGTATAGTGTCTAGATCGAGGGATATAATTGGACCTCTCTATTCTGCATTGGTCAGACCTCACCTGGAATATTGTGTACAGTTCTGGGCACCACAATTCAAGAAGGATATTGACAAGCTGGAACAGGTCCAGAGGAGGGCAACCAAAATGGTGAAAGGTCTGGAATCCATGCCCTGTGAGGAGAGACTTACGGAGCTGGGGATGTTTAGTTTGGTGAAGAGAAGGTTAAGAGGTGACATGAGAGCCATGTTTAGATATTTGAAGGGATGCCATGTCGAAGAGGGAGCAAGCTTGTTTTCTGCTGCCCCAGAGACTAGGACCAGGAGTCATGGGTTCAAGGTGAAGGTAAAGAGATTCCACCTAAACATTAGGAAGAACTTTGTGACAGTAAGGGCTGTTGGACAGTGGAATGCACTGCCTTGGAGTGTGGTGGAGTCTCCTTCTTCGGAGGTTTTTAAAGAGAGGCTGGATGGCCATCTGTCAAGAGTGCTTTGATTGGGGGTTGGACTTGATGGCCCTTGGGGTCTCTTCCAACTCTATGATTCTATGATTCTATGACTTGAGACTTCTGAAATAATTTCTGAAATAATTGCTGTGACAATCGTAAGGCTGCAAATAGTGAGAGTACTTTGACACCATCTGGGTAAACTAGAGTCGCCAACCTCCTGGTAACTGTCCAGACTTCAGGAATCAGTTCCCATGGATAAAATGGTTGCTTTGGGGGGTGGACTTTATGGTAATATACCCTGCTTTGGTTCCCCTCCTTTCCCAAACCTCGCCCTTTTAAGCTGCACTCCAAAATCTCTAGGAATTTCCCAGCCCAGTGGTGGAAACCCTAAAAGAAACTGAGGCCCAGAGAACAGGGATGCGGAGATGGTGAACATGGCATTGCGCATACCGGGCATCAGAGAGAAACAAGAGGATTTGCCTGTTCCGCTCACAAACTCTCGGCTCCGAAATAATGATTTTGATGTAAAGGGGATTAGCTCTTTTACTCATTCAGCCCCCAACGTGAATTCCACTTAATTATTGTAAGTCGGATCTTGGTGGTAGCGAAGAATTAGGTTTGGAGTTAATTACGGGGAATAAAGCGGAGACGTTTTGCTGAAGGCGCTGCCGAATGGAAAGCAGCACGTGACGATGGTAATCGCGAAAGGCGTTTTGAGTGTTCAAAACTCTTTGTGCTAAGAGGAGATGATTCTAACAGGAAGAAGAAGGAGAAGAAGAGGATGAAGAGAAGGAGGCGTTTGGATTTATACTCCACCTTTCTCTCCTGTAAAGACACTCAAGATGGCTTACAAACTCCATTCCCTTCCTCTCCCCCCAACAGACACATTGTGAGGTCGGTGGGGCTGAAAGAATTCAGAAGGAACTGTGAGTAGCCCAAGGTCACCCAACAGGAATGTAAGAGTACGGAAACACATCTGGTTCACCAGATAAGCCTCTGCCACTCAGGTGGGGAATCACATCCGGTTCTCCAGATTAGAATCCACCTGTTCTTAACCACTGCACCACACTGACTCTCACAGTGGTTCTCAACCATCCTAAAGCCGCGACCCTTTAATATAGTTCCTCATGTTGTGGTGACCCCCAACCCTAACATTTATCCATTTTACAGATGGAGAACACTGATGCAGAGAGTCTTAGGCGACCCTCGTGAAAGGGTTATTCAACCCCCAAAGGAGTCCTGACCCGCAGGTTGAGAACCACTGGCCTAGACACTATGCTCCTAAAGCTACAGCCCAGAATCACGTTGGCTTTTTTGGCAGCCGCATCACACTGTTGACTCATGTTCCGTGGTCTACTAAGACTCCCAGATCCCTTTCACATGTAGTGTCGTCAAGCCAGGTGTCATCCAAATTTGGAACTCTCTCTACTCTTTGCCGCAAAGTACATCAGGTTCCAGCAGGGGTGTAACGAGGCAAACTGGAGCCCTGGACAAAACCTGATGGGCCCCCCACAGGCGGCCACCCCACCACGACCAAAAAAATTATTTTGCACCAGGACATTGGTGCCTGCAGAGGGTGCATTTTTAGACATATAGGCACCAAATTTTCAGCATATCATCAGGAGACTGTCCTGATGCTACCCTCCAGTTTGGTTCAGGGGGGGCCAAAGTTATGGACCTTCAAAAGTGTAGCCCCCATCTCCTTAGCTCCTGGAAAGAATGGGGGATGGGGCACCCCCTTTGAGGATTCAAAACATTGGCCCCCCTGAACCAAACTGTACCAAACCTGGGGGGTATCATCAGGGCAGTCTCCTAATGTGACCCTGAAAGTTTTGAGACTGTGCCTTCAGAAATGTGCCGTCCCTGAGCCTGCACCACCCATTGACAGCAATGCAGAAAACTCACCCCAGAACAAAGATTCTTGGGCAAATTTCTGGGATGTTTCTTCAGGGGGCGCATTTTTGGATGTATCGGCACCAAAATTTGAGGGTATTGTCTGGAGACTGTCCTGATGCTACCCCCCAAGTTTGGTGCAGTTTGGTTCAGGGGTGGCAATGTTATGGACCCTCAAAAGGGCAACCAACCCCCATCTCCTTAGCTCCCATTAAGAATGGGGGATGGGGCACCCCCTTTGAGGGTCCATAACTTTGGCCCCCCTGACCCAAACTGCACCAGACCTGGTGGATATCATCAGGGCAGTCTCCTGATGAGACCATGAGAGTTTTGAGACTGCGCCTTCAGAAATGTGCACCCCCCAGCCTGCAAACCCATTGACAGCAATGCAGAAAACTCACTCCAGAACAAAGATTCTTGGGCAAATTTCTGGGATGTTCCTTCAGGGGGTACATTTTTTGATGTATTGGCACCAAAATTTCAGGGTATCATCTGGAGAAGGTCCTAATGCTACCCCCCAAGTTTGGTGCAGTTTGGTTCAGGGGGGACAAAATTATGGGCCCTCAAAGGGGCAGCCCCCATCTCCTTAGCTCTTATTGGAAAGAATGGAGGATGGGGCATCCCCTTTGAGGGCCCATAACTTTGCCCCCCCCAAACCAAACTGCACCAAACTTGGGGGTTATCATCAGGGCAGTCTCCTGATGATACCCTGCAATTGTGGTGCTGATACGTCCAAAAATGCATCCCCTGCAGGCCAAAATGTGAAAAACAACAAAAAATAAGAACGGATCACTCATATGCCCCCATGTGACTCAAAATTCAGATGCCCTGGGCAATTGCCCAAACTGCCCAATGGATGTTACGCCCCTGGATTCCAGACAGAGGCAATCCTGATGCATTTAGCATTTGCACGTGTTTTGGGTTTCTATTTAGGAGTGATATTTCAAGCGATGAAAGTAGTCTCTTTATCCTCAGCAGCCGCTTATTGAGACAGAGTTGGTGCTTTGAGGATCTGGTGGCTGAATAAAGCTCTTGAACTTTTATCAGATTCCAGAAGCCACAAGAAAGGGCCAACTGTTCTGCAGGAAAATCTTGAGAAATTTGTGTGGGGGAAGGTTGCGTGCGTTAACATTAGACGCCGTCTGCAAGCGAGAGCACTCTCTCGAAAGGTCTACAAAGAATTGTATTTAGAATGGCATTTACGAACTTTGGAGTGGGGCTGAAAAAGCCATAGGAGGGAAACAGCGGGGTTCGTTGGGTCCCGGTGGGACTTCTTTGAAGAGCAGACCCCGTGCCTCGGCTCCAAATGTTTTTGAAACTCTTCTCGGCTTCAAAAGCACATCGGCCCGGAGGGTTGCCGTTTAAGAATTGGAAGCCTAAAGTTCCTTCAGATACGCAGAACTTAGATCCTGGCCTCTCTCAGATACGCAGAACTTAGATCCTGGGGCAGCAGTGGCGTAGGAGGTTAAGAGTTTGTATCTAATCTGGAGGAACCGGGTTTGATTCCCAGCTCTGCTGCCTGAGCTGTGGAGGCTTATCTGGGGAATTCAGATTAGCCACACACGCCAGCTGGGTGACCTTGGGCTAGTCACAGCTTCTCGGAGCTCTCTCAGCCCCACCTACCTCACAGGGTGTTTGTTGTGAAGGGGGAAGGGCAAGGAGATTGTAAGCCCCTTTGAGTCTCCTACAGGAGAGAAAGGGGGGATATAAATCCAAACTCTTCTTCTTCTTTTTACATGCATTTATACCTCGTGGTTCCCTGCCAAATGGAAGCCCAAAGCGTTCTCCTCTCCGTCAGGGAATGGGGAGAGGTGAAGAGCAGGTGGGCTCTAATCTGGAGAACCGGGTTTGTTTCCCCGCTCCTCCACATGAAGCCTGCTGGGTGACCGTGGGCCAGTCACAGTACTCTCAGAACTCTCTCTCAGCTCCACCTAGCTCACAAGATGTCTATTGTGGAGAGAGGAACGGAAAGGAGTTTGTAAGTTGTCTTGAGACTCCTTGCAGGAGAGAAAGGTGGGGTATAAATCTAAACTCTTCTTCTACCTCTTGCTGCTGCCCGTGAGTACGATTGAAAGTGCCCCACCCTTTGGGGCATGTCTTTCAGAAGCGGATGGTTAAACCAGTCTTTGGGAGTTGGTTTCAGCAGGGGGACCCAGGCAGAGATGCAGAAGTGTGAAGCTTGCTCTGAAAGGGGAGAAAGAACCCTCCTAAAAAGACCCTATCTCAAAATTTCCCATCGCCTTTCCTCGCGGGGTCTGTAGTTGGAAAGGGCGTAAGGAATTAGCATTGATTCCCATCTTACACGGCAGCGGTTCTCAACCTGCGGGTTGCGACCCCTTTGGGGACCGAACGACCCTTTCACAGGGGTCGCCTAAGACTCTCTGCATCAGTGTTCTTCCACAGTAAAATGGATAAATGTTAGGGCTGGGGGTCACCACAACATGAGGAACTGTATTAAAGGGTCGCGGCATTAGGAAGGTTATAGGGAACCGCTGTTATAGGGAGAGGGGAACGTCAACAGTGACAGGACTCACTGAAAATGTGGCAGACTGGAACAGAGCCCAACGTAACTTTTATTTTTATCCCTCTATAAGAACATAAGAACTAGCCTGCTGGATCAGACTGGAGTCCATCTAGTCCAGCATTCTGCTACTCGCAATGGCCCACCAGGTGCCTTTGGGAGCTCACAGGCAGGATGTGAAAGCAATGGCCTTCTGCTGCTGCTGCTCCTGAGCACCTGGTCTGCAGAGGCATTTGCAGTCTCAGATCAAGGAGGATGAAGATAGGTAGCCATAGATCGACTTCTCCTCCATAAATCTGTCCAAGCCCTTTTTAAAGCTATCCAGGTTAGTGTCCATCACCACCTCCTGTGGCAGCATATTCCAAACACCAATCACACGTTGCGTGAAGAAGTGTTTCCTTTTATTAGTTCTAATTCTTCCCCCCAGCATTTTCAGTGGATGCCCCCTGGTTCTAGTATTGTGAGAAAGAAAGAAAAATTTATCTCTGTCAACATTTTCTACCCCATGCATAATTTTATAGACTTCAATCATATCCCCCCTCAGACGTCTCCTCTCCAAACTAAAGAGTCCCAAATGCTGCAGCCTCTCCTCATAGGAAGGTGCTCCAGTCTCTCAATCACATCCTGCGTTTGCCTTCTCTGCACTTTTTCTATCTCCTTGCATTATCCTTTTTTGAGATCGCGACGACCAGAACTGGCTACAGGACTCCAAGTGCGGCCGCACCACTGCTTTATATAAGGGCATGACAATCCTTGCAGTTTTATTATCAACTCCTTTCCTAATTATCCCCAGCATAGAGTTTGCCTTTTTCACAGCTGCCATGCATTGAGTTGACATTCCCATGGAACTATCAACTAAGATGCCCAAATCTCTTTCCTGGTCTGTGACTGATAGCACTGACCCCTGTAGCGTGTATGTGAAGTTTGGATTTTTTGCCCCTATGTGCATCTATGCAGTTTTTTGCTTCTTTGCCCTCACTTTTCTTCGGATTGGATCACGAGAATGCCATTAAGAGACAAACCATGTTATCTCTACGTTCCACATAATTTAAATTTTGGGGGGTGGGTGGGAGGGAGCTCTTTTCAGGAATGTTACTTCTGCTTACAGGACAGGGTTGTGTTTGTTTTGGCACCGCAAGCCAAAAAGTTCTGGAATCCTGGCCTCCAGACGCACAGCTAATAAATAAATGCTTCGCCACCGACAGATGGAGCCCAGCGATTCCACCCAAATGCAGTTTGGCTGGCAGAGGAATCGTCTTGGGAGGGAGCCAGGATGTGAAACCATTTTCCCCATTGCGTGCGTTTGCTCGAAACATCCGAGCCTTGAGACTCAGAGGGGTTTTAACAGCTCAAACTGACACTTATTTGTTAAGCCTGCAGACCGTTTTGCTATGTTTAGCAGTTGTTACTTTAGAAACCAAAACTATTTGGTGTGCGAGCCGGGCATATGACAGCCTCTCTCTGAGTTCTTTTTTCCTTAGTGGCTGCAGGATAAAAAGGGTTCTGTTCTCCCAAAAGGGGACGTCTGTGCAGACCGCAGTCCTGCTACCAGCTTCTTTTGAAAGGGACCTTTGTCAACGCAAACCGTTCGTTGCAAAAAAGAAGGTTATTCCAGTTCTTAACAAAAGTTTATCTGGACCGTCACTGCATTGTGGTAAATCTTGGGGACTGTGTTGTAAAACGCAGGAACCCGGCATTTTTTATGTAATCACTGGAACAAAATCCAGAGCTTATTGTGGAAAGTATTTAATTGGGGTGGGGGACCGGCGTTGACCACTGGTCAAAAAACTGACAGCGTATCTGCATACAGGAAGAACGTCCACAACGCACAAAACTTTGTTCGAGACCCGGCGCAGGTCTTTCGGTCCTGCGTTCCAAAGTGGCAGAAGAGCGACTTCATTAATTACTTCAGTGGCAATGAAAGGCTCCCGCTTGATGAGTCTGGCATTTCAAAAATTCGGCGATGCTTTCAATTATTCCTCCTCCCTTAAAAGGATTCTGTCTGAATGCAGAAATGTTTTACAGCCGTGGTTCCCAGATGGGATGTTTTACTACGCTGCAAGCGGTTTTAAACGGATTTAGGAGAGGGCAGGGAAGTCCAGAGCTCTGCACATGATATTTTTTCCCCTTGGTCTTTAGGATGAATCAAAATAAGTTACTTACCCTTCGCCGGAGAACGTCCCGTGGATGCAACTGGTCGACGGACGCTCTCTTTGTGGCTCTGATGGATGGAAAATAAATGCAGCTCAGAAGCAAGAAACGGTTTCGAGCGCAAACCCCGCTTCCTTCCTGTGGCGATGCCTTTCATGAGAAATCCAGAGACTACAAAAAAACACAGTTCTGTCGGGAAATAGGAACTTGGTTTCCACGTAATTCAAACCGTCCACGTTGCATCTTTTCGACAGGCGTACGGCCCTGTCATGTGACTTGAAAAGTTCAAATTGGCCTACGCAGAGCGATAGATTCAGTATTCTGGAGCAGAAAAGTCGGATTTCTCTATACATTTCTGAGCATAGGAGGCCATCCAGTGGCTCTTTGCTTAAGAATCCTGTTCTTGTTTTACTTTCTGCGGCAGCCGCCCCGCCTATACTCACAGATAGCGGAAAATATGCTTCCAAATATGCAGATGGATGCCACAAGTTAAATCCCCTCCCAATAATGCAGCCCTATGAAATCGCTTGCTATGTTTAACCTACTTCTCATCAACCATTAAGGCCCTTTTACACATGAAGCATTGGCCGATTTGAGCTTTGCCTCCGGGTTTACACTTAGCAAAGACTTGCCGCACCATGGTGAGCATAATACGTACTATGCGTGTTTGCAAACACGTCTCCAAGGCATTCAGGTTCTGTTCTTTTAGGCATGCATCCGAGGATATTCCACATGAAGTGGTCTGTTGCATCTGTTATTTAATAGCCCAAGCTGAGAGATCCCGCGTGGTGTAGTGGCAGAGAGTTGTGGACTGTGATCTGCAGAACCAGGTTTGTTTCCCTGCTCCTCCACATGAATGGTGGATTCTAATCTAGTGAACCGGGTTTGTTTCTGTGCTCATCCACATGAATGGTGGACTGTAGTTTGGAGAACCAGGTTTGTTTCCCCGCTCCGCCACATGAATGGTGGATTCTAATCTAGGGAACCGGGTTTGTTTCTGTGCTCATCCACATGAATGGTGGACTGTAGTTTGGAGAACCAGGTTTGTTTCCCCGCTCCGCCACATGAATGGTAGATTCTAATCTAGGGGAACGGGTTTGTTTCTAAGCTCATCCCACATGAATGGTGGACTGTAGTTTGGAGAACCAGGTTTGTTTCCCGGCTCATACACATGAATGGTAGATTCTAATCTAAAGGGGCAGGAGTTTGTTTTCTGGCTCATCACATGAATGGTGGACTGTAGTTTGGAGGAGCAGGTTTGTTCCCAGCTCCATACATGAATGGTGGATTCTAATCTAGGGAACCGGGTTTGTTTCTGTGCTCATCCACATGAATGGTGGACTGTAGTTTGGAGAACCAGGTTTGTTTCCCCGCTCCGCCACATGAATGGTGGATTCTAATCTAGGGAACCGGGTTTGTTTCTGTGCTCATCCACATGAATGGTGGACTGTAGTTTGGAGAACCAGGTTTGTTTCCCCACTCCGCCACATGAATGGTAGATTCTAATCTAGGGAACCGGGTTTGTTTCTGTCTCATCCACGCCAAGATAGTGGGGCTGCTTGGTTTGGGAGAACCAGGACATTTCCAGCTCCGCCACATGGATAGTAGATTCTAATCTAGGGAACGGGTTTGTTTCTGTGCTCATCCATGAATGGTGGACTGTAGTTTGGAAAACCAGGTTTTGTTTTAGCTCCTTCCCATGAATGGTAGATTCTAATCTAGGGAACCCGGGTTTGTTTCTGTACTGATCCATAGATGGTGGACTGAAATTTGGAGAATAAGGTTTGTTTCCCAGCTCCGCCACATGAATGGTGGATTCTAATCCTAGGGAACCCGGGTTTGTTTCTGTGCTAATCCACATGAATGGTGGACTGTAGTTTGGAAAACCAGGTTTGTTTCCCCGCTCCGCCACATGAATGGTAGATTCTAATCTAGGGAACCGGGTTTGTTTCTGTGCTCATCCACATGAATGGTGGACTGTAGTTTGGAGAACCAGGTTTGTTTCCCCGCTCCGCCACATGAATGGTAGATTCTAATCTAGGGAACCGGGTTTGTTTCTGTGCTCATCCACATGAATGGTGGACTGTAGTTTGGAGAACCAGGTTTGTTTCCCCGCTCCGCCACATGAATGGTGGATTCTAATCTTGGGAACGAGGTTTGTTTTACCAATGCTAATCCACATGAATGGTGGACTGTAGTTTGGAGAACCAGGTTTGTTTCCCGCTCATACATGAATGGTGGATTCTAATCTTGGGAACCGGGTTTGTTTCTGTGCTCATCCACATGAATGGTGGACTGTAGTTTGGAGAACCAGGTTTGTTTCCCCACTCCGCCACATGAATGGTAGATTCTAATCAAGGGAACCGGGTTTGTTTCTGTGCTCATCCACATGAATGGTAGACTGTAGTTTGGAGAACCAGGTTTGTTTCCCCGCTCCGCCACATGAATGGTAGATTCTAATCTAGGGAACCGGGTTTGTTTCTGTGCTAATCCACAT
Organism: Sphaerodactylus townsendi; assembly: GCF_021028975.2. Lineage (NCBI taxonomy): Eukaryota > Metazoa > Chordata > Lepidosauria > Squamata > Sphaerodactylidae > Sphaerodactylus > Sphaerodactylus townsendi. The sequence continues at coordinate 147,275,157 of NC_059428.1, forward strand.
GAATGGTGGACTGTAGTTTGGAGAACCAGGTTTGTTTCCCCGCTCCGCCACATGAATGGTGGATTCTGATCTGGGGAACCAGGTTTGTTTTTGCTCTCCTTCACATGAATGGTGGACTCTAGTCTGGAGGACCAGGTTTGTTTGATGGCCCTTGGGGGGTCTCTCCCAACTCTATGATTCTATGGTTTTATGATTCTATGATTTAAATAAATAATTGACTGGAGAAGCAAAATCCAGCCAGCACCTGTGTGTACGGTCATGTGTGCCGCTGCATATTTATTGTAATTTAAAAATACTTGTAGCTTCACCTTGCCTTTCTCCCCAAAGGAGGCCTACAGCAGCTACATCCTTCTCTTCTTCTGGTCATGAATATTGTGGTACAAATAAATGCCCTCTGCTGTCAATGGCGCTTTCCGCACTGCGGAAAGGGCGCCCCTGCACCGGCAGGAATTCTGCCGGTGGAGGGGGGCCGTTCGCATGGGAGCATGCGAGTGGCCTCCACAGAGGCTGGCACGGGAGAGGTGGCTCCGCATGGAGCTGCCTCTTCCCCATCCCCCCCCCCCCACTCACCTCGTCGTCCTGCGTCGCCCTGCTGGACTCCTAAGACCCGCCCACGCTGCCCTCCGACCTCCAGGGGTCGGAGGACAGCGAGGGAGGGTCTCAGCAGCCCAGTAGAGCAACGCAGGAAGACGAGGTGAGTGGGGGGGGGGAAGGGGAAAACAGTGTGTTCCCGGCGGTGCCGTTAGCACCGCGCCAGCGGGAACACACTATTTTCCAAAAACCTCCCTCCAGGAGGGAGGTTTTTGGAGGCGGCCTGACGCCGCTCTGGGGGAGGTGGAGGGGAGCCAGGTCAGCGCTGCTGCGTTTCAGCTTAGCCACCTGCGCAGGCGGCTCCCTGGGGGCGGCCCGTTTTTTGCCCGTCCCAAGAGCATCGGCCCCAACCCATCTTGCGGAAAGGGACAATGTGTGTTTTGAAACACTTTGCAGTAGTCAGTGCAATTTGAAACTCGTATCAAGTCCCAACCAACTTACGGTGACCCCGAGAAGAGACAAAAAGAGAGGTGGTCTGCCTTTATGTAGCAGCCTGGACTTCCTTTGTGGCATCCCTTCCAAGTCCTAACCAGAGCTGACCCTGCCTAGCTTCTGAGCTCTGATAAGATCGGGCCAGCCTTGGGCTATCTGAGAACTGGCATGATTGGGCCATTCAGATCAGGGCAGTACAATTCTTTTGGTCAAGCTGACAGAGTGAATTCCGTGGCCTTCCGCGATAGACCACCAGGTGGAGTTTCCAGCAGGCTAGCATTCAGCTTGTTCCGTTTTTCGGCAGGGAAATACTTCTGCCTGTGTGCCAGCGTGAGAGGACTGAACCTCAGAAACATCCGCTAGAGGAGGGAATGTTTCTCGCAGGGTTGTCCCCCTGTGACCATCACAGCTGAGATGAACCCCGCAGAAATATCCACAGAAGGGTATTGACTAGCTGGAACGGGTCCAGAGGAGGGCAACCAAAATGGTAAAAGATCTGGAATCCATGCCCTACGAGGAGAGACTTAGGGAGCTGGGGATGTTAAGTTTGGTGAATAGAAGGTAAAGAAGGTGACATGATAGCCATGTTTAGATATTTGAAGGGATGTCATGTTGGTGAGGGAGCAAGCTTGTTTTCTGTGTCTCCAGATGCTAGGGCCAGGAGGCACATAGAAGGAACCATCTCCTGTTAGCTCCCATTGGAAACAATGTGGGATATGGGCACCCCCTTTGGGGGTCCATAAAGTTGAACTCCTTGTACGGAACTTCACCAAACCTGGGTGGTATTATCAGGACAGTCTTCAAATGAGACTCTGAAATTTTGGTGCTGGTAGCTTTAAAGATGCACCCCCTGCAATCCGAAGCATGAAAAAACACCCCAAAAATACCAAATAAATCAAATGGACCCGAATTTTTCGAGTATACCCGAATATTTGGGTATATCCAAATATGTTATTTATCTTTTTCGGGTATACAGATAATTTTATGCTCAAATAAATCCAAATCCGAATTTTACCGAATTTCTAGGGTATTGACCAAGCCTAGTGAAGACTGTGTCAAAGCGAATGGGTCTTCTTTAGGATAGTGATATTTTTGTCTCTTTGCTCTGTAGCTTTCAAGGTGGCTAGCAAGCAATGAAAGTGTGGTAAAAATCCAGATTGCCCCCTTCCCCTGGTGATGAGAAGCCCCAATTGACTATGCTGCAGAGGCGTTCCTCCCATTGGGCAAAGTGGGCGGTACAAGGCTTTACCCCAATGAAGTATAAAAGCTTTAAGATTACGTTTGTGGGATTTTTAATATTTTCAGTGTTTTTCTATTTTTGGCCTGCAGATGGTGCAGTTTTTAGGATAGCAGCACCAAAATTTCAGGGATTTTTCGAGAGACTGTCCTGCTGATGTCACCCAGGTTTGGTGAGGTTTGGTTTAGGGAGTCCAAAGTTATGGACTCCCAAAGGGAGTGCCCCCATCCCCCATTGTTTCCATTGGGAGCTAATAGGAGATGGGGCTACTGCATTTGAGGGTCCATAACTTTGGACCCCCTGAACCAAACTTCACCGACTTTCCTGAATGGTATCGTCAGTAGGATATCACGAAGATACTCTGAAAGGCGCGGTGCTGCTATAACAATAATTACACCCCTGACAGCAGGCATTTGCGAGATTTTCCTTTTAAATCACTGCCCCTTGTGCACATGCTTGTTTTCTTTCTTTCCCAGGTTTTGCCCAGGGCTCCAGTTTGCCTAGGTACGTACTGCTGGCTGTGATCCCCAGCGCACCGAGCCTTTGGCATTCTCTCGGTAATGTTGAACACAAAATGGTACATACGAAAACTTACGCCGTTGCGGAGTGCTGGCGGAAGGCAGCTTCTGCCAAAGCAGTGTTTAAAAAATCTGCACAGCCAATCAGAAGCCTTGCTGGACAAAAAGCTTCCCTTGACCCTGCCCACTTTATCAAGACACTTGGAGGTCTCCAGGAAAGGTTTTGGCATGCAGTCACTGGCGCTACATTGGGGATTCTTGGTCTAGGCCAGGGATCTGCAACCCTCAGCTCTGGAGCCACATGCTGCTCTTTCAGCCTTGCACTGCGGCTCCGCGTGGCGTGGAGATCGAAAGGTAGCATGGGCGTGTCCCTCTAGAGCAGCTGCCATCCCCCCTCTGCCCCACGGAGCAAGCGGCTGCCTGCTCTGTCGGGCAGAGAGGGTTTCCCTGTCCAGCGCCACTGCCTCCCGCAGCGCGAGAAGGAAAAGTGAGTGGAGGGGCTGAACTGGAGGTGGCTCCGCTCTCCGGCTCGGTAGATTTTTGGGGCCGTGGAAAACGGATCCAAATGGCTCTTTGGGTGGTAAAGGTTGCCAACCCCTGGTCTAGGCGATGAAGAAGAAGAAGTGGAGTTTGGATTTATATCCCCCTTTCTCTCCTGTAAGGAGACTCAAAGGGGCTGACAATCTCCTTGCCCTTCCCCCCTCACAACAAACACCCTGTGAGGTAGGTGGGGCTGAGAGAGCTCCAAGAAACTGTGACTAGCCCAAGGTCACCCAGCTGGCATGTGTGGGAGTGCACAGGCTAGTCTGAATTCCCCAGATAAGCCTCCACAGCTCAGGCGGCAGAGCGGGGAATCAAACCCAGTTCTCCAGATTAGAGTGCACCTGCTCATAACCATCACACCACGCCGGCACTTGATGACGAGGAAAAGCAGCACCCCCTTCTCAGACCAGTCATGGTATGGAGCAGATTAAATCAGGATCTGAGTAGCTCCTGCCGTGGTTCTTTTACTACATTAAGGCCTCCGCGGTCGATGATGGCTCACCTGTTTGCACAGCATAACCCTTTGCTCCTCATGGCAACTGTTGCTTGGTTCTTGTAGGCGAAAGCCCCAGGACTGGCAGGTTTTAGGACATCTCCAAGCTGTCCTGCCATAGGCTGCCCTGCCGCATGCACAGACACACAGAAACATTTCCCACTGGCCGGCATATACGGAACATGGAACCATGCGCGGATATAGGCTGGTGTACTAAACTCGACCACCCAAGGTCTTCTAGTATACCTTCATGGCTCATTGTGTAACCGTTTATGTGCCCCTTCCCAGGAAAGGGCTCGCCATGGTTGACTGCAGAAACGGTGTCAGTTGTTAGTCAGCACGTCAGTTATCAGGCTGTTGAGCTGGGCATTGGCTCTTCCATGGTGACTCTTGGTTGCCCTCATCCTCTGAATTTTGACATGGTTTTCTTCTTTATAGCAGCTAGCTATAAAGAGAAGCAGCAGTGGCGCAGTGGTTAAGAGCAGGTGCACTCTAATCTGGAGGAGCCAGGTTTGATTCCCTACTCTGCCACTTAAGCTGTGGAGGCTTATCTGGTGAACTAGATTAGCTTGTGCACTCCAACACACACCACCTACCTCACAGGGTGTTTGTTGTGAGAGAGGAAGGGAAAGGAGTTTGTCAGCCCCTTTGAGTCTCCTTACAGGAGAGAAAGGGGGGATATAAATCCCACTCTTCTTCTTAGCTGCCCACTGTGGGAAATGTTGCAATAATGGTAGATGTAATAGTGAATGCATTTGATTAGAAAATTAGGGGATTGAGATTTGGCTGCCTTCTCTTGGTCATTACTAAAGTACTCAGTAAGAGCCAGGGAAAAGCATGTGTGTTGAATCCCTTCCCTCCCTCCCTCCTTCCTGCCTTCTTTTTGGTATTCTGATTCTAACTCTTCTTACCCTGCAAATCCACCTAATGCCAGACTCAAAGAATAGGGCACGTAGCATGGAGCGGTAAGAGAAGTGCACACAGTGCCGAGCGTCTCTCCCTCACTCTTTCCGCCAATCTGTGGCTCAGCTCAGCAAAAAGACAAATGTGAAGACCTTGTATACCAACAGCAGTTTGGGGAGTTTAATACCACCCCCTCCCATGAATCTAGTGAGTTTTATACCCTGGCTGTTGGCCTTCAGTATTTCCCAATACAGCAGGGCCTGCCAAAATGGCTACAGCTCTACATTTAGGCCCAAAGAGACTTTGCGATTCTCAAAAAAAAACTGTTCAAAGCAATGACATAAGTGGAAGCAGGGGCTGGCGTCAACCGTTTCAGTTTATTGATTTGACATAGTTGTCTCCCCTGTTTAAAAGGAGCTCTCCAAAACCGTAAATTGTTTTCCAAGCAAAAAGACTGACCTTTTCCTCTGAGAAAGTAACACTGTTAATAACGGCACTCTTGTCCCGACCTTCCTGTACACAGAAAACGACATACAGTTTTCTTTAATGATCTAGAAGAGTTTATTTTTTAAAATGAGGATAAATCTGTATCTTAGAAAATAATTTAATAAAAATTCTTTAAAATGTCCTTTTTACATCAGTAGACTTCTTTCCCCGGTATATATACAGCGTTGTGTAGTGGTTATGAGCGGCACAGTCTAATTTGGAGACTGGGGTTGATGCCCCCCTCCTCCACATGAAGCCTGCTGGGTGATCTTGGACTAGTCACAGTTCTCTCTGAACTCCTTCAGCCCCACTGTCCTCACAAGGTGTCTGTTGTGGGGAGAGGAAGGGAAGGAGTTAGAAAGCCGCTCTGAGACTCCTTAAAGATAGAGAAATGCAGGATGTCAAAACCATCTCTTCTTAATATTCGTTCTCATGCTGAACAGTTTGACTCGTATTTACAAAGACATCTGAAAACGTCAGGCATTGAAATGAGAAAGGCCCCATATGTGAGAATAGAATTCAGGTCTGAATTCTTGAAATTCTTTATTTTTCCCTGCTTGGGATTTTTCCATCAAACTTCTGCTAGCATAACTCCTGCAGAATTACCTCTGGGTATTTATTCAAACACTGACCAGAAAAACCACACGTGATCCAGAATCTGACATACATACAACTTGACACACACGTGCATCACCTCGTGCGCCAAGCCAAAACAGTTCAGAACTAGGAAATTGTCATTTATTGTCGACGAAAGCAATTCTTGAAGAGCTGCGCAACCGTTTTGAATGTCAGAGGCTCAGAGTATAGACACAGCCACGGTGAATGGTTTGTACATTTGCAACAAAAGGTGATTAAATCTTTCCATGTATCTAAAATTCTGACCTTTCCATTTTATTAGAACATTAAACTATCCTCGTGTAGCACACCGGAAAGGAAATTAAACCATCTCTATAATCCCAAATGTTACTAAACCCCATTGAATTTTCTCCAGCCGCTCTTACACAGAAGAAGCCAAGAGAGGCAGGGAAAAGCGGAGGCCAAGTTCTTGCTATTTATATCTTGCTTGGCCAATCCAGCATCTTCATAGTACCGCCCAATCACAAGCCCCGTTTTTGGACTTGGCAATGCTTGTGTCTGGATGCTAATCCATAGCAAGTTGGATTGACACATCAAAAACAAACAGAAAGAAAGAATCTGGGAAATAAAAGGTAATAAATAAAACGTAAGTCGGCACAGGATTACGACGGATGCGTTTGGGCTTTCCAAAGCAGGGAACAGTTCTGTGAGCAGCCAAAAAAAGAAAACTATTGTGATTCCTCTGTGGAATTAGAAATGAGGAATTGAACTAGTTTGTTTTTGCGGCAAGAAGACTCCCCGATTGTGAGGGTTTTGACAACGTTAAGTGAAAACGGAATCAGTGGACAACGTTTTCCTGCCTGAATTGCTTCTTGGCAGAAAAGGGCAAGGCAACTTGAGCCATATCGCATCACTGGGTGGCATTCAGGGTTTTATTGGAAGGCGCCCCGCCTTTGGCACCCTCGGCGGCACGGTTTCAACCACATCTCCTTGCAAATGAAAAGGGATAAACGTCACATGAGGGTATTTTTCCAGCCCACTTTCCTCTGGTCTCCCGTTGTTCCAGTGAGTTGCTCAGCCCCATGAACCGGTCAAATCCACTCCAGCATTGCTGAACCAGCGAGAGGCGGAAGAGAATTGGAGGGGCTTTGACATCCTGCCGGCTTGGGTACGCAAAGCAGAGTCAAAGGGGTAGTGTTTCAAAAGCTGCCACACTCCCTCTGCTTAGAGAAATGAACAGTGTGGCCACACCAGAGCTTCGGGCAAACCGGGCTCGGATTGGGAGAGTTTTTGCCACCTGGTTCTGCTTTTCACTAACCCTTGAACCTGCCGAATAACAAATTGGACCCTTGGCCCATCAAAGCTGATGCTGTCTACTCAGACTGGCCACGACTCTCCAGGGGATTCACCTCATCCCCCTCACCACCTGGCTTTTGTAGCTAGATCTGAGGATTCCAGCGTGGTGTGGTTAAGAGCAGGTGCACTCTAATCTGGAGAACCAGGTTTGATTCTATTCTTCCACTTGAGCTGTGAAGGCTTGTCTAGTGAACCAGATTAGACTGTGCACTCCAACACATGCCAGCTGGGTGATCTTGGGCTAGTCACAGTTCTTCGGAGCTCTCTCAGCCCCACCCACCTCACAGGATGTTTGTTGTGAGGGGAGAAGGGAAAGGAGGTTGTCAGCCCCTTTGAGTCTCCTTATAGGAGAGAAAGGCGGGATATAAATCCAAACTCTTCTTCTTTTTCTCTTCTCAGTACTGGTTAGTACTTGGATGGGAGACCACCAGCAAGGAAGTCCATGGTAGCTACGCAGGGGAAGACTGCGGTAAACCACCTCTGTTTGGACCCCTTCCGCACATGCAGAATAATACACTTTCAATCCGCTTTCAATCCACTTTGCAACTGGTTTTACTGTGCGGAATAGCAAGGTCCACTTGCAAACATTTGCGAAAGTGGATTGAAAGGGCATTATTCTGCATGCGCGGAAGGGGCCTTAGTCTCTTGCTTGGATGCCCCACAAGGTCGCCACGAGTCAGCTGCGACTTGACTGCACTTTACAAGGGGCAGAAAGGGCATTGGACACTTTAAAAGGTGGGCGCGGGGATTTTGATTTCTGAAAACGATTGCGGAACGAAAGCACAGTGCAGCTAATCTGGCAGGTAGGGTTTTGCCGGATTATCCTTCATAACGGGGGGGGGGGGGGACACCTTCATCGTAGCAATTAAATTATGTAAATCAAAGCGATGGAAAGGGAGGAGAGACTTACAGTTAAATTATGTATTTAATAAATTACTGTAGAGATGAAAAAGGTAACATGGGGTGCCGCTGAGAAACGTCACGGTGCCGTCCAGAGCGCAGTCGCACTTTCAAAACCCGCTGAAGGCAATAACAGGCTTAGAGCCCCATCCAAAGGGGGGGGGAGAGATTGAAACAGCTCCTGGAAGCGGTCAGACCTCTCGCCGGTGAATTTGCCCTCCCTGGGGCACTTACCCCAGCAGAGAGGGCTGATGTGCCAGTGGTTGCCATCCCACAGCCTGGCTGCCGGAAGTTTGGGCTGCGGCGGGGCTGCACTGCCATCCTGCTGAGACACCAGCAGGGGGCAGGCCAGGGCATTCCCAGGGGCAGACCCGACATTAATTGACTCCCTCTCCAGGGTTTCAGGCTGGTTGCGCGGCACACTAGCCCTTGGACGTACGCCAGCCTTTTGGTAGTGCATGTCCTTTTAATCCTATGGGGCTTTCTGGCAGCAGGGGAGTTTTGGGGTTTTCCAGAGCTCTCTGCACCACCAGAAAGCCCTATTGGAGGCAGCGGGGCAGCGCCACATTGGCACCGTGTCCTGCCCTCTCCGGGCTGCCCAGCTTTAGCTTTGGATGGTTCTGCAAGTCACAAACAGGGGAAACGGGGGGGGGGGAGGGTATTGAAGGAAAGAGTGCTATTATGTTAAAATAACAAAGGCACAGGAAGTACAATGATCTTTTTGTTTTGCCCGCCACAGACTAACGTGACCACCCCTTCCAGAAACAAACAGAAACTTGCCCCAAATTTCAAAATGGATCCTACATTGTTGTGCCTCTACGAAGGCCAACACGGGGTGCTGTTTTGCCCAATCCAGTGACTCTTCCAGTCATACGCCTAAGCAAGTCTCCTGCCAATCAGCACCTAGATCAGAGATCCCAACCTTTCTGAGCCAACGAGCACCCTTAGAATTTGGACACAGGGAGGCAGGCACAAGAACAAAATGGCTTCTGCAGGAGGCGGAGCCAGTCACAAAACGTTCGGGAGTGATGTCATGCACACTGCTTCAACTTTTAAGGCAGAAGGATGTCTTTTCATCTGCACAGCCAATCAAAAGATCTGTTTGGGGGCATATCCCACCTGGCCCCACCCTGGGGCCCAAGGACACCATGTTGGAAGAGGGGCTGACTTAGAGAATAAGCTTGCAGTGTAAACATGGAAGGTTCCCCTTCTTCCAGTACAGAGGCAATATTTCAAGAATGCTCATCACAGGCACGCAAAGTAATTCATTAAAATAAAACAGTGTTCACCTTCAATCTGTGGATACCGCTATTTTCTCATTTCACCTGGTCAAGCTAATTTCCCCCCTTAACTGCAAATAAGCTGCTTTGGGGGTCACTGAACTGTTTTTGCAGTGCAGAAAGAACAAACGGGTAACTCGTTCTCTTTTTTTGGTTCAGTGCTATAGCCTGGCGATTGCGAGCAACCGATCTGTTTCAGAATCGCAAATAACGATTTCGGCTAGTTCAGGATTTTGGAGAATTTGGGAAAGAATTAAGTATTAAATACAAAAATTAATGTTGTCTCTGTTGCTAAAAGCATTATGCCATTTTGAACAGTGCGGTCGTGAACGGAGGTTATCAGCTAATAAGGGGCTGTCCTCCCCACCTCGAAATAACACTACTTTGTTAAAAAAATTAAATCATGTTATTTTACACGGAACCTAGAAAATAGCTCTTTTGAACGCTACAAGATTACAAAGTGCTAGGTGTTCAGTAAGAGCTTCAGTTGACCCTCTAGTAATTGTTTTTTTCTCCTGGTAGGATAACTAGAACAAAGCTCATACTGTGTAACTGGATCAGTGCATTGCAAATCTTTGAAAACCCTAGGGGTCATAATACACCAACAGACTCCCCGCAAAGTTTTCCAACCGTCTTTGCTATCTACGTCGGTGAAATCTGCGATTTGCTGACTTAGCGGCATTCATTCCCCTTTCCGGTTTCCTTGCTAGGCGGTCGTCTTATCCAGACCGCCTCTGAGACGTGGAGCTTCACCAATCTGGGACTGGTCCACCAGTGTCCGTTCACACCTACGTGATAACTTGTTGAACCACTGTGTGTTCGTGGGAGCACCCGTGGCTTCCGCAGTGCAGTTTTTTAAGCAGCCGTCGCAGTTTGTGTGGGAAGTTTTTGTTGATGTATCGGTAAAGCAGGGGCATCACGAAGCTGCTGGAGAAAGCCAGGAATTTGGACAGCCCCTGGGTAAAATGTAGTATCTGGATGTAATTTTCATCCAGAGCCTTCCCTCGGAGGCTAGTTAACGTGCTCACGAGCAAAGTTACGTAATAAGGCGTCCACAGTGTGAACTGTGTACAGACCGTGGCGATCAAAAGCCTGTGCACGGATGGGTCCAGCCGTCCGGCATCTTGATCCAGCGGTGTCGCCTCCTTCCTGATGCGGGAGATCAATACAAGCGCGTACAGCACGGCAGTGGCGGGGACAACGTAGCCGATGAACACCATGATGGCGTCAGCCGCTTCCTTGTTCTGCATTTTGGAGCACTCGATGATTTTGGTGGAGACGTGGTTGCAGATGTAGAACAGAAGGGACGAGAAGCTGGTCAGCATGGCCCCGCCCCAGATAAACCCGCAGACGTGCTTGGTGTTGTACACGCTGGACATGTAAGTTCTCGGCAGCGCCCGTTCGATGTAGTAATCCAGGCTGAGCAGGGTGGTGGAGTACATGATCACCAAAGAGGACACGTTGAACAGGATCAGCAACGTGATGTAGACTTCGTTGTTGAAACTCAAGATGGCCCATTTCGCGCTGGCTGGCCCGAGGAGGTACGTGGGCGCAATGACGTTGATGATGAGGCCCGCGATGGCGATGTTGACGAAGTAGACGTCCGGCATGGTCATCGTGGCCTTGTTGTACAGGTTGACGAGGACCAGGAGGGCGTTGTAGCAGAGGCCGACTGGGAGGCAGACGATGAGGTAGAGCAGAGAGAATATGGAAAGCGTAAGGTGGAAGTCATGGCAGAGTTGCTGGCCCTGGACGGTTTTGGTACCATTGAAGGCGTCGCAGCTCCACATAGTGACCTGGTGCGTTCGGGGCTACCAGCTTCCCTAAACGGAGAGAGGAAGAAAATGAATGAAGGTGCTGTTGAGCTTTTCCTCTCTTGAACCCTCCCCCCCCCCACTACACACAGAAGAAGGGCTATGCTCATTGGTTCATTCTCAAAATGTGTATCCTGTGTCTCTGGGAAAAGTCGAGGAGGAGGAGCAGGAGCAGGAGGAGGAGGAGTTTGGATTTATATCCCCCCTTTCTCTCCTGCAGGAGACTCAAAGGGGCTTACAATCACCTTGCCCTTCCCCCCTCACAACAAACACCCTGTGAGGTGGGTGGGGCTGAGAGAGCTCCGAGAAGCTGTGACTAGCCCAAGGTCACCCAGCTGGCGTGTGTGGGAGTGTACAGGCTAATCTGAATTCCCCAGATAAGCCTCCACAGCTCAGGCGGCAGAGCTGGGAATCAAACCTGGTTCCTCCAGTTTAGATACACGAGCTCTTAACCTCCTACGCCACTGCACAGTTGTGGTCAGGCTTGTCAAACAATAAGCAAGCGAGCACAATGTAAATCCCAATAATAATGAAAGAGGAACAAACAGCTCATGTTGCTGTGCAGCCTGGAGTTAACAACTAACACCCTGCAGAAAACGAACAACAGGCGTCCCCGTCCTTTCGCAGTCTGCAGGGCCCTTGGGATTCCAGCACGGGGCAGCGGGCGCAACTGCAGAATGGCTACCCGAGGAGGTGAAACTAACTACAAAACGTTGGGGAGCGATGTTGCCCATAACCCTCATAACTCTTTGGCATCTTCCACCCATGCAGAATAATGCACTTTCAATCCACTTTCACAACTCCTTGCAAGTGGGTTTTGCTCTTCCGCCCAGTCAAATCCAGCTGCCAAGTGCGGAAGGGGCCTCTGACATTTAAGGGAAGAAGCTCTGCTTATTGAGCTGGTCAGCCAATCAGAAGCCCTGCTGGGGTCAAACGCCACTTCGCCTCACCCACTTTCTAAACGCCGGGAACAGTTTCGGCAGGTGCCATGCGTGCCCTCTGGAATGACAGAGAGGGCTTTCCAACTGCCGTCTAGGAAGCTGGGTCAGCAGTTTGGCCGCTGGGTACTTTGATGGAACCGGTACTTTGATGGAGGAACCAGAACCCAGAACCCAAGTGCCTATTTGTGTATCTCTGTTTCAAATCAAAATATTTTGTATGGGCCCTATGCTTACAGGCCTCAGCAAGGGAGAAAAACAAGGTGTAAACATTCAAATAAATATAAAGATAGATGCTTAAAATATCATTTTGGAACAGCAAACCCTCGCGCTTCCCAGGCTGAGTGGGAATTTGTCCCCGATTCTAGTCCAACACTGTAACCAGTGGTGGGATTCAAACAATTTGACAACCGGTTCCGGTGGTGGGGTTTAAATCATTTAACAACTGGCTGTTTACAAGCACCATTTTAACAACCGGTTCTGCCGAAGTGGCGCGAACCGGCTGAATCCCACCACTTGGCTGTAACCGTTATGCCGTGCTGGGCTTTCACTCAGTTCTTCATTTTGAAGCATTTTTACCTTTCCTTTTCTACTTCTGCCGAGGGCACTTAACCAGGACTACATTTTCTTCCTCCACGTTTAAGCATTTTCTTGCTGCTCTTCCTGTTCAATGCAACACAGCATTAGTGTGACATCTCGAGGGAGGATGTCATACTTTTGTGTCCCTGTCACAGTCAAAGCACGTGGAGCCGAGCTTGATCGGTTCAGATCTGTCGTTCATGCACAACTTTGGTTATCGCATTAGAGTTTTGGCTGACTTGCTGAGGTCAGCTTTGGATGGATGGAAGGAAGGAAGAGAGGGAGGGAGGGAATGGGAAGGAGGCAGAGAATGGGAAGGAAGGAAGGAAGGAAGGAAGGAAGGAAGGAAGGAAGGAAGGAAGGAAGGAAGGAAGGAAGGAAGGAAGGAAGGAAATGGGAAGGAAGGAAGGAAATGGGAAGGAAGGAAGGAAATGGGAAGGAAGGAAGGAAGGAAGGAAGGAAGGAAGGAAGGAAGGAAGGAAGGAAGGAAGGAAGGAAGGAAGGAAGGAAGGAAGGAAGGAAGGAAATGGGAAGGAAGGAAATGGGAAGGAAGGAAGGAAGGAAGGAAGGAAGGAAGGAAGGAAGGAAGGAAGGAAGGAAGGAAGGAAGGAAGGAAGGAAGGAAGGAAGGAAGGAAGGAAGGAGGCAGAGAATGGGAAGTAAAGAAGGAAGGAGGGAAGGAAGGAAGGAAGGAAGGAGACAGAGGGAAATGGAAGGAAGGAAAGAAGGGCAGAAAGAAATAATTTGAAGACCAATTGTCATAGTGAGAGATCTCCAGACCTCACCTGGAGGCTAACAGCCCCCCAGTAACATGAAATATCTGGCCACGAACCAGAGGGATGCTTTTAAAAAAATTAAGCACATGTGTTTTGTTTGTGTTTCTAATTATGGGGCTATTCTTCCACATCAAGGAACAAATCAACTCCATTTAAAAAACATTTTATGAAGTCTAGATGTGGCAGGATAATTTTCTCAGAAATGTCTTGTTTCATATAAGACCTCCTCCACCCCCAGCGAGCACTGAGCAATTTCTTTAAAAAAAAAAAATTGCTTTGATCGTCGCTTAATTTAACGGCACGTTATTACTTCTTAGCCTGATTTTCCCTCTTTTATTAAACGGCCGGATTAGCCTACTTTGGGCCTTGACTCTTAAGCAGCTCTGAAGGCAGTTTCGGAGGGCAGCTGTACAGAAGCTGGAGTCGAGACAAGATTTTTCAGGGGGCCAACTTTGAGAGTCACTGCTCTCTTCATCAGGTACAAGCACTGGCTCTCAAAAGTTTATACCCTGGATTTTTTCTTAGGCTCTTAAGGTGCTACTGGACTCGAATCTAGCCCTCAGCCGGCTCTATTGGTTTTGAAAATCCGCAGCAGGGTGCATAGAACTTAAAAAGGTGTTAAGAAGGCCAATGCGATTTTGGGCTGTATCAATAGGATCGAGGGATGTAGTTGTACCTCTCTATACTGCATTGGTTGGGCCTCACCTGGAATATTGTGTACAGTTTCTGGGCACCGCAATTCAAGAAGGATATTGACAAGCTGGAAAGGGTCCAGGGGAGGGCGACCAAAATGGTCAAAGGTCTGGAGTCCATGCCCTACGAAGAGAAACTTAGGGAGCTGAGGATGTTTAGTCTGGAGAAGCGATGGTTAAGGGGGGACATGATAGCTATGTTTAAATATTTGAAGGGACTAGCCCGAGGTCACCCAACTGGCGTGTGTTGGAATGCACAGGCTAATCCAGGGATGGCGAACCTATGGCACGGGTGCCAGAGGTGGCACTCAGAGCCCTCTCTGTGGGCACAAGCAAACAGAGTCCCCCTCCCCTCCCCCACACATCTAGGCTGGCCTGGACCGCTGGGCTTGATTATTAGCATTAAGTTTTGGGGAAGCAGTGTAGGTAACCCTGTTAAGCGCTGTTAAACCCCACCAATTTTCATGTAAAGAACTAAAGTGTGATCCTTTAGCCGGGCGTAAGCTTGGTTGCTGGCAGGCGGTTTTGCTTCTGAGTAAAGCCCTCCTAGGGTCATAATTCACCTGTTGGAAGAGAGTTGCACGGGTGCTTCAAAGCAAAGCCACCTGACTACCACGAAGTTTACTCCCGAGTAACGCCGCGCCTCGGAATAACCGTTTTTCTAAACGAAGACTTCAGTATTCAGGTTAAATTGCCGTGTTGGCACTTTGCGATAAATAAGTGGGTTCTGGGTTGCAATCTGGGCACTCGGTCTCGAAAAGGTTCGCCGTCACTGGGCTAATCTGAATTCCCCAGATAAGCCTCAACAGCTCAAGTGGCAGAGCCGGGAATCAAACCCGGTTCCTCCAGATTAGAGTACACCTGCTCTTAACCACTATGCCACGGCTGCTCTTACTGAAACTCTTGAGCCGGGAGAGGAGAAGAGGGCAATGAGGCCACAACCTCTTCCGCATCCCCTCCTTCAACCTGCACCCCATTCATTCCTAGGGGTTTGGCTTTCCCCCCAACCTCTTGGGCTCTATGCCTACCCTACTGAAGCCTCCCAGATTATACCCGCAGCAGCCAATAGCACTGAAGCCCTTCAGAAGTGAGTCCTGTTCCAAAAAAATCCATGAACACCCCCTGTTTCAGCAGATCGGCGTGTCCAATGATCGAGGGGTTTGGGATCGACCATGTGCCTTGCAGCATCTTTCCGATTTCACTCCGGTGTCGTTCATTAGAAGGGCAGGAAAGCCAGGCGTTGGGCTGTACCCTACAGGAAGGTGGGGTAAACCTAACGGCAGAACAAGAGCTTTTCCTAAGTGTGGTGTCTGCGATAACGCTGGCCGTCTCTATACAAGATGAATTCATCATCTTGCCTGTTTGGTGAGGTGGGGGGGGGGGGGGTTACACTGCTGTCTTTAAAAATGCATCGCTGTGTCACAGTCGCTCTAGTTTTGCGGGGCTTTTGCGGGGTTTTTAAAGTTGTACGCTAGCCCTGGTGTCCCATGTTAAAAAGAAGGGGGGAGAAAAATCAAAGTCCGCATAGCATCCTCGTCTTTTATAGTTAATCATTACAATAATTCCATTTTTAAAAAATAAAAAAAGCCCATGCCATTGTTTCTCAGCAATGGTTACTTATCAAACCGGTTAATGATTTAAAAAGTTCAAGAGTTGGTCCTTTAAAGTCGCTTTAGATCAATATTTGACCAACTGACCGGTCCGGTGGCCAGCCCCAAATATTGTTAACCCCCACCCGCCAATAAAGCTTTAATAAGAAAACCATAACCTTTTCGGGATCCAGTAAATGTTTTCTTGCCAAATACATATGTTTTATTAACTTTATAATTAACTTAAAAGTCTATAACTATATATCAGTGGTGGCGAACCTCTGGCACTCCAGATGTTATGGACTACAATTCCCATCAGCCCCTGCCAGCATGGCCAATTGGCCATGCTGGCAGGAAGACTGATCGGAAGTAGTCCCTTTGTAATCTGGAGATGCTCAGATTCGCCACCCTATATATAGAGAGAGAGAGAGGGGGTGGGAGAGATTTGGAGCTTATCAAAAAATCTGGGTCTACTCAGAATCTATTCAGTGTGGCTTACTCCCAGGAAAGCGTTCCTCGGTGCGCACTGTCCGGTGCTGATGTACCTGCTACATGTCTCCTTTAGGTAAAAGCGACCTCAGACCCATTCCCTAAAGTGGTATGTTGTGCCCAAGCGCAAAACTATGTCTTTAAGCCGTTTATCTGCAACGTTTCTGTATGTGCGCATGAACGCATTTCTCCCAAACCTTCTCTTGTCTTGCTGAAATGCAACATTTCTAGCTGTCTTTTTCATTTCAGCTCTCCGCGCCCTCCCCCCCCCCCCCGCCTCCCCGGCACGGCCCCAAGCCCTTCCTACCTTCACTTCACACAGGACGACCCTTTGTACTTGGAAATCCAAACATGGCTGGTGGTACATAACCTTCTCCGCGAAGGGAGCACGCAGGGGGAACGCCAGACGGTGCCTGCTGGAAAACATAGCGATCCCCTCTCGGAGCCAGCCAGCCGAGGAAAAGCGAGCGGAGTAAAATGTCTTTCCCCCTTTCCCCCCTCGGTCTCCGCACTGCACTTGTTTGTGCCTCTAGTCAGTTCCACACAAAGTTCCCGGCTCCTCCTTTTCTGTGTTTACAGCCAGTTTCAAGAAATGGGCGGCTGAACTCCGGAGGGGAGTGGTTACTGGCATTAAACCCAGCTGAGCCTTGGCTGCTTCCCCATTGATCGGGAGCAGGGGGGATATTCCTGGTATCGGTGTTCGGTTACGGCCGCGTTTTATAAAAGAACAACACACACACACACACCCCTTCCACTTAACAAAGCGGATTGATCATTGTCTGTCATTGCTTGGAGACGATTACCGGGAAATGCAGGTTTTGATTTTTGCACAGGGCGGAACGTTGTGAGCAAACGCAGCCGATGGAAAACCTGGCGTTGTTAAATGTCCAGGTAGTGTTGGCAGCTGGTTTGAATTAAAAAACAAACAAACATATTCAGGGTTTGGGAAGGGGAGAGATCTCAGCGGGGTACGATGCTTCCAGAGAAGGCATTTTCTCCATGGGGAACTGATCTTGGGCATCTGGAAATCACAGAATCATAGAGTTGGAAGAGACCCCAAGGGCCATCCAGTCCAACACCCTGCCCTGCAGGAACACACAGTCAAAGCACCCCTGACAGACGGCCACCCAGCCCCTCTTTGATAACCTCCAAAGAGGTTTTCCTGGTTGTAATTCCTTCAGATCTCCAGACCACACCTGGAGGATGGCACCCCCCTAAAATTTGCAGCACGCCTTCTTGGAACACATATTGCAAATTGGCTTTGTAGTTCCTCTTAGTTAGGAAACAGGCTACCGTTTCAGAGTGTTCTCTCTCCGGCTGGCAGAAGCAATTTGACAGTTGTTTGATCGATACCCATCAAACCACACGCCCCGATTGATTGGCGCTCGGCAATCCCCGCGCTTTCCAGCCCTCAACGCACAGCCGGGCTCTCAGACGGCCGAAGTTCTTCAGAGGGGAAAATGCCAGTCCGGGGTCATAAAATGAAGTCATAATTGCATTTTTTTAAAAAAACAACAACAATCTGGGGCTGTTAGACAGGGCAAAAGTTTATCACTCTTAGCCCTCGTTGATAATAACGGCTTAGACTAATTAAAACATGAGGCGATAACACTGGCTGTTAAAAATGAAACAAACAACTACAGAACGTTTAATTCTTTGCTTTAGGCTACAGTTGTGCTGTGTTGAACTATAATTCAGAAGAAGACTTTCCAGGCAAGGGAGAAGCAGAGGTGGTTTGCCGTTGCCTTCATCTGCAAACCCTTCCTTGGTGGTTTCCCATCCTAGTAGTGACCGTGCTTAGCTTCCAACTTTTGGCCACCTCAGCAATGGACTTTCAGGACAAGGGAGAAGCAGAGGTGGTTTGCCATGGCCTTTCTCTGCAGAGCCTTCCTCGGTGGTCTCCCATCCAAGTAGTGACCCTGCTTAGCTTCTGACTTACAGCAGCCCGAGCAAGGGGCTTTCAAGGCAAGTGAGAAGCAGAGGTGGTTTGCCGTTGCCTTCCTCTACAGAGCCTTCCTTGGTGGTTTCCCTTCCAAGCAGTGACCCTGCTCAGCTTCTGAAATCTGACGGGATAGAGCCACGCTGCACCATCTTTTCTCATTTCACTGATGATAGCTGATTAAGAACAAGTTCTTAAGGACCCACAAAACCATGCAGATATCACCGAATATGAGGTTGGATTCAGACCAAACAGTCAGTGGAAGGGAACTTTCTCGCCTCTCCCTGTCCTGCTGCAAATCACAAATGTCCAAGAAATGCTGTTCTGGAAAGGGGGTGGGGGTTTGAGGACCCCAACATACGACATTCAAATGACTGAAGCCGGAAGGGCCAATCGGCAAAGAGAGCTAGTTTACCTTGGATCTGATCCGTAGCCTCTCATTGATTGCTGACCATTTGTATCAACGTAAAGATCTTCAGTATTTGACTGATGGGTTGAGGATCCGGGACTTAACGTTCCAAGAATAAATTACTGGCTCCTGTCTATTAAGAATAAGTATTATTCCCCGAGAAGAAAAGAAAAATCTGACGTACGAGGCAGGGAAGGTCTGGGTCTTTTGCAACCTCCGAGCCCCATAGCCAAGACTCGCTTTCAAACGTTTTGCATTCTCATTGAGGGGGTGAACATTCCTGAACTAATAGCAAGAGCAGGTTGGGCCGGAGAGGAAATTTCCATCTTGGTGTGGGCTGACTCACCATTATTTACGATGCAGGTATTTGATAGAGCCGAGATAAAATGTTTCTGGAGTGACTGTAGAAGAAAATCCAGCTCGGTCGAGGGTGTTGGCGCGAAACAATTCGAGGAAGCCTTTATTTTTTTCCCAAAATTGGACACTTACGGTGGCGGGGCGGCTTCTCCAGCAGTGGCATAGTGGTTACGAGCAGGTGCACTCTAATCTGGGGAACTGGGTTTGATTTCCCCGCTCTGCCACTTGAGCTGTGGAGGCTTGTCTGGGGAATCAGATTCGCCCCAATCAAGTCCAACCCCCTGCAATGCAGGAACACACAATCAAACACATAGTGTTTGGGAGTAAGTAGGCAGAGGAAGGATACCTGTTCAGGTGAGGTGTACAGGTGGGGGATTTGCAGTGGAGGGGCCTGCCAGAAGCCCTGGATCCCGGTAGCTTCCCCACCTAACAGTGCACCAACGCCAGCTCCGTCATAGCAAATATTACTGATTTGATTTCCATTCAGGGTCTTTGAATGTAAAATCCCCCCCCTCCTCTTCACAGCAATTTTTTCTGCAGCTCTGAAGGCCATGCAAATTCCCAGTCCAAACACCGCTCTCTTTACTTAATCTCTGTTGGGGTTCGTGGCTTATGTTGTTCGGTTTGCTTGTTTAAAAAACACAAACGGCCTCAAAAAAAAATTTTTTAACCCGGAAGTAAAAAAACACTGGCTTCACTGGCCCTTAGCTGAAGAGGTTTCAGGGCTTGCTGCTTTGATTGCTTTTGACAATTTAATTAGAGGTTCTTCTCTCTGCTGACTGGACTGTATTTTGCTCACAAATAAAGGATGCTTCTAAATAAATAAAACATGACGCCTGCTGGAAAGTTGATCAGAGATTTCGCAGCAGCCTTCGGAGAGGCATATCTGTAAAGTGTAGAGCTGTTAGAAAGGTGCCTTTTATTATTCTTAATTGAGAAGAAGGAAAGAAGAAGAGTTTGGATTTATATCCCCCCCCTTTCTCTCCTGTAAGGAGACTCAAAGGGGCTGACAATCTCCTTTCCCTCCCCCAAACAACAAACACCCTGTGAGGTGGGTGGGGCTGAGAGAGCTCCGAAGAACTGTGACTAGCCCAAGGTCACCCAGCTGACATGCATTGGAGCGCACAAGCTAATCTGGTTCCCCAGATCAGCCTCCACTACTCAAGTGGCAGAACGGGGAATCAAACCCAATTCTCCAGATTAGAGTGCACCTGCTCTTAACCACTACACCACGCTGGCTCTTCTTTGCTCGCAGTTGGGGAGGGGGGGCCATAAATACCCCTTTGATTATTTTCAGCTCTTTAAATGCACAGTATATTTGCTGAATGGCCTCTTTTCCATTACCAAATTCATTGGGCAGAGGTCTCCATCATATCACAATGTTTACTAGCTGCTCATAATGCATATTCTACCATGTGCGCCTCTTCACAGGTATGCACATGGTATTATATCCTGTCTTGTTTCCAGGAAGTTCCCGTGGAGAGAAGAGTTTATGATGTTTTCCGCCCACTGGGAAGCTGTCTCTATAAACTGGGATAGCCCGCGACCTGGGTCCCCTTTCCCTGAAGAAAGCGTCCAACTTTGGCCCCGTGTGATCCAGAACAGCTCTGTCGTGTATCTGCATACATCTGTTTGCCAAAACAGCTGATGGCCAGGATATATCTTCAGGTAGATCACACTCGATCAAGTCAGCAAGAAAAAACGTTTTCTCGCGTCTTAACGGGAAGCTGATCAGCTGGTCCTTCTTGTGGCTTTGAACACAACCCCACTCGTTCAGCTCTCACAGTTTTTAGCACAGACTGAAGTTTCAGTTTCTCACTTGCTCAATCTTTCAGCAGACTCCGTAGATACCAGACAAACTTGAGAGGTACCGAGTCTCTAATTAGCACGAATAAATCAATTACAAAACCAGATTGCTGCACGTTCTGAATCGGGTGTTCGCGCCGAACTGCGGAGCCGTCTCTGTCCGCGGTCTAATGAACTTTCCGCGTTTTCCTGCTCTTTTATTCTAATCGCATCATAACAACAATAAAAAACCCAGCCCAACCAAATGGCTTAGGTGCTGACTTCAGCCTCTTGCGACACAAAATAATTCATTTTGCAATGTTTCCCTGGGTTGTGTATCAACACTTCTTTCCGCCCCCTTCTGTCGGTATAACTTTCTGCTTTATGAATGGCAAAGGATTCATTAAGAGAATGACGCAGCACAGTTAATATTTTCAGACAAGAAAATTGGACAGAGAAGAAGAAGAGGAGCTGTTTGGATTTATACCCCCTTTCTCTCCTGTAGTGCACAAGCTAATCTGGTTCACCAGATAATCCTTCACAGCTCAAGTGGCAGAGCAGGGAATCAAAACCGGTTTTCCAGATTAGAGTTCCCCTGCTTTTAACCACTACGCCACTGCTGCTCCAGAGAAAGCTGGTTTAAGATAAGGTGAGGTCTAATGGTGTGTGGTGTCTATAATATATATGTTTGGAAACCACAATAAAAATAGCATCATACCCACTTTTTAAAAAAAAATCACATTTTGCTTTTGAATGATGCGTTGTGGATCAACTGGCTACTTTCTTTTCAGGCTGAAATTTCATGGGCCGCGTCCGTCAGCTGCTTGCAGGCAATCTATGCTTAAACCATTACACCCCTTCTTCTGAAAAAAAATGTATTTGCCGGACACTCACCTGGTAAACTGCACTCTGCCAGAGAGCGAAGAATGCCGGTTCCTCGATCGCAGGCTGAAACATCTTGGTTTTCAAACCGGAACTTTTCCTCCGAGCGATTTTGGCAGAAGGAGACTCCGGCATCTCATCTGTGCAGCGGGAACACAATAAGCGGGGCTTAGAGGAAGAATGCTGACTCCACGGCATCGCTACGTCGAGTGGCACTGAACTCTGTCCGTTCACGTGATCCATCTCCCCTCCCCACACCTCTGCGAAAACACACATACATGCACAACATAATCCTTTAAGCCTGGGACCGGCTTGGGGATTGGCCGAGCCCACTGTTATAAAACCGAGCCCCTCCACACCAATATCTCTAAGCGCTTAAGCCCAGAGCTCTGATTAATGCCCCAGGCCAATTTGCCTCTATGGCAGCATAGAGAGTTGTGTATTGGGGGCTGGGGAAAGCACCACTTTAAAAGGGCATTTTTGATCGAGCCCCATCAAACCTTCACACAGTTACATAACGGGACGCGGGCCTGGTGAACGCTATGCGCGGAGCATGAGCGCCGGCATTGTTCCGACCGAGCGATCTTGTTAAAAACAAGGCTCATCGAAGCATGCCCGGCTTCTCTGGTGAACATGCCGGAAAGATCAATTGAAACCTCTCAGATGTGCTGACGGTTTATTGAAACGAGAAGATGGCCTTCAACGGAGCAGTGGTCTCAAATGGCATCTTTTACCGTAATGGGGTTTTAAGTGGCGGGGCCTGTTGGAACTGAACGCGCCTGGCTGTCCATTATTTCCTCCAGGCTGTCGGCAAAAGCCTCGCCCCGCTTTTTCCCATCCGTCCGGCTCGATCGCGTCGCGTCTCGGAAGCTAAGCGGGGTCAGCCCCAGTTAGTACTCGGATGAGGGGCAGGCAACGGCAAACCACCTTGAAACGTCTCTTGGCTTGTGGCGTAGTGGTTAAGAGCAGGTGCATGCTAATCTGGAGGAACCGGGTTTGATTCCCCTCTCTGCCGCCTGAGGCTGTGGAGGCTTATCTGGGGAATTCAGATTAGCCTGTGCACTCCCACACACGCCAGCTGGGTGACCTTGGGCTAGTCACAGCTCTTCTGAGCTCTCTCAGCCCCACCTACCTCACAGGGTGTTTGTTGTGGGGAGAGGGGGAAGGGCAAGGAGATTGTAAGCCCCTTTGAGTCTCCTACAGGAGAGAAAGGGGGGAATATAAATCCAAACGACTACTCTTCCTCTTCTTCTTCTTCTTCTTACGGTTGCAGGGTTCTGTCCACTGTGGCATGACAGAATTTTCCACCACCGAGAAGAAGCAGCTGGTAGACTAAAGATCAGTTTAGTCCTAAAGCGCTTTTCTCTGCATCCTTACCACACTTTCCCCCCCCCCACTCCCAGGGGGACCCCCCCTCCATTACGTATCTCAGCTGCCCTTCCACGGCTTTGGGGGCCCAGCCTCTTCCACTTTGTCGAGCTTCTTGAATACTCGGCTGGCGGCGTGGCACAGGCAGTCATACTTTTTTGCCAGTCTTAGGGCCTGGTAAAGGCCAAGCCCCTCCTGGCTCTGGAGCTGAGCCATTCTCCCTGCATGAATAACAACAGAGGCTTTTGTTCTAAATTCTAAATTCACGCTGCTCACACCTAATTGTTTGAGTCTCATCTCCTACACAGGAAAGGAAGAAGAAGAGTTTGGATTTATACACCCCCACCCCTTACAGGACAGAAAAAGGGGGTATAGATCCAAACTCTTCTTCTTCTTGTAGGAGACTCAAAGGGGCTTACAATCTCCTCCCCCCGCACAACAAACACCCTGTGAGGTAGGTGGGGCTGAGAGAGCTCCGAGAAGCTGTGACTAGCCCAAGATCACCCAGCCGGCATGGGTTGGAGTGCACAGGCTAATCTAGTTCCACAGATAAGCCTCCACAGCTCAAGTGGCGGAGTGGGGAATCAAACCCAGTTCTCCAGATTGGAGCGCACTTGCTCTTAACCACTACGGCACCATGGGAAAATTGATGGCTTGAGCCCCGCTTTCTAGATTAGAGCTGCCATGGAATTTGGGGGCGCTCAATGGGTGCTCTTAAACTTAGAAGACTTTGGGTGTAAAACTGAGATTTGGGGGGGGGGCGATATGGGGCCTTCTGTAGTGGTGGGTAGAGCTGGTTTTGTTATCCCTCTGCTGCCCTCTTTACAAATCTCTTGGCACGGGGACGTGGGAGGGGGCGGCTCTTTGTTTATTTACAGCCTATTTTTCTTGCTGGAACTCAAGGCACTTTACACGGTGTAAAACAATCCTAAGTACATATCAAGGTGTATCGGCCTTTGGTCACAAAAGCTTATTTTTTATTTATCAAGAGCGTGCAAAGTAAAACCCCAACAAAGTTTGCACTGGTAACTTTTAGGGCAAATGTGTTGCCTCGGCGCTAAGGATTTACAGCCCTAAAGCTCCCAGGTATGTAAAATGTTCACCTCTGTGTAGTTCGGCATTACATTTGCTGTTTAGGAATGCAAGCAGGCCGTAAATCCTGTGACATCTACGCAAATCATCAGAGCGGTAAGCCCCACGTTACAGTTTGACGGAGCCCGACCCCAGGCGTGAATCTGTCTGCTCAAGAAAAAACAATGTGCCTCCAGGCAGCCGATAATGATTTTTTATAAATGGATCTTGCATTATGTTATCTGTGGTTTGTATTCCCGTGTAGCACAGCGGGTATGATTTCGAGTTCATTTCAATATCAACTGCAAGGAAACGGAAATAGCACCTCTGCAGCGTCTTTTCGTAAAAATGTCGGATTGCCTTGCACGCTACGTAACGGCTTGAAAGCACAGGGGTTTCCTTTTCTGCCTTAGAGTTTAAAAGAGCTTACAATCTCCTTTCCCTCCCCTCCCCCCACAACAAACACCCTGTAAGGAAGGCGCGGCTGAGAGAGCTCCGAAGAACTGTGACTAGCCCAGGGGCACCCAGCTGGCGTGTGCTGGAAGTGCACAGGATAATCTAGTTCCCCAGATAAGCCTCCACAGCTCAAGTGGCAGAGCGGGGAATCAAACCCAGTTCTCCAGATTAGAGTGCACCTGCTCTTAACTACACCACGCTGGCAACTGCAAAGCGAACAGAAGAGCAAGATCGGAGTCCGCTGGCACCTAAAAGACCAACAAAACTTTCCGGGTACTTCAGATAACAAATATCCGGAAAAGGGAGTTTTTGACTCTCAAAATCGTAAATGCCACGAGTCTGGTTGATCTTTTAGCGGGATTCTTTCAGCTCCGTCCAAACTCAGCCACAGCACCAGTGCGGCATGGGGAGATTTGAAACCCCCCCCCCTTCGCTGAAATGCCCCCATTGGCTGAATGGACTTATGCCACCGTTTTAGCAGTGTATGCAGACTAGCCTAGCTACCAGTCGGAAGAAAAGCCAGACGCTTGTATTCTGTTCGAGCCATTTGTGAAGCAAGTCGATCCGACAGCAGGTTGCCGTCCGGATTTGATAGCACTGGGCTTCAAACTCCAGATGAAAAAAAAAAGGGTTCGCACCGCTCTGCTTTCTTTAGCAAGAGTGTATTTAATTAGTTTTCTAATACATATTAAATGTCTTTGTCATAGAGCCAAAATCCAAAGAGCATCATTAAGTGACACCTATTGAAGACATTTAATTAAATTTTTTAATCGTCTCCAGCAATCTCTCTGCACAGAACCATAAACGGCCTATAAATATTATTTATTTTGAATTGTCAGTTAAAAACCCAGCTGTGTACAGTGAAGAGGAACGTCGGGGTGCTGTGACATTTTCAACATAATCCCCGTTTCTTGCCGACGTATCTTATCTTTAAAGCAGCCTGTCTTTCACTAACCATTTCAGATTATGCATTGGATGACGGGGGCAGCGCGGTGGTTAGGGTTTGCGGCTAAGAATCAGGGAAACCCTGTGTTCAAATCCTGTTCTCCTTTGGAGTCCGCTGACAGTGTCAAGCCAGCTGGCCTACCTCATAGGGTTGTTGTCATGAAAAAAATAGGAGGGAGAACTGTGTTCAGCTTTGAGCTCCTTTGAAGGAAGAGTGGGATAGGTGTGGTATACTGGTATAGAGTGTTGGACTAATCTGGACTACCTACCCCCGTGGTGGTGAACCTTTGGCACTCCAGATGTTATGGACTACAATTCCCATCAGCCCCTTCCCATCAGCCCCAATTTGCCATGCTGGAAGGGGCTGATGGGAATTGTAATCCATAACATCTGGAGTGCCAAAGGTTCGCCACCACTGACCTACCCCTTGCGGGGTAGACTTGATCGAGAGCATGCAACAGGCTCAAAGTCACCCCAGAAAGCTTCCATCGTGGAATGAGGATTTGAATCTGGATCTCACAGATCTCAAGTTGACATTTTAACTGCTAAAGCCAAAGGTTCTAGTCCCAATTCAGTCCTATGTGGGGATGTGACTGTGTGGCATGCTTAATTTGTTGCAGGTTTGCTTCTAAAGGGCCGAGATTTCCGGCCGTTAAGAGGAGTGGGTTGACATGAAAACGCCGTCGCCGTTTCCCGTCCTGTCATTCTTGATTATTGGTTATTGTTTGATGCATAGTTGTCATGAGAAGGAGGGTTTGCCCATATGCATCAGTTAAATGCTTGCCTTGGAGGAACTTTTATTACTTTCTGAGTCTGGGGACAATATCAGAAGTCTTGCTTTGGCAGACACCCGGGCTGTCATATGTAACCTTTGATATCTATAACCACTGATATATAACCAGCTTCATATATGTAACCACTGCCATCTACGCATTCTTTCCTTGACCTAAGTTTTATGGCTTTGCATGCTTGTTAGAGAAGTAGACCTCCCCTGGCATGACTGACCCACGGGAAAGAATTATTGTTGTGTTGTCGCAGGCAGACAGCCAGGCGGCTTTAGTGTTATCACTGCTGACCTTGGTGCCGGGCACAATTGAAGTCTAAGCACCAGGGGATTGCTCTGGGAATTTGGGAAGGGGGAACCTAGGGGAATATACGGGACTAACTTTGCCAGTTCAGACAGAACTAGCTTTCTCTCAATCTGTACCCGATCTACCTCTTCAATAAAGGCTGCTGCATAATATGCTAGAGTCTGTTTATTGAGCAAAGATCCAGGAATCTAATACCAGCATTTGAAAGCAAGGTTTTGCTGTGTGGCTATTTGGATGTGCCCAGAATGGGTGCTAGGGGATAGTTTCACCCTAATCCCTTTAAAAAGTAGTCTGCTTGACAGCTAAATGCCCTTGTGCTTCTGTGAAGGAGGAGGAGGAGTTTGGATTTATACCCCACCTTTCTCTTCTGTAAGGAGACTCAAGGCTCCCTTCCTCTCCCCACAGCAGGCACCTTGTGAGGTAGGTGGGGCTGAGAGAGCTCCAAAGAACTGCATTTACACCGTGCCTTTCCTCCCAGCAGTGGCGTAACGCCAAGGGGACAGGGGGTGCACAACACACCGGGCACGCACCGGTGCGGGAGCGCAGGGCACAATCATGCCCCGAGAGCAGTTCCCCTCGCTCCAGCCCTGCCTCCCTGTGGGGCATCCAAAGAGACCTGCCTAATTCATCTCTCTTTCGTTCTGTCTTCACAAAAGCCTTTTGAGGTAGGCTAGTCCAAAGAAACCCAGTAAACTCTCCATGGCAGAACAGACTCAAACCTGCCTCTTCCAAATCCTTGTCTGTCACTGCAACCACTACACCACACAGGCTTTAAGGGAACATTGTCGCAGCTTCCATGTGAGAAGCAACATGTGTATTATCCATCAGAAATAAACTCTGCCAACTCAGTGTTCTCTGAAACGTTCACTTGTATTAGATCAGGGTAACATGTTTGAGTTCAGCCTTCCAAGTCAGGTTTATCAGATTTTGTTCTCAAAAACGGGTTTGAGTTGAGACTGTAAACGAACATCAATAATACCTGTTTGCTTCAGAGCTCATTGCTTCTCAAAGGGGAGGGTGTTGCTGACTTTAGAATATAATATTGCCTGTCAGGTTTAATTTTGTTGAAACCTTAATGGAGTTCCATCATGTTTGCAATCCTGCACGTAGGTTTCTTTTCGTTTAATCGCTTGCATTCCTCGGCCCTCCCGGCTTCCTGTCACCTAGTTCACGCATTGAATGGGAGAGGAAGAAAATTGGTATTCATGTGCCTAACCTCTGCAAAACAGGGGAACGTGCTCTGGAAACCCCAATGCTCAGTCAAATTATAACTCTTTTTTGTGGATGGTTACTAAATCTGTGAATCATTCCACTTCTGAACAAAAGAAATATGCGGAAGTGCAGAAGACCACGTGGGTAGGGCTGACCTTGAAGGATTTTTCCTGCCCAACCGGTACCGTTCCTCCCAGCGGGGAAGTTGTAATGATTGCCCTGATCCTCTAACTCCAATCTGGAGAACCAGGTTTGATTCCCCACTCTGCCAATTGAGCTGTGGAAGCTTATCTGGTGAACTAGATTAGCTTGTGCACTCCAATACATGCCAGCTGGGTGACCTTGGGCTCGTCACAGTTCTTCAGAGCTCTCTCAGCCCCACCTACCTCACAGGGAGAGCTGCCACTCACCCTCTTCTACCCAGCCCGTAAGCCTTGTCGGATACAGACTAGGCCACCTGCATCTCCCCAGTTTAACTCCATTTAGCTGCGAAATAATCCAGGGCACACATTTAATTTGCTGCACAACCCCCCCCCCCCCGCCCCAATAGCAGCATAAACAAACTCGTAGAATCACAGAATCATAGAGTTGGAAGAGACCACCAGGGCCATCCAGTCCAACCCCCTGCCATGCAGGAACACACAATCAGAGCACTCTCGACATATGTTCAACCAGCCTCTGTTAAAAAAAAAACCCAAAGAGGGAGACTCGTAGAGTGGTGGGGTCTCCTTCTTTGGAGACTCGGAAAGACATAGGGTCGAACGGGCTTTCTCTCGGCCGATGCGCCCCAGCCTCCATTGCTTTAGAAAAAGGTTTAGAAGTTGGGGGATCGGATGACTCATCTGGGCCGTTTTGCCACCCTCCCCGAGGAGCAGGGGCCTTTCGCCTGAAAAATCCATTGTCTGTTCTGAGAACTGACTTCTAAGCGACCAAAGCTGGTTTGAGCAGAGGCGCAAACCAGCGGATGAAAAACCGAAGGGGTTTGCTTCTTAGCCGCCGCCCCCCTCCCAGTTTGCGTTCAGTTGAACCCCAAACATCTCACTTGTTGTGGGCTCTTTGCTCCCCTGCCCCTTCTTGTTTTTTTTTAAAAAAAATATTATAATGATCTCTTTCATTTTTACTGTAATTACCTCTTTTATTCTTACTGTAATTATCTGCGAGTCAAGTGCCCCTCTTTGAAGGGAAGCTGTTTTAGGTTAGCCCAAATTTTCGCGGCGTCCTGTTTTTTCGCCAACAGACAAAGCGAACGAAAGAAACAAACAAAATAGATGTTTGTGGCCGTGGTTTGTACTTGGAGATGGCAAAAAACGTTGCTTGGTTTTGGAACTCCCGAAGTCTAAAATTAGTTGAATCTGACCATCCTGCACGTTAGAGGGAAAATGACTTTCCCCGTGACGCAGCCGTTCCGTCGTTTGAAACCAAATGTTTTCGTGCCAAGGGTGTCCTGCTGTTCTATGGCTCCAGGAGGCCTGCTGGAGTAGTCTGGTGAGTGCCAGAGTTCGAATCCTGACACAGCCCTTCCACGAGGCTGCCCGGTGTCCCTGCAACTCTTTCTGGTCTGTCAAACTGCCAGGCGAGGAATTGCCCCAGACTATATCTGGCCGTTGGTGGTGCGTGAAGACTTTTCAAGAAGTTTTGAATCCCGTTCCGATTCGTGCGATGCCTGGGTGAATTGGAGTTGCGCCTCCCAAAGGCGAGTAGAGATTTTAAATCTCAATTTAAGCCTGCTTAAGCGGGCGAAAATAGCTTGGGTTCACCTAGGCAGCTGAAGAACTTGGACGTTGTGGGACACCAGAGTTTCCTTCAAGCCTCCCCAAATCTGGAAGACTTTTATGTGAACACGAGTATGGTGCAGTAGAATGCTCTACCGCATAGGTGTCAAACTCGAGGGCCGCGAGTTTGACACCTATGCTCTATCAAATGAGACCCGGGACCTGTGGGAGCTATCTGTTAGGAGAATTGTATCTAGGTGATTGAGATGCATTCCTAACTCAATATGATTGCTACAAGATATATGTAAGCAGCCTGCTATATGTTGCCACTGCCATTTTGGGGCATTCTTTCCTTGATCTTTACTTTATTTCTTCACACACCGAGTAGATAACTAGGCTTTCCCCCGACACTTTGGTCTCTTGGGAACCGGGATTGTTTCCGTTATCTTGTGGGGGCAGGATGCCAGGTGGGTCTCTATCTCAGTCTTTCGCCAACCTTGGGGTGCCTCGCCTCCAAACTAACTCTTTCTCACATTTCTTGGGAAAATGGGAGGGGGGGGGGCTAACATCGGAATAAAGGGGGACGCAAAAACCAGGTTCTCCAGAACTGGATTTGTCCAGCTGGGTGCTTCGATACTGATCAATAAACCCTGCTGATCAACAATACAGAGTCCGTTCTGCTTCAAGGTTTGAGACCTTCCACTATCCCAATTCCACAGGGCCTGTAAGATGGAGCTTTTTCATCACACCTATAGTTCAGGACAGCATTTGAGTTGAGATGTCTAGCATGCTGACCCCCTTATTCAATTTTTAAAATAGGTGTGTGTGTGTGTTAGCCTATTCTTGATTTGGTTTTAGCTCTACCTTTACATGAGATTTTATATAACTTGTATTTATGATGTTTTATATAAACTGTATTTTATTTATGTTGTCGGCTGCTCCGAGCCCACTCTGGTGGGATTGTAAATCGAAAGAACAAACAAATAAGCTCTGCTTTTTCTTTAAGCTGTGTTGTGCCCGTTACAGGATTTGGCGGAGGAGGGGAAAGGCGGCCTTGTGAACTTGAAAACAAGCTTCGTTCCTGCTCATCATGGACAGTTTATCACAATGTCCGAGAGTGGCCGTAGTGAAAGCGAGAATGAGGTTGCGATGGAGTTGTGGAGGCAGAGTCTGATTCTACATTTGGCTTCTGATCTTTCAACCATGATTCAAAGAAGCAGGCAGAGAAAGCAAAAGGCAATTATCGCTGTTCTCTGTATAATTTGAATTACCTTGGGCCAGTCACACACTTATTTGGATGGCACGTTCTAAAAGAGTTTGTTCATGTGATAGGACTACGGTTGAAACACTTGACCATTCTTTGTTTCTATGCCCTAAATACAATAAGATACGCATGAGATACATGAATTCCATTTTCTTGAAATATTCTCAGTGGCATGAGTGTTATAAGATACCCAATCTCCTGAACAGCTGTGATGTGCTCTTTTGTGAAACTGTTGCAAATTTTATACTGGAAATTAGTAATTTTAGCAATTTTAACTGTATTTCTTAACCTTGTTTGAATTACCTTGGGCCAGTCACACACTTTCAGCCTCTGCCCCGGCAAGTATTTGGATGGCAGACCTCCAAGAAACACTGTGGGTATGATGCGGAGACAGGCAATGGCAAACCATCTCCAAGCATCTCTAGCTGTGGAACCCTACAGGCAGTAGCAGGATTCTAATTATTTACCTACCAGTTCTCCCCCCCCCCCGCCGTGCCCCCCGCCTCCCACTTACCCAGCTGCTGTGCCCCCCTTTTCTATGTAGGTCCGGGGGGAGGCAAGGGAAGGCAGCAGCTGAGGCTTGACCTGTGTGCCGCTGGGCTGGCTGGACTCCGAATGGGCCTGGGTTCTTTCGCTGGCTGCGTGCCTGGAGGCCGCACGGTGGCCACCAGAAGCCCCCATGGGGGCTGGCCAGCTGCAGATCGGGCCACACACCTGGACCGGTGGTGCAGCCTGCTGGGGTGGCCCTCCCGAGCTATGGCAGGCCATGCCGCCGAACCAGGTGTGCAGCCTAATCTCCAGCCCTGCTGGAGGCCGCCTAGGTCACCTGTACCCCTCCCACAGCGCTTCCCAGCTCGGCTCTCCTCCCCGCCCCGGGAGCCCAGGACAGGGAGGAGAGCCGAGGCAAACCCCTCTGCTCCACACCTGCCCCCGTCAGCGCTGCCCAGCTTGGCTTTTAACAACCTGTTCCGCCGAACCGGGTCAAGCCGGCCGAATCCCACCACTGCCTACAGAGTCATCCTAAGTCAGTGATGGCGAACCTTTTTGAGACCGAGTGCCCAAATTGCAACCCAAACCCCACTTATTTATCGCCAAGTGCCAACCCGGTAATTTAACCTGAATGCTGAGGTTTTAGTTTACAAAAAACCAGTTGGCTCCCTCTTCCTCCGCCCCACCCGCTTGAGCAGGGGCTAGCCTGCTCTAGCCTCCAGCAAGTCCCATGCGCACCACTCTGTGCCTCTCTAGCATCTCTGCCTCCTCTGCGCCCCCCCCCCGAGCAGCAGCTACCTGGAGCACAGGCACCAGGCCCACCAGCCGAGTCCTCCCTGCTCACCATGGTGCATGCATGTCGTGCTCAGTGGCCCAGGCCAGCCTAGGGGTGTGTGTGTGAGAGGGGGTGATTTTCCGCCCCCACATGACGAACTCTGCGTGCGCATGCCCACAGAGAGGGCTCCGAGTGCCACCTCTGGCACCTGTGCCATAGGTTCGCCATCACTGTCCTAAGTCAACTGTGCCTCGACAGGCCAAAACCTATTATTCACCATCATATTCACGCTTTCTCCCCCACAGCCTCTGTTTCTTCCTCTTTCTCTGCTGATCACCCTGCTGAGTCCAATACGCCCTTCACTGACAAAGTTCCACATTTGTGCAGGTCGCACGGAAGTTGCTTTGAATTTCAGTATTAAAGGAAGGAAATAGCTCTGGTGGGGCGACCTTCAGAGCAGAGTCCTCCATGAGTACATTACTGTGCTGGTGAACTTCTGATCTCATTATCACCTTGCTCGAGAAATAACCGCCGTCTCATTTCCCTCCGGAATGTTTGGCAGAGTGCGAGAAATTCCTCTCCCGGCTTATAACAACATCTTAGCTACAAATTACTTGCCAACGGATCTGTAAAACTGATGTACGGGGCGACATGTTTCAGCCTTCGTGTTCGTCGCTGCTTCAGTGATTTTTGCCAGTTTGTTTCCACGCCATGAAGGGGACGGGGGAGAAACAGTTTCCACCCTGATCCATCTTCCAAAGAACCCCTCAATCTCGACATCAGAGCCACTGCCTACTGGAGAAGGCACCAGGGCGCAAAACAGTGTACTGGCTGAGTCAGTCGCCCTGTGTAAATAGGCGAGTGCCTAAAACAGCAATGGCGCACCCATGACACGGCTGGCCTCCACGCGGACCAGGGCCTTTACGGCCCTGGGCCCAGCCTGGTGGAACACTCTTCCTCCAGCTGTCCGGGCCCTGCGGGACCTTGGTGAATTCCGCAGGGCCTGCAGGACCGAGTTGTTCCACCGGGCCTTTGGAGTAACCAGCCGTTGATGGTGCCTCCCCCTCCCATCTTTGTTTGTGTACATCTTTTATTGATGGAGCCAGCAGTCTTCCCATTTAGGGAGGGTTTTAAAAATGGGTTTGCTGGGTGCCCGATTCGATTTTAAACTTGTATTAACCGCTGTTTTAAGTGGGGATCTTGTAATTTATTTATATTGGATTTTAATTGTTTAGTTTTGATTGTACTTAGCCGAATTATGATTTAACTTTGTTGTAAGCCGCCCAGAGCCCTTCGGGGATAGGGCGGGATATAAAACTAATCAATCAATCAATCAATCAATCAATAAAACATCTGTTTGGCATGCGGAACGTCCCCAGTTCAATGCCCGGCATCGCCACTTAAATGGATCAGGCAGTAGCTAAGGTGAAAGACCTCCGTCTGAGACCCTGGAGAGCGGCGGCCAGTCTCAGTAGGCAATACTGACTTGGATCGGACCAAGGGCCGGGCTCAACAGGAAGCAGCTTCATCCGTGTTCAAGAGCCAGCGTGGTGTTGTGGTCAAGAGCAGGTGCACTCTAATCTGGAGAACCAGGTTTGATCCCCTACTCTGCCACTTGAGATGTGGAGGCTTATCTGGTGAAC
The DNA here is from genome assembly GCF_021028975.2 of Sphaerodactylus townsendi. NCBI lineage: Eukaryota > Metazoa > Chordata > Lepidosauria > Squamata > Sphaerodactylidae > Sphaerodactylus > Sphaerodactylus townsendi. The sequence goes on from NC_059428.1 coordinate 147,308,746, forward strand.
CAGGTTGGCTTGGGCACTCCAACACATGCCAGCTGGGTGACCTTGGGCTAGTCACAGTTCTTCAGAGCTCTCTCAATCCCACCCACCTCACAGGGTGTTTGTTGTGGGGGAGGAAGGGAAAGGAGATTGTAAGCCTCTTTGAGACTCCTTACAGGAGAGAAAGGGGGGGATATAAATCCAAACTCTTCTTCTTCTAAATCTGTTCTAAGGCTGCATTGCTCCAAAAAAAAAAAGAGGTTTTCTTGCCTTAACCGCATGCAGACATTCTCTGAAATAACGAGAAATGTTCTCTTTGGTACCTCCGATGTCACATATCAAAGATTTATTTTTTAATTCATTTTAAAAAAATTTATTGGATTTACACCCTGCCCGATTTGGGCTCGGAGCGGCCGATAATCTTTGGCGAGCCGGAACATCCAGCGCCGAATGCGCCGCCCGGGTCCTTCCTGAGGAGAAAATCCGAAACGTCTTTCTGGCACGACTTGTAATTGGAAACTTACAAAATAACATTTCACGCAGTAAGCAACTGTATAATTTAGGTTTGCTTTTGAAGTGAATGGATTCCCACCCACCCCCCAGCCGCCCTTCCGAGCCTGCATCATAATACCCGTAGCGTCTCAGTGTCTTGGTAGATTTTTGTTTTTTCATAGCCCAGTAAAATGCCAGACTAAGCTGATCAAGGCCCGGTCGTTTTAGATGACAAAACGAATCCTTTGTTGGGAACAGAGCAGCATTCAGAACGGCTCCCCCCCCCCCCCAACAGTTGCTTACAGTCGAAACATCACTACTGTTTCCTTTTTCCCTGGCTGGCAGAATAATTTCTGGATAGGCATAAGTGTGCGGAGGGAGCAAGAATGAATGCCGATCTTTGTACTTTCCCATTTGAGAGGACACACTCTTTAGATACAGCACATTTTAACCATCTTTGCAAGCCAGCTAGTTTGCCCGCAGTTTATGCGTCCTTTTCCTGTTCTTGGACGTGCAAAGGGCTCAAAAGCTTTGTTTCCTTGTTGCCATGCAAGAGCCATATATCAAAATTGTGGTTTGCTGTTTTGGATCAATACTTTGCATCCCTGAGCACAAAAGCCCTGTGTCGCGTCGAATTAGAATCATACGATCATAGAGTTGGAAGAGACCCCAAGGGCCATCCAATCCAACCCCCTGCCATGCAGGAACACATGATCAAAGCACTCCTGACAGACGGCCACCCAGCAGCAGTGGCGTAGGAGGTTAAGAGCTCGTGTATCTAATCTGGAGGAACCGGGTTTGATTCCCAGCTCTGCCACCTGAGCTGTGGAGGCTTATCTGGGGAATTGGCTGGTCCGAAGGTAGTGGGTTATTTCAATTGATTGTTCACAGTCAGTTACAGATTGATCTCCTTGTTCTCTCTTTCCCCCCTTCCCACTACTGCACTTATCTGGGGAATTCAGATTAGCCTGTGCACTCCCACACACGCCAGCTGGGTGACCTTGGGCTAGTCGCAGCTTCTCAGAGCTCTCTCAGCCCCACCTACCTCACAGGGTGTTTGTTGTGAGGGGGGAAGGGCAAGGAGATTGTAAGCCCCTTTGAGTCTCCTGCAGGAGAGAAAGGGGGGATATAAATCCAAACTCTTCTCCTTCTTTAAAAACCTCCAAAGAAGGAGACTCCACCACACTCCGAGGTAGCGCACTGCACTGTCGAACAGCCTTTACTGTCAGGGAGTGTTTCCTGATGTTTAGGTGGAATCTCTTTTCCTTCACCTTGAACCCATTCCTCCTGGTCCTAGTCTCTGGAGCAGCAGAAAACAAGCTTGCTCCCTCACCAACATGACAACCCTTCCAATATCTAAGCATGGCTATCAGGTCACCCCTTAACCTTCTCTTCTCCAGGCTTAACATCCCCAGCTCCATAAGTCTCTCCTTGTAGGGCATGGATTCCAGACCTTTCACCATTTAGGTTGCCCTTCTCTGGACCCAGCTTGTCCATATCTGTCTTGAATTGTAGTACCCAATGCACAATACCAATGCAAAATAGAGAGGTTCAGTTACCTCCCTCGATCTTGACACTATGCTCCCGTGATGGTGAACCCATGGCACTCCAGATGTTCATGGACTACAATTCCCATCAACCGATGGGAATTGTAGTCCATGAACATCTGGAGTGTCATAGTTTTGCCACCACTGCTGTACTCGTATTGATAGAGCCCCAAATCACATTGGCCTTATTGGCCGCTGCATCACAGCTCCTGTGCTCTGTGCCAGCCCTGGCATTCAAGGCTAGAGCTGGTAGCCATGAACCTCCCTGGTTAGGATATTTTGAGACTACCCTAACCCAGACTTAAAATCTTTCAAATGGCAATGAGGAACCCTAAAGGTAGTTCCATAACTTCTCTCTCTCTCTGTCTCTTTTTCTCTATGCATGGGATTGGCAGGGATTTGGCTCTTTGCAGCAGAGTACGGGTAGAGATTAGAGTTGTTTCACATCTCTGTGACTTATTTGCCAGCTAAGACACCATAGCAAGCCCTCTTAACTTTGACATATGCGCCGTGCCCCTGCAGTGATGTCACCAGACTTTATGGACTGGGTTCCTCTACACTTCTGGTGTCCCCCGCGAGCGGAGTCTCCTGACATTACAAGATCCCTTTGCTAGCCAGAAGAGCAGTAATTGTTTTAAAATGCCTTGGAAATGTGGTTTCAATTAGGGCCGCGTTCATTTGCCAGTCCTCGTCGAAACCAATTTCATGTGTCCGACGAAACATTTGCATGCTAAAAAAACCCCCCAAAATACGTCGAGATGGCTGTGTGACTCCAAAGCTATTTTGGAGAAAACGGAATTATGCAAAATTGAATTAAGTGGCCTGTCTTTGTTTAGAAGACGTTGCATTATTTCCCCTGCACAAATTAAAGTTTTATTAACTTTTAAAGGGGCATTTGCTCCACTTTAGAAGAAGAGTTTGTATTTATATCCCCCTTTTCCTCTCAAAGGGGCTCACAATCTCCGATCCCTCCCCTCCTCCCCCCCACAACAAACACCCTGTGAGGTGGGTGGGGCTGAGAGAGCTCTGAAGAACTGGGGCTAGCCCAAGGTCACCCAGTTGGCATGTGTTGGAGTGCACAAGCTAATCTGGTTCACCAGATAAGCCTCCACAGCTCAAGTGGCAGAGCGAGGAATCAAACCCGGTTTAAGGTTCCCCACTTCTCTGTGTATGGTATTTAAGATCTCCTAGCTCAGTCATGGCGAACCTTTTTGAGACCAAGTGCCCAAACTGCAACCCAAAACCCACTTATCTATTACAAAGTGCCAACATGGCAATTTAACCTAAATACCGAGGTTTTAGTTTTAAAAAATAGTTGGGTCCGAGGTGTGCGTTACTTGGGAGTAAGCTTGGTGGTAGTTGTTGGCTTTGCTTTGAAGCAACCATGCAACTCTTCGAACGGGTGAATCATGACCCTAGGAGGGTTTACTCAGAAGCAAGCCCCATTGCTAGCAACTGAGCTTACTCCCAGGTAAAGGATCGCACTTTAGTTCTTCACATGAAAATCAGTGGGGTTTAACAGTGCTTAACAGGGTTACCTACACCGCTTCCCCAAAACTAGGTCTTAGGTTTAATGTTAATAATCGAGCCCGGCGGCCCAGGCTACCCTAGATGTGGGGGGGGGGGCGATTCCCCCCCCCCCACATGACGAACTCTATTTGCGCGTGCCCACAGAGAGGGCTCTGAGTGCCACCTCTGGCACCCGTGCCATAGGTTCGCCATCACTGTCATAGCTGAACTGTATGACAAGTGCATGTGGTTTTGAACAGAAGAACATCAGAACATCCTTGCTGGATCAAACCATCGGAGGTCCATTCTAGTCCCTCATCCTGTCTCACACAATAGCCAAGTAGTTCCTCTAGAATTTCAGCAGACAGATTCCTGCGCGGGAGCCCGGAGGCGGGGATATTTTCTGCACAGAAGCGCTTGGCTTTTCACCACCAGCACGAAATGGCTCAGCTGGAAATTCTGACACAGTTTGCCAAGGAAACGAGATTCTGGAAGGCACGTGATGTCCTCTTAACCAAATAAGCAGCTCTGGACCCTACCCGAGAAGTCCGCAGGTCTTCCTTTCTGGAAGACAGGAGGTGGCTCCAGGGTGCAGCAGCCTATACAGGAAGTCACCTGTTCAATCCCTACCACATCCAGTTAGCAGGATCGACTAGCAGGTGATAAATAAGATCCCGGCCTGGTATCCGGGGAGAACTGCTTCTTGGCTGAGGAGGCAAGAACGGCTCAGCCAGACCAAAGGGTTGACTCCGGTGTGATGCTGCAGAAATTAAATCTTGCAGCAGCTCATTTCTGTGAAGGCTGCTCCCCTTGCCCGCCCCAATATCCCTCCCAGAAAGCGATGCTTTGTTCCCAGGTGTTTTGATTTGCTTCGTTGATATCCTGACATCCTCCCCAACGGGGACCCACGGGGGCTTATGACATCCCTTTTCTTTTCGCAACAAGGCCAAAAAATGTGTGGTCACCAGAGAGCTTCCACAGCAGAGCGTGGATTCAAACCAAGGTTTCCCAGATCCTAATCGGACGCCCTACCGACTATTGTAACAAACTGTGTTTTGCCAAAGGGAGCAAAATTATAATCGATTAGGGTGCTGTGTGGTTTCCGGACTGTATGGCCGTGTTCTAGCAGCATTCTCTCCTGACGTTTCGCCTGCGTCTGTGGCTGGCATCTTCAGAGGATCTGATGTTGGGAAAGCAAGTGGAGTATATATCTGTTGGAGTGTCCAGGGGTGGGTATATACTCAGATATATACAACAGATATATACTCCACTTGCTTTCCCAACATCAGATCCTCTGAATGGGGGGTGGGGGGGGGGGGGGGTGGGGGGGGGGGGGGGTGGGGGGGGGGGGGGGTGGGGGGGGGGGGGGGTGGGGGGGGGGGGGGGTGGGGGGGGGGGGGGGTGGGGGGGGGGGGGGGTGGGGGGGGGGGGGGGTGGGGGGGGGGGGGGGTGGGGGGGGGGGGGGGTGGGGGGGGGGGGGGGTGGGGGGGGGGGGGGGTGGGGGGGGGGGGGGGTGGGGGGGGGGGGGGGTGGGGGGGGGGGGGGGTGGGGGGGGGGGGGGGTGGGGGGGGGGGGGGGTGGGGGGGGGGGGGGGTGGGGGGGGGGGGGGGTGGGGGGGGGGGGGGGTGGGGGGGGGGGGGGGTGGGGGGGGGGGGGGGTGGGGGGGGGGGGGGGTGGGGGGGGGGGGGGGTGGGGGGGGGGGGGGGTGGGGGGGGGGGGGGGTGGGGGGGGGGGGGGGTGGGGGGGGGGGGGGGTGGGGGGGGGGGGGGGTGGGGGGGGGGGGGGGTGGGGGGGGGGGGGGGTGGGGGGGGGGGGGGGTGGGGGGGGGGGGGGGTGGGGGGGGGGGGGGGTGGGGGGGGGGGGGGGTGGGGGGGGGGGGGGGTGGGGGGGGGGGGGGGTGGGGGGGGGGGGGGGTGGGGGGGGGGGGGGGTGGGGGGGGGGGGGGGTGGGGGGGGGGGGGGGTGGGGGGGGGGGGGGGTGGGGGGGGGGGGGGGTGGGGGGGGGGGGGGGTGGGGGGGGGGGGGGGTGGGGGGGGGGGGGGGTGGGGGGGGGGGGGGGTGGGGGGGGGGGGGGGTGGGGGGGGGGGGGGGTGGGGGGGGGGGGGGGTGGGGGGGGGGGGGGGTGGGGGGGGGGGGGGGTGGGGGGGGGGGGGGGTGGGGGGGGGGGGGGGTGGGGGGGGGGGGGGGTGGGGGGGGGGGGGGGTGGGGGGGGGGGGGGGTGGGGGGGGGGGGGGGTGGGGGGGGGGGGGGGTGGGGGGGGGGGGGGGTGGGGGGGGGGGGGGGTGGGGGGGGGGGGGGGTGGGGGGGGGGGGGGGTGGGGGGGGGGGGGGGTGGGGGGGGGGGGGGGTGGGGGGGGGGGGGGGTGGGGGGGGGGGGGGGTGGGGGGGGGGGGGGGTGGGGGGGGGGGGGGGTGGGGGGGGGGGGGGGTGGGGGGGGGGGGGGGTGGGGGGGGGGGGGGGTGGGGGGGGGGGGGGGTGGGGGGGGGGGGGGGTGGGGGGGGGGGGGGGTGGGGGGGGGGGGGGGTGGGGGGGGGGGGGGGTGGGGGGGGGGGGGGGTGGGGGGGGGGGGGGGTGGGGGGGGGGGGGGGTGGGGGGGGGGGGGGGTGGGGGGGGGGGGGGGTGGGGGGGGGGGGGGGTGGGGGGGGGGGGGGGTGGGGGGGGGGGGGGGTGGGGGGGGGGGGGGGTGGGGGGGGGGGGGGGTGGGGGGGGGGGGGGGTGGGGGGGGGGGGGGGTGGGGGGGGGGGGGGGTGGGGGGGGGGGGGGGTGGGGGGGGGGGGGGGTGGGGGGGGGGGGGGGTGGGGGGGGGGGGGGGTGGGGGGGGGGGGGGGTGGGGGGGGGGGGGGGTGGGGGGGGGGGGGGGTGGGGGGGGGGGGGGGTGGGGGGGGGGGGGGGTGGGGGGGGGGGGGGGTGGGGGGGGGGGGGGGTGGGGGGGGGGGGGGGTGGGGGGGGGGGGGGGTGGGGGGGGGGGGGGGTGGGGGGGGGGGGGGGTGGGGGGGGGGGGGGGTGGGGGGGGGGGGGGGTGGGGGGGGGGGGGGGTGGGGGGGGGGGGGGGTGGGGGGGGGGGGGGGTGGGGGGGGGGGGGGGTGGGGGGGGGGGGGGGTGGGGGGGGGGGGGGGTGGGGGGGGGGGGGGGTGGGGGGGGGGGGGGGTGGGGGGGGGGGGGGGTGGGGGGGGGGGGGGGTGGGGGGGGGGGGGGGTGGGGGGGGGGGGGGGTGGGGGGGGGGGGGGGTGGGGGGGGGGGGGGGTGGGGGGGGGGGGGGGTGGGGGGGGGGGGGGGTGGGGGGGGGGGGGGGTGGGGGGGGGGGGGGGTGGGGGGGGGGGGGGGTGGGGGGGGGGGGGGGTGGGGGGGGGGGGGGGTGGGGGGGGGGGGGGGTGGGGGGGGGGGGGGGTGGGGGGGGGGGGGGGTGGGGGGGGGGGGGGGTGGGGGGGGGGGGGGGTGGGGGGGGGGGGGGGTGGGGGGGGGGGGGGGTGGGGGGGGGGGGGGGTGGGGGGGGGGGGGGGTGGGGGGGGGGGGGGGTGGGGGGGGGGGGGGGTGGGGGGGGGGGGGGGTGGGGGGGGGGGGGGGTGGGGGGGGGGGGGGGTGGGGGGGGGGGGGGGTGGGGGGGGGGGGGGGTGGGGGGGGGGGGGGGTGGGGGGGGGGGGGGGTGGGGGGGGGGGGGGGTGGGGGGGGGGGGGGGTGGGGGGGGGGGGGGGTGGGGGGGGGGGGGGGTGGGGGGGGGGGGGGGTGGGGGGGGGGGGGGGTGGGGGGGGGGGGGGGTGGGGGGGGGGGGGGGTGGGGGGGGGGGGGGGTGGGGGGGGGGGGGGGTGGGGGGGGGGGGGGGTGGGGGGGGGGGGGGGTGGGGGGGGGGGGGGGTGGGGGGGGGGGGGGGTGGGGGGGGGGGGGGGTGGGGGGGGGGGGGGGTGGGGGGGGGGGGGGGTGGGGGGGGGGGGGGGTGGGGGGGGGGGGGGGTGGGGGGGGGGGGGGGTGGGGGGGGGGGGGGGTGGGGGGGGGGGGGGGTGGGGGGGGGGGGGGGTGGGGGGGGGGGGGGGTGGGGGGGGGGGGGGGTGGGGGGGGGGGGGGGTGGGGGGGGGGGGGGGTGGGGGGGGGGGGGGGTGGGGGGGGGGGGGGGTGGGGGGGGGGGGGGGTGGGGGGGGGGGGGGGTGGGGGGGGGGGGGGGTGGGGGGGGGGGGGGGTGGGGGGGGGGGGGGGTGGGGGGGGGGGGGGGTGGGGGGGGGGGGGGGTGGGGGGGGGGGGGGGTGGGGGGGGGGGGGGGTGGGGGGGGGGGGGGGTGGGGGGGGGGGGGGGTGGGGGGGGGGGGGGGTGGGGGGGGGGGGGGGTGGGGGGGGGGGGGGGTGGGGGGGGGGGGGGGTGGGGGGGGGGGGGGGTGGGGGGGGGGGGGGGTGGGGGGGGGGGGGGGTGGGGGGGGGGGGGGGTGGGGGGGGGGGGGGGTGGGGGGGGGGGGGGGTGGGGGGGGGGGGGGGTGGGGGGGGGGGGGGGTGGGGGGGGGGGGGGGTGGGGGGGGGGGGGGGTGGGGGGGGGGGGGGGTGGGGGGGGGGGGGGGTGGGGGGGGGGGGGGGTGGGGGGGGGGGGGGGTGGGGGGGGGGGGGGGTGGGGGGGGGGGGGGGTGGGGGGGGGGGGGGGTGGGGGGGGGGGGGGGTGGGGGGGGGGGGGGGTGGGGGGGGGGGGGGGTGGGGGGGGGGGGGGGTGGGGGGGGGGGGGGGTGGGGGGGGGGGGGGGTGGGGGGGGGGGGGGGTGGGGGGGGGGGGGGGTGGGGGGGGGGGGGGGTGGGGGGGGGGGGGGGTGGGGGGGGGGGGGGGTGGGGGGGGGGGGGGGTGGGGGGGGGGGGGGGTGGGGGGGGGGGGGGGTGGGGGGGGGGGGGGGTGGGGGGGGGGGGGGGTGGGGGGGGGGGGGGGTGGGGGGGGGGGGGGGTGGGGGGGGGGGGGGGTGGGGGGGGGGGGGGGTGGGGGGGGGGGGGGGTGGGGGGGGGGGGGGGTGGGGGGGGGGGGGGGTGGGGGGGGGGGGGGGTGGGGGGGGGGGGGGGTGGGGGGGGGGGGGGGTGGGGGGGGGGGGGGGTGGGGGGGGGGGGGGGTGGGGGGGGGGGGGGGTGGGGGGGGGGGGGGGTGGGGGGGGGGGGGGGTGGGGGGGGGGGGGGGTGGGGGGGGGGGGGGGTGGGGGGGGGGGGGGGTGGGGGGGGGGGGGGGTGGGGGGGGGGGGGGGTGGGGGGGGGGGGGGGTGGGGGGGGGGGGGGGTGGGGGGGGGGGGGGGTGGGGGGGGGGGGGGGTGGGGGGGGGGGGGGGTGGGGGGGGGGGGGGGTGGGGGGGGGGGGGGGTGGGGGGGGGGGGGGGTGGGGGGGGGGGGGGGTGGGGGGGGGGGGGGGTGGGGGGGGGGGGGGGTGGGGGGGGGGGGGGGTGGGGGGGGGGGGGGGTGGGGGGGGGGGGGGGTGGGGGGGGGGGGGGGTGGGGGGGGGGGGGGGTGGGGGGGGGGGGGGGTGGGGGGGGGGGGGGGTGGGGGGGGGGGGGGGTGGGGGGGGGGGGGGGTGGGGGGGGGGGGGGGTGGGGGGGGGGGGGGGTGGGGGGGGGGGGGGGTGGGGGGGGGGGGGGGTGGGGGGGGGGGGGGGTGGGGGGGGGGGGGGGTGGGGGGGGGGGGGGGTGGGGGGGGGGGGGGGTGGGGGGGGGGGGGGGTGGGGGGGGGGGGGGGTGGGGGGGGGGGGGGGTGGGGGGGGGGGGGGGTGGGGGGGGGGGGGGGTGGGGGGGGGGGGGGGTGGGGGGGGGGGGGGGTGGGGGGGGGGGGGGGTGGGGGGGGGGGGGGGTGGGGGGGGGGGGGGGTGGGGGGGGGGGGGGGTGGGGGGGGGGGGGGGTGGGGGGGGGGGGGGGTGGGGGGGGGGGGGGGTGGGGGGGGGGGGGGGTGGGGGGGGGGGGGGGTGGGGGGGGGGGGGGGTGGGGGGGGGGGGGGGTGGGGGGGGGGGGGGGTGGGGGGGGGGGGGGGTGGGGGGGGGGGGGGGTGGGGGGGGGGGGGGGTGGGGGGGGGGGGGGGTGGGGGGGGGGGGGGGTGGGGGGGGGGGGGGGTGGGGGGGGGGGGGGGTGGGGGGGGGGGGGGGTGGGGGGGGGGGGGGGTGGGGGGGGGGGGGGGTGGGGGGGGGGGGGGGTGGGGGGGGGGGGGGGTGGGGGGGGGGGGGGGTGGGGGGGGGGGGGGGTGGGGGGGGGGGGGGGTGGGGGGGGGGGGGGGTGGGGGGGGGGGGGGGTGGGGGGGGGGGGGGGTGGGGGGGGGGGGGGGTGGGGGGGGGGGGGGGTGGGGGGGGGGGGGGGTGGGGGGGGGGGGGGGTGGGGGGGGGGGGGGGTGGGGGGGGGGGGGGGTGGGGGGGGGGGGGGGTGGGGGGGGGGGGGGGTGGGGGGGGGGGGGGGTGGGGGGGGGGGGGGGTGGGGGGGGGGGGGGGTGGGGGGGGGGGGGGGTGGGGGGGGGGGGGGGTGGGGGGGGGGGGGGGTGGGGGGGGGGGGGGGTGGGGGGGGGGGGGGGTGGGGGGGGGGGGGGGTGGGGGGGGGGGGGGGTGGGGGGGGGGGGGGGTGGGGGGGGGGGGGGGTGGGGGGGGGGGGGGGTGGGGGGGGGGGGGGGTGGGGGGGGGGGGGGGTGGGGGGGGGGGGGGGTGGGGGGGGGGGGGGGTGGGGGGGGGGGGGGGTGGGGGGGGGGGGGGGTGGGGGGGGGGGGGGGTGGGGGGGGGGGGGGGTGGGGGGGGGGGGGGGTGGGGGGGGGGGGGGGTGGGGGGGGGGGGGGGTGGGGGGGGGGGGGGGTGGGGGGGGGGGGGGGTGGGGGGGGGGGGGGGTGGGGGGGGGGGGGGGTGGGGGGGGGGGGGGGTGGGGGGGGGGGGGGGTGGGGGGGGGGGGGGGTGGGGGGGGGGGGGGGTGGGGGGGGGGGGGGGTGGGGGGGGGGGGGGGTGGGGGGGGGGGGGGGTGGGGGGGGGGGGGGGTGGGGGGGGGGGGGGGTGGGGGGGGGGGGGGGTGGGGGGGGGGGGGGGTGGGGGGGGGGGGGGGTGGGGGGGGGGGGGGGTGGGGGGGGGGGGGGGTGGGGGGGGGGGGGGGTGGGGGGGGGGGGGGGTGGGGGGGGGGGGGGGTGGGGGGGGGGGGGGGTGGGGGGGGGGGGGGGTGGGGGGGGGGGGGGGTGGGGGGGGGGGGGGGTGGGGGGGGGGGGGGGTGGGGGGGGGGGGGGGTGGGGGGGGGGGGGGGTGGGGGGGGGGGGGGGTGGGGGGGGGGGGGGGTGGGGGGGGGGGGGGGTGGGGGGGGGGGGGGGTGGGGGGGGGGGGGGGTGGGGGGGGGGGGGGGTGGGGGGGGGGGGGGGTGGGGGGGGGGGGGGGTGGGGGGGGGGGGGGGTGGGGGGGGGGGGGGGTGGGGGGGGGGGGGGGTGGGGGGGGGGGGGGGTGGGGGGGGGGGGGGGTGGGGGGGGGGGGGGGTGGGGGGGGGGGGGGGTGGGGGGGGGGGGGGGTGGGGGGGGGGGGGGGTGGGGGGGGGGGGGGGTGGGGGGGGGGGGGGGTGGGGGGGGGGGGGGGTGGGGGGGGGGGGGGGTGGGGGGGGGGGGGGGTGGGGGGGGGGGGGGGTGGGGGGGGGGGGGGGTGGGGGGGGGGGGGGGTGGGGGGGGGGGGGGGTGGGGGGGGGGGGGGGTGGGGGGGGGGGGGGGTGGGGGGGGGGGGGGGTGGGGGGGGGGGGGGGTGGGGGGGGGGGGGGGTGGGGGGGGGGGGGGGTGGGGGGGGGGGGGGGTGGGGGGGGGGGGGGGTGGGGGGGGGGGGGGGTGGGGGGGGGGGGGGGTGGGGGGGGGGGGGGGTGGGGGGGGGGGGGGGTGGGGGGGGGGGGGGGTGGGGGGGGGGGGGGGTGGGGGGGGGGGGGGGTGGGGGGGGGGGGGGGTGGGGGGGGGGGGGGGTGGGGGGGGGGGGGGGTGGGGGGGGGGGGGGGTGGGGGGGGGGGGGGGTGGGGGGGGGGGGGGGTGGGGGGGGGGGGGGGTGGGGGGGGGGGGGGGTGGGGGGGGGGGGGGGTGGGGGGGGGGGGGGGTGGGGGGGGGGGGGGGTGGGGGGGGGGGGGGGTGGGGGGGGGGGGGGGTGGGGGGGGGGGGGGGTGGGGGGGGGGGGGGGTGGGGGGGGGGGGGGGTGGGGGGGGGGGGGGGTGGGGGGGGGGGGGGGTGGGGGGGGGGGGGGGTGGGGGGGGGGGGGGGTGGGGGGGGGGGGGGGTGGGGGGGGGGGGGGGTGGGGGGGGGGGGGGGTGGGGGGGGGGGGGGGTGGGGGGGGGGGGGGGTGGGGGGGGGGGGGGGTGGGGGGGGGGGGGGGTGGGGGGGGGGGGGGGTGGGGGGGGGGGGGGGTGGGGGGGGGGGGGGGTGGGGGGGGGGGGGGGTGGGGGGGGGGGGGGGTGGGGGGGGGGGGGGGTGGGGGGGGGGGGGGGTGGGGGGGGGGGGGGGTGGGGGGGGGGGGGGGTGGGGGGGGGGGGGGGTGGGGGGGGGGGGGGGTGGGGGGGGGGGGGGGTGGGGGGGGGGGGGGGTGGGGGGGGGGGGGGGTGGGGGGGGGGGGGGGTGGGGGGGGGGGGGGGTGGGGGGGGGGGGGGGTGGGGGGGGGGGGGGGTGGGGGGGGGGGGGGGTGGGGGGGGGGGGGGGTGGGGGGGGGGGGGGGTGGGGGGGGGGGGGGGTGGGGGGGGGGGGGGGTGGGGGGGGGGGGGGGTGGGGGGGGGGGGGGGTGGGGGGGGGGGGGGGTGGGGGGGGGGGGGGGTGGGGGGGGGGGGGGGTGGGGGGGGGGGGGGGTGGGGGGGGGGGGGGGTGGGGGGGGGGGGGGGTGGGGGGGGGGGGGGGTGGGGGGGGGGGGGGGTGGGGGGGGGGGGGGGTGGGGGGGGGGGGGGGTGGGGGGGGGGGGGGGTGGGGGGGGGGGGGGGTGGGGGGGGGGGGGGGTGGGGGGGGGGGGGGGTGGGGGGGGGGGGGGGTGGGGGGGGGGGGGGGTGGGGGGGGGGGGGGGTGGGGGGGGGGGGGGGTGGGGGGGGGGGGGGGTGGGGGGGGGGGGGGGTGGGGGGGGGGGGGGGTGGGGGGGGGGGGGGGTGGGGGGGGGGGGGGGTGGGGGGGGGGGGGGGTGGGGGGGGGGGGGGGTGGGGGGGGGGGGGGGTGGGGGGGGGGGGGGGTGGGGGGGGGGGGGGGTGGGGGGGGGGGGGGGTGGGGGGGGGGGGGGGTGGGGGGGGGGGGGGGTGGGGGGGGGGGGGGGTGGGGGGGGGGGGGGGTGGGGGGGGGGGGGGGTGGGGGGGGGGGGGGGTGGGGGGGGGGGGGGGTGGGGGGGGGGGGGGGTGGGGGGGGGGGGGGGTGGGGGGGGGGGGGGGTGGGGGGGGGGGGGGGTGGGGGGGGGGGGGGGTGGGGGGGGGGGGGGGTGGGGGGGGGGGGGGGTGGGGGGGGGGGGGGGTGGGGGGGGGGGGGGGTGGGGGGGGGGGGGGGTGGGGGGGGGGGGGGGTGGGGGGGGGGGGGGGTGGGGGGGGGGGGGGGTGGGGGGGGGGGGGGGTGGGGGGGGGGGGGGGTGGGGGGGGGGGGGGGTGGGGGGGGGGGGGGGTGGGGGGGGGGGGGGGTGGGGGGGGGGGGGGGTGGGGGGGGGGGGGGGTGGGGGGGGGGGGGGGTGGGGGGGGGGGGGGGTGGGGGGGGGGGGGGGTGGGGGGGGGGGGGGGTGGGGGGGGGGGGGGGTGGGGGGGGGGGGGGGTGGGGGGGGGGGGGGGTGGGGGGGGGGGGGGGTGGGGGGGGGGGGGGGTGGGGGGGGGGGGGGGTGGGGGGGGGGGGGGGTGGGGGGGGGGGGGGGTGGGGGGGGGGGGGGGTGGGGGGGGGGGGGGGTGGGGGGGGGGGGGGGTGGGGGGGGGGGGGGGTGGGGGGGGGGGGGGGTGGGGGGGGGGGGGGGTGGGGGGGGGGGGGGGTGGGGGGGGGGGGGGGTGGGGGGGGGGGGGGGTGGGGGGGGGGGGGGGTGGGGGGGGGGGGGGGTGGGGGGGGGGGGGGGTGGGGGGGGGGGGGGGTGGGGGGGGGGGGGGGTGGGGGGGGGGGGGGGTGGGGGGGGGGGGGGGTGGGGGGGGGGGGGGGTGGGGGGGGGGGGGGGTGGGGGGGGGGGGGGGTGGGGGGGGGGGGGGGTGGGGGGGGGGGGGGGTGGGGGGGGGGGGGGGTGGGGGGGGGGGGGGGTGGGGGGGGGGGGGGGTGGGGGGGGGGGGGGGTGGGGGGGGGGGGGGGTGGGGGGGGGGGGGGGTGGGGGGGGGGGGGGGTGGGGGGGGGGGGGGGTGGGGGGGGGGGGGGGTGGGGGGGGGGGGGGGTGGGGGGGGGGGGGGGTGGGGGGGGGGGGGGGTGGGGGGGGGGGGGGGTGGGGGGGGGGGGGGGTGGGGGGGGGGGGGGGTGGGGGGGGGGGGGGGTGGGGGGGGGGGGGGGTGGGGGGGGGGGGGGGTGGGGGGGGGGGGGGGTGGGGGGGGGGGGGGGTGGGGGGGGGGGGGGGTGGGGGGGGGGGGGGGTGGGGGGGGGGGGGGGTGGGGGGGGGGGGGGGTGGGGGGGGGGGGGGGTGGGGGGGGGGGGGGGTGGGGGGGGGGGGGGGTGGGGGGGGGGGGGGGTGGGGGGGGGGGGGGGTGGGGGGGGGGGGGGGTGGGGGGGGGGGGGGGTGGGGGGGGGGGGGGGTGGGGGGGGGGGGGGGTGGGGGGGGGGGGGGGTGGGGGGGGGGGGGGGTGGGGGGGGGGGGGGGTGGGGGGGGGGGGGGGTGGGGGGGGGGGGGGGTGGGGGGGGGGGGGGGTGGGGGGGGGGGGGGGTGGGGGGGGGGGGGGGTGGGGGGGGGGGGGGGTGGGGGGGGGGGGGGGTGGGGGGGGGGGGGGGTGGGGGGGGGGGGGGGTGGGGGGGGGGGGGGGTGGGGGGGGGGGGGGGTGGGGGGGGGGGGGGGTGGGGGGGGGGGGGGGTGGGGGGGGGGGGGGGTGGGGGGGGGGGGGGGTGGGGGGGGGGGGGGGTGGGGGGGGGGGGGGGTGGGGGGGGGGGGGGGTGGGGGGGGGGGGGGGTGGGGGGGGGGGGGGGTGGGGGGGGGGGGGGGTGGGGGGGGGGGGGGGTGGGGGGGGGGGGGGGTGGGGGGGGGGGGGGGTGGGGGGGGGGGGGGGTGGGGGGGGGGGGGGGTGGGGGGGGGGGGGGGTGGGGGGGGGGGGGGGTGGGGGGGGGGGGGGGTGGGGGGGGGGGGGGGTGGGGGGGGGGGGGGGTGGGGGGGGGGGGGGGTGGGGGGGGGGGGGGGTGGGGGGGGGGGGGGGTGGGGGGGGGGGGGGGTGGGGGGGGGGGGGGGTGGGGGGGGGGGGGGGTGGGGGGGGGGGGGGGTGGGGGGGGGGGGGGGTGGGGGGGGGGGGGGGTGGGGGGGGGGGGGGGTGGGGGGGGGGGGGGGTGGGGGGGGGGGGGGGTGGGGGGGGGGGGGGGTGGGGGGGGGGGGGGGTGGGGGGGGGGGGGGGTGGGGGGGGGGGGGGGTGGGGGGGGGGGGGGGTGGGGGGGGGGGGGGGTGGGGGGGGGGGGGGGTGGGGGGGGGGGGGGGTGGGGGGGGGGGGGGGTGGGGGGGGGGGGGGGTGGGGGGGGGGGGGGGTGGGGGGGGGGGGGGGTGGGGGGGGGGGGGGGTGGGGGGGGGGGGGGGTGGGGGGGGGGGGGGGTGGGGGGGGGGGGGGGTGGGGGGGGGGGGGGGTGGGGGGGGGGGGGGGTGGGGGGGGGGGGGGGTGGGGGGGGGGGGGGGTGGGGGGGGGGGGGGGTGGGGGGGGGGGGGGGTGGGGGGGGGGGGGGGTGGGGGGGGGGGGGGGTGGGGGGGGGGGGGGGTGGGGGGGGGGGGGGGTGGGGGGGGGGGGGGGTGGGGGGGGGGGGGGGTGGGGGGGGGGGGGGGTGGGGGGGGGGGGGGGTGGGGGGGGGGGGGGGTGGGGGGGGGGGGGGGTGGGGGGGGGGGGGGGTGGGGGGGGGGGGGGGTGGGGGGGGGGGGGGGTGGGGGGGGGGGGGGGTGGGGGGGGGGGGGGGTGGGGGGGGGGGGGGGTGGGGGGGGGGGGGGGTGGGGGGGGGGGGGGGTGGGGGGGGGGGGGGGTGGGGGGGGGGGGGGGTGGGGGGGGGGGGGGGTGGGGGGGGGGGGGGGTGGGGGGGGGGGGGGGTGGGGGGGGGGGGGGGTGGGGGGGGGGGGGGGTGGGGGGGGGGGGGGGTGGGGGGGGGGGGGGGTGGGGGGGGGGGGGGGTGGGGGGGGGGGGGGGTGGGGGGGGGGGGGGGTGGGGGGGGGGGGGGGTGGGGGGGGGGGGGGGTGGGGGGGGGGGGGGGTGGGGGGGGGGGGGGGTGGGGGGGGGGGGGGGTGGGGGGGGGGGGGGGTGGGGGGGGGGGGGGGTGGGGGGGGGGGGGGGTGGGGGGGGGGGGGGGTGGGGGGGGGGGGGGGTGGGGGGGGGGGGGGGTGGGGGGGGGGGGGGGTGGGGGGGGGGGGGGGTGGGGGGGGGGGGGGGTGGGGGGGGGGGGGGGTGGGGGGGGGGGGGGGTGGGGGGGGGGGGGGGTGGGGGGGGGGGGGGGTGGGGGGGGGGGGGGGTGGGGGGGGGGGGGGGTGGGGGGGGGGGGGGGTGGGGGGGGGGGGGGGTGGGGGGGGGGGGGGGTGGGGGGGGGGGGGGGTGGGGGGGGGGGGGGGTGGGGGGGGGGGGGGGTGGGGGGGGGGGGGGGTGGGGGGGGGGGGGGGTGGGGGGGGGGGGGGGTGGGGGGGGGGGGGGGTGGGGGGGGGGGGGGGTGGGGGGGGGGGGGGGTGGGGGGGGGGGGGGGTGGGGGGGGGGGGGGGTGGGGGGGGGGGGGGGTGGGGGGGGGGGGGGGTGGGGGGGGGGGGGGGTGGGGGGGGGGGGGGGTGGGGGGGGGGGGGGGTGGGGGGGGGGGGGGGTGGGGGGGGGGGGGGGTGGGGGGGGGGGGGGGTGGGGGGGGGGGGGGGTGGGGGGGGGGGGGGGTGGGGGGGGGGGGGGGTGGGGGGGGGGGGGGGTGGGGGGGGGGGGGGGTGGGGGGGGGGGGGGGTGGGGGGGGGGGGGGGTGGGGGGGGGGGGGGGTGGGGGGGGGGGGGGGTGGGGGGGGGGGGGGGTGGGGGGGGGGGGGGGTGGGGGGGGGGGGGGGTGGGGGGGGGGGGGGGTGGGGGGGGGGGGGGGTGGGGGGGGGGGGGGGTGGGGGGGGGGGGGGGTGGGGGGGGGGGGGGGTGGGGGGGGGGGGGGGTGGGGGGGGGGGGGGGTGGGGGGGGGGGGGGGTGGGGGGGGGGGGGGGTGGGGGGGGGGGGGGGTGGGGGGGGGGGGGGGTGGGGGGGGGGGGGGGTGGGGGGGGGGGGGGGTGGGGGGGGGGGGGGGTGGGGGGGGGGGGGGGTGGGGGGGGGGGGGGGTGGGGGGGGGGGGGGGTGGGGGGGGGGGGGGGTGGGGGGGGGGGGGGGTGGGGGGGGGGGGGGGTGGGGGGGGGGGGGGGTGGGGGGGGGGGGGGGTGGGGGGGGGGGGGGGTGGGGGGGGGGGGGGGTGGGGGGGGGGGGGGGTGGGGGGGGGGGGGGGTGGGGGGGGGGGGGGGTGGGGGGGGGGGGGGGTGGGGGGGGGGGGGGGTGGGGGGGGGGGGGGGTGGGGGGGGGGGGGGGTGGGGGGGGGGGGGGGTGGGGGGGGGGGGGGGTGGGGGGGGGGGGGGGTGGGGGGGGGGGGGGGTGGGGGGGGGGGGGGGTGGGGGGGGGGGGGGGTGGGGGGGGGGGGGGGTGGGGGGGGGGGGGGGTGGGGGGGGGGGGGGGTGGGGGGGGGGGGGGGTGGGGGGGGGGGGGGGTGGGGGGGGGGGGGGGTGGGGGGGGGGGGGGGTGGGGGGGGGGGGGGGTGGGGGGGGGGGGGGGTGGGGGGGGGGGGGGGTGGGGGGGGGGGGGGGTGGGGGGGGGGGGGGGTGGGGGGGGGGGGGGGTGGGGGGGGGGGGGGGTGGGGGGGGGGGGGGGTGGGGGGGGGGGGGGGTGGGGGGGGGGGGGGGTGGGGGGGGGGGGGGGTGGGGGGGGGGGGGGGTGGGGGGGGGGGGGGGTGGGGGGGGGGGGGGGTGGGGGGGGGGGGGGGTGGGGGGGGGGGGGGGTGGGGGGGGGGGGGGGTGGGGGGGGGGGGGGGTGGGGGGGGGGGGGGGTGGGGGGGGGGGGGGGTGGGGGGGGGGGGGGGTGGGGGGGGGGGGGGGTGGGGGGGGGGGGGGGTGGGGGGGGGGGGGGGTGGGGGGGGGGGGGGGTGGGGGGGGGGGGGGGTGGGGGGGGGGGGGGGTGGGGGGGGGGGGGGGTGGGGGGGGGGGGGGGTGGGGGGGGGGGGGGGTGGGGGGGGGGGGGGGTGGGGGGGGGGGGGGGTGGGGGGGGGGGGGGGTGGGGGGGGGGGGGGGTGGGGGGGGGGGGGGGTGGGGGGGGGGGGGGGTGGGGGGGGGGGGGGGTGGGGGGGGGGGGGGGTGGGGGGGGGGGGGGGTGGGGGGGGGGGGGGGTGGGGGGGGGGGGGGGTGGGGGGGGGGGGGGGTGGGGGGGGGGGGGGGTGGGGGGGGGGGGGGGTGGGGGGGGGGGGGGGTGGGGGGGGGGGGGGGTGGGGGGGGGGGGGGGTGGGGGGGGGGGGGGGTGGGGGGGGGGGGGGGTGGGGGGGGGGGGGGGTGGGGGGGGGGGGGGGTGGGGGGGGGGGGGGGTGGGGGGGGGGGGGGGTGGGGGGGGGGGGGGGTGGGGGGGGGGGGGGGTGGGGGGGGGGGGGGGTGGGGGGGGGGGGGGGTGGGGGGGGGGGGGGGTGGGGGGGGGGGGGGGTGGGGGGGGGGGGGGGTGGGGGGGGGGGGGGGTGGGGGGGGGGGGGGGTGGGGGGGGGGGGGGGTGGGGGGGGGGGGGGGTGGGGGGGGGGGGGGGTGGGGGGGGGGGGGGGTGGGGGGGGGGGGGGGTGGGGGGGGGGGGGGGTGGGGGGGGGGGGGGGTGGGGGGGGGGGGGGGTGGGGGGGGGGGGGGGTGGGGGGGGGGGGGGGTGGGGGGGGGGGGGGGTGGGGGGGGGGGGGGGTGGGGGGGGGGGGGGGTGGGGGGGGGGGGGGGTGGGGGGGGGGGGGGGTGGGGGGGGGGGGGGGTGGGGGGGGGGGGGGGTGGGGGGGGGGGGGGGTGGGGGGGGGGGGGGGTGGGGGGGGGGGGGGGTGGGGGGGGGGGGGGGTGGGGGGGGGGGGGGGTGGGGGGGGGGGGGGGTGGGGGGGGGGGGGGGTGGGGGGGGGGGGGGGTGGGGGGGGGGGGGGGTGGGGGGGGGGGGGGGTGGGGGGGGGGGGGGGTGGGGGGGGGGGGGGGTGGGGGGGGGGGGGGGTGGGGGGGGGGGGGGGTGGGGGGGGGGGGGGGTGGGGGGGGGGGGGGGTGGGGGGGGGGGGGGGTGGGGGGGGGGGGGGGTGGGGGGGGGGGGGGGTGGGGGGGGGGGGGGGTGGGGGGGGGGGGGGGTGGGGGGGGGGGGGGGTGGGGGGGGGGGGGGGTGGGGGGGGGGGGGGGTGGGGGGGGGGGGGGGTGGGGGGGGGGGGGGGTGGGGGGGGGGGGGGGTGGGGGGGGGGGGGGGTGGGGGGGGGGGGGGGTGGGGGGGGGGGGGGGTGGGGGGGGGGGGGGGTGGGGGGGGGGGGGGGTGGGGGGGGGGGGGGGTGGGGGGGGGGGGGGGTGGGGGGGGGGGGGGGTGGGGGGGGGGGGGGGTGGGGGGGGGGGGGGGTGGGGGGGGGGGGGGGTGGGGGGGGGGGGGGGTGGGGGGGGGGGGGGGTGGGGGGGGGGGGGGGTGGGGGGGGGGGGGGGTGGGGGGGGGGGGGGGTGGGGGGGGGGGGGGGTGGGGGGGGGGGGGGGTGGGGGGGGGGGGGGGTGGGGGGGGGGGGGGGTGGGGGGGGGGGGGGGTGGGGGGGGGGGGGGGTGGGGGGGGGGGGGGGTGGGGGGGGGGGGGGGTGGGGGGGGGGGGGGGTGGGGGGGGGGGGGGGTGGGGGGGGGGGGGGGTGGGGGGGGGGGGGGGTGGGGGGGGGGGGGGGTGGGGGGGGGGGGGGGTGGGGGGGGGGGGGGGTGGGGGGGGGGGGGGGTGGGGGGGGGGGGGGGTGGGGGGGGGGGGGGGTGGGGGGGGGGGGGGGTGGGGGGGGGGGGGGGTGGGGGGGGGGGGGGGTGGGGGGGGGGGGGGGTGGGGGGGGGGGGGGGTGGGGGGGGGGGGGGGTGGGGGGGGGGGGGGGTGGGGGGGGGGGGGGGTGGGGGGGGGGGGGGGTGGGGGGGGGGGGGGGTGGGGGGGGGGGGGGGTGGGGGGGGGGGGGGGTGGGGGGGGGGGGGGGTGGGGGGGGGGGGGGGTGGGGGGGGGGGGGGGTGGGGGGGGGGGGGGGTGGGGGGGGGGGGGGGTGGGGGGGGGGGGGGGTGGGGGGGGGGGGGGGTGGGGGGGGGGGGGGGTGGGGGGGGGGGGGGGTGGGGGGGGGGGGGGGTGGGGGGGGGGGGGGGTGGGGGGGGGGGGGGGTGGGGGGGGGGGGGGGTGGGGGGGGGGGGGGGTGGGGGGGGGGGGGGGTGGGGGGGGGGGGGGGTGGGGGGGGGGGGGGGTGGGGGGGGGGGGGGGTGGGGGGGGGGGGGGGTGGGGGGGGGGGGGGGTGGGGGGGGGGGGGGGTGGGGGGGGGGGGGGGTGGGGGGGGGGGGGGGTGGGGGGGGGGGGGGGTGGGGGGGGGGGGGGGTGGGGGGGGGGGGGGGTGGGGGGGGGGGGGGGTGGGGGGGGGGGGGGGTGGGGGGGGGGGGGGGTGGGGGGGGGGGGGGGTGGGGGGGGGGGGGGGTGGGGGGGGGGGGGGGTGGGGGGGGGGGGGGGTGGGGGGGGGGGGGGGTGGGGGGGGGGGGGGGTGGGGGGGGGGGGGGGTGGGGGGGGGGGGGGGTGGGGGGGGGGGGGGGTGGGGGGGGGGGGGGGTGGGGGGGGGGGGGGGTGGGGGGGGGGGGGGGTGGGGGGGGGGGGGGGTGGGGGGGGGGGGGGGTGGGGGGGGGGGGGGGTGGGGGGGGGGGGGGGTGGGGGGGGGGGGGGGTGGGGGGGGGGGGGGGTGGGGGGGGGGGGGGGTGGGGGGGGGGGGGGGTGGGGGGGGGGGGGGGTGGGGGGGGGGGGGGGTGGGGGGGGGGGGGGGTGGGGGGGGGGGGGGGTGGGGGGGGGGGGGGGTGGGGGGGGGGGGGGGTGGGGGGGGGGGGGGGTGGGGGGGGGGGGGGGTGGGGGGGGGGGGGGGTGGGGGGGGGGGGGGGTGGGGGGGGGGGGGGGTGGGGGGGGGGGGGGGTGGGGGGGGGGGGGGGTGGGGGGGGGGGGGGGTGGGGGGGGGGGGGGGTGGGGGGGGGGGGGGGTGGGGGGGGGGGGGGGTGGGGGGGGGGGGGGGTGGGGGGGGGGGGGGGTGGGGGGGGGGGGGGGTGGGGGGGGGGGGGGGTGGGGGGGGGGGGGGGTGGGGGGGGGGGGGGGTGGGGGGGGGGGGGGGTGGGGGGGGGGGGGGGTGGGGGGGGGGGGGGGTGGGGGGGGGGGGGGGTGGGGGGGGGGGGGGGTGGGGGGGGGGGGGGGTGGGGGGGGGGGGGGGTGGGGGGGGGGGGGGGTGGGGGGGGGGGGGGGTGGGGGGGGGGGGGGGTGGGGGGGGGGGGGGGTGGGGGGGGGGGGGGGTGGGGGGGGGGGGGGGTGGGGGGGGGGGGGGGTGGGGGGGGGGGGGGGTGGGGGGGGGGGGGGGTGGGGGGGGGGGGGGGTGGGGGGGGGGGGGGGTGGGGGGGGGGGGGGGTGGGGGGGGGGGGGGGTGGGGGGGGGGGGGGGTGGGGGGGGGGGGGGGTGGGGGGGGGGGGGGGTGGGGGGGGGGGGGGGTGGGGGGGGGGGGGGGTGGGGGGGGGGGGGGGTGGGGGGGGGGGGGGGTGGGGGGGGGGGGGGGTGGGGGGGGGGGGGGGTGGGGGGGGGGGGGGGTGGGGGGGGGGGGGGGTGGGGGGGGGGGGGGGTGGGGGGGGGGGGGGGTGGGGGGGGGGGGGGGTGGGGGGGGGGGGGGGTGGGGGGGGGGGGGGGTGGGGGGGGGGGGGGGTGGGGGGGGGGGGGGGTGGGGGGGGGGGGGGGTGGGGGGGGGGGGGGGTGGGGGGGGGGGGGGGTGGGGGGGGGGGGGGGTGGGGGGGGGGGGGGGTGGGGGGGGGGGGGGGTGGGGGGGGGGGGGGGTGGGGGGGGGG
Source organism: Sphaerodactylus townsendi (assembly GCF_021028975.2). Classification (NCBI taxonomy): domain Eukaryota; kingdom Metazoa; phylum Chordata; class Lepidosauria; order Squamata; family Sphaerodactylidae; genus Sphaerodactylus; species Sphaerodactylus townsendi. The sequence goes on from NC_059428.1 coordinate 147,330,355, forward strand.
GGGGGTGGGGGGGGGGGGGGGTGGGGGGGGGGGGGGGTGGGGGGGGGGGGGGGTGGGGGGGGGGGGGGGTGGGGGGGGGGGGGGGTGGGGGGGGGGGGGGGTGGGGGGGGGGGGGGGTGGGGGGGGGGGGGGGTGGGGGGGGGGGGGGGTGGGGGGGGGGGGGGGTGGGGGGGGGGGGGGGTGGGGGGGGGGGGGGGTGGGGGGGGGGGGGGGTGGGGGGGGGGGGGGGTGGGGGGGGGGGGGGGTGGGGGGGGGGGGGGGTGGGGGGGGGGGGGGGTGGGGGGGGGGGGGGGTGGGGGGGGGGGGGGGTGGGGGGGGGGGGGGGTGGGGGGGGGGGGGGGTGGGGGGGGGGGGGGGTGGGGGGGGGGGGGGGTGGGGGGGGGGGGGGGTGGGGGGGGGGGGGGGTGGGGGGGGGGGGGGGTGGGGGGGGGGGGGGGTGGGGGGGGGGGGGGGTGGGGGGGGGGGGGGGTGGGGGGGGGGGGGGGTGGGGGGGGGGGGGGGTGGGGGGGGGGGGGGGTGGGGGGGGGGGGGGGTGGGGGGGGGGGGGGGTGGGGGGGGGGGGGGGTGGGGGGGGGGGGGGGTGGGGGGGGGGGGGGGTGGGGGGGGGGGGGGGTGGGGGGGGGGGGGGGTGGGGGGGGGGGGGGGTGGGGGGGGGGGGGGGTGGGGGGGGGGGGGGGTGGGGGGGGGGGGGGGTGGGGGGGGGGGGGGGTGGGGGGGGGGGGGGGTGGGGGGGGGGGGGGGTGGGGGGGGGGGGGGGTGGGGGGGGGGGGGGGTGGGGGGGGGGGGGGGTGGGGGGGGGGGGGGGTGGGGGGGGGGGGGGGTGGGGGGGGGGGGGGGTGGGGGGGGGGGGGGGTGGGGGGGGGGGGGGGTGGGGGGGGGGGGGGGTGGGGGGGGGGGGGGGTGGGGGGGGGGGGGGGTGGGGGGGGGGGGGGGTGGGGGGGGGGGGGGGTGGGGGGGGGGGGGGGTGGGGGGGGGGGGGGGTGGGGGGGGGGGGGGGTGGGGGGGGGGGGGGGTGGGGGGGGGGGGGGGTGGGGGGGGGGGGGGGTGGGGGGGGGGGGGGGTGGGGGGGGGGGGGGGTGGGGGGGGGGGGGGGTGGGGGGGGGGGGGGGTGGGGGGGGGGGGGGGTGGGGGGGGGGGGGGGTGGGGGGGGGGGGGGGTGGGGGGGGGGGGGGGTGGGGGGGGGGGGGGGTGGGGGGGGGGGGGGGTGGGGGGGGGGGGGGGTGGGGGGGGGGGGGGGTGGGGGGGGGGGGGGGTGGGGGGGGGGGGGGGTGGGGGGGGGGGGGGGTGGGGGGGGGGGGGGGTGGGGGGGGGGGGGGGTGGGGGGGGGGGGGGGTGGGGGGGGGGGGGGGTGGGGGGGGGGGGGGGTGGGGGGGGGGGGGGGTGGGGGGGGGGGGGGGTGGGGGGGGGGGGGGGTGGGGGGGGGGGGGGGTGGGGGGGGGGGGGGGTGGGGGGGGGGGGGGGTGGGGGGGGGGGGGGGTGGGGGGGGGGGGGGGTGGGGGGGGGGGGGGGTGGGGGGGGGGGGGGGTGGGGGGGGGGGGGGGTGGGGGGGGGGGGGGGTGGGGGGGGGGGGGGGTGGGGGGGGGGGGGGGTGGGGGGGGGGGGGGGTGGGGGGGGGGGGGGGTGGGGGGGGGGGGGGGTGGGGGGGGGGGGGGGTGGGGGGGGGGGGGGGTGGGGGGGGGGGGGGGTGGGGGGGGGGGGGGGTGGGGGGGGGGGGGGGTGGGGGGGGGGGGGGGTGGGGGGGGGGGGGGGTGGGGGGGGGGGGGGGTGGGGGGGGGGGGGGGTGGGGGGGGGGGGGGGTGGGGGGGGGGGGGGGTGGGGGGGGGGGGGGGTGGGGGGGGGGGGGGGTGGGGGGGGGGGGGGGTGGGGGGGGGGGGGGGTGGGGGGGGGGGGGGGTGGGGGGGGGGGGGGGTGGGGGGGGGGGGGGGTGGGGGGGGGGGGGGGTGGGGGGGGGGGGGGGTGGGGGGGGGGGGGGGTGGGGGGGGGGGGGGGTGGGGGGGGGGGGGGGTGGGGGGGGGGGGGGGTGGGGGGGGGGGGGGGTGGGGGGGGGGGGGGGTGGGGGGGGGGGGGGGTGGGGGGGGGGGGGGGTGGGGGGGGGGGGGGGTGGGGGGGGGGGGGGGTGGGGGGGGGGGGGGGTGGGGGGGGGGGGGGGTGGGGGGGGGGGGGGGTGGGGGGGGGGGGGGGTGGGGGGGGGGGGGGGTGGGGGGGGGGGGGGGTGGGGGGGGGGGGGGGTGGGGGGGGGGGGGGGTGGGGGGGGGGGGGGGTGGGGGGGGGGGGGGGTGGGGGGGGGGGGGGGTGGGGGGGGGGGGGGGTGGGGGGGGGGGGGGGTGGGGGGGGGGGGGGGTGGGGGGGGGGGGGGGTGGGGGGGGGGGGGGGTGGGGGGGGGGGGGGGTGGGGGGGGGGGGGGGTGGGGGGGGGGGGGGGTGGGGGGGGGGGGGGGTGGGGGGGGGGGGGGGTGGGGGGGGGGGGGGGTGGGGGGGGGGGGGGGTGGGGGGGGGGGGGGGTGGGGGGGGGGGGGGGTGGGGGGGGGGGGGGGTGGGGGGGGGGGGGGGTGGGGGGGGGGGGGGGTGGGGGGGGGGGGGGGTGGGGGGGGGGGGGGGTGGGGGGGGGGGGGGGTGGGGGGGGGGGGGGGTGGGGGGGGGGGGGGGTGGGGGGGGGGGGGGGTGGGGGGGGGGGGGGGTGGGGGGGGGGGGGGGTGGGGGGGGGGGGGGGTGGGGGGGGGGGGGGGTGGGGGGGGGGGGGGGTGGGGGGGGGGGGGGGTGGGGGGGGGGGGGGGTGGGGGGGGGGGGGGGTGGGGGGGGGGGGGGGTGGGGGGGGGGGGGGGTGGGGGGGGGGGGGGGTGGGGGGGGGGGGGGGTGGGGGGGGGGGGGGGTGGGGGGGGGGGGGGGTGGGGGGGGGGGGGGGTGGGGGGGGGGGGGGGTGGGGGGGGGGGGGGGTGGGGGGGGGGGGGGGTGGGGGGGGGGGGGGGTGGGGGGGGGGGGGGGTGGGGGGGGGGGGGGGTGGGGGGGGGGGGGGGTGGGGGGGGGGGGGGGTGGGGGGGGGGGGGGGTGGGGGGGGGGGGGGGTGGGGGGGGGGGGGGGTGGGGGGGGGGGGGGGTGGGGGGGGGGGGGGGTGGGGGGGGGGGGGGGTGGGGGGGGGGGGGGGTGGGGGGGGGGGGGGGTGGGGGGGGGGGGGGGTGGGGGGGGGGGGGGGTGGGGGGGGGGGGGGGTGGGGGGGGCCCCAGTGGCGACTCGTGGAAGCAGCGTTTTATTACATTTGTTTACTGCATTTATACTCGTCTGTTTTCCCCGGCAGGGACCCAAAGTGGCTATACCATTCTCCTCCCTTCGATTTATCCACGCAACAACCCTGTGGGGTAGGTTAAGCTAAGAGCGTGTGACTGGCACCAAGCTTCCACAGCAGAGTAGGGATTCAGGAGTCTTAGTAGACCACAATGAACATGAGTCAGCAGTGTGATGCGGCGGCCAAGAAAGCCAGTGTGATTCTGGGCTGTATCAATAGGAGTATAGTGTCTAGATCGAGGGACGTAATTGTACCTCTCTATTCTGCACTGATCAGACCTCACCTAGAGTACTGTGTTCAGTTCTGGCCACTGCAATTCAAGAAAGATACTGACAAGCTGGAACAGGTACAGAGGAGTACAAACAAAATGGTAAAAAAATCTGGAATCCATGCCCAATGAGGAGAGACTTAGGGTATATTTAGGTTGGTGAAGAGAAGGATGACATGATCGCCATGTTCAGATATTGGAAGGGATGTCATGTTGGTGAGGGAGCAAGCTTGATTTCTACTGCCTCAGACTAGGAAACGGAGTAATGGATTCAAGGTGAAGAAAAAGAGATTCCACCTAAACATCAGGAAAAACTTTCTGACAGTCAGGGCTATTCGACAGTGGAATGCACTACCTTGGAGTGTGGTGGAGTCTCCTTCTTTGGAGGTTTTTAAACAGAGGCTAAATGGCCATCTGTCAGGAGTGCTTTGATTGTATGTTCCTGCATTGAAGAGGGTTGGACTTGATGGCCCTGGGGGTCTCTTCCAACTGTATGATTGGATGGACGGACGGACGGACGGACGGACGGACGGACGGACGGACGGATGGATGGATGGGAGTACCTACCCCCACCTCCAGTATTCAGGGATTCCCTTGGGAACAAATGGCTTTCTGTGCATAGATCAGACTCAGCAGTCTTTGCAACGTACCCTTCATCTCTCCACGTGTATCTTGGATCATTGTTTTGAGTGTCATGATTTGGTTTTTCCAGGGAGAGGAGGAGGAGGAAGAAGAAGAAGAATCAAACCAGGAGCTGACACCAGAGGAGAAGAGGACGTTGGAACGGAAGTTGAAGAAAGAGCGCAAGAAGGAGCAGAAGAAATTAATGCGAGAGGCAGGGATCGCGGCCGAGAGGGAAGAAGTTAAAAAGCCTTCAGGCTCCGAACTGGCGCTGGAATATTTGAAAAGGTAAGTTTTGTCTGTATAGCACGAGAAACTATGGTACCCACTAAGTATTTTCTGTCCTGGTACCCACTATGGTACCCACTAAGTATTTTCTGTCCTGGTACCCACTAAGTATTTTCAGAAAGCGGGTGGGATCCAGTGTTCGACTACTTCTGTTGATCTACTGGAGATGGATATTTCTTCCTTCCCAGTACGGTGAAATTCTACTAGGTGATTTGGAGGCGGGCAGCCTTCAAATTATGCGAGGCACAGTATTCCCCATGACATTTGGACGATATCAAAGAGTCCTCCGCGAAACCGCTTTTTGGACAAAAGTTTACGAAGAACAAAGCCTCCCATTTGTATGCCCCGGGGTTTTATAAGTATATGCCAGGCCAAGCAAACGGCTCCAGGCTTCAAAACGTTATTTACCGTAATTAGTGCGGGACTTAAAATTCCAGCGTCGAACGCCGTGTTTAAAAAGAAGAAAGCTTCCATGGCTCGCGAAAGCAAAACTACAGGACCCAGTTAAACATGAAGGGTAGTGTTTATCCTTCCTTTTTTTCCAAAGAGAGACCCGGCCTCCACTTGAAAAGCCGAGCAGTTTCCCCCACTTGGAAGCGTTCCAGGTTCCTATCTCCCGGCAGCGCTTAAGACCAAAATACCCAGACAGTCTGAATGGTTTACTTATAGCATTTGAGGGCGGAGGGGAGAGAAATTGATTGCATTCCACGCTGGGGGGAGACCCGTGCGTGTCTTCAGTTGCGTAACTTTCGTAACAGAGCAACAGTGGCGTGCTCAATACGTGGAGGGGCTGGGATTCTTCGCCCGCCGTTTGGAACTGCGCTCGGTGGGTGGGTCATCTCACCATCTGCTGGAAATGTATTCTTGGATGCATGTGGGGTGGGGGGTGATACTTGCAAACCCTGACCTATACATTGAAAAAGCAGAATGAAACTTGGGTGTGCTGACGGTCAGTATTCGAACGCTGCACGTTAAAACGAATCAAACATGTAGGAATTGCGGAGAAATATCTGAACGCTAAAGAAGCGAACACGACACCTACTATTGAAGAATGGTGGATGGCGGCCAAGTTAAGTTTTCTGCTTAAAGAAAAGGACTGAATTAAGCTCATGGACAATTGAAAACCCTTGATAGACTATCCAAGTGGCAGGGCTGATGGGAATTGTAGTGCATGAACATCTGGATGGCCATAGTTTGAAAACCCTGTTCTATATAAATCCCAGAATCAACCATCCTCTTGCCATCACGGATCTTTTCAACAGGATCCTCTCCTCCGGCCCAAGAAGAAGAAGAGTTTGGGTTCATATCCCCCCTTTCTCTCCTGTAAGGAGACTCAGAGGGGTTTACAATCTCCTTTCCCTTCCCCCCCACAACAAACACCCTGCGAGGTGGGTGCGGCTGAGAGAGCTGCGAAGAAGTGTGACTAGCCCGAGATCACCCAGCTGGCATGTGTTGGAGTGCACAAGCTAATCTGGTTCCCCAGATAATCCTCCACAGCTCAAGTGGCAGAGCGGGGAATCAAACCAGATTCGAGTCCACCTGCTCTTCACCGCGATACCACGCTTCCTATAATGTGATCGAGGCTGAGTTGATCCCACATTGTCTCCTGGGCATTAAAAGTGAGTCTTGGGTCTGGAAGGACCGAAGGCCACCGCTGGAAAAGGTGTCCGAGCGCGCACTTTGAGGAGCGCATGTCAAGGAACACACGTCAAAGCCTCGAACTGGCCTATTTTTTGGCACGGGGCTCCCATCTCCAGTGAATTTTGTTTGTTTTTGCTCGCTTGTTTAAGTCATGGAAACTCACCTAGTAATTGTTTAGTTTCATTTATATAATGTGCTGTGGGGGAGGTTTCCCAAAAAGGGCCACGGGTTTATACGAGGGGCTCCAACAGACACATGCGGAGAAAAATCTGGATTTAATTATGTAAAGCCGACCGAGGCGCAGCAGGTGTATCCAGCAATCCGCTTCTATCAAAATTTCAGACCCCCTGCCGGGTGTTTTCTCTGCCTCTGAAAACATAATCTCTTCTGGTTTCGCTGACCTTTCTGAATTTACGATTCTCACTGGGGAGGTTCTTAAAAAAGGCCTTTTAAAAATTATTTTGCAGTGCTTGAATCTAGCAAAGTTTACTTTCATTACTAACCTTACCTGAATTTCCGTGCTTGGAACTAGTGCAGTGATGGCGAACCTTTTCGAGACCGAGTGCCCAAATTGCAACCCAAAGCCCACTTATTTATCGCAAAGTGCCAACATGGCAATTTAATTTGAATACTTAGGTTTTAGTTTAGAAAAAACGGTTGGCTCCGAGGCGTGCGTTACTCGGGAGTAAGCTTGGTGGTAGTCGGTGGCTTTGCTTTGAAGCAACTGTGCAACTCTTCCAACGGGTGAATCACGACCCTAGGAGGGTTTACTCAGAAGCAAGCCCCATTGCCAGCAACTGAGCTTACTCCCAGATAAAGGATCGCGCTTTAGTTCTTCGCATGAAAATCAGTGGGGTTTAACAGCGCTTAACAGGGTTACCTACACTGCTTCCCCAAAACTAGGTCTTAGGTTTAATGCTAATAATTGACCCAGCAGCCCAGGCCAGCCTAGATGTGGAGGGGGGGCACACTCACGTGCCCACAGAGACGGCTCTGAGTGCCACCTCTGGCACCCGTGCCGTAGGTTCGCCACCACTGAACTAGTGTGTGCGTTAAATCTGTTGCTTTAAATGTTGGTGCAGGAGTTTGGGGCGTTTTCTGTCTCAGATTAAATATATTAGGGTGAATCCTACCGCTATCTTCTTGCTCCAGTGAGCAAAATTAAAGGGCTTCCATCTGCCTAAGGGGACCGCCTCCAATTTGTGATTCTTCCTTTGGTGGAAGAGCCACTTAAGTTAACAGAAGGCCTCTTGGGTTGGCAGAAGGCTCCTTGGGGGACGGGTTGGATCTACCCTACTGTTTGCAAAATAGACACATTATTCCAATGTCGTCGTTTCGTTGTCTTCCAAGTTGTTGAAATGGTTGGGATCCTTCTGCTCACCAAAAGTCCTTGCTCGACTGGAAAGAAGAGAAGAAGAGTTTGGATTTATTCCCACCTTTCTCTCCTGTGAGGAGACTCAAGGTGGCTGACAAGCTCCTTTTCCCTTCCTCTCCCCACAAGAGACACCTTGTGAGGCAGGTGGGGCTGAGAGAGTTCTGAGAGAACTGTGACTAGCCCAAGGTCACCCAGCAGGAATGTAGGAGCGTGGAAACACATCTGGCTCACCAGATAAGCCTCCACCAGTCAGGCGGAGAAGTGGGGGAATCAAACCCGGTTCTCCAGATTCAAATCCACCTGCTGTTAAGCACTACACCACGCTGGCGTAGAGCCTTCCCCCACTAAACAAAAGCTCCCCTGCAGGGGAAAATTACACCAGTTTTTACATCTTAAACCTCACTAGCGACTTCATTGTTACAACAACGCACAATAAATGAGAAGTACAAACACACGAGACCTTTCCCCTAACCTACTCCTTGCTTCTTTTTTAATTGGAGATGCCGGGAATTTATTTTTTATTTTTTTTTATTTATTATATTTGTATACCGCCCTCCCCGAAGGCTCCCCAAATTGAACCTTCTTCTGCATGCAAACCAGAGGTTCTTCCCGAGAGGTCCAACCCCTCCCCTTCGCTTTACAGGGGTGCGTTAAAGATGCCAGAAGCGCTGAGCGATTGATGTCTGGCGTCCCGGCTCCCCTGCCTGCGTGTCGGTGTGAAGCCAGAGCTGGACAATATTTATCTAAGTCTTTTGGTTCAAAAGCGATTGGGGGGGTGGGGGGGGAGGCACGTGCGGCATTTAGCCCGGTCAATAACAACAACGATAAAATGGCTTTCTGACCCTCTCTTTAAATCACCCGCTGATCCCAGAGCTAGCCGGGCTTTAGTGTCGGTAATTAACTAACAGGCAGTGAACCGTCCAAACCGTTGAAAAAAGGCTTTTAAAATATATCGCTGTTTTACGTGTGAGCATTTTGTCTTCGGGCAAAGCTGAACCTCAAGAGGCGGGGGCCAGGATAAACGAGCAGCTGGCCGGCAGAGTCATGGGACCGAAAGGGTGACGCTGCAGGCATCGTATGGAGACCCCATCGGGTTTTCGAGGCAAGGGATAACTGGAGGTGGTTTGCCGTTGCCTGCCTCTGCACAGCAACCGTGGACGTCTTTGGGGTGAGGTGGGGTCTCCTACTCAAGTACCTCCAAGCCTATCTCTCTTTAGCTTCTGAGATCCAATGAGAATGAGATCACCTGGGCCATCCAGATCAGGCCAGAGACAAAGAGGAGGTGGTTTGACGTGCTTGCCTCTGCGCAACAACCGTGGTTTTACTCGATGGTCTCCCGTCCAGCTATTAGCCAGGGCAGACCCTGTTTAGCTTCCAAGATCTCATGAGATCGGGCTCGCCTGGGACATCCGGATCAGGCCAGAGACAAAGAGGAGGTGGTTTGCCATTCATTGCCTTCCTCTGCGTAGCAACCCTGGACTCCCTTCGTGGTCTCCCATCCGACTGTTAAACAGGAACCCCTGTTTAGTTTCCAAGCGCTGATTAGATTAGGCTAGCCTGACTCATCCGGGTCAAAGGAGGTGATTAAAACACCCCCCTGGCAACATTTCTCTAGTGAGCAGTGGCCCGGTCTGACTCCATAGGTTGCCTTTTGAGGCCACGGCCTCTCTGACTTCTTTCAGTGCTAGAGTTCCCCCAACCCCCCCCCCCTTCTGCACCCGAGAAGAGCCGGGGAAGGGAGAGGCGAGAGACCGTTCCGTGCATTAATAGCCACGTTAGTGGCCAGGACGTGCTACAAACCTCCCACCCACCCACCCACCCCCCGGGCGTTGCGTTTTCCCCTGTGGATCCTTTGGCAGGGTATAACTGTGCTGCAGGTGTGAGCGGGGAAAAAACCCGGGAACCTGTTTGGAGCAAGATTAAGAGCAGCTGTCGGTTTGGTGTGCCCCAGGGAAGTAAAAGGGCGTCTGCAAGGTCCGGCACAGCTGGACTCGGGGTCCTTTCAGTTCTGTGATCTCCACGGGTTTGATTTAACAAAGGGAGCTTCAGCCAAAAGCTCTGAGGTTGTCCTAACTTTGCCTCCTGAACAACTAACCCCCCCCCCATGCAGCATCTTGATTCATTTTGCCCCAAGTATGCTTGTGAGCTGGAATTCTCCAGCCTCCTCCTGTTAAAGCACCTTTTGTGAAGATCTTCCTAATGTTTAGGGACCCGCGGTATTAAAAACAACAACTATGCAGTTAACTGCGTGGTGGAGTGGTTAGGAGCAGGTGGACTCTAATCTAGAGAACAGGTCTGATTCCCCACTCCTCTACATGAGCAGTGGATTCTGATCTGGTGAGCTGGGTTTGATGCCCCACTCCTGCACATGAGGCCTGCTGGGTGACCTTGGGCCAGTCACAGTTCTCTCCGAACTCTCTTAGCCCCACCTGCCTCGCATGGTGTCTGTTGTGGGGAGAGGAAGGGAAAGGAGTTTGCAAGCTACCTTGAGACTCCTTTAAGGTATAAACAGGAGCCGTGTGGCATAGTGGTTAAGTGCCACTCACATGGTCAGAAGTTCGAGCCCCCTGTGGGTCAGATATCCTGGCAGTTGGCTCATGGTCAGCTCAGCTCAGCCATCCATCCATTTCTTGGTCAGTAAATGAGTACCTATCTCATGGCTAGGGGGTAAAGAATAGCCAGGGAAAGCAATGACAAACTACCCCACAAAAACAGCTTGCCTGTAAAATCACTGCTCACAGTGGTACCCCAGGGTCGGACACGACTGAAGGGGAAACTTTACCTTTAAGGTATAAACCTCCTCCTCTTCCTCTTACCCTTCCTTCCTCCCTCCCTCCCTGCTCGCTCGCTCGGTCCCTCCCTCCTTCCTTCCTTCCTTCCTTCCTTCCTTCCTTCCTTCCTTCCTTCCTTCCTTCCTTCCTTCCTTCCTTCCTTCCTCCCTCCCTCCCTCCCTCCCTCCCTGCCTGCCTGCCTGCCTGCCTGCCTGCCTGCCTGCTTGCTTCTTGCTTGCTTGCTTGCTTGCTCGCTCCCTCCCTCCCTGCCTGCCTGCTGCTTGCTTGCTTGCTTGCTTGCTTGCTTGCTTGCTTGCTTGCTTGCTTGCTTGCTTGCTTGCTTCCTTCCTTCCTTCCTTCCTTCCTTCCTTCCTTCCTTCCTTCCTTCCTTCCTTCCTTCCTTCCTTCCTTCCTTCCTTCCTTCCTTCCTTCCTTCCTTCCTTCCTTTCAGTTTTGTCTCCCTGTCCCCAAACACTATCAGATAAAATGCAATAGCTTTAAAACTGAATTAACATTGAGGTTCACAGTTCTGCTGCAAGCTCTTCCGGCAACGTGCTTGCATGTAACAGGTGTGAAATATTTTAGCGCTACGCTCATGTTTCTCTGCCCAAACCCTTCCTGTAAAGAAGCCGTTTAATTCTGAAATTTGATCTTTTTTTAAAAAAAAATTGCATTAAATACTTCCCTTCGGAATGGTTTTCATTTCCAGCAAAATAAAACCTTACACAATTGAACGTTGCTAGTGTTTCATTACTTTTCAGGATATGTAGTAATTCCATCGGTCAAATGTACAGTTGTGCAACGCGGGGAATTCTGAAATGGTTTGGCAAATATCTGCAACCTGTGAGGCTGATGAAGCCATCGAAAAACGTGGATTAGGCGCAATGCATTTTCCTCCTTGTGTTTAAAAGAATTTGGACTTATGTCTGTGCACAATCTTGGACTTATCATTGAATACGTACAGAATACTTACCTGAGTGGATTCATATAAAATGTTGATGAACCAAGATGGACTGAATATATTTATGTATATACATGTTTTCACATTGATTGAATGTGATGCTGAACTTAAGGATGCTTAAGGATGCTGAACTGATGGGAGAGTATGAACTAAATACTTACCTGAATTAATACCCTGAATCTATTTGTTATAATTGTTAAAAATAAGTTGAACTTACCTGTTGGATGTAGTCGACAAGAAATGATTGTATTTACAACTAATGAAATATATAAAAAATATGAACAATGATATAAACTCACGTATATAGATATACATATTTGAAATATTAGTTATAGCCAGAGTGCAACAGTAGTGGTAGTTCTATTATTATTAATATTGACGGTTGCACCCCCTTTTCTTATGTGAAACTTGACGTGAGGCCACGGACCCTCCCTAGGAAGACAGTTCATGTGGAACCTCCTGAGGTTTGTTAGAATTTCCTAGCATTTTTGTTATTGGACCCAACCCTTGGGGCCACCATTTTATTGTGGTGGACAGTATCAATTCTCCAATTTTTCAGAACTGCCCACAAATTCAGCAACTTTGGACCCTGCACTGAAATACTATTTTTGTAATAATAGAAACCTTTAATGGCATATATATAAATTATACAATGGAAATTAAAATTGGCTGGTAAAATTTTTTTTAAAAAAAGAAGCATCAGGAGAGCTGGAAGATTAAGCCACTGAATTGGGTTTGAGTCTGCTAAGCATTTGGGAACGTTCAGCGATGACAACACACAGAAATCTGGCAGTTTGTTCGATGGTGACAGTTGAGTTGCTGTCTAGCAAGAACAAAGTTTTGACAGCATCTGTAGTGTTGCCTAGAGCAGCTAAGAGAGGGTTAAGTAGTCTTTCCCGCTCTACAGCATATAAAGGGCAATATAATAGAACATGATGGACTGTTTCTTCAAGACCAGGATTGCAGGTGCAAGATCTACCAGAGGATGGAAGATGGTGCTCTCTGTTGTATGAGGACCCTGCTCTGAAATACGTAGTTTTAGCAGGAGGGCCTCACAGAGCTGTCGCAAATCCATTCTGTAACTTTAAAAAGAGGGTCTTTATTTCTATATTTGAGCCAGCCCCATTCCCAAGCACGGTCTTTTTCTTAGACAGTCTCCCTAGTCTCCTTAGTCAGTCTCGCTAGAACCATGGCCAATTGGCCATGCCGGCAGGGGCTGATGGGAATTGTAGTCCATAACATCTGGAGTGCCAAAGGTTCGCCACCACGGCCCTAGAACAAAGTTTTCATCTCATACTTGGTTGGTACGTAGGTGGGTGCAAAAACCCCGTTGACAAATTAAATACATAAAATACAACTAGCTGGAGTTGTTGTTTTTTCCATTCCCAAAAGGAATTTGCTGACCTGGTCAGATTTCACTGAAACTTTCCTTGTTAAAACAAATTCATACGATATCTTGTAAAAAAAATTAACAGTTTTGACCAGCTCCTGGGAAAATGCGAAGCTCGGTTACAGCCCAACCGAGTGAAATATACTCGCAGTTCCTTTACTCTAGAGAAGTGTCAAAACTTGTCAACCAAACATAAGACTGACATATAAAAACACGATTGTGCGTCAGTTGAGCTCCAGGGGAGTCGTTGTGGCTGTCCCAACCCCAGAATTAAAATCGTGTCTATAAAATACAGGAGGAATTGTAATACAAATTAACCTCTACTCCCATTTGTCATTAGTAGAACTGCGCCAGAAAGGAGTCCTCCGTTTTATACGGTTAACGTCAACTTGGAAAGGGGCGCGTGCTTTTTAATCATACATTTGTTCAAAAGAAGAAGGGGAGTTGGAAACAAATAACTTTTCCCTCTTCGGTTTCGATTTTTCTCCTGTTATTTTAGGGCATTGATAAGATGCATGGATTCATATCGAGCCCTCCTTGGAGAATTTCGTTTGGCAGGGAACGGCAAACCACCTCTCCTGGCCTGACTTGGATATCCCAGGCAGAACTTGAGTCAAGTAGCACCATAGAGAAAGTTTTCTGAGTGAAGGCTTTTGAGGGGCAATGATGGGATATTGTGTACGGTTCTGGGCATCGCAATTCAAGAGGGATATTGACAAGCTGGAACGGGTCCAGAGGAGGGCTACCAAAATGGTCAAAGGTCTGGAATTCCTGCCCTACAAGGAGAGGCTTAGGGAGCTGAGGATGTTTAGAAGAAGAAGAAGAAGAAGAAGAAGAAGAAGAAGAAGAAGAAGAAGAAGAAGAAGAAGAAGAAGAAGAAGAAGAAGAAGAAGAAGAAGAAGAAGAAGAAGAAGAAGAAGAAGAAGAAGAAGAAGAAGAAGAAGAAGAAGAAGAAGGAGAGGAGGGGCGGGAGGAGGGACGGGCGCTGATGCGCACAGGAGGAGGAGGAGGAGGAGGAGAAGGAGGAGGAGGAGGAGGAGGAGGAGGAGGAGGAGGAGTTTGGATTTATATCCCCCCTTTCTCTCCTGCAGGAGACTCAAAGGGGCTTACAATCTCCTTGCCCTTCCCCCTCTCCCCACAACAAACACCCTGTGAGGTAGGTGGGGCTGAGAGAGCTCCGAAGAGCTGTGACTAGCCCAAGGTCCCCAGATAAGTCTCCATAGCTCAGGCGGCAGAGCTGGGAATCAAACCCGGTTCCTCCAGATTAGATACACGAGCTCTTAACCTCCTATGCCACTGCTGCTCTTGTTTAGTTTGGTAAAGAGAAGGTAAAGAAGGTGACATGACAGCCATGCTTAGATATGTGAAGGGATGTCATGTTGGTGAGGGAGCAAGCTTGTCTTCTGCGGCTCCAGAGACTAGAACCAGGAGTCATGGGTTCAAGGTGAAGGAAAAGAGATTCCCCCTAAACATCAGGAAAAGCTTCCTGACAGTCTGGGCTGTTCAACAGTGGAATGCACTCCCTCAGAGTGTGGTGGAGGTTTTTAAAGAGAGGCTGGATGGCCATCTGTCAGGAGTACTTTGATTGTGTGTTCCTGCATGGCAGGGGGTTGGACTTGATGGCCCTTGGCGTCTCTTCCAATTTATGATGCATAGGCAGAGGAGCTTCTAGTTTTGATAGCTTATACCTCCAAAATCTTGCTGGTCTTCAAGGTGCTGCTAGACTCAGATCTCACTGTTAAAGGGAAAACCGGCCTGCCGGGTTGAAAATCTCCCTTGGGGGGCGCAGGAGAGAACCTGAAAACCTTGACCCCCTCCCAGGTGCATAATATGTGAAGCTGGCATTGTTTTGGTTGGAGGGGGTATATTAATAAGGGAATTCCTCCTTCCTTCCTATGGTTCCTCTCCAAGCTCAAATGAGGCCAGGGAGAAAGGAAAAGCGGGGAGAGATTCCAATGAACAAGAGTGAAACCGACCAGAAACCGCCTAATTCGTCAGAAACGTCCAAAATAAGCGGTCGGCTTTTCGCCAAGCTCAGACCGAGAACTTTTAAATGCAAGCATCAGACGGTTTGTGCCGTTGCGGTATCGCGGGGGAAGAAGGAAACGAGACGTTACTCTGCCCCTTTTCTTCCTTCTCCCCCAACGCTGGCAACCTATCCATCTCCTGACGATTGTGTTTTTTTTAATTGTATAAATGAAGGGGATTAGGCGCCCTGTTTGTAAACGATCCCGCATGCTCGAGCCGATTCTTGTGCCAGCGGCCGGGGGGCTCCTTTTTCCCTTCAGTGGCCGCCCCCCACGACGCGCTTTGTGGGAGGCCAGACGAAACCGATGGCTCCCTTCTTATGTGTGGTGTCATGTGGTCGGGGCTGACCTCACCCCCCCCATGCTGGCCAGAATGAAGTCTCAAGATAGCGAGGACATCTGGACATGCCAATAAACACATCTGGGGTACAGCACAAGGCAAAACAGTTCTGACTTTTTAAAAAAGTCCAGCTGTTTGCAGATGTGTGTCTTAATGTGGTATAGCCAGGGTCTCCAACCTATGTGGGGTAGTGGTTAACAATAGCAGACTCTAATCTGTGGAACCCGGTTTGATTCCCCACTCCTCCATATGAGTGACAGACACTGATCTAGTGTACTAGGTTTATTTCCCCACTCCTCCATATGAGCAGTGGACTCTAATCTCCTTTCCTTTCCCCTCCCCGCAACAGACACCTTGTGAGGTAGGTGGGGCTGAGAGAGTTCTAAGAGAACTGTGACTGGCCCACGGTCACCCAACAGGCTTCATGTGCAGGAGCAGGGGAACAAATCCAATTCTCCAGTTCGGAGTCCGCTGCTCATGTGGAGGAGTGGGGAATCGAACCCGGCTCTCCAGATTAGAGTCCAGGAACAGTCTTGAAGCTGCTAAAAATATTTGGAGCTGAAACTCATTCTAATAGCTGTAGTGTAGAAGTTACAGGTGTTTGTTTTATCTTACCGAATAGGGCCAGTCGCTGATTTTCAATTAAACTTTGCTTGCAGCTGGTGCAAAAACCCGGAAGCATGGAAATTCCAGAAGACCAGGCAGACGTGGCTTCTTTCGCACATGTACGACGAAGACAAGGTGCGTCCTGACGTTTGTGTTGCTCTTTGCAGCAGGGGACTCCCCAGACTCACGTCCTTGTTCCAACCCCTCTTCAGTTACAATTCATACTTCCAACATTTTCACAATTGAGCAAGAATTCTCTTTCTCATCCGTCCCGTAACGGAACTTTTGTTTTGCCAGCATGGTGTGAGAGTAGCTATGTTGATCAGCAGGAGTACAGTTAGATTGAAGTCCAGCTGCAACTTTGAAACTTATCGGAGTGTTAGGGTAGAAACTTTCAAGAGTTAGACACGTTTCTCTTTCACCTCCTTAGAATAGCCGTCTGTAAGAATATTCCAAGACTGAAACATCCAGTGGGTGCCTACTATTTTGATTCAGGGCAGTACAAACTCTATAGAATTTGTTGTTCAACAAGGGAAAAGGAGAGTAGAAGAAGAAGATCTGGATTTACATCCCCCCCTTCTCTCCTGTAAGGAGACTCAAAGGGGCTTACAATCTCCTTTCCCTTCCCACCCCCTTCAACAAACATCCTGTGAGGTAGGTGGGGCTGAGAGAACTCCGAAGAACTGTGACTAGCCCAAGGTCACCCAGCTAGCATGTGTTGGAGTGCACAAGCTAATCTGGTTTCCCAGATAAGCCTCCACAGCTCAAGTGGCAGAGTGGGGAATCAAACCCGGTTCTCCCGATTAGAGTGCACCTGCTCTTAACCACTACACCACGCTGGCTGTCATAAAGGTGGCTGTAAAATGTTCCCCTATTAACTGCACCACTGTATCATCCCAAAACAGTCCCGTGATTCTGACGTGCAGTTTTTTAAGACCCTCTCCCTTTCTCCTTTTGTCTTCAAGGTGCCTGGCAAATATTTTTCCATCCTGTTACGGTATCTCGAGGGGCTCCAAGGCAGCGCACGGACTGTGACTGTGCAGAAAGCGGAGGCTCTCGTGAAAGAGTACGATGCTTCCGGAACGGAGGACCCCGGCCTTCTGGAGAAACGGGAGCGCATCCGGAACGTTCTCCAGTTGTTGTCGTGAAAATGGGGCACCGGAAAGATCTTTTCTAGATCCCCCCCCCCCCCACGACGTTTGGCAAGAGCAGAGTCCAGTAGAATACTTAACCTTTAAACCATTTTATAAAGTGCGCTCTCAGAAGCAGCGGTAATCAGGGTTTTAAAAATAAGGAAATAATTACAGCAAAATATAGTAGACGGCATCGTATAGATTCCAGTAAGAACCCTATTGGTCTTCCTTTTGGGACTGTTTTAACACCGCCCGTGCAGTTATTATTAAGACTTTTTGCATCTGTTCACAATGAAACTTGTGCCCTCACCCCGCCCTCGAGGACGCTTTCAAACCAAACTGTGGGGCAATCTGTCTTTGCCGCACGCGCCTCCTTCAATCTGCTCGCCACCCGCTCCATCGCTCGTTTTATATCATCTGTTTGCGTCGACGATCCAGAGGCTGTGGGTTTTCGATGCCCCGCCTCCGCTTGCGTCTGGAAAAAATGCCATTTTATTACCATGAGCCGCATCACGCAAACACGAGTGCCGTGTCTTTACAGTTATGCCGACAGGGGCACAATCGCGGGCCCTTTCACCCGATGTGATCAATAAATTCTCATGCTTTGGCAGCTACTGAGTTATATTGACCTTGTAATTGTTTTCCAGTTGAGAAAATGTTGCTCTCTTATATCTTTGTCAGGGAGAACATTTGTATGGATCTATGCAGGCTTTTTTTTTTGGGGGGGGGGGGTAGAAAATGAAAGTACTAATTATTCCAGAGCCGGAGGTGCTAATTTGATCGGTTGTCTTCGACCCTCGCTAATTGCCCAGATTCTCCAAGCGTTTTGTCGTTCTTTAAACAGTAACTTTTGTCTGGGGTTTCGGCAACCTTCGCCGAATCCATCTTGCTTTCGGGAACCTCAGAAAAAAAGCATGGAAGATATTAGGCCTTCGGAAAGTCGCTAACATGTTGCATTCCCTTTAAGACAACTCGGTCTGGGAGCCAAATGCTTAAGTGATACAGTATGTGCCGTGCTAACAGAGTAACTCCAATGGAATTTGACGCGCTGGCACCAGCCAAGATTCCAGCGAAGCAACGCTTGAACATGCGAAATCCCTCTGGGACACCTTAGGACCTACCTGAATCTCTCCCTCCTTCATGACTTTATATCTCCTGCCCCTCAAGTTGCACAGGGTCTCCGTCACTCCAAACGTTGGCCTCCATCTATTAAGCCTGCGTTTTGTTAGTTGCTGAGGGGGTTGATTCTGAAGACAAGAAGAATAATTCCAACCTACACATTTTCCACTAGATTAGTAAATAGTGGGGTAGGTCCAGCAAGCTGTGTTCCGCTAACACTGACAATGTCCTCCACGGCAGGGAGTCTTCTCTAAGAGGTCAGTTCAGTGGTGGGATTCAAAAATTTTAGTAACAGGTTCCGATGGTGGTGGGATTCAAACAGTGATGTAGCGCCAATGGGGCTGGGCGGGGCATGACGGGGGCGGGGCCAGGCATTCCGGGGGTGGGGCATTCCTGGGCGGGGCTGTGGCAGTTCCCCTTCGCCCCGCCTCTAGATTCAAATAATGACTGTTTAAAGTATTAAAAAAGCAATATACAAAGGTAGTATATTATTTCTTTTTTATATAATTATATTGATTGATTTTAAATAATAACATAAGTAAGGAGAGAAACCTGTTTACAATTGTTAACATATTACAAACATATCTAATTGTCTATCTCTTTCAACCCCACCAACTAAAACATCCTATATTGCCTCCCTCCTTCCCATATTTCCCTCCCTCCCTACTTTCTACTTCCCCTTCAGATTCCTATAACTACTTCATCTGTTCCACTTGAAAGAAAACTAACAGAGGGAGAGATCCAAAATCCTTAATCTAAAAGGGTAGCTTAAACTCCTCTCTTTCCAATATAAATTTCAAGGGAAAAAAAGAAAATGAAAAACCTTTACCTATAATACTTTCCCAACCTTTATACCAATGAACAAAAAAAATAGAATTACTATATATTGTATTATTTCATACAGTTCATACACACGTGGGGAGGGTGCCATGAGGGGCAGGGGACCGGGGGTGTGTGATTTTGCATCCCCCACTTGACGAGATTTGTTGTACCCAGGGACAGAGATTACCCCCTTGTCCCTAGTGGAGTTAATCATTAACAACCGGTTCTCCGAACTGAGAAAATTTTGGTAACCGGTTCTACCGAATAGGTGGGAATAGGCTGCATCCCCCCTCTGGGTCAGTTCTGCCCAACCCAGCTCTGTTTTGACAGGTCTGCAGGGATTTATATGGGGTGAACCAGCTCAGCCTGATCCCCCACATCCTGGCTCTAGGGTAGCTGTGGGTTTTTCCAAGCTTGCTTGCCACATACCATGTACTTTGACCGGCCAATCTTGTCAATAACATTTTAGTTTGTTTTCTTTTTATTCGATTCATACCCCGCCCGGTCCCGGCAAGACCGGACTTGGGACAGCAGCTTACGATACTGGCAATAAACAATAAATAGAAATACAGAGATAAGATTAAACACTTATAATTAAGACCATAAATGCTGATCTCATCCAGAGCACGATGACTCTGTTCTAAACTGCGCTCCTTTCTCATTTGGGGGGAATTATCACCAATAGGGTGATAGTGGACCAAGAGATGACAATAGGGTTTTGAAGCTATATAGTGTCATATTAAAATCCTCTGATCGGTCATGGAAGGAAATGTGGAGATTTGTTCAGTTACCTGCTTTGTTTATACGTCAGGGGTTCCCAATTTTCCTGAGACCTCTGGGCACCTTTGGGTTTGAAAACAGACGATGACCACTACCACCAAATGGTACTTCAGCCACAAAATGACTGCCACGCAGTCAGCCACGAAATGTTGGAAAGTCCCAAGCTCAGTGTCTTATGATAGAGTCGCTGTTTTGAAATGAATCCTCCCTACAGATCCACTCTGAAGGTCTTCTAAAGGCCTTCTTGGCTCAGCGAGACGGAGGAAAGCCACGATCGGCTCTTCAGTGTGGGGAATGGGTGCTTTACAGGAGGAGGAGTCAGGAGCCAATAAATATATTGTTGGGCACCACAGCACCCACAATAACCTCACTGGGATCTCTGATTTCCACCTTTCTGTCGTTTTTCTGAACATAGAGCTGTGCAGATGCAACTGAACTCATCAGCGTCTTTCAAACCGGCCCGTCGCATTAGTAAACCTCACTCCAAGGCGAAGAGTAACGGTTTGCGTGCGCTGCTGCATTAAATCTCTGTTTGCCAATCTAATTGTCTTCCAGCTGAGTTAATCTGCATTGTGTGTGTCTGTCGGGGAAAAAAATTCATATCCACCGAGAACGCTGGAGTCAGGGCTTTCTTGCAGAGAATGCAAGAGGGGGAGAAAACTAATTGCTCAAGATTGTTTGGAGCGAGAGATTCACCTCTGATGACAGCGTTAATTGCTGCAGGGGGGAGAAACAAACTCTGACGCGGTAACAACCGTCCCTTTTAATTGCAGCGGGCTTCGCAGCACCCGTTCCGTGGTGTCTGACCTCATTTCCCTTTGAAACCAGTGACTCTGATTTTGCAAAATTGCCGGAGAAATGGATGTGTCATTTTAACTTAGGGGGAGATGCTTCAGGTGGCGTGCAGGCACTTGGAAAGAGACCGTCCGGTTGCTGGTCACGTAAGCGAGGGGATGAAATGTCTTATCGGCGCTTTATCGGCCATGGTTACCATTTCGCAAACTTAACAGACACGTTCTAAAGCAGCGAGGAAACGAAAACCAACCTCTTTCTTGCAGAGTTTGGGCTCGCCGCAAGGATGCAACGATTGCCAGTCCATAATTTCCAGTCAAAATTTGCTTCGTGGTTAAAAACCATCAAAAAAGACCACTAGAGTATTGCATCCGGTCAATATACCTGTGCATAACTTCAGAATGGCACTTCTGTCTATAAGGTTCCAAACAATCCTATGAGCTTGGGTGCTGTGTGGTTTCCGGGCTGTATGGCCGTGTTCTAGCAGCATTCTCTCCTGACATTTCGCCTGCATCTGTGGCTGGCATCTTCAGAGATTCCACACAGCACCCAAGTGATTCCGGCCGTGAAAGCCTTCGACAATGCTATGAGCTGTTCTTACGGGACAATATTTTTGAATTCTGTTATCTCAACTTCTTTGTACGTTCGGGGATCCAGTTGTTAAAAATCTCCCTCATTACATTCTACGTTGTGCACTTTATGCAGGGCCCAGGAACACATTTACTGTTAAGATAATCCCAAGCGACCTTGCGTCAGAGGATGCTAAATTGATATACTTGCTGTCTGATACTGAGTAGCTCTGTTTGCTCTGGCAGCACGGAAGAGCCAAAGAGTCTATAAAGAAAAAGTAGACGCTGAAAATGTTTTATTAATGGAAGACTGTATTTTAACATATTTGTTTCAGTGTTAAATCTTTGGAGGGGGGTTTTCTCTTTTTTTCCTTTATTGTTTATATTGTAAAGAAGAAGAAGAGTTTGGATTTATGTCCCCCCTTTCTTTCCTGTAGGAGACTCAAAGGGGCTTACAAACTCCTTTCCCTCCCCTCCCCTCACAGCAAACACCCTGTGAGGCAGGTGGGGCTGAGAGAACTCCAAAGAACTGTGACTAGCCCAAGGTCACCGTGCTGGCATGTTCTGGAGTGCACAAGCTAATCTAGTTTCCCAGATAAGCCTCCACAGCTCATGTGCGGGGAATCAAACCCGGTTCTCCAGTTTGGAGTACACCTGCTCTTAACCACTACACCACTGCTGCTTCATGAACACATCCAGGTGCCTTATACCTAGGCCAGGGGTAGGGAACCTGCGGCTCTCCAGATGTTCAGGAACCACAATTCCCATCAGCCTCTGTCAGCATGGCCAATTGGCCATGCTGGTAGGGGCTGATGGGAATTGTAGTTCCTGAACATCTGGAGAGCCGCAGGTTCCCTTCCCCTGACCTAGGCAGACCTGTGGTGCACCACGGTCAGTATTGTCTACACTGATCGGTAGCCGCTGTCCCAGGTCCTGAGTAGACATCGAATCATAGAGTTGGAAGAGACCCCAAGGGCCATCAAGTCCATCCCCCTGCCATGCGCCTGCTATTGATCTCAGCAGGAGACATCGTGATTGAATGTGGGACGTCTTGCAAGCCAAGGAGATACTCCACTACTGAGACCTGTTCAAACATGACAGACCCCACATCCCAAGAGTATACCCACTTCCTGGTCACCACGTTATGTGAACAAGACCAACACTCACGTAGACAGCCTCAACAGGCATGGACGCTATCCTGAAAAACCCAGGGTTAGCATTCCAGATACCAAAACCACATGGTGAATTTGCACATCGTTTCTGTTTGCACAACACCACAACTGTGTGTGTTGTGAGGATCGCTCGTAGCACAATCTCCTGATATATACAGTCAGTTGGCTTGTGTACTTGTGTGAAAAGGGCTACGGAGTACAGGTAAGCCATCCTGTTATTTAGGATCGTTATTTAGGATAGTATTGCTAAAAACTTGGCTACTGGGACTTCTGGTAGCCAAGTTTTTAGCAATACTATTAAAGCAAAAAAAAAAATATTTCTGACATTATTAATGATTTATGTTCGAATAACTACACCTGTTCTGCTTTACTTTTAAATTGTTAAACTGTTTGGTTCCTATTGGAATATTATATCACTTGGGTAGAGAATTTTATTGCCATATTTATTCCCCTCGGCAATTTTCTTTTCAATCAGATGCGATTCTGGAGTTCTCAGATCTCTCCGTTAATGTGCGAGGACCGTTTTCTTTCTTTTTGTTAAACGGTGCTTGAGGCTGCAAGACGCGTTTATGCAATTTTTAATTCATGCCTATTAAAGGTTAATGAAATGGAGGGAAAGTTGGATAGTGTCAGGGGAGTGGCCACGCTGAAACACCTTAAGGGCCAAGAAGATTTCCAGGGTGTAACCTTTTGGGAGTGATATTGGATGACGAGGGGTAGCTTTGGCCCTTTCCGCACCTGCAGCATAATGCACTTTCAATCCACTCCCAATGCACTTTGCAGCTGGATTTGACTGTGCGGAATAGCAAAATCCGCTTGCAAACAACTGTGAACGTGGATTGAAAGTGCGTTATTCTGCAGGTGCAGAAGAGGCCTTTGACTCTCAAAGGCTTATATCCTGGAAACCATGTTGATCTTTACGGTGCTACTGGACTCAAAATCTTACTCTGTGATTCAGGAGGGTCTCCTGAGATGTGGGACTCGGCCCTCTACCACCCCACGCCCACACAAAGGAAGGCGAGTCACAGCTGCCCGTTGGCAGAGCCGGGCCACGGAAAGTCGCCACCAGTTGTTGCGAGCTATTTCTGTCTGCCCCAGCAAGGAACGAAAACAAAAGCTATGTGGGCATATTCTCGATTTTGGGAGAGGGGGCTCACCGGTGACCTAAATAGCAACGCCTGCGTCGGAGCACACAAAGGTCACCGCAGACGAAGCCGCTCTTGCATGGGGAAATTTGCCGCCACGCTGGAAGATCTAGTCCCCTGACGATCTGCTTTAAAAAATAAAAAAGGACAGGTCAGGAAAAGGATGTGATTCTCTTAATGGCTACGAGAGATGAACTGGTGATAGACCGAAATGCCATGTATGGGTATTGGACATACAGAAGCGAGGAATGTCACCCACCCACCGACACGGTGCCATGCTTCCGGGCAAACCTTTTGACTACGCCAGCGTCTAAAAATAGGGAGTTGCCCTTTTGCTTATCCGAGTTGGGCTGTGCAGAGAGTCTGATCCTCCTCCAAGTATTCCATTTAAACCATGCCTTAATTTCAGCCTCACCCAAAGTGCTGTTGGAAGAAAGTCCTTGGGGGAGGGGGGAAGTCAACACCATAGCGTGTAGTGGGAGGGCAGCTGTCACCGACTTTTCATTCTCGTTCCATCCCGGCTTATGTGTGGAGACCCTTTCCCCATAGAATCATAGAGTTGGAAGAGACCCCCCAAGGGCCATCCAGTCCGACCCCCTGCAATGCAGGAACACACAACCAAAGCACTATGTATTGTCGAAGGCTTTCACGGCCGGATTCAATTGGTTTTGGTGGGTTTTCCGGGCTGTGTGGCCGTGGTCTGGTGGATCTTGTGCCAGCCACAGATGCCAGCCACAGAGGCAGGTGAAACGTTTGGAACAAGATCCACCAGACCACGGCCACGCAGCCCGGAAAATTCCACTGTTGAACAGTCCTTGCTGTCAGGAAGTTTCAAGCCCCAAGCACAGCTCCCCTCCCTTCATCACTGGGGAACTGTTACCTTATATGAATGGAAATTTTGTTGGTCTTTATTTCCTTTTTTTCTGTCTAATTTCTTGTTACATTGACTATTATTTCTTTCTGTGGATTGATTTTATGAGCAACTTCAATAAACTTAAAAATTGTGAGAACTGCCTACAAAAAGGAGGAAAAATCTGCACGTCAGATCTCAACGTTTTATCGCACGCAATGTGTCCTTTCGCGTCCGAACAATGGGGAAGGCTGCGAGAAGCTCCCTGTCTGCTTTCCTTCTTCCCTTCCTTCCGGCCTGAGAGTTTCCTGAACAAATTAAAAACTAAGCCAAACTAGTGGTGTGTAGGGGGGAGAGGTGAGCCGAGCGAATTAGCGCAGGAGACCAGGAAGAATATTGTTTGGCCGAGGTTACGAAACAATCCCGGGGCATAAATAGAGAGACTTTGGCTTCGGTTTCCAAAACAGCCCCGGGCGCTGTTTAGATTTTGAACCTTTGCGGTATCGAAATCAAAACCGAGGCAAAAACTGACCATCTGTGCAGCCATTTGCAATGAAACTGTGCTCTGCGGTCCAGTACGGTGGCATGATCTCCTTTTTAAAAATAAAAACACGGCACAGAAAATGATCCAGGCCACGGAAACCGCTGTTATTTTAGCTATTGTTTCCCAGAAATCGGCTGAGATGGGAAACACATTCGGCCTGGTGCTTTGCTTTAAAAATGCTGCTCTCTTTTCTTTAAAATGCTATTCGAGCTGTCCTTAAACAAGGCAAAAAAGAAAAACTTTGGGAAAATGGCAAAAGGAGCAGCCGTGGCGTAGGAGGTTAAGAGCTCGTGTATCTAATCTTGAGGAACCGGGTTTGATTCCCCGCTCTGCCGCCTGAGCTGTGGAGGCTTATCTGGGGAATTCAGATTAGCCTGTGCACTCCCACACACGCCAGCTGGGTGACCTGGGGCTAGTCACAGCTTCTTGGAGCTCTCCCAGCCCCACCTACCTCACAGGGTGTTTGTTGTGAGGGGGGAAGGGCAAGGAGATTGTCAGCCCCTTTGAGTCTCCTGCAGGAGAGAAAGGGGGGATATAAATCCAAACTCTTCTCTTCTTCTTCTTCTCAATGCAGACTGAACAAGGGGGGGGGAAACTGTTCAACGCAATGTGGTGATAAAAGACCGAATTTCTCTCAGGTTTCCCAGGTAATGCACAATCGCCAAAGAAAAGCATTTTCTGCTAATTGGGGGTGTGTGTGGTGTGTGAAACCCAACCACATAATGCAGTTTTCGGCAAGATTGTTGACAGCCGAGGCAGAGCAAAATGTGAGTAGCAGTTGGGCCCCTTCCGCACACGCAGAATAATGCACTTTCAATCCACTTTGCAGCTGGATTTTACTGTGCGGATTAGCAAAAATCCACTTGCAAACGAGTCAGCTGACGATGTAAATAATAACCAAATACCATCAAATCAATAAATACATAAAAACTAGTTGAAATCAATGACCAGTAAGAAAAACTTAATAATTGATCAAATCCGTTCCTAAATAAAACCATTCTCAGTTGACTCCTAAAGATCAAAAGTCGGGGCCAGGTTTACCACGTTGGGGAGGTTGTTCCAATCACAGGGCTACCACTGAAAAGGCCCCGCTCTCGTGAGCTCTCTAGATGAGCTTCCTTGATACGTGCAACAGTCAGAGTGGCCTCTGACTGTGACCTTAATTCCTGGGCAGGAACGTATGGAAGATGGCATCCAGATACTCCAATCCCAAGCCATGTAGGGTTTTATGGGTCAAAACCAACCCCTTGAACGGGACTCAGGAGCAGATTGGTAGCCAACATAATTGCTGCAATATTAGGGGCGTCTACTTTTAATGGCTGACCACGACCAATAGTCTAGCTCAGTGATGGCAAACCTTTTCGAGACTGAGTGCCCAAATTGCAACCCAAAACCCACTTATTTATCACAAAGTGCCAACACGGCAATTTAACCTGAATAACAAGGTTTTAGTTTAGAAAAAAACGGTTGGCTCCGAGGCACGCGTTACTCAGGAGTAAGCTTAGTGAAGCAACCGTGCAACGCTTCAAATGGGTGAATAACGATCCTAGGAGGGTTTCCTCAGAAGCAAGCCCCATTGCCAGCAACCGAGCTTACTCCCAGGTAAAGGATCATGCCCAGGCCAGCCTAGATGTGTGTGTGTGTGGGGTGTGTGTGATTTTCCACCCCCTTCCACATGATGAACTCTGTGCGCGAGTGCCCACAGAGAGGCCTCTGAGTGCCACCTCTGGCACCCGTGCCATAGGTTCGCCACCACTGGTCTAGCTGCAAAATATTGCATTAGCTGCAGATTCTGAACAAGGGTAGCCCTTAGGACACTGCATTGCAGTAGTCCAGTCTAGGTGTAACTAAGGTTAGGATCACTGTGGCTGGATCAGACTGAGCCAGGAATGGACACAGCCGTGCGTCAGACAAAGCTGGACAAACGCATTCTAAACCACAGCAGGCTCTTCTGGGTTATCTTCACAACAACCCTTTGAGGTAGGCCGTATCTCTGGCTCGAGGTCACTCGTAGATTTGGGAACCTGACCCAGCTGAACACTCCAACTGCTGCAACACCCCCTGGCACACAGGCTACGATTTACGGGCTTCTAACACTCAGAGACGAAGGGCAGCTCTTTGACACAGAACAACCCTGGAGCGAAACGGGCTGGCAGCGCGGGTGGTCTTGAGGGAGCATATTTTCCATCTGTTGGTTTTTTCCCCTCTCCTCTCTCCCCAGAATATTCTGGTGGGCTGGCGGGCGGATCAAAAGCTTGGAATCCCGGACTGCTGAGATACACGAGGAGGGAAAGCCAAAAAAATGCCCCAAAGACTGTGATGGAAGCTCCTTCGGGACAGTCTCCGGCATCCATAAATAAGTTACAGCCCCCTTTTCGAAACGCCGTGTCTTGAAAACATAACGACAGCACTTCGTCAAGCCAGTATCCTGCGAGACGGGAACGTATCTTCTTGCGTTCCGTTCCCATTGCTCTGAAACTAGAGACTCGTCGGTATTTTGGCCAAACCCTATTCCATCTGGACTACCTACAACTCTGTGGGATTGTTTCGATTCCAGCGCAATTTAAGTTATGTTCCCAAACGTTTCAAAATACCGTGTGGGAGAGGAAACCTCACAGCCGTGCACACTGTTTTTCACTTTTTTCCATTCTGGCTGGCCGGACCGCTAACAGCTGTATTCCGGTGGGTCTGCTGTTTTCCAGTTTTGTAGCTTCGGGGGACCCTTCTTTCTTTCTGCAAAGGGCCACCACCATGCCATGGGTCACCAAAAAGACAAATCAATGTGTTTCACATCAAATCAAGCTTACTCTCTCCCTAGAAAGTAAAACGACCAAACTGAGGATATTGCACTTTTATGACACTGTGAGAAAATAAGAGCAATCGGAAATGACAATAACGCTAGGAAAAGTTGAAGGTAGCAGGGAAAGATGAAGATGCGACTCAATTAAAGACGCCACAGACCTCAGGCCCCTTCCACACAGGCAGAATAATGCACTTTCAATCCACTTCCACAATTGTTTGCAAGTGCTATTCCGCACAATAAAATCCAGCTGCAAAGTGCATTGAAAGTGGATTGAAAGTGCATTATTTTACATGGGCGGAAGGGGAGGAGCTGGGAATCGAACCCAGTTTTCTTAACCACTATACCACACTGCCTCTCCCAAGGGACCTCCATTTTTGCTCGTGCCTGATGAAAGGAGAGATGACTCTCGAAAGCTCTTGCCCTGAAACCCTTGTTAGTTTCTTAGGCACTAATGTACGCAAAGTTGACAGAAGGTTCCTTAGGGTGATAGAAGACTACTTGGAAGATGGTTGCATTAATCTCATATGATGTAATCCCAAAATATTTGAAGTCTGAGCATGGTGGGACAAGATAGGTTGGAAATACAACTTACCACCCCATTGAGTCCCGTTTTTTTTTAACGTAACAAGAAAACCGCTTCAAAGTCTTTGTATCTAGACTGTACTTCTTCCTGCATAAACTTCTGGATTGTTTAAGTCGCAATGTGGCAGCGACACCTAGTGACCCCAAAGGGGAGTGGAAGCCGTTTCTTTAAATGATTATTTGGGGTTGGATGCTCTGCTCTTTCACTGCTGGTTGGGGGGGAAAGGGGGATTTTATTCAGTCCTGTTTAAAATTCAACTGGTAGCTTAGCTTTATTACACTTAATACAGTAATCAGAAGCAACAATTGCATGGGGGCATGTTTGGGGAACATTTGAATTATTAACTGGTCAACTTTGAATTAGGATTTATATTTTAATGTTTGTGGGATGTTTAAATTGTGTTGTAGCCTGCCCACAGCCCTTCGGGAATAGGACGGGATATAAATCCAAAATAAATAAAAAATAAATTATTTCACCCGCCAGGGTCTAGTCCCTGTAGCTTCTTTCAAAGGAGAAACTAGCAATTTTTTTCAATAATATGGCCTTTTTTCCTCTCAGCAAGGTTGGCTAGCTCTTTTGCTGGAAAACCTGATGTGGAGAAATGTTTTCTAGGGTATTGTGGGGTTTCCAGGTTGTATGGCCATGTTCCAGTAGCATTTTCTCCTGACGTTTCGCCTGCATCTGTGGCTGGCATCTTCAGAGCATCTGGTGGTAGTAAAGCTAGTGGAGTACATATACCTGTGGAATGTCCAGGGTGGGAGAAAGAACCATTTGCATTGGTTAACAAGTGTTCAGGGTTCAATTTGCAAGTGTAATTTGCTTGAGTTAAGTGGAATCCACCCATTTTAGCATATGTATGTAACACTGAAGTTTCATAATCGTTCAGTTATGCCTGCAGAGGTGAGGCAGTCTGCGATTGGAGACAGGGATTTTTCAGTGGTGGCCCCTCACCTTTATGCTAATATTACTATCTGAGCAGGTCACCGGAAAGGCAGCAGATATACGGTCTCAATGAATAAATAAGGAACTCATGTTTAATTCCTCTGGGCTCAGTTTGGGGTCAGCATCTGCCCTGACTATTGGTTTTCTGTAGTCTGAAGCAGCTAACCCCGAGGGACAGCAGAGCGCCCCTCCACGGATCTCTGGCGCCCATATTGGAAGCTAAGATTGGCCTCTTGTTGACTGACAAGATGTTTTCAGAGCTCTTGCTGAGAAAGCTGGCAATTACGGAGCCAATTCCAGCCAAGAGGAGGAGAATTCGTAGAATACTATGAGCATGTACGAAGTGTCCCCTGCGAATAGTCTGAAAATTATATCTCTTGTTTTGGCAGACCTTTGGTTCACATGGGGTTCTGATTACCTTTTGATTCCCGAAGGCAGTAAATTAGAATTGGAGTTCAAAAACGTTTGGGGAAAATAATGTCTCCATCCAACTTTTCTTGGGTTGGCCAACATTGACGGGTCGCTTGTGGGTTTGGTTGCAAAGCGAGAGCCCAGCCGGGGAGCCAGGCGCAAATTTGCTGCACCTTATGAATCCGGGACTGCTCAGCAAGGGAGAACAATGCGAGGCATTCAAGTTGCCGTGGTGTCACTACCATTTGGGATTCTCTTGAGCAGTGTTCCCCATTCGGCACGGGGAAGGCTCCTAGCGTCTTTTCTTGGACCGATGGTGCTGGTGGCCGGTCCCAAGCCGAGCTGCTGCGACAGAGTTTCAAGGGGGTTGCAGAGAGCCAGCGGACGTCAGTGTGTGCTTAATGTCTGGGGCCTCTTTGGGCTCCTGAGACTTCCTTCATTCCTTCTTACTCCCTCTGCTTCAACAGTAGATAACAGAGGCATCTTTGGCCTTCCCCACGAAGAGAGGGGTAACCAAATGGCTCCCTGTCTTTCCCTAGCCCAGTGATGGTGAACCTTTTCGAGACCGAGTGCCCAAATTGCAACCCCAAACCCACTTATTTATCGCAAAGTGCCAACACGGCAATTTTACCCGCATACTGAGGTTTAAGTTTAGAAAAAAACGGTTGGCTCCAAGGCATGCGTTACTCAGGAGTAAGGTTGGTGGTAGTTGGTGCTTTGCTTTGAAGCAACTGTGCAACTCTTCCAATGGGTGAATCACGACCCTAGGGGGGTTTACTCAGAAGCAAGCCCCATTGCCAGCAACTGAGCTTACTCCCAGGTAAAGGATCATACTTTAGTTCTTTGCATGAAAATCAGTGGGGTTTAACAGTGCTTAACAGAGTTACCTACACTGCTTCCCCAAAACTAGGTTTTAGGTTTAATGCTAATAATCGAGCCCAGCGGCCCAGGCCAGCCTAGATGTGTGGGGGGGGGGGGCACTCTATTTGCGTGTGCTCACAGAGAGGTCTCCGAGTGCCACCTCTGGCACCCGTGCCATAGGTTCGCCACCACTGCGGCCTAGCCCTTGGGAAAGGACTCTCGCTTTAGAACTGACTTTGCAAAAGCCAGGGGTTTGGGGTTCGTTTCAATCAGAGTCCGTGATTGAATGAATCCTAGACCTAGCAGCTGACACTGCAGATTTCTCAAGGGAACGCCCCCTATGCACCGAATCCACCCCACCAAGCCAACCCTTCCGCTCCTCTGGCAATAGCTCAGGTCCACCACCCATTGTCGTGAGTTAATTTTTCACAAGGGTCATCGGCTTGGAGGTAAAAGGTTACCCCCCTTCCCCATTTTAATTTTTAACTAGGAATTGCGAGCTGCGCCCGTAGACTCTTTTAACAACCCAAGAGACCCGAAAGGCTCTCCCTCCCACCCAACAAGCCCAAAAGGCGGAGCGGGAGCCGGAGAACCACTCGGGCAAACCCCTGAACAGCGGCCCGTCCTGCTGTTGACCCGCCTCGACGTCCAGAGATTGGTTATCGATTCACTTCTTGTTGACCCTGCTATTAGAAGCAGCCTGTGCTCTAAGAATATTTGGTACGCTGCTACACGGTGACCTAAAACCCAGTTGCAGAGTCCGAACAGTTGTGCACCTAAGCGCCAGTTTGCACGTGCACGTATGCCGGGTTCCTCGCTTTCACGGCGCTGTGTTGCTGTTCTGCCCGAAACATCTTTCGTCATTGCCGTTCTCAGTGGGTCAGATCCAGCGCAGTGGTAGTGTGAGTGGCGTGCCCAGATCCCCAAGTCTTTGGAGTCCCCCCCCCCGATAGCAGCTGTTTCTGAACCCAGGACACCCGCTGCCCTTGGTAGTTCTCAGGCACAGGTTAAGTGACACCCAGGTTAGGTGACACGGAAATCTCACTGTGACATTTGTGACACCTGCAATAGACTTTAATGGACTTTTCAGCCCCATCTTAAGCTAGACCGCCCCTTTCCAAGCCCATTAACTTCAATAAACCCAGAAAGGTTTAACTCTTCTTAGAATAGCCCTTCTAATTTAGCTGTATACTTTATTGCTATATAGCCATTTGCTATCGGCCTGCATGCTTTTTATTGGCCGGTAGATCATATTTGTCTTTCCTCGTGTATTGCGTTTGGTTTATATGTTCCTTTTATTGGCTGGGAACTTCTGCTATCCACACAAACCCTTGTTTGTAGGCAAATGACGTGTGTGTGTGGGGGGGGGTGTCATTATTTATCTAGCAATTAGGACCAACCTCCTATTTTTGAGCAGGACCTAAATCTCAAGATGTCTGTTCGATGGATATCTTTGCATCTTCTTTATTTATTTTATTTATTTATTTATTTATTTGTTCCACTTTTATACCGCCCTCCCCCAAAGGGCTCAGGGCGGTTTACATCACAATATAAACAAGCGGATAACAAAATAGAATACTAAAAATTCATGTCAGTTAAAAGCAGCGCTCTTAATTTATAATCAGTTAAAAAAACAGATGGCGTTCAGCCACTAGCTCCCCAACTCCCCTGAGAGGGGAACAGCGGATCTTAGTTGTTAATGGGCACCTATCAGCAGCCGGCCTCCCCAAAAGCCGGCGGAATAACTTCGAGTCTTTACAGGCCCTGCCCGGAACTCTTTGCTTAGGTCTCAAGCAGGGCTCCGGTTTTAACAACTGGAGGAAGAGCTATCTCCACCAGGCAGGGGCCAGGGCCGTACAAAAGCCCTGGCCCTGAGTGGAGGCCAACCGCATCATAGAGGGGGCGAGGGATCTCCAGGTAGATTGGCCTCTGCCGAACGCAGAGACCGGACGTGGAGACATATAGAGGGCCAGAAGCCGCGTCCCTGAGGTACCTGAGGAGTCCCAGACCCGCCGTAAGACTAGCCTTTAAAGGTTAACACCAATTACCTTGAAGAGGGCGATTCGAATTCAACTGGGAGCCAGTGCAGGCGGATTGCAACACGGCGATGATGTGATCTCTAAAAGGCACACCACCCGTGGAGCAGGTCGAGCCGCCAGCATGCTGAGACTAGTTTCAATTTCCGGATCAGCCTCAAGGTAGGCCCGCTGTAGAGCGAAGTTGCAATAGTCTAATCTGGAGGTGACCCGTTGCATGAATCACTGTAGCCAGATCCGCCTGGGAGAGGAAGGGGGCCAGCCGCCGGGCCTATGGCGAAGATGGAAAAACGCATACCCGGGCTGCATGGGCCACCTGGGTCTCCATAGAGAGGGACGAATCTAGGTAGACCCGCCCAGGCTGCTGCAGACTGAGGGGGCCGGTGCCAATGAGACCCCCCTCCCACACCGGCAGCTGACGGAAACCCTCCGCCCCCTGCGACGAAGCTAAAGGATTTCCGTCTTTGCTGGATTCAGTTTTAACCTGCTTCCCGCGTCAAGCCAACCAGCAACCCGCCTCCAGACAATGCTGGCAGAGGCTGCAGGGGCGGTGCCTGCTCCCCCCCTCCCATCGACACAGAATGAGCTGGGTATCATCCAGCATACCGATGGCACTCTGCAGCCCAAAGTCTCGCGTACCAGCTGAGCAAGGGGTGCAGCATATAGATGTTAAATAACAGCGGGGACAATAGCCAAGCTCCCTGAGGCACGCGCGCTAATGAAAGCGGGCACTCCCTCCGGGAAGCCTCGGTCCCCCCACCACCACACTTGCTGACTCCGGTCCCGGAGAAACGAGGCAATCCGGCTTTTGAAGGACAAAGTACCGCGCACCCCGAGAGACGGCCAGCGCTGATTGGGTCAAAAGATCGTGGTCAACCACATCAAACGCTTCGCGGTGAGATCTAACAACACCAGCAGGCCGCCGATCCGCTTCTCGGTCCAAGCTGCATACAGAAGCATTATCTGTAGCCTGACGGCATTACCAGAACAGTCTCCGTCCCATGCCCAGCACGGAAGCCGGACTGGAAGGGATCAAAGCGCCGATGCGTCCTCAGAAAACCCTGAAGCTGCTCCAACACACTCTCTCAATTACCTTCCCAAGAAACGAAAGATTCGAAACGGGCGTGGTAATTGGGTCGATCACTAGGATCTAACAGACGGTCTTTTAAGAGTGGGGCGGACCACATCGCCTCCTTCCAACCCACCCCGGACAAACTCCTTGCTCAAGGGAGCAATTGATAATAGTCAACAGGTGGGGTCGTAACTCACTCCCGACATGCTTTAATAAGCTGCAGGAGGGGCACGGATCCAGAAGGGACAGGTAGTAGGTCTTAACAGCAGCTAGGGCTCTGTCAACATGCGTCTTGGGAGAGCAGGGAAAACTGGGCCAAACAAGGGGCCAGAAGACGCGCAAAGGGAGCCTCCAGTTCACTAATTGTCTCCAAGGTGGCAGGGAGGGTCCTGGCGGGAGGCTGACGCGATTTTTTATCTGCAAAATAGCTCATAAATGCCTCACAGCTAATAGCCAATTGATCATTTTTTTGAACTCTCTGATAAAGAGGTAAGGGATCTACCAATGCGAAAACAGTTGTGCTGGGCGAGAGCTAGCAGACTGAGCGAGGAGGAGGAGAAAACTCTCTTCGCCTCCTTCGTCGCCATCTCTCATAGGCCTTCATAAAGCGTCCTATACCGCAGGTATTGGTGCAGCCTCGTGCCACGAGACTTCCTCCACACTCATTCTAAAGCCGTCCTAAGCTCCCCGTTTCAAACAGCGTAGCTCACTCCATGATACCACACGGAGCCAGCCGAGAAGCGAGGGTCGAAGAGGGCGTCGAGGGGCTAATAATAACCTCGATGGCATCTAAAAGGCTGGACATTCCAGTCCGCTACTAGGCCATCCCGAGGGTGCCGGGTGGGTTCAGGATCCCGCGAGAGCATCTACAGGAATCCATCAGGATCCATAAGTCTTGGCGAAGGCGAAAGCATAAATTCGCTACACTAGCCTAAACGGGGGTGTTGCGGCATGCTCATCCGAGCCTTCAGGGCATAGTGGTCAGACCATGGCACTCTGTCAATAGAGGATATGACCACATCAACACCTGACCCAAAGACCAAATCCAGTGTGTGACCGGCCTCGTGGGTGGGGCCAGAATTTACCAGGGAGAGGCCCAGCGTCGCCATGGATGACACCAGGTCCATGGCCACCGTGCATGAGGTGGCGTCGACATGGACGTTGAAATCCCCCAGAACAATAAGTCTGGGGTACCGCAACGCCCAGTCCGCCACCACCTCCAGCAGCCGCTGGTCAGTTCAGGTCCAAAGGTCTGACCTTGGTCATCTCTCTTTGCTCTTTATAAACTGCCTGTTCAGCGTTCAAATCATAGCTGGCTGATTTATCTGGGCACCGCAATTCAAGAAGGATATTGACAAGCTGGAACGGGTCCAGAGGAGGGCGACCAAAATGGTCAAAGGTCTGGAATCCAGGCCCTGCAAGGAGAGACTTAGATTCTATGATTTTGACGTTCTCGGAGTCAGGAGGGGACTTTGGAGGGGTGGGGAAAAGACCCTCGGTGCCACGCTTTGCCCTAATGACACCCCATTTCCCTGAAGTCAAGTTTGCCCTACTTGCAGCAAGAAGGGAAATTACTGGTAAGTCCTAATTTCCCTGTTTCACTCATTTTTTTTAAAAAAAAGAATTATGTTTACAGATGCAGCATGGTGTAGTGGGGGGGGGATCTACCCTCTCTCTGAAAGCTAGGTTATAAAAAAATGCAGGCAATGGATTTAAAACAAATGAACAATAATTAAAAACAAAAGTACAGATGACACCCTTAAACCTAGATATACTTGAAATGATTTGGCCTTGCAGCTGCACCACATTTTTTTCCTGATTCCAACCAACAGCGGACCCGCTGCGTTTGAGAGATGCTGAAGTCCCAGCTTAGTCGCAAGATATTCAGATTTTCCTCTATGCTATACACAGAAATATATCACTGCCCCTGCTCCTTATTTAACTTATCTGGATAACAAAGATCTAAGGAGAGCTTTTACTCTTGCAAGAAGTGCACATTTACCTTCTGCTGTCTTAGAAGGGACATATCAAAAGATACCTTACGCTGCAAGGTTATGTTCTTGCTCTCTGAATTCTGTAGAAACTATAGAGCATATGTTATTATGCACAACAAAGAATGTTCTTTCTGCGCCAACTCAGGAAGCTCAAACTGCCCAAGGAGCTGCTGATACAGTTCTACAGAGGAATCATTGAGTCTGTCATCTGCACCTCTATAACTGTGTGGTTTGGTTCTGCAAACTCCAACAAGATCGCATTACACACACAGACTTCAGAGAATAATCAGAACTGCAGAAAAAACAATTGCTGCTAACCTGCCTTCCATTGAGGACCTGTATACTGCACGGGTCAAAAAAAGGGCTGTGAAAATATTTACTGACCCCTCGCATCCTGGACATAAACTGTTTCAACTCTTACCCTCTAAACGTCGCTACAGAGCACTGCACACCAAGACAACTAGACATAAGAACAGTTTTTTCCCGAATGCCATCACTCTGTTAAACAAATAATTCCCTCGATAATGTCAAACTATTTATTATATATTTATTATATAATTACTGCACTACTTTTTTCATCATTCCTATTACCCATCTCCTCCCAATTAAGTGACTGTATGACGTATAGCCTGTGCTGACATTTCCTCATTTCTTATTTTATGATTTTACATTTTGCATGTTTTTTATTACTATTGATTGTTTTCCCCTGATTCCAGCTTACATATTTCAGGACCTATATGACAATCATTAAAGTGCTGTACCTTATGATTCATTGACAAATGTGATTTTCTTTTATGTACACTGAGAGCATATGCACCGGAGACAAATTCCTTGTGTGTCCAATCACACTTGGCCAATAAAGATTCTATTCTATTCTATTCTATTCTATTCTATTCTATTCTATTCTATTCTATTCTATTCTATTCTATTCTATTTAAAGTGTCCCCTTTATGAGGAGGCAAGGAAAAAATGCCTGTCACATCTACTACACAACATATTGTTCTGATAAAGTTTGTTGCGAAAAACTATTACAAGATAAGGAGAATATTACAAAATGGGTAGCAAAATTCTGTCTATTCATTATGAAAAAGAAAAAATGATCTGAATATGGTATCCCCCTCAGATATTTTTGTTCTGTTTAGTATTTTTATGCTGTTTGGTGTGTTTACAAAGTATAATGATATATAGATGGATAGTGCTGGAATACAGGAGAGAGATCTGCATTCTTGTTTTGTTGTAGATATTTTGGAGATTTGTAATATATCTGGTCATTGACTGTAAATAAAGTTGTCTTCTTCTTCTTCAGCTTAGTCTTCAAGGGTAGCCCCATGTGCAGTATGATGCAGTAATCTATCTTGAGGTTACTGCAGTGTGAATAAGCGTGGCTGGGTTGACAGAGTCCAGATGTTTTAATTTATGAACCATGTGGAAATTGGGGGGAAAAATGCTTTCTTGGCAAAAAAAATATGCTCATTGCCTTTTCCAGCAGCGACTTGCCGACTCATCGACTGAGTTACACAACAATAAATTTGATTCTGTTAATAAAAAAAGGGAGGGCCACACCCTTTACAACATGCATCATCCCAAACAGCCTCTCTTCTGCCTTGTCAAGATTCAACTTGGCGTGGTTTTCAGATTCCATGGGTCAATAAATCTCTCTCCCAACCCTTTTGAAAAAGGACTTGAGGGGTCAAATGGACATCACCCCCCCCCACCACCACCACCAGAAATCCTTTGCGTGCCTTCTTCCCACCAGTCAGAAGCAAACAGCATAACTGCAGGTGTTGAAAGATATCTGCACTGTTTAATTTGGCTGGAGCGCTGAGAATTTGCTCTCCTTTCTCCCCCGAGTCGTTGCATAACGTTGCATAAGTTTTCAGACTCTCTGAAGAAAAAAAACTTGCAGCCAAATCGGTTTATATCCTCGGATCCATGGGTGTGCATGGGGGGTTGGGGGAGAGGCTGGAACCACGAAGCCTTATAAATTGAACAAACGCAAGTCACTTTCCCCACACTGCGAGGTCAGGGACATGGATTCTCCGGGGTTAGACCTGCTCGGCCCGTGGGTGACGTTCGTGCTTCTCACCTCGGTGGTCTTAGCCGTGCTTTGGCATCTCGGGGGCTCTGGAAAAACCCCTTTGAACCTGCCGCCCGGCCCTCCTCCCCTCCCCTTCATTGGCAACCTGCACTTGATCAATTTCAGGAGGCAAGATCAATCGTTTATGAAGGTAAGACCTTCCGGCTCCGATATAGTTTTAAAGCAGTGGTGGCGAACCTTTGGCACTCCAGATGTCATGGACTACAATTCCCATCAGCCCCTGCCAGCATGGCCAATTGGCCATGCTGGCAGGGGCTGATGGGAATTGTAGTCCATGACATCTGGAGTGCCAAAGGTTCGCCACCATGGTTTTAAAGTCTTTCATTGCTTAGCTTGCACAGAATTCGAATTCAATTTTTTTTAAAAAAATATTTCTGGGTATTGTACCACAGCAGGTGATTTTGCAGAAACGGTCGCTGTCAGGAAGGGACAAAACAAAATCTTGAAATCTTTTCTATTTGAGCCCAATAGCACATTTATCTGCTTTGTTTCTACCCCATGGGAACCGAAGGTGGCTTGCCTAATTCTTATCTGTATCCTCACAACAATCTTGCAAGATGGGTTTGGGTGAGACGGCACGGCTGGCATGAGGTCCCTCCCTGAGCTTTGGGGGCGTGACGTAGATTCGAACCCGGCACTCCAAGATTCTAGTTTGACACTGTAACTACGACATTGGGCTGGTGATCTCATGAAGGGAGCTTTGGGTCTCGGACACTTACGCCATGGGAAGTTTATTGGTCTCTAATGGACTCAAAACTTGCTGGTCTAAATGGTGCACAACAGTTATAACAAAGATTGCGGAATTGGGCTATGATAGTGACTCTCTGAACATGCTAACCCTTACTGAGACATTTGCCCTCATCAAAGAGCAGCTACTAGCAATGGATTACCAACAACTGCAGAGCTTGGCCAACAAATCCTGCTCGCCAACGAACGTGGCAATTCCACTTGTGCAGGGAAACCCAGCCTACTATATTGCAGCACTTACCAACCCTATATATAGGAGAGCCTACATGCTGGCTAGATTTAACATTATGCCATCCCCGCTCCATAGAGGAAGACTCAAGGGTCTACCAAACGATAAGAGGCTTTGCCCCTGTAGTCCAGGGCAGTTGGATTCCATTGCGCACATTCTCCTCCACTGCCCACTTTACCAGAATCCAAGATCCAGCTTATTATTACAAATCATTGACTCTATGAAAACCCTAACAGAGCTTGATAAAGTAAATACGCTCTTAAACTGTAATGACCTTGACTGTTGTCTCGCAGTGGCAAAGTTTCAGTGGTTGAGGTCTACGAACTGAACTTATGATCCAGTGTGAAGTTTTATCTAGTAATTTTAACTGTATTTATATTGTATGTTCTGTATGCCAATAAAGGCTTATTGAAAATTGAACTTGCTGGTCTGAGGTAGAACAACAAGATTTGAGTCCACCAACACCTTAGAGACCCAAATCATTGGGCACAGACTGAATAATCCTGCAGAGTCTAAGGAAAGGTCCTAGAATCATAGAGTTGGAAGAGACCCCAAGGGCCATCAAGTCCAACCCCCTGCAAAGCAGGAACACACAATTCCTTTAAAAGGCCTGTTGTGAAATCTTTAACGCTGTCTCATTGGCAGCCCTTGCAAAGTCTCCGTTTCATGCTCTGGAATGGCTCTCCAGTTTTCTTTTCTGCAGTGGAAGGGAGAGGCGTGTGACCAGGCCACGGGACAAGTCCTGTGGTCTCCCCCCCCCCGACCCACCGCTTCTCTCCTTCCCCTGACACATGTAGCACCCAGCTTCAGTTACTTCCTTTTGAGAAATCTGGCTTTTACACTGTCCGGCTTAGTCCTCTTGAAACCACTGGAATACGTACCGCTCAACTTCCCTTGTCTATATATATATAAAGCTAACAGTGTATTTGTTGATGATAGTATAACCCAGTAACTGCTGGGCCAATTCCTCTGAAAATTCCCAGCCACTATAGTCAGCCGGGCGAGAGTGTTTTTAGATGTTCACATACCTGAAATTTCACACCTGGCCCAGGTAAAACGCCTTTTTCCTGGCGCTCCCTGGTGAAGGACATGCAGCTGCCTGTGTGTAACTGTCACCCTTAGAATGTTTGTGCTGCTTAGAATGTTCACTCAGACGGCCAGATAGGAGCAGTGGAAACAGTACACAGGCAGTAACTCCTGTGGAAGTGAAACACATACACACACATACACACGAGGGAGAGGGAAGGGAGGGAGAGGGAGAGGGAGGGGTGGCATGCAGGGGAAGAGAGGGAGGGAGAGGGAAGGGATGGAGGGGGAGGCATGCAAGGGAAGAGAAGTGAGAGAGGGGAGACAGTGAGGGGTGGCATGCAAGGGAGGGGAGGCAGGGGCCCAGCATCTTGATATGACCCACCCACCCTAGCGGAGGGGGAGGGGTGGCATGCAAGGGAAGAGAAGTGAGGGAGGGAAGAGAGGGAGGGGTGGCATGCAAGGGACGGGAGGGAGGGGCCAGGCACCCTAGATTCCCTGAATACTGCGGTTACAGTTAAGAAAACCAGGCACGCATTACTTAGGAGTAAGCTCGGTACAGCAACCGTGACATACTTTGAATGGCTGTGTCGCGCCCCTCAGAGGGTTTCCTCAGAACCGACATCCATTGCCACCAACCAAACTTACTCCCAGGTAAAGGATCATGACCAGCCAGCCTAGATGTGTGGGAGGGGTGCCTTTCCATTCCCACCCCCAAGGAATGCGGGCACACACATCAATGACATCGCACAGTGCCAGGCTGCGTGTTTGCATAAGCACGTACTGCTTGCCTCTGCAGTTGATTTGCTGCTACTGTTCTTTTTCCATTTCACCACAATAAGCCACAGCAACGCGTGGCTGGGCCCCGCTAGTTTTTAATAAAAACCGAAGTCCTATTACAGGTGTGGCTCCCTCTGAGATTTATTAGCCCTTTGTTGGACGAAAGGCTGCGTTTATCCGAAAAAGTTTGGCTGGAGCCACTGGCCTCTGATACAAATCACCGCATCTCCCGATTTCGTGCGCCGAAATACAAAATTCGGAAACGGCGAATCCTCCTTCGGGCTGATTCAATCTTGTCATGAGGACAACATTTCAAATTATTTGAAGCCGTTTTATTTTGCCGAATTAATTAACTGTTACCGTTTAAACTGGCAGACTGGTTTAAATGAGCCGAATAGTTCCTATGTTTCTCTTCCAGCTCGCGGAGAAATATGGCCCGGTCTTCACAGTCCATTTCGGGTCCCAGAAGGCCGTGGTGCTGACTGGCTACAAGGCGGTCAAAGAAGCACTTCAGAGCAACGCCGACGAATTTGTGGACAGGCCTGCGATCCCGATATTTGTCCAGATCCAAAATGGGAATGGTAACGGCGCTTGGGGCAACTTGTCCGTAATATTCGGGCTGTAGCCATGAAGCAGGGAGAAGGTGGCTGTTTGCAGAGATAACATTTGGGAAGTGTTGAAGGGAGCAAAATTTACACTTTTTCTTCAAGCGAATCCTCTTCTTTTTTTAAAAAAAACCCTGCTTGTGGGGTGGGATTGACCTCCTGAGGGAAAGTCCCCTAAGAGGTTTCGGGATCTAATAAAACAGGTATAGATTTCACACAAGGGTTAGCTATATCAGCGATCCCCCATCTTTTTGAGCCCGTGGGCACTTTTGGTATTCTGACACAGTGGTGGGTATAACCAAAAAATGGCTGCCAAAGGAGGCGGAGCCAACTTCAAGATGGCTGCCTCAGGAGGTGAGGCCAGTCACAAAATGGAAATACCCGGAGGTTCGTGGGGTGGAAGCTGACATTAGACAGCAATTCCCGCCAGCCCATTGTAGTGTGTTTTTTTGTAATCGGATAATATTTATGGCAGTAAAATGTGTCCAACTAAAGTTGCAAACCATTTCAAGATCTCACAGAATTACAGTTGATTTCTTGATTATGGAGATTTGATACTCCAGGAGCCAATGACTGCTTTGGTGTGGGCGACTCAAGGGCATCATACCCCATTGAAGTCCCTCCAAACCCCTCCACAAACCCCGCCCTCCTCAGACTCCACCCACAAATATCCAGGAATTTCCTAAACCAGAGTGGTCAACCTTAGTGCCAGCCCACCATCAGCAGTAACCTGACGGCTGTGTTCTGAACTGACCGTATAGTCTTCAAGGGCAGCTCTGCACGGAGGGAAAACTGCAGTAGTCAAGACGAAACATGGATGACTGATTGCGATCAGTGCACCTTTTGAAAGAAGGCTAATTTATCAAAATGTCTTCCTCAGGTGTGTTCTTCTCTTCCGGGGAAAAGTGGAGAATCTCCCGCCGGTTCACCATGTCAAGCATGCGGGACCTCGGGATGGGGAAGAAACTGATAGAGGGACGGATCTTGGAGGAACTCCATTACCTTACTGAGATGGTCAACTCTTTTAAAGGTGACTCGGGTCCCACAAGCCCCTGCTGCTACTTCCGGGGGCCAGACGCCTGCCCCGTTGCCCCCACGTTCACGTTTCCGTTCCTCATTCTTTTTCTTTTCCAGGCGAACCTTTTGAGTTACAATCCTTCAACACGGCCCCCACGAACATCACTTTCGCCATATTGTTCGGGGAGAGGTTCGATTACGACGACCCGACGTTCGTCACGCTGCTCAGACTGATCAATGAAGTGATGACCCTGCTGGGTGATCCGTTCTTACACGTAAGGAGGCTTGTCTGTCTGTTCCACTGGAGGGGTGGTGACGGTGATCTTCCTGTGGTGATTTTCCTGTTTGCTGTGGGTGGGCTTTGGAAATTATCTTGCCTACAGGGAAGAAAAATCAATGCTCCAGTTACATTGCTGATGATGCTTGAATGATAATGCTTCAACAGCTGAAAGACCACAAGCGGCACACTGATATAACCCCCAATGTTGCAATTAATTACCACACGCAAAAATTTAGAAGAAGAGTTTGGATTTATACCCGGCCTTTCTATCCTGTAAGGGGAATCACGGTGGCTTGCAAACTCCTTTCTTCACGCAACACGTGATTGATGAAAAGGAAACGTTTCTTCACACAATGTGTGATTGGTGTTTGGAATATGCTGCCACAGGAGGTGGTGATGGCCGCTCACCTGGATAACTTTAAAAGGGGCTTGGACAGATTGATGGAGGAGAAGTCGATCGATGGCTACCAATCTTGATCTGCTAGCATGTAAAAATCCTTGCATGTGAAAATCTAGCATATCAGGAAGGAAGAATAGCATATCGCCCTCCCTGATATGCTATTTTTCTTCATGCAGAGAGCTGGGATTCCCCCCCCCCCTTCAAAGGGCTTTCAAATGGGACTGTATAAATCCCTGAGTGACTCTGATATCAGAGGAGTGAAATGCATTGATTTGCTCTTGGTTTATTACTGTCTATCTCTGGAACTATGGTTTCCCAGAATATTACAGTTTATTGGTTTGGGAAAATGTTCGGCTGCTGGGTTGGCTGGTTGTAATTGATTTATGGTTGGTGCAACTCTTAAAATTCTGATATAACAGGCTGAAAAACCAATCCTTTCTCTGTTATATGTTAGGAGGAGGTGCTATCTCTCCCACCCTTTTGTTATATTGCCCCTTTTTAAAAACCACTTCTCCCCATACTTTCTGCTACTTTCCTTAATTGCACTTTTAATTCACATTTATAGTCCATGTCTGGACAAGTCCAAAGGTCTCCATTTGTTTCCAGGGAAATTCTTCGAAGAAACAGAGTCTGTTTCTGCACCGGGGGAAATCTTGAGTCCTCTTTTCTGAAATGTTATTTTCCGATGAATAGCCATCTGACAGGAGTGCTTTGGTTGTGTGTTCCTGCATTGCAGGGGGTTGGACTTGATAGCCCTTGGGGTCCCTTCCAACAGTATGATTCTATATGGACATTGCCAAAACTACAGCTGTTCAATGTATTGTCGAAGGCTTTCACGGCCGGAATCACTGGGGTGCTGTGTGGTTTCAGGGGTTGTATGGCCGTGTTCAGATCCTCTGAAGATGCCAGCCACAGATGCAGGCGAAACGTCAGGAGAGAATGCTGCTAGAACACGGCCATACAGCCCGGAAACCACACAGCACTACAGCTGTTCCTCTACGCAACTAAAATAGTGGAGCTCAAGTTAGAGACCACATTAGATGGGAAGTCACTACTTCGGCCTGTTGTCTTGGATGGTTTTCCCCCTTGAAGAGCAATTACCCGATTCCTTTCGGAGAAGGATTTTTAATAATTGCTACGGTTATTTTCAGAGGTCTGATCTGTTGGGATGTTTTCCTGTGTAAGAGCCCTTGTTCATATCAGTGGGGTTGACCCCTAAAACTTTCCCGATGCCTTACATAATCACTTTATCTTTATCAGCTAGCTACATCCAAGTCCAGCAGCACCTTC
This sequence comes from Sphaerodactylus townsendi, assembly GCF_021028975.2. NCBI lineage: Eukaryota > Metazoa > Chordata > Lepidosauria > Squamata > Sphaerodactylidae > Sphaerodactylus > Sphaerodactylus townsendi. Next base: position 147,374,022 of record NC_059428.1, read on the forward strand.
GATGCCGACGAGATTGTTTGGCTTAGCCTTTTGCTGCTAAGATAATGTTTCTTGGCATTCTTTCCGAGAACTTTCCAGAGAAACTTAATGAATTATGTTTGTATATGTTAACAGCTGCCGGAGTGTTAATAGCAGTGAGTTGGAAGACTGAGCGCTGCCCAAATATAGAAACTGGGGAGGGTAAAGTAAGAGAAAACTGGCAGATTTTGTAAACAGAAAGTCACAATGTGAGTCTGACAAGAAAAGGGAAGCATTTTTTTTTAGCACACGAGGCTGAATCAGTCATGGAAATATATTAACAGTTAAGGTTATAAGTATTTGTTAAATTGATATTTATCAGTGGGTATTAATGAAATCATCTAAGAATAGGATTCTAGGTGGGATAAAATAAGACTCTCAAAGTGGCATTATGTTTATATGTTAAGTTGTTAGAATATTAAGTTCCATTCTGTTGTTGTGTTTTAGTTTTAAGGTTAGGGTTTTTTTTGTGTATTATTCTTCTGTTATTTTTCCCGCTTTTCTGTTAATTATCTTCTTCTTTTGTCTAATTATACTGAGAAAATCAATACAAATATTTTTTTAAAAAATATTATCGCTTATATCCCCCCAAAATAAAAATATTTTGCGGGTTATAAGCAATAATCCCTCTAATCCCTCTGTTCCCTCTAAGGAGCAGCAGTGGCGTAGTGGCTAAGAGCAGTGACTAAGAGCAGGTGCACTCTGATCTGGAGGGACCGGGTTTGATTCCCAGCTCTGCCGCCTGAGCTGTGGAGGCTTATCTGGGGAATTCAGATTGGCCTGTGCCCTCCCACACACGCCAGCTGGGTGACCTTGGGCTAGTCACAGCTTCTCGGAGCTCTCTCAGCCACACCTACCTCACAGGGTAGTTTGTTGTGAGGGGGGAAGGGCAAGGAGATTGTAAGCCCCTTTGAGTCTCCTACAGGAGAGAAAGGGGGGATATAAATCCAAACTCTTCTTCTTCTTCTTCATGCTTCCGTGCCACTGGATGAAAACTCGCTGTCGCTGAGCGGAACTGAGCCGCTAGAAATAACTTTACCTGTTGGGCAGCTCATGGTCGAACAGCTTACCAGGAACATTGGATATAAGCCATGTATCTAACAAAGGGACCTCAGCCTCTTAAAAGCTTATACCCAGAAAATGTGGTTGGTTTCTTAAGGGGCTCCTGGACAAAATCTATTCGTTTTATTATGGACCAGCATAGCTATCTTGACAGTCCTTTTATTTACGTTTTATTTACGTTTTATTTATGCAGAGCGGTGTGTTTCTTTTTCAGTTATTCAATTTCTTCCCGTTCCTCGGGTTCCTTCTCAGACCCCACAAGACCATTTTGAGGAGAGTCGAAGAGACCTGTGTCATCCTGAGGAAACATATCCAAGCTAGCAAACAAACGATCAATGCAAACTACTTACGGAGCTACACCGATGCTTTGCTCTTCAGGCAGCAGGAGGTAATTGCCGTTTTATTGTTTTTAGCTGACCGGCCGAAGTCGGTGTGGATTAAATGTATAAGGGCAGCGCGAAATCGCGTCCCAAATCTTGTACCTCAACCCACCCCGTGGAGTTTGCAAAGTGGAATAAAAGAGTCGAGATTGGAAGTCAAATCCTAAAAACCGGATACCGTTCGAGATCCACTCTCCCTGACTTCTCAGCTTACCAATTACAAGAAGGAGATGAAGTGGCCAGGGTCTTTTTGTGTGCCTCCCAAACCCTGATGCTATCTGGCTGCCAAATGTGACATAAGAAACCCATCCCTGGCAGGAAGTATTTCCATCCATTGCAAACCTGCTGTTAGTGGCAGGAAGATCTGGTGGGTTGTGCAGAGGAGTCTTGAAACATCTGCCCACCAGCCGTGTCTGGCTGTGGCTAATTTGTCAGATTTTATGGTTAATTCTGTAAACAGCCCGGAGTGTCTTTTAGGTTGGAAAGGTGGGGTAGAATCATAGAGATGGAAGAGACCCCAAGGGCCATCAAGTCCAACCCCCTGCAATGCAGGAACACACAAGCAAAGCACTCCTGACAGATGGCCATCCAGCCTCTCTTTAAATCCTCCAAAGAAGGAGACTCCACCACACTCCAAGGTAGTGCATTCCACTGTCGAAGGAATAGCCCTGTCAGGAAGAATTTCCTGAACGTTTAGGTGGAATCTCTGTTCCTTCACCTTGAACCCATGACTCCTGGTCCTAGTCTGCAGAAAACAAGCTTGCTCCCTCACCAACATGACATCCCCTAAGAGAAATATCTGCTGTGAAACATGGCTATCATGTCGCATACTTAACCTTCTGCCCCAAACCGGCATCCCCAGCTCCCTAAGTCTCTCTTCCTTGTAGGGCATGGATTCCGAACCTTTGACCATTTTGGTTGCCCTCCTCTGAACTTGTTCCAGTTTGTCAATGTCCTTCTTGGATTGTGGTGCCCAAAATGGTAAACAATATTCCGGGTGAGCTGTAACTAATGCAGAATAGAGAGGTACAATTACATCCCTCGATCTAGACCAGTGGTGGCGAACCTTTGGCACTCCAGATGTTATGGACTACAATTCCCATCAGCCCCTGCCAGCATGGAAAGTTCTACGCCACCGGGATTCTTTGCCACCGCCGCCGCCGCGGATACACCCGCCGCCAGCCCAGAGGTGCATTACTTGAGGAATTCGCTGCGTGCATTGGCCCCTCACGAAGCTCCGTCCAAACCCCAATTGCACCCTCCTGCCCCCAAAATGTGACCCCTGTTTTCCCCTCTTTCCCAAATTGGGATCAGCTTCACCCCTAATCCAAGCTTTTTTTCCTCCCTGACCCTGTCTATTGGACAGCAGTTGTGTTGAAGGAACAGGAGGGATAGATGTTATTGTAATATTGCAAGGGTGTCTGGACTGAACAGAAGGGGTGCCCGAAGGAAGAAGCAGAGTATAATTCTCCTTGACAGGGCTATGTCCATAATCCCGAACACATAACGTGAAGACGCAGATCTGGGAAACGGGCCCTCTGCCCTCTGCCCCGCCATGCCGCCCCTTGACGCCGGCTCTGCCTGTCACCCATGCGATTTCCAACCCCGAGCTCATGCGTACACTTCTTGTTCGAAGGAAACAAAGAAAGCCATGAGCATGTTCCACGACGCAAACGTCCTGGCATCGGTGCTCGACCTCGTCATGGCCGGGACCGAGACGACAGCCACAACACTGCAGTGGGCTATTTTGCTGATGATGAAGTACCCCGAAATTCAGTGTAAGCGATCGTATTTGTTTGCCAGGTCTGATGCTGGTGCGTTTTGATTTATGAAGGGTGTTGCTCTCCAATCATATCAATTCGAGTCCCGATCTTAAAAATCTACAAGATTTTTCACTGTCTTTCAAGAGTCAAAGTTTCCATTGAAGCCGCCCCTTCATCTATATCTCTTCCAGATGATTGGAGGAGATTTCATAGAATCATAGTGTTGGAAGAGACCCCAAGGGCCATCTAGTCCAACCCCACAATTAAAGCACTCCTGACAGATGGCCATCCAGCCTCTCTTGAAAAACCTCCAAAGAAGGAGACTCCACCACACTCTGGGTTAGTGCATTCCACTGTCGAACAGCCCTGACTGTCAGGACGTTCTTCCTGATGTTTAGGTGGAATCTTTTTCCCCTCACCTTGAACCCATGACTCCTGGTTCTAGTCTCTGGAACAGCAGAAAACAACATGACATCCCTTCAACTATCTACACATGGCCATCATGTCACCCCTTAACCTTCTCTTCGCCAAACAAAACATCCCCAGCTGCCTAAGTCTCTCCTGGTAGGGCCTGGATTCCAGACCTTTGACCATTTTGGTTGCCCTCCTCTGGACCCGTTCCAGCTTGTCAATATCCTTCTTGAAATGCGGTGCCCAGAACGGGACACAATATTCCAAGTGAGGTCTAACCAGTGCAGAATAGAGAGGTACAATCTTGACACTATACTCCTATTGATACAGCCCAAAATCGCATTGGCTTTCTTGGCCGTCACGTCACACTGCTGACTCATATTCAGTTTGTGGTCTACTAAGACTCCCAGATCCCTTTCACATGTAATTTGCAAAGATCTAATTTCTATTAACTGTTAGACATATTTGGGACTCGCATTCTCTTTACTAAAATGAGTTTTGAACTGGTTTTTTTTAAAAAAAATGTAACTTTGAACAGTGGTTTAATCCAGTTTTATGGCGTTTACTTTTTTTTAATTGTCCATTTTTTATAATGGCCCTTGGCTTTGTGCAATAAAATTGAACCGAACTGCAAAGAAGGGCGTCAGCGGGAAGAGGTGCACAATGCGAAATGTGACCAACTTTACTCGAGAAATAGTGTGTGGGGAGGGGGTATTTATCTTTTTGCTCCAAGCCACAGCTAACCTCTGGTGACCCCATAGAGCTTTCAAGGCAAGAGATGTTTGGAGGAGCCCTACACCTTTAACCACTACTCCACATTGTCTCTCGAGAAAAGTTCAGGGGCAGAAAATTAGCATCTGTGGTGATCTGTAGTTTACACCTAAGTTTCTCTCCTCTAGCTGTGTTAGCACATAAAAAACACAATCGTTCGCAAGTGGGTTTTGCTGTTCCGCACAGTAAAATCCAGCTGCATTGGAACTGGATTGAAAGTGCATTATTCTGCAGGTGCAGAAGGGGTCCGAGAGAGGTTTTTGGGTCCACTTTTCATGTACTTTTCCTGTCTTCTTTAAAAATTCCTGTTGCAAAGGTGACATGATTGTAGAAGGAGGAGGATTTCTCCCCCCCCCCCCACCCCCCGCTCTTCTGCAGGTAAAGTCCAGGAAGAAATCAAGACCGTCCTGGAACCCGGGCGCCTGCCGACCTTTGACGACAAGAAGCGCCTGCCCTTTTCCAATGCAGTGATCCACGAGGTGCAACGCTTCGTCAACCTCCTGCCACAGGTGCCGCGCTGCACTGCCGTGGACACGCACTTCCGTGGCTATTTCATCCCCAAGGTACGAGGGGGGTCCGTCAACGGGGGAGGGGACCTCCCCTGAACAAGAGAAACTCATTCCCCTGCAGCTGTGCGCTCGCTTGTCACCAAAGTCTCTGACCTTCCCCTTCCGCTTACGAGCCAGTGTGGCATAGTGGCTAAGAGCAGGGGCACTCTGACCTGGGGAGCCGGGCTTGATTCCCCATTTGGCCATAGAGAAGTCCCCCAAACGGATGCTGTTCCTGCCTGTGTAACCTCAGCTTGTGGGTTCTGTGGGGCAGAACTTGCAATGAGTTTGCAACCACAATTTTTAAAAACAAAATGGTTTACTTTCTTAACACATAACATATAACATCAACATTTAACATCACACTTCAAGGTCCTGTTCAGGTTGCATTTTCAAGTCCTTCTAGTTACAGTCTTCTGATATTGCCAAGTCCAATTCTTCTCTGCAAGTGGGTTGGCTCCTGAAGACTCCAAGGGCTTGAGGAACAGGATTCAACATGATGAAGGTTTCCAGGAGAACTCTCACCCATTACAAACACAAAAAGAAACCCTTAACAAGGTGTTAAGGGCTTATACAACCAAGGTCCGAGTCTGGCAGCCTTGTCTCCTCCAACTACATGAGGTCTGCTGCAGCCTCTTGCTGCTTTGAGTCTCCACCCGTTACTGGGTCAACCCATTCTGAGGATGGGGGTTACACCTGCATTGCCCTATTGAATTTTATCCTTTATCCTGTCTGTTTTCACCTTTAGGGAACCACGGTGATCCCTTCGCTCAGCTCTGTGCTTTTGGACGACACTCAGTGGGAGACCCCTGACCAGTTCAACCCCGACCATTTCTTGGACGCAGACGGCAACTTCGTGATGAAAGAGGCTTTTCTAGCTTTCTCCACAGGTAACTCATAGAATCATAGGGCTGGACGAGACCCCCAAGGGCCATCCAGTCCAACCCCCTGCCATGCAGGGACACCCTGCCATGTCATAAGAGGGACACTTTGAGATGGAGCAGGGCTGGGCTGGGGTTCTACCGAGGGGGCGGGTTTGCCCCAGCCCATAATTTTTTTGTTAAAAAGACTTCTTTTACATTGGTCATAGAATCATAGAGTAGGAAGAGGCCACCAGTCCAACTTCAACCAATAAGAAAAAGATCAGAACAAAACACTGGCAAAAAAACCCCCCAATCTATCTGATCAGAAATCTGCATGATAGACCCAAAAAGGAAAACATGACATTTTTAGGGAGTTTTAAATGAACGTGCATTAAATGTTGAAACAAATATAACAATAGAACTACCACTACTGTTGCACTCTGGCTATAACTAATATTTCAAATACGTGTATCTATATACATGAGTTTACATCATTGTTCATATGTTTTATATATTTCATTGGTTGTAAATACAATCATCCAACCGGTAAGTTCAACTTATTTTTAACAATTATAACAAATAAACCATATTAATTCAGGTAAGTATTTAGTTCATACTCTCCCATCAATTCAGCATCCTTAAGGTAAGTCTGTATGTATTCAATGATAAACTCATGTATATAGATATACGTATTTGAAATATTAGTTATAGCCAGAGTGCAACAGTAGTGGTAGTTCTATTATTATTAATATTGACTGTTGCACCCCCTTTTCTTATGTGAAACAAATATAACGGCAATCCCTCACAACATAGGTGCATGAACCCACACAGCTTAATGAAGTGAATATCAGCTAATCAACTAACCAAATAAAGATATACGTAGAAACATATTTTAAACCTATAAAATAGAAAAAGCAGATTACTCCATGAGGGGAGCTGGACAGCAAAACTATACATTACGCTCACCTGTTGGACTTCTGTTTAAAACATAGGTGTCAAACTCACGGCCCTCCAGATGTTACGGACTACAGTTCCCATCATCCCCTGCCAGCATGGTGCTCGCAGGGGATGATGGGAACTGTAGTCCATAACATCTGGAGGGCCGCAAGTTTGACACCTGTGGTTTAAAATATGTTTATATGTATTTATTTATTTGGTTAGTTGATTAGCTGATGTTCACTGCAAAGTGGATTGAAAGTGCATTATTCTGTGTGTGCGGAAGGGGCCTAAGTCTGGTCTCAGCAGGCAGAGAGTTCCACCTGGCCAGAGAGTTCCAGCACTGACAAAGTCGAGACGCGCTGGATGCGTTGGGGGCTGGGGACTATCACTAGCCCACCTCCAGGGGACCATAATGTCCTGTAAGACTGATACGGGGAAAGGTGGTCCCAAAGGTACGAGGGTCCCAGCCCCACATTTTTCACTGAGGCTTAAGGCAGATAACAAATCAGCAAATTAATCCGGGAAGTCTTCAACTCCCCAAGGGAGCAGCAGTGGCGCAGGAGGTTAAGAGCTCATGCATCTAATCTGGAGGAACCGGGTTTGATTCCCAGCTCTGCCGCCTGAGCTGTGGAGGCTTCTCTGGGGAATTCAGATTAGCCTGTACACTCCCACACACGCCAGCTGGGTGACCTTGGGCTAGTCACAGCTCCTCAGAGCTCTCTCAGCCCCACCCACCTCACAGGGTGCTTGTTGTGAGGGGGGAAGGGCAAGGAGATTGTAAGCCCCTTTGAGTCACCTGCAGGAGAGAAAGGGGGGATATAAATCCAAACTCCTCTTCTTCTTCTTCTTCAAATTAATCCGTGGAGTCTTCAACTCCCAATTCTGTTACCTGCCGCACCATGTTTCATGAAAATTCTGTGCTGGGGTTTGGGGTCGTTTCAGGCCGCCGAAACTGCCTGGGCGAAAGTTTGGCCAAGATGGAGCTCTTCCTCTTCTTCGTGGGCTTGTTCCAGAAGTTTTCCTTTCGGCCCCCGCCGGGATCCACAGAGTCCAGCTTGGACATTGGCCCCGTGCCGGGGTTCACCCTGCGCCCCCGGCCGCAGATGACCTGTGCCGTGCCCTGTGACTAAGCCCCACTGATCGAAAGGTTGGGATTTGGGCCCGTCGACGTTGCGCTGAGATGAGAGAGACCCTTTCGGTGTGAGTCGTGGGGGATTCTGGGACGGGGTGTCCTACCGCAGCAAACCTTTGCTTCACGTGGCATTGTGGGTTTTCCGGGTTGGCCCTGATCGAGTGGTTTCTGCTCCTAACGTCCCGCCCGGATCTATGACTGGCATGTCACCTTAGGATGTGTTTCTCTCCATGGCATTGTGAAATACCTCTGAAGACACAGCCATAGATGTGGACGAAACAGTAGGAGCAGAAACTACCAGACCACAGTCGCACAGCCCGGAAAACCCACAACGTCCAATCGATTCCAGCTGCAAAAGCCTTGGACAATACATCGAACGCCACTACGGGGAGGAAACGTTCCAACAGGCCCAGAAACGTATCCCGGTGTGAAGATGCCAACCGTAGATGCAGGCGAAACGTCAGGAGCAAAAACTACCAGACCACAGCCACGCAGCCCAGAAAACCCACGGCACCCAGTTGATTCCAGTCGTGAAAGCCTTCGACAAAACTTTTCTTCACTCCTCCTTTGCACAACCGCCTCGCGCTTTGAAAACACTCGATGCAACGGATGTCGTCAACAGTTGCCTTGTCCCCAGTTCTGAAGCTGCTCTTGGGAGGAATGTCGGCACCTCCCGTCTTTCATTTCTGTTTGTCGTTGTAAGCGGTTCCAGTTTCCTCGATTCCATCTCGAGAGTTCCTAATTTTTTTGTCCTGCAGATTCTTTAATGGTACTTAAACGTTGTACGTGCAAACAAAACAAAACCATTGCGCAAGAATGTTAACAGGAATCAGTTTGCTCAACATTGAAAGCAGTGTGGAAAGTAAGGCTCGCCGATTTGATTGGGGGGGGGGGTTTACAACATTTAGCAACACCCTGCCCCCCCCAGCAGGCCATATCTCGTGCAAGAGTGTTGCAGGACAGAAATATAACTGAAGATATATATATATTTATTTGCTTATATATATATTTGCTTATATACATGCTCTCTCAACCTCTTTGCAAGCGGAAAATGCCTCGTATGCATTTGAGAGGCACAGAATTCCCACCATTGTCTGATGCAAAGTCTTTGTGTCATCCTTCAATACACACACACACACACAAAAACCACTTTACAACTGGTGGATCAGCCCTGAAATGATGCTGCTAAGCTACTGTGGAAGCTGATTCTTTTGGGACGGTGAACAGCGGGGAAACAAAATGCAAATAGTGTAAAAGGAAGTACCATAATGCAGAACTTCTAAGCAAAAACCTCTGTGCTATTTCTAGATAAAAGGACCTATTATATACAGTATACATAATACTGATCTGCTTGCATGTTTCCCAAATAAAGACTGAAAGGGTTTTTTTTCTCCTGAAAGAAGCCGGGTGCGTGCCAGATTTCTCTGTGCTCACGATCAGAAGTCGTTCGGGGTTTATACTTTGGTGCACCCTTTTCTCGGAGCCGTTGGCCCGCTGAATTATCCCATCTCTGGCTCCCTCAATGGCAGAGACAGATTCCTAGACAGGATTCGAAGCCACATCGGGCGACCAGATGGAAATTGCTTTGTTTGTTACGCATTAATCTTATGGGATCTTAATTCCAGTTATCTTCATCTTAATTGATCTTAATAATGGTTATGGAAATGGTTGTGTTAATTACATGTTAATCTGGGGTTGCCGTGAGCCAATTGTAATTTGTAAATCTTCTTCAGAGCTTAGGGCCAGCTTCCATAATTTCCCTCTCCACTGGTTTCTCCTCCCAACAGCCCTGGGAGGTAGGCTGGGCTGACAAAGGACAACTGGCCCAGGATCTTTCATGATGGGCAGGAAATTTGAACCCAAAACCCCAGGCCCAGGAAATTAGCCAGTGTGTCACCCCCCTGTTCTAGCCAAATTGGGATTTTAGGGAGTGCCCCGGATCCATAAAAAGGCATTCAAAGTGCTTCACATCCCCTACAACAGACCTATAAGGTAGGCCAGTATTATAGTTTAGATTCGGAACGTTTTGCTTCAGGCCACCCCAGCGAATTCCTGGCAGAGATGAAGCTTAAACTGCCCTCCTCTCAGACAGCAGCATGCCCTCTCCAAATTGGATTTTGACTTGGCTTCCACCTCCATTTTGATCTTCAAAGCAGCCTTGCAAGGTAGGTTCAACTGGGAGACAGTGATTGGTCCGAGCTCACCTGGAGAGCACTTGCGACTGAGCAGGGATTAGAACTCAGCTCTCTGGCCCCCTAACCACTGTGTCAGGCTTCTTAGAATCTGGGTACCCCACAAGTGAAGGGAATGGATTTGATAGCTTGCCAACGCCGCTAAGACGCAGGGATCCCTGACCTTTGGCAAGTGAGTGGTGAGCTCAAAACGACGGCCGCGTGGGCCAAGCAAACAGAATATCGCTCTGCTTGCACCCACTGGGAAGAAGGACAAACTGGAGGGGGAGAAGAGCCACACGCTGACGAAAGAAAGCCAAGCTTACCAGTCCTTCTCCATTGGAAAACCTTTTCATTTGAAAGAAGGCCACCTATAACAAACCTGACCTTATAATAACCTTTCCCTCTTGCTGAAAACCTCACAGGGTGCCAAGGGAAGTGCTGGTGGGCACCATGTTAGGGGAGCGAGCTTTAATGTGCATTGGTTAGATTTCACCTGGGATATTGTGTCCAGTTCTGGGCACCGCAATTTAAGAAGGATATTGACAGGCTGGAAGGGGTCCAGAGGAGGGCAACCAAAATGGTCGAAGGTCTGGAATCCAGGCGCAACGAGGAGAGACTGAGGGAACTTGAGATGTTTAGTTTGGTGAAGAGAAAGTTAAGAGGTGACATGATAGCCATATTCAGATTTTGGAAGGGATGTCATGTTGGTAAGGAAGCAAGCTTGTTTTCTGCTGCTCCAGAGACTAGGACCAGGAGTCGTGGGTTCAAGGTAAAGGAAAAGAGATTCCACCTAAACATCAGGAAGAACTTCCTGACAGTCGGCTGTTCAACAGGGGAATGCACTACCTTGGAGGGTGGTGGAGTCTCCTTCTTTGGAGGTTTTTAAAGAGAGGCTGGATGAACATCTGTCGGGAGTGCTTTGATTGTGTGTTCCTGCATTGCAGGGGGTTGGACTGGATGGCCCTTGGGGTCTCTTCCAACTCTATGATTCTATGTCTGCTTTAAGGCTGCAGGGGAAATATTAACTTGCTCACGTCTCCCTGGACTCTTTCTGCCGGGGGCCTTATCGGGGCTCGCAGGTCCTCCGCTGCCCTTCTGCGGTATTCACACGTGAGTGGTTTGCTTTGCGGGCTTCCTCGACGTTGCAAGTTGCTCTGCCCCTGGCTCGTTCTTAGCCCACACAGACGCCACGGGCCACGAGACTCTCTGGAACCGCGCATGCAAATGCGCCACACGGTGAGAAACAGGCCCGCCTGGTTTTCCCTCCTGGTTTTGGTCTCCCCGGGAGGAGGGGTGGCGTGTCACGTAGCCGTGGGGAAGCAGAGGACAGAGCTATAATTTGGCTGGCAGCCGTGTGAAGGCGCCTGGCGGGAGAGGCAAACGTTAGCAGGTGAGGCAGGATCCGGAGCGATTCATTGCCGATGCAGCCGGGGGCTGGGGGAAGTTCGTTCACAGGAACCGGTTTGTTTTCCTTCCACCTTTTCGGGGTAAGACCAGGAATCCAGCCTGGCGAGCAAGAGGGCCATTTCAACTGCCTGCGACTGGCATCCTCTGCAGAAACGCCGAAGGTCGACTTTGGAAACTGGGACGCGCCTCTGCCTGTTGCAAACACCCGTCGCCCTGTTTCGGAGTCAGGTCGGAAAGAGGCTGAAAACAGCCATGTTGTCCGAAACCTGGAATTGTGAGATTGTGGGGGAAAGGCCTGCAAGTTGCAGCTGACTTGTGCTTTTCAAGGCAAGAGACGGAACAGGTTGGTTTGTGGTTTCTGGACTCTGCTTAACAATCTTGGTCTTTCGTGGTGGTCTCCCATCCACGTGCCAACCCGGGCCAATCCTACTTAGCAGTCAAGAACTGATGAGATCATGCTTGTGTAACCTCTATCTCTGGGTTCTGTGGGGCAGGACTTGGAATGAGTTTGCAACAACAAAATTTTAAAAAACAAAATGGTTTACTTTCTCAACATATAACATCAACATTTAACATCACACTTCAAGGTCCTGTTCAGGTTGCATTTTCAAGACCTTATATTTACAGTCTACTGATACTGCCAAGTCCAATTCTTCTTTGCAAGTGAGTTGGCTCCTGAAGACTCCAAGGGCTTGATGAACAGGATTCAACATGATGAAGGTTTCCAGGAGAACTCTCACCCATTACAAACATAAAAACCCCTTAACAAGGTATTAAGGGCTTATACAACCAATGTCCGAGTCTGGTAGCCTCGTCTCCTCCAGACTACATGAGCTCTGCAGCCTCTTGCTGCTTTGAGTCTCCACCCCTTACTGGGTCAACCCATTCTGAGCATGGGGGTTACACTTGCTTTTAACATCCAGTTCAGAGCTCTTAATTTATAGGGTCAAGGTAACTTGGAAGCAACTTGGTGGCACATTGCACAGACACAGTATCTGCTGGTATGATTCATAGAATCATGGAAGAGACCCCAAGGGGCCATCCAGTCCAACCCCCTGCAATGCAGGGACACACAATCAAAGCACTCCTGACAGATGGCCATCCAGCCTCTCTTGGAAAACCTCCAAAGAAGGAGACTCCACCACACTCCAAGGTAGTGCATTCCACTGTCGAACAGCCCTGACTGTTCAGGAAGTTCTTCCTGATGTTTAGGTGGAATCTCTTTTCCTGCACCTTGAATCCTTTACTCCGTGTCCTAGTCTCTGGAGCAGCAGAAAACAAGCTTGCTCCCTCTTCAACATGGCATCCCTTCAAATATCTAAACATGGTTATCATCCCCCCCCCCCCCTTAACCTTCTCTTCTCCAGACCAAACATCCACAGCTCCCTCAGTCTCTCCTTGCAGGGCATGGATTCCAGACCTTTGACCATTTTGGTCGCCCTCCTCTGGACCCGTTCCAGCTTGTCCATATCCTTCTTAAATTGCGGTGCCCAGAACTGTACACAGTAGTCTAGGCTTGGGGACATGGATGGAAAAGACTAGTCCAAGTCTACTCTTTGGCCTTTGATCAGCACCAAACCCTCCGCTCCCAAGCGTCAAAAATCATGCCGAGGAGGCCTCTGTGCAGACCGGTTTGGCCACGGGTCTTTCCACAGCACCAAAGATAAACTTGTGTTTGATCGAGTGGGGCGAAAGGCGTTTGCCAGGAAAATATCACCGGCTTGGGAACGGTAGCGGCAAACCCTTTCCGGCAGCAGGCCATGTTCCAAAGGGCACCAGGATCCGGCAGCCGACCCATATAACAGAGCAAAGTCCCTTTGCGCTCCTGTGCATCCATTCAACTTCTGATTTTCCAACCCATGAAGGAATAACGTTTCTTTTATAGCAAAGGAACGCAGCGGCCCTTCCTCCAGCTCTAAAGAGACGGACGTTCGCATCCCGGGAGACTAAATTTCACATTATGTGCCCGAGCCTTTTAAAAATCCCATTATGTAAAGGAAAAAAAGAGCAGTGGTCAGAGCAAACTTGAATCACAACAGGCAGCAGCATGAACATCAACCTGGGGAGGCAGCCTGTCTGATGGAGAAGTGGAACGGAAGACGCCGTGTGAGTTCCACGGATGGGGAAAATAGCCGGGATGGGGGAATTGATTTCAGATTGGGGAAATTATATGGGGAGGGGGGGGAGAGCAAAACCAGCCCTTAGCCAGAGCTCTCCGATCTATTTGGATCAGAACTCTGTTTCGTAGGGGAAAGAAACATGGGGAGAAGCGGTGCCTCACCTGCGTAACAAGGCATTCGGCCCCATTGCTAAGGACTGTGCTTCCAATTGGCCCTTTTCGTGCACTCAGCATGGAAGTGCCCCCAATATACTGCAAGTCAAAGACGATACCTCTCTAGCAACATTCTACAAGACCGGGATAGACAACTGGCTGATTGCGGGCAAGATCCATCCACCTCTTCCGTTCTGGTTTAGCTTTTTTTTTTTATGTACCAGTTTTATTCATTCATTCATTCATTCATTTATTGCACTTATATCCCACCAAACTCCCATAGGACTGAGGGCGGCTTACAGATAAAAGCATATGAAACAATACAGTACAATTATAGATAGACAGACAGACACACACACACATTTAAGCATTATAAACTTTAAAAACAGATTACAAAAGATGAGAAGAAAAAAATTACCTGGGGGCATAAAAAACAGATGCACGCACCGTATCCAGATGAGAAGGAGAAGAAGAGTTGGATTTATACCCCCCTTCTCTCCTGTAAGGAGACTCAAAGGGGCTTACAATCTCCTTTCCCTCCCCCCCCTCAACAAACACCCTGTGAGGGGGTGGGGCTGAGAGAGCTCCGAAGAGCTGTAACTAGCTCATGGTCCCCCAGCTGGCACATGTTGGAGTGCACAAGCTAATCTGATTCACCAGATAAGCCTCCACAGCTCAAGTGAGGGGGGAATCAAACCCGGTTCTCCAGGTTAGAGTGCACCTGCTCTTAGCCACTACACCACGCTGGCTCTCTAGGACCAGAAATTATTTCAGAAAAAGGGATGCCCGGCTGTCGGGAGCAAAAGGATTCACGCAAGGAAACATCGCAGCGGGATGTGATTTTTGCCTGTGCGGCTTCCACAAAACAGACGAGTGTTCAAATCCGCACCTCTGATGAGCCGCTTTGGCTCTTGAAAGCTGAGACCCTGGGACTCTTGTTGGGCTGAATACAGTGGCACTATTACATCCCTACTGGACTCGAACCTTGCTCACAATCCTTTGTGCTCCCTGAGCGTGGGTGGCTTTGCCACAAGGTGGCGCCAACTTTACTTAGAAAAGGGTCACAATCTCCAGAAACGTCTCAGTCCAGAGTTGGCAACCCCGATTCCTCTCCCGGCCACCCCTCCCGTCTTCCAAATGCAGATCCCCCCCTGCCCCCGCCTGTGCTTCAAGGTGCCAGTGGATGATGAATTGCAGGTTTTCAGAAGATGATGCTATCAGCCCATGGGCACCGTGGCGTGTGCTCGTTCCCCTTCTGCGACCAGTGAAACGTGTCTCACGGGTTTTTTTGTCCTGTTTGAAACTTGTTGGGCTGCATGTCAGAGGGATGCTAGGAAATGTGCCACAATTCTCCCATTTTATTCAGCTGTAAGTTCTCTCGCAAACAAGTGTTCATCGCTCTCCACCCGTAGTGAATTTGAACTCCAGAGTCAGAGCTAGTTTTGTTTATCTATCCAGTCATTCAGCTAGAATCATAGAGTTGGAAGAAACTACAAGGGCCATCCAGTCCAACCCAGCGCCATGCAGGAACACATAATCAAAGCATTTATATCCCAATTTCTCTCCTGAAAGGAGACTCAAAGGGGCTTACAAACTCCTTCCCCCACCCCCACAACGAAAACCCTGTGAGGTAGGTGGGGCTGAGAGAGCTCTAAAGAACCGTGACCAGCCCAAAGTCACCCAGCTGGAGTGTGTTGAAGTGCACAAGCTAATTTAGTTCACCAGATAAGCCTCCACGGCTCAAGTGGCAGAGCGGGGAGTTAAACCCAGTTCTCCAGATTAGAGTGCACCTGCTCTTAACCACTACCCCACGCTGAGGAGGGAAGGGACCTCACAAGGGCATAATGCCGTAAAGCCCACCCTGCAGAGCAGTCCTTTTCTCCAGGAAACAGATCTCTGTTGCGTGATGGTCAGTTGTAATTCCATTTGGAGGCAGGCAACTCTACCAGGAGAGAGTGTTTCATTTGGGGGAGGAAAAAAAATACTTCTTTGTTGTCAGACTTAGGCAGTATTCTGAGGCTTGGAGCTTTGCCAATCGGCCCGGAGAAATCCAGGAAGTGCGTGGCTGGAGAGCTTACGGAGGACTTCAGGGGAGGTGTAGCCAGGGGGCCCGAATGCACACGGGGCCGGTTGCTCCCATCCTGGCTGGAATCTCTCTGGGCCGGTCTTCTGCTGTAGGACATTGTGGCCTTTCGAAATAGCCAGGGTGGTGCATGAGCCAAAGGGAAGGGGGGACAGATACAAAGGGGCCTTGCGAACCGTGTCCAAACGTTGGCTGCTGGCCAGAGGCACAACCCCACAAGCCGAGGAAGGAGCTGGATCGAAAGGGACGCACACAGAGAGGCCAAGACACCTAGAAGAGAAGAAGAAGAAGAGTTTGGATTTATATCCCCCCTTTCTTTCCTGCAGGAGACTCAAAGGGGCTGACAATCTCCTTGCCCTCACAACAAACACCCTGTGAGGTAGGTGGGGCTGAGAGAGCTCCGAAAAGCTGTGACTAGCCCAAGGTCACCCAGCTGGCGTGTGTGGGAGTGTACAGGCTAATTTGAATTCCCCAGATAAGCCTCCACAGCTCAGGCGGCAGAGCTGGGAATCAAACCCAGTTCCTCCAGATTAGATACACGAGCTCTTAACCTCCGACGCCACGGCTGCTCCTACCTGTTGCTTTGGCGGGACACGGGCGTTTCTGGGAGGGAGACCCTCCACCAAAAGCTGTGGGCGGAATCTGAGAGTTAACAACCACCGAGGCTGCTCAGTTTCTGAGATCAGGCTCGCGTGGGCCATCCAGGCCAGGGCAAGAGATTGACAGGGGTGGTTTGCCACCCTGGACTTCCTTGGTGGTCTCCCATCCAAGGACTAACCAGAACCAACCCTACTTAGCTTCTGCGATCTGGTGAGATCAGTCTAGTCTGCATCATCCAGGTCAGGGCAGCCATTTTCCCAGTCCAAGAGATGAATCCTCACAGCCAACCCAAGTCAGCTTCTCTGAAGCAACTTTGTTTACTTAGGGAATTTGTACATTTCCAGCAGTTTACGAGGTTGTTTTTTTTTTAAAAAAAAAAACCCTTATAAAAGCACACCATCCTACATTATCGATATAAAAAACCAAAACAAGTCTTGAAAAATAAGCCAAGGGCACCGAAACCATATAAAACCAGCGCTGAGCCACCCTAAAGGAAATCAGTAAAATGTATCTCAGACTTTATCAGACAGGGCCGTGAGCTGTTCTTCCAAGGAGGTTGGGTTGCTTGAGAATTAGACTCACGCTTCAAAACAGGTCGCTCTTAATAGATTGATCCTTTTATGTCTCTTTTGAGATCTCCCATAGCTTCAGTTCCTAAAAACGTTTTAAGGATCTTCATTGATACTCCAAAGGGTTTAATATTTGTCAAGAGACAAAGGACCCAATTGTGGGCCTGGAATGTTCTATGTGGCCATGCCAAGAACAGCTATATATGTGTATATATGGGCATATATGTGTATATATGTGTATAGGAGCAGCAGTGGCGTAGGAGGTTAAGAGCTGGTGTATCTAATCTGGAGGAACCGGGTTTGATTCCCCGCTCTGCCGCCTGAGCTGTGGAGGCTTCTCTGGGGAATTCAGATTAGCCTGTGCACTCCCACACACGCCAGCTGGGTGACCTTGGGCTAGTCACAGCTTCTCGGAGCTCTCTCAGCCCCACCTACCTCACAGGGTGTTTGTTGTGAAGGGGGAAGGGCAAGGAGATTGTAAGCCCCTTTGAGTCTCCTGCAGGAGAGAAAGGGGGGATATAAATCCAAACTCTTCTTCTTCTTCTTCTTCTTCTTCTTCTTCTCCTCCTCCTCCTCTTCTTCTTCTATATATGTGTATATATGTATGTGTGTATATATGTATGTATGTATATGAATAAGCTATCAGTTTTCACAAGAGTTATTATGAAAACTCCCTCGACGTCTGCAACAGTCTATCAATCCATTATATACATATATACATTTATATAGTATTGATATATTGTAAACTTATGGTTGTAAATGTATTGATATATTGTTCATTGATACTGTCTGTGTACTGATATTTGATATGTTGATGGATTGCTAATGTATTGGTACTGTATTGTTAATATACTGATTCATTGTTGATCTATTGATAGTATGGATTTACTATCGATATGTATTGATGTAGTGCTGCCGTTAGAAACTTGTTAGGTTTGAGGTGTTTAAGTCACCGTCTAATATTTGATTCTTATCCTTTAGTTTTTATGTATTCTATCTATTCTGATATAATGAATTGTTATAGTGAATTATATATATACAAATCAGAGGAATTTCCTTCTGGGTCAGTATGTATTGTGTTATTTCACCCCAGAGAATATGCAAGCACAGGGCGTGGTTATTTGGGCATCTTTACACACCATATTTACATGAAAGCAACCCTGAATGTAAGATGGCTCCCCCGCTTCCAATAAAAAAAGTTAACCTCCTTTTTTTAACAGGACATAACTGATTTGTACGCGAACGTAAATGGATCCCCCTTTTTACTAGGAAAAGAAACCCCAGCCTTTCATAGGAGTAAATACGGCTCCACTTCATTCGGAAGGTAATCAAGGCAGAGTTTTAATTTCTTCCATTTGTTCAGATCTCCGTCCCCAGCTTTTTGCTCTCTGGGGAAAGACTTCCGCACCTGCAGAATAAAGCACTTTCGAATGTGCACCTTGCCACTGTGCGGAATAGCCAAATCCACTTGCAAACATTTGGGTGCTGTGTGGTTTCCGGGCTGTATGGCCGTGTTCTAGCAGCATTCTCTCCTGACGTTTCGCCTGCATCTGTGGCTGGCATCTTCAGAGGGGGGGGGGTGGGGGGGGGGGGGGGTGGGGGGGGGGGGGGGTGGGGGGGGGGGGGGGTGGGGGGGGGGGGGGGTGGGGGGGGGGGGGGGTGGGGGGGGGGGGGGGTGGGGGGGGGGGGGGGTGGGGGGGGGGGGGGGTGGGGGGGGGGGGGGGTGGGGGGGGGGGGGGGTGGGGGGGGGGGGGGGTGGGGGGGGGGGGGGGTGGGGGGGGGGGGGGGTGGGGGGGGGGGGGGGTGGGGGGGGGGGGGGGTGGGGGGGGGGGGGGGTGGGGGGGGGGGGGGGTGGGGGGGGGGGGGGGTGGGGGGGGGGGGGGGTGGGGGGGGGGGGGGGTGGGGGGGGGGGGGGGTGGGGGGGGGGGGGGGTGGGGGGGGGGGGGGGTGGGGGGGGGGGGGGGTGGGGGGGGGGGGGGGTGGGGGGGGGGGGGGGTGGGGGGGGGGGGGGGTGGGGGGGGGGGGGGGTGGGGGGGGGGGGGGGTGGGGGGGGGGGGGGGTGGGGGGGGGGGGGGGTGGGGGGGGGGGGGGGTGGGGGGGGGGGGGGGTGGGGGGGGGGGGGGGTGGGGGGGGGGGGGGGTGGGGGGGGGGGGGGGTGGGGGGGGGGGGGGGTGGGGGGGGGGGGGGGTGGGGGGGGGGGGGGGTGGGGGGGGGGGGGGGTGGGGGGGGGGGGGGGTGGGGGGGGGGGGGGGTGGGGGGGGGGGGGGGTGGGGGGGGGGGGGGGTGGGGGGGGGGGGGGGTGGGGGGGGGGGGGGGTGGGGGGGGGGGGGGGTGGGGGGGGGGGGGGGTGGGGGGGGGGGGGGGTGGGGGGGGGGGGGGGTGGGGGGGGGGGGGGGTGGGGGGGGGGGGGGGTGGGGGGGGGGGGGGGTGGGGGGGGGGGGGGGTGGGGGGGGGGGGGGGTGGGGGGGGGGGGGGGTGGGGGGGGGGGGGGGTGGGGGGGGGGGGGGGTGGGGGGGGGGGGGGGTGGGGGGGGGGGGGGGTGGGGGGGGGGGGGGGTGGGGGGGGGGGGGGGTGGGGGGGGGGGGGGGTGGGGGGGGGGGGGGGTGGGGGGGGGGGGGGGTGGGGGGGGGGGGGGGTGGGGGGGGGGGGGGGTGGGGGGGGGGGGGGGTGGGGGGGGGGGGGGGTGGGGGGGGGGGGGGGTGGGGGGGGGGGGGGGTGGGGGGGGGGGGGGGTGGGGGGGGGGGGGGGTGGGGGGGGGGGGGGGTGGGGGGGGGGGGGGGTGGGGGGGGGGGGGGGTGGGGGGGGGGGGGGGTGGGGGGGGGGGGGGGTGGGGGGGGGGGGGGGTGGGGGGGGGGGGGGGTGGGGGGGGGGGGGGGTGGGGGGGGGGGGGGGTGGGGGGGGGGGGGGGTGGGGGGGGGGGGGGGTGGGGGGGGGGGGGGGTGGGGGGGGGGGGGGGTGGGGGGGGGGGGGGGTGGGGGGGGGGGGGGGTGGGGGGGGGGGGGGGTGGGGGGGGGGGGGGGTGGGGGGGGGGGGGGGTGGGGGGGGGGGGGGGTGGGGGGGGGGGGGGGTGGGGGGGGGGGGGGGTGGGGGGGGGGGGGGGTGGGGGGGGGGGGGGGTGGGGGGGGGGGGGGGTGGGGGGGGGGGGGGGTGGGGGGGGGGGGGGGTGGGGGGGGGGGGGGGTGGGGGGGGGGGGGGGTGGGGGGGGGGGGGGGTGGGGGGGGGGGGGGGTGGGGGGGGGGGGGGGTGGGGGGGGGGGGGGGTGGGGGGGGGGGGGGGTGGGGGGGGGGGGGGGTGGGGGGGGGGGGGGGTGGGGGGGGGGGGGGGTGGGGGGGGGGGGGGGTGGGGGGGGGGGGGGGTGGGGGGGGGGGGGGGTGGGGGGGGGGGGGGGTGGGGGGGGGGGGGGGTGGGGGGGGGGGGGGGTGGGGGGGGGGGGGGGTGGGGGGGGGGGGGGGTGGGGGGGGGGGGGGGTGGGGGGGGGGGGGGGTGGGGGGGGGGGGGGGTGGGGGGGGGGGGGGGTGGGGGGGGGGGGGGGTGGGGGGGGGGGGGGGTGGGGGGGGGGGGGGGTGGGGGGGGGGGGGGGTGGGGGGGGGGGGGGGTGGGGGGGGGGGGGGGTGGGGGGGGGGGGGGGTGGGGGGGGGGGGGGGTGGGGGGGGGGGGGGGTGGGGGGGGGGGGGGGTGGGGGGGGGGGGGGGTGGGGGGGGGGGGGGGTGGGGGGGGGGGGGGGTGGGGGGGGGGGGGGGTGGGGGGGGGGGGGGGTGGGGGGGGGGGGGGGTGGGGGGGGGGGGGGGTGGGGGGGGGGGGGGGTGGGGGGGGGGGGGGGTGGGGGGGGGGGGGGGTGGGGGGGGGGGGGGGTGGGGGGGGGGGGGGGTGGGGGGGGGGGGGGGTGGGGGGGGGGGGGGGTGGGGGGGGGGGGGGGTGGGGGGGGGGGGGGGTGGGGGGGGGGGGGGGTGGGGGGGGGGGGGGGTGGGGGGGGGGGGGGGTGGGGGGGGGGGGGGGTGGGGGGGGGGGGGGGTGGGGGGGGGGGGGGGTGGGGGGGGGGGGGGGTGGGGGGGGGGGGGGGTGGGGGGGGGGGGGGGTGGGGGGGGGGGGGGGTGGGGGGGGGGGGGGGTGGGGGGGGGGGGGGGTGGGGGGGGGGGGGGGTGGGGGGGGGGGGGGGTGGGGGGGGGGGGGGGTGGGGGGGGGGGGGGGTGGGGGGGGGGGGGGGTGGGGGGGGGGGGGGGTGGGGGGGGGGGGGGGTGGGGGGGGGGGGGGGTGGGGGGGGGGGGGGGTGGGGGGGGGGGGGGGTGGGGGGGGGGGGGGGTGGGGGGGGGGGGGGGTGGGGGGGGGGGGGGGTGGGGGGGGGGGGGGGTGGGGGGGGGGGGGGGTGGGGGGGGGGGGGGGTGGGGGGGGGGGGGGGTGGGGGGGGGGGGGGGTGGGGGGGGGGGGGGGTGGGGGGGGGGGGGGGTGGGGGGGGGGGGGGGTGGGGGGGGGGGGGGGTGGGGGGGGGGGGGGGTGGGGGGGGGGGGGGGTGGGGGGGGGGGGGGGTGGGGGGGGGGGGGGGTGGGGGGGGGGGGGGGTGGGGGGGGGGGGGGGTGGGGGGGGGGGGGGGTGGGGGGGGGGGGGGGTGGGGGGGGGGGGGGGTGGGGGGGGGGGGGGGTGGGGGGGGGGGGGGGTGGGGGGGGGGGGGGGTGGGGGGGGGGGGGGGTGGGGGGGGGGGGGGGTGGGGGGGGGGGGGGGTGGGGGGGGGGGGGGGTGGGGGGGGGGGGGGGTGGGGGGGGGGGGGGGTGGGGGGGGGGGGGGGTGGGGGGGGGGGGGGGTGGGGGGGGGGGGGGGTGGGGGGGGGGGGGGGTGGGGGGGGGGGGGGGTGGGGGGGGGGGGGGGTGGGGGGGGGGGGGGGTGGGGGGGGGGGGGGGTGGGGGGGGGGGGGGGTGGGGGGGGGGGGGGGTGGGGGGGGGGGGGGGTGGGGGGGGGGGGGGGTGGGGGGGGGGGGGGGTGGGGGGGGGGGGGGGTGGGGGGGGGGGGGGGTGGGGGGGGGGGGGGGTGGGGGGGGGGGGGGGTGGGGGGGGGGGGGGGTGGGGGGGGGGGGGGGTGGGGGGGGGGGGGGGTGGGGGGGGGGGGGGGTGGGGGGGGGGGGGGGTGGGGGGGGGGGGGGGTGGGGGGGGGGGGGGGTGGGGGGGGGGGGGGGTGGGGGGGGGGGGGGGTGGGGGGGGGGGGGGGTGGGGGGGGGGGGGGGTGGGGGGGGGGGGGGGTGGGGGGGGGGGGGGGTGGGGGGGGGGGGGGGTGGGGGGGGGGGGGGGTGGGGGGGGGGGGGGGTGGGGGGGGGGGGGGGTGGGGGGGGGGGGGGGTGGGGGGGGGGGGGGGTGGGGGGGGGGGGGGGTGGGGGGGGGGGGGGGTGGGGGGGGGGGGGGGTGGGGGGGGGGGGGGGTGGGGGGGGGGGGGGGTGGGGGGGGGGGGGGGTGGGGGGGGGGGGGGGTGGGGGGGGGGGGGGGTGGGGGGGGGGGGGGGTGGGGGGGGGGGGGGGTGGGGGGGGGGGGGGGTGGGGGGGGGGGGGGGTGGGGGGGGGGGGGGGTGGGGGGGGGGGGGGGTGGGGGGGGGGGGGGGTGGGGGGGGGGGGGGGTGGGGGGGGGGGGGGGTGGGGGGGGGGGGGGGTGGGGGGGGGGGGGGGTGGGGGGGGGGGGGGGTGGGGGGGGGGGGGGGTGGGGGGGGGGGGGGGTGGGGGGGGGGGGGGGTGGGGGGGGGGGGGGGTGGGGGGGGGGGGGGGTGGGGGGGGGGGGGGGTGGGGGGGGGGGGGGGTGGGGGGGGGGGGGGGTGGGGGGGGGGGGGGGTGGGGGGGGGGGGGGGTGGGGGGGGGGGGGGGTGGGGGGGGGGGGGGGTGGGGGGGGGGGGGGGTGGGGGGGGGGGGGGGTGGGGGGGGGGGGGGGTGGGGGGGGGGGGGGGTGGGGGGGGGGGGGGGTGGGGGGGGGGGGGGGTGGGGGGGGGGGGGGGTGGGGGGGGGGGGGGGTGGGGGGGGGGGGGGGTGGGGGGGGGGGGGGGTGGGGGGGGGGGGGGGTGGGGGGGGGGGGGGGTGGGGGGGGGGGGGGGTGGGGGGGGGGGGGGGTGGGGGGGGGGGGGGGTGGGGGGGGGGGGGGGTGGGGGGGGGGGGGGGTGGGGGGGGGGGGGGGTGGGGGGGGGGGGGGGTGGGGGGGGGGGGGGGTGGGGGGGGGGGGGGGTGGGGGGGGGGGGGGGTGGGGGGGGGGGGGGGTGGGGGGGGGGGGGGGTGGGGGGGGGGGGGGGTGGGGGGGGGGGGGGGTGGGGGGGGGGGGGGGTGGGGGGGGGGGGGGGTGGGGGGGGGGGGGGGTGGGGGGGGGGGGGGGTGGGGGGGGGGGGGGGTGGGGGGGGGGGGGGGTGGGGGGGGGGGGGGGTGGGGGGGGGGGGGGGTGGGGGGGGGGGGGGGTGGGGGGGGGGGGGGGTGGGGGGGGGGGGGGGTGGGGGGGGGGGGGGGTGGGGGGGGGGGGGGGTGGGGGGGGGGGGGGGTGGGGGGGGGGGGGGGTGGGGGGGGGGGGGGGTGGGGGGGGGGGGGGGTGGGGGGGGGGGGGGGTGGGGGGGGGGGGGGGTGGGGGGGGGGGGGGGTGGGGGGGGGGGGGGGTGGGGGGGGGGGGGGGTGGGGGGGGGGGGGGGTGGGGGGGGGGGGGGGTGGGGGGGGGGGGGGGTGGGGGGGGGGGGGGGTGGGGGGGGGGGGGGGTGGGGGGGGGGGGGGGTGGGGGGGGGGGGGGGTGGGGGGGGGGGGGGGTGGGGGGGGGGGGGGGTGGGGGGGGGGGGGGGTGGGGGGGGGGGGGGGTGGGGGGGGGGGGGGGTGGGGGGGGGGGGGGGTGGGGGGGGGGGGGGGTGGGGGGGGGGGGGGGTGGGGGGGGGGGGGGGTGGGGGGGGGGGGGGGTGGGGGGGGGGGGGGGTGGGGGGGGGGGGGGGTGGGGGGGGGGGGGGGTGGGGGGGGGGGGGGGTGGGGGGGGGGGGGGGTGGGGGGGGGGGGGGGTGGGGGGGGGGGGGGGTGGGGGGGGGGGGGGGTGGGGGGGGGGGGGGGTGGGGGGGGGGGGGGGTGGGGGGGGGGGGGGGTGGGGGGGGGGGGGGGTGGGGGGGGGGGGGGGTGGGGGGGGGGGGGGGTGGGGGGGGGGGGGGGTGGGGGGGGGGGGGGGTGGGGGGGGGGGGGGGTGGGGGGGGGGGGGGGTGGGGGGGGGGGGGGGTGGGGGGGGGGGGGGGTGGGGGGGGGGGGGGGTGGGGGGGGGGGGGGGTGGGGGGGGGGGGGGGTGGGGGGGGGGGGGGGTGGGGGGGGGGGGGGGTGGGGGGGGGGGGGGGTGGGGGGGGGGGGGGGTGGGGGGGGGGGGGGGTGGGGGGGGGGGGGGGTGGGGGGGGGGGGGGGTGGGGGGGGGGGGGGGTGGGGGGGGGGGGGGGTGGGGGGGGGGGGGGGTGGGGGGGGGGGGGGGTGGGGGGGGGGGGGGGTGGGGGGGGGGGGGGGTGGGGGGGGGGGGGGGTGGGGGGGGGGGGGGGTGGGGGGGGGGGGGGGTGGGGGGGGGGGGGGGTGGGGGGGGGGGGGGGTGGGGGGGGGGGGGGGTGGGGGGGGGGGGGGGTGGGGGGGGGGGGGGGTGGGGGGGGGGGGGGGTGGGGGGGGGGGGGGGTGGGGGGGGGGGGGGGTGGGGGGGGGGGGGGGTGGGGGGGGGGGGGGGTGGGGGGGGGGGGGGGTGGGGGGGGGGGGGGGTGGGGGGGGGGGGGGGTGGGGGGGGGGGGGGGTGGGGGGGGGGGGGGGTGGGGGGGGGGGGGGGTGGGGGGGGGGGGGGGTGGGGGGGGGGGGGGGTGGGGGGGGGGGGGGGTGGGGGGGGGGGGGGGTGGGGGGGGGGGGGGGTGGGGGGGGGGGGGGGTGGGGGGGGGGGGGGGTGGGGGGGGGGGGGGGTGGGGGGGGGGGGGGGTGGGGGGGGGGGGGGGTGGGGGGGGGGGGGGGTGGGGGGGGGGGGGGGTGGGGGGGGGGGGGGGTGGGGGGGGGGGGGGGTGGGGGGGGGGGGGGGTGGGGGGGGGGGGGGGTGGGGGGGGGGGGGGGTGGGGGGGGGGGGGGGTGGGGGGGGGGGGGGGTGGGGGGGGGGGGGGGTGGGGGGGGGGGGGGGTGGGGGGGGGGGGGGGTGGGGGGGGGGGGGGGTGGGGGGGGGGGGGGGTGGGGGGGGGGGGGGGTGGGGGGGGGGGGGGGTGGGGGGGGGGGGGGGTGGGGGGGGGGGGGGGTGGGGGGGGGGGGGGGTGGGGGGGGGGGGGGGTGGGGGGGGGGGGGGGTGGGGGGGGGGGGGGGTGGGGGGGGGGGGGGGTGGGGGGGGGGGGGGGTGGGGGGGGGGGGGGGTGGGGGGGGGGGGGGGTGGGGGGGGGGGGGGGTGGGGGGGGGGGGGGGTGGGGGGGGGGGGGGGTGGGGGGGGGGGGGGGTGGGGGGGGGGGGGGGTGGGGGGGGGGGGGGGTGGGGGGGGGGGGGGGTGGGGGGGGGGGGGGGTGGGGGGGGGGGGGGGTGGGGGGGGGGGGGGGTGGGGGGGGGGGGGGGTGGGGGGGGGGGGGGGTGGGGGGGGGGGGGGGTGGGGGGGGGGGGGGGTGGGGGGGGGGGGGGGTGGGGGGGGGGGGGGGTGGGGGGGGGGGGGGGTGGGGGGGGGGGGGGGTGGGGGGGGGGGGGGGTGGGGGGGGGGGGGGGTGGGGGGGGGGGGGGGTGGGGGGGGGGGGGGGTGGGGGGGGGGGGGGGTGGGGGGGGGGGGGGGTGGGGGGGGGGGGGGGTGG
Organism: Sphaerodactylus townsendi; assembly: GCF_021028975.2. Classification (NCBI taxonomy): domain Eukaryota; kingdom Metazoa; phylum Chordata; class Lepidosauria; order Squamata; family Sphaerodactylidae; genus Sphaerodactylus; species Sphaerodactylus townsendi. The sequence goes on from NC_059428.1 coordinate 147,399,765, forward strand.
GGGGGGGGGGGGGTGGGGGGGGGGGGGGGTGGGGGGGGGGGGGGGTGGGGGGGGGGGGGGGTGGGGGGGGGGGGGGGTGGGGGGGGGGGGGGGTGGGGGGGGGGGGGGGTGGGGGGGGGGGGGGGTGGGGGGGGGGGGGGGTGGGGGGGGGGGGGGGTGGGGGGGGGGGGGGGTGGGGGGGGGGGGGGGTGGGGGGGGGGGGGGGTGGGGGGGGGGGGGGGTGGGGGGGGGGGGGGGTGGGGGGGGGGGGGGGTGGGGGGGGGGGGGGGTGGGGGGGGGGGGGGGTGGGGGGGGGGGGGGGTGGGGGGGGGGGGGGGTGGGGGGGGGGGGGGGTGGGGGGGGGGGGGGGTGGGGGGGGGGGGGGGTGGGGGGGGGGGGGGGTGGGGGGGGGGGGGGGTGGGGGGGGGGGGGGGTGGGGGGGGGGGGGGGTGGGGGGGGGGGGGGGTGGGGGGGGGGGGGGGTGGGGGGGGGGGGGGGTGGGGGGGGGGGGGGGTGGGGGGGGGGGGGGGTGGGGGGGGGGGGGGGTGGGGGGGGGGGGGGGTGGGGGGGGGGGGGGGTGGGGGGGGGGGGGGGTGGGGGGGGGGGGGGGTGGGGGGGGGGGGGGGTGGGGGGGGGGGGGGGTGGGGGGGGGGGGGGGTGGGGGGGGGGGGGGGTGGGGGGGGGGGGGGGTGGGGGGGGGGGGGGGTGGGGGGGGGGGGGGGTGGGGGGGGGGGGGGGTGGGGGGGGGGGGGGGTGGGGGGGGGGGGGGGTGGGGGGGGGGGGGGGTGGGGGGGGGGGGGGGTGGGGGGGGGGGGGGGTGGGGGGGGGGGGGGGTGGGGGGGGGGGGGGGTGGGGGGGGGGGGGGGTGGGGGGGGGGGGGGGTGGGGGGGGGGGGGGGTGGGGGGGGGGGGGGGTGGGGGGGGGGGGGGGTGGGGGGGGGGGGGGGTGGGGGGGGGGGGGGGTGGGGGGGGGGGGGGGTGGGGGGGGGGGGGGGTGGGGGGGGGGGGGGGTGGGGGGGGGGGGGGGTGGGGGGGGGGGGGGGTGGGGGGGGGGGGGGGTGGGGGGGGGGGGGGGTGGGGGGGGGGGGGGGTGGGGGGGGGGGGGGGTGGGGGGGGGGGGGGGTGGGGGGGGGGGGGGGTGGGGGGGGGGGGGGGTGGGGGGGGGGGGGGGTGGGGGGGGGGGGGGGTGGGGGGGGGGGGGGGTGGGGGGGGGGGGGGGTGGGGGGGGGGGGGGGTGGGGGGGGGGGGGGGTGGGGGGGGGGGGGGGTGGGGGGGGGGGGGGGTGGGGGGGGGGGGGGGTGGGGGGGGGGGGGGGTGGGGGGGGGGGGGGGTGGGGGGGGGGGGGGGTGGGGGGGGGGGGGGGTGGGGGGGGGGGGGGGTGGGGGGGGGGGGGGGTGGGGGGGGGGGGGGGTGGGGGGGGGGGGGGGTGGGGGGGGGGGGGGGTGGGGGGGGGGGGGGGTGGGGGGGGGGGGGGGTGGGGGGGGGGGGGGGTGGGGGGGGGGGGGGGTGGGGGGGGGGGGGGGTGGGGGGGGGGGGGGGTGGGGGGGGGGGGGGGTGGGGGGGGGGGGGGGTGGGGGGGGGGGGGGGTGGGGGGGGGGGGGGGTGGGGGGGGGGGGGGGTGGGGGGGGGGGGGGGTGGGGGGGGGGGGGGGTGGGGGGGGGGGGGGGTGGGGGGGGGGGGGGGTGGGGGGGGGGGGGGGTGGGGGGGGGGGGGGGTGGGGGGGGGGGGGGGTGGGGGGGGGGGGGGGTGGGGGGGGGGGGGGGTGGGGGGGGGGGGGGGTGGGGGGGGGGGGGGGTGGGGGGGGGGGGGGGTGGGGGGGGGGGGGGGTGGGGGGGGGGGGGGGTGGGGGGGGGGGGGGGTGGGGGGGGGGGGGGGTGGGGGGGGGGGGGGGTGGGGGGGGGGGGGGGTGGGGGGGGGGGGGGGTGGGGGGGGGGGGGGGTGGGGGGGGGGGGGGGTGGGGGGGGGGGGGGGTGGGGGGGGGGGGGGGTGGGGGGGGGGGGGGGTGGGGGGGGGGGGGGGTGGGGGGGGGGGGGGGTGGGGGGGGGGGGGGGTGGGGGGGGGGGGGGGTGGGGGGGGGGGGGGGTGGGGGGGGGGGGGGGTGGGGGGGGGGGGGGGTGGGGGGGGGGGGGGGTGGGGGGGGGGGGGGGTGGGGGGGGGGGGGGGTGGGGGGGGGGGGGGGTGGGGGGGGGGGGGGGTGGGGGGGGGGGGGGGTGGGGGGGGGGGGGGGTGGGGGGGGGGGGGGGTGGGGGGGGGGGGGGGTGGGGGGGGGGGGGGGTGGGGGGGGGGGGGGGTGGGGGGGGGGGGGGGTGGGGGGGGGGGGGGGTGGGGGGGGGGGGGGGTGGGGGGGGGGGGGGGTGGGGGGGGGGGGGGGTGGGGGGGGGGGGGGGTGGGGGGGGGGGGGGGTGGGGGGGGGGGGGGGTGGGGGGGGGGGGGGGTGGGGGGGGGGGGGGGTGGGGGGGGGGGGGGGTGGGGGGGGGGGGGGGTGGGGGGGGGGGGGGGTGGGGGGGGGGGGGGGTGGGGGGGGGGGGGGGTGGGGGGGGGGGGGGGTGGGGGGGGGGGGGGGTGGGGGGGGGGGGGGGTGGGGGGGGGGGGGGGTGGGGGGGGGGGGGGGTGGGGGGGGGGGGGGGTGGGGGGGGGGGGGGGTGGGGGGGGGGGGGGGTGGGGGGGGGGGGGGGTGGGGGGGGGGGGGGGTGGGGGGGGGGGGGGGTGGGGGGGGGGGGGGGTGGGGGGGGGGGGGGGTGGGGGGGGGGGGGGGTGGGGGGGGGGGGGGGTGGGGGGGGGGGGGGGTGGGGGGGGGGGGGGGTGGGGGGGGGGGGGGGTGGGGGGGGGGGGGGGTGGGGGGGGGGGGGGGTGGGGGGGGGGGGGGGTGGGGGGGGGGGGGGGTGGGGGGGGGGGGGGGTGGGGGGGGGGGGGGGTGGGGGGGGGGGGGGGTGGGGGGGGGGGGGGGTGGGGGGGGGGGGGGGTGGGGGGGGGGGGGGGTGGGGGGGGGGGGGGGTGGGGGGGGGGGGGGGTGGGGGGGGGGGGGGGTGGGGGGGGGGGGGGGTGGGGGGGGGGGGGGGTGGGGGGGGGGGGGGGTGGGGGGGGGGGGGGGTGGGGGGGGGGGGGGGTGGGGGGGGGGGGGGGTGGGGGGGGGGGGGGGTGGGGGGGGGGGGGGGTGGGGGGGGGGGGGGGTGGGGGGGGGGGGGGGTGGGGGGGGGGGGGGGTGGGGGGGGGGGGGGGTGGGGGGGGGGGGGGGTGGGGGGGGGGGGGGGTGGGGGGGGGGGGGGGTGGGGGGGGGGGGGGGTGGGGGGGGGGGGGGGTGGGGGGGGGGGGGGGTGGGGGGGGGGGGGGGTGGGGGGGGGGGGGGGTGGGGGGGGGGGGGGGTGGGGGGGGGGGGGGGTGGGGGGGGGGGGGGGTGGGGGGGGGGGGGGGTGGGGGGGGGGGGGGGTGGGGGGGGGGGGGGGTGGGGGGGGGGGGGGGTGGGGGGGGGGGGGGGTGGGGGGGGGGGGGGGTGGGGGGGGGGGGGGGTGGGGGGGGGGGGGGGTGGGGGGGGGGGGGGGTGGGGGGGGGGGGGGGTGGGGGGGGGGGGGGGTGGGGGGGGGGGGGGGTGGGGGGGGGGGGGGGTGGGGGGGGGGGGGGGTGGGGGGGGGGGGGGGTGGGGGGGGGGGGGGGTGGGGGGGGGGGGGGGTGGGGGGGGGGGGGGGTGGGGGGGGGGGGGGGTGGGGGGGGGGGGGGGTGGGGGGGGGGGGGGGTGGGGGGGGGGGGGGGTGGGGGGGGGGGGGGGTGGGGGGGGGGGGGGGTGGGGGGGGGGGGGGGTGGGGGGGGGGGGGGGTGGGGGGGGGGGGGGGTGGGGGGGGGGGGGGGTGGGGGGGGGGGGGGGTGGGGGGGGGGGGGGGTGGGGGGGGGGGGGGGTGGGGGGGGGGGGGGGTGGGGGGGGGGGGGGGTGGGGGGGGGGGGGGGTGGGGGGGGGGGGGGGTGGGGGGGGGGGGGGGTGGGGGGGGGGGGGGGTGGGGGGGGGGGGGGGTGGGGGGGGGGGGGGGTGGGGGGGGGGGGGGGTGGGGGGGGGGGGGGGTGGGGGGGGGGGGGGGTGGGGGGGGGGGGGGGTGGGGGGGGGGGGGGGTGGGGGGGGGGGGGGGTGGGGGGGGGGGGGGGTGGGGGGGGGGGGGGGTGGGGGGGGGGGGGGGTGGGGGGGGGGGGGGGTGGGGGGGGGGGGGGGTGGGGGGGGGGGGGGGTGGGGGGGGGGGGGGGTGGGGGGGGGGGGGGGTGGGGGGGGGGGGGGGTGGGGGGGGGGGGGGGTGGGGGGGGGGGGGGGTGGGGGGGGGGGGGGGTGGGGGGGGGGGGGGGTGGGGGGGGGGGGGGGTGGGGGGGGGGGGGGGTGGGGGGGGGGGGGGGTGGGGGGGGGGGGGGGTGGGGGGGGGGGGGGGTGGGGGGGGGGGGGGGTGGGGGGGGGGGGGGGTGGGGGGGGGGGGGGGTGGGGGGGGGGGGGGGTGGGGGGGGGGGGGGGTGGGGGGGGGGGGGGGTGGGGGGGGGGGGGGGTGGGGGGGGGGGGGGGTGGGGGGGGGGGGGGGTGGGGGGGGGGGGGGGTGGGGGGGGGGGGGGGTGGGGGGGGGGGGGGGTGGGGGGGGGGGGGGGTGGGGGGGGGGGGGGGTGGGGGGGGGGGGGGGTGGGGGGGGGGGGGGGTGGGGGGGGGGGGGGGTGGGGGGGGGGGGGGGTGGGGGGGGGGGGGGGTGGGGGGGGGGGGGGGTGGGGGGGGGGGGGGGTGGGGGGGGGGGGGGGTGGGGGGGGGGGGGGGTGGGGGGGGGGGGGGGTGGGGGGGGGGGGGGGTGGGGGGGGGGGGGGGTGGGGGGGGGGGGGGGTGGGGGGGGGGGGGGGTGGGGGGGGGGGGGGGTGGGGGGGGGGGGGGGTGGGGGGGGGGGGGGGTGGGGGGGGGGGGGGGTGGGGGGGGGGGGGGGTGGGGGGGGGGGGGGGTGGGGGGGGGGGGGGGTGGGGGGGGGGGGGGGTGGGGGGGGGGGGGGGTGGGGGGGGGGGGGGGTGGGGGGGGGGGGGGGTGGGGGGGGGGGGGGGTGGGGGGGGGGGGGGGTGGGGGGGGGGGGGGGTGGGGGGGGGGGGGGGTGGGGGGGGGGGGGGGTGGGGGGGGGGGGGGGTGGGGGGGGGGGGGGGTGGGGGGGGGGGGGGGTGGGGGGGGGGGGGGGTGGGGGGGGGGGGGGGTGGGGGGGGGGGGGGGTGGGGGGGGGGGGGGGTGGGGGGGGGGGGGGGTGGGGGGGGGGGGGGGTGGGGGGGGGGGGGGGTGGGGGGGGGGGGGGGTGGGGGGGGGGGGGGGTGGGGGGGGGGGGGGGTGGGGGGGGGGGGGGGTGGGGGGGGGGGGGGGTGGGGGGGGGGGGGGGTGGGGGGGGGGGGGGGTGGGGGGGGGGGGGGGTGGGGGGGGGGGGGGGTGGGGGGGGGGGGGGGTGGGGGGGGGGGGGGGTGGGGGGGGGGGGGGGTGGGGGGGGGGGGGGGTGGGGGGGGGGGGGGGTGGGGGGGGGGGGGGGTGGGGGGGGGGGGGGGTGGGGGGGGGGGGGGGTGGGGGGGGGGGGGGGTGGGGGGGGGGGGGGGTGGGGGGGGGGGGGGGTGGGGGGGGGGGGGGGTGGGGGGGGGGGGGGGTGGGGGGGGGGGGGGGTGGGGGGGGGGGGGGGTGGGGGGGGGGGGGGGTGGGGGGGGGGGGGGGTGGGGGGGGGGGGGGGTGGGGGGGGGGGGGGGTGGGGGGGGGGGGGGGTGGGGGGGGGGGGGGGTGGGGGGGGGGGGGGGTGGGGGGGGGGGGGGGTGGGGGGGGGGGGGGGTGGGGGGGGGGGGGGGTGGGGGGGGGGGGGGGTGGGGGGGGGGGGGGGTGGGGGGGGGGGGGGGTGGGGGGGGGGGGGGGTGGGGGGGGGGGGGGGTGGGGGGGGGGGGGGGTGGGGGGGGGGGGGGGTGGGGGGGGGGGGGGGTGGGGGGGGGGGGGGGTGGGGGGGGGGGGGGGTGGGGGGGGGGGGGGGTGGGGGGGGGGGGGGGTGGGGGGGGGGGGGGGTGGGGGGGGGGGGGGGTGGGGGGGGGGGGGGGTGGGGGGGGGGGGGGGTGGGGGGGGGGGGGGGTGGGGGGGGGGGGGGGTGGGGGGGGGGGGGGGTGGGGGGGGGGGGGGGTGGGGGGGGGGGGGGGTGGGGGGGGGGGGGGGTGGGGGGGGGGGGGGGTGGGGGGGGGGGGGGGTGGGGGGGGGGGGGGGTGGGGGGGGGGGGGGGTGGGGGGGGGGGGGGGTGGGGGGGGGGGGGGGTGGGGGGGGGGGGGGGTGGGGGGGGGGGGGGGTGGGGGGGGGGGGGGGTGGGGGGGGGGGGGGGTGGGGGGGGGGGGGGGTGGGGGGGGGGGGGGGTGGGGGGGGGGGGGGGTGGGGGGGGGGGGGGGTGGGGGGGGGGGGGGGTGGGGGGGGGGGGGGGTGGGGGGGGGGGGGGGTGGGGGGGGGGGGGGGTGGGGGGGGGGGGGGGTGGGGGGGGGGGGGGGTGGGGGGGGGGGGGGGTGGGGGGGGGGGGGGGTGGGGGGGGGGGGGGGTGGGGGGGGGGGGGGGTGGGGGGGGGGGGGGGTGGGGGGGGGGGGGGGTGGGGGGGGGGGGGGGTGGGGGGGGGGGGGGGTGGGGGGGGGGGGGGGTGGGGGGGGGGGGGGGTGGGGGGGGGGGGGGGTGGGGGGGGGGGGGGGTGGGGGGGGGGGGGGGTGGGGGGGGGGGGGGGTGGGGGGGGGGGGGGGTGGGGGGGGGGGGGGGTGGGGGGGGGGGGGGGTGGGGGGGGGGGGGGGTGGGGGGGGGGGGGGGTGGGGGGGGGGGGGGGTGGGGGGGGGGGGGGGTGGGGGGGGGGGGGGGTGGGGGGGGGGGGGGGTGGGGGGGGGGGGGGGTGGGGGGGGGGGGGGGTGGGGGGGGGGGGGGGTGGGGGGGGGGGGGGGTGGGGGGGGGGGGGGGTGGGGGGGGGGGGGGGTGGGGGGGGGGGGGGGTGGGGGGGGGGGGGGGTGGGGGGGGGGGGGGGTGGGGGGGGGGGGGGGTGGGGGGGGGGGGGGGTGGGGGGGGGGGGGGGTGGGGGGGGGGGGGGGTGGGGGGGGGGGGGGGTGGGGGGGGGGGGGGGTGGGGGGGGGGGGGGGTGGGGGGGGGGGGGGGTGGGGGGGGGGGGGGGTGGGGGGGGGGGGGGGTGGGGGGGGGGGGGGGTGGGGGGGGGGGGGGGTGGGGGGGGGGGGGGGTGGGGGGGGGGGGGGGTGGGGGGGGGGGGGGGTGGGGGGGGGGGGGGGTGGGGGGGGGGGGGGGTGGGGGGGGGGGGGGGTGGGGGGGGGGGGGGGTGGGGGGGGGGGGGGGTGGGGGGGGGGGGGGGTGGGGGGGGGGGGGGGTGGGGGGGGGGGGGGGTGGGGGGGGGGGGGGGTGGGGGGGGGGGGGGGTGGGGGGGGGGGGGGGTGGGGGGGGGGGGGGGTGGGGGGGGGGGGGGGTGGGGGGGGGGGGGGGTGGGGGGGGGGGGGGGTGGGGGGGGGGGGGGGTGGGGGGGGGGGGGGGTGGGGGGGGGGGGGGGTGGGGGGGGGGGGGGGTGGGGGGGGGGGGGGGTGGGGGGGGGGGGGGGTGGGGGGGGGGGGGGGTGGGGGGGGGGGGGGGTGGGGGGGGGGGGGGGTGGGGGGGGGGGGGGGTGGGGGGGGGGGGGGGTGGGGGGGGGGGGGGGTGGGGGGGGGGGGGGGTGGGGGGGGGGGGGGGTGGGGGGGGGGGGGGGTGGGGGGGGGGGGGGGTGGGGGGGGGGGGGGGTGGGGGGGGGGGGGGGTGGGGGGGGGGGGGGGTGGGGGGGGGGGGGGGTGGGGGGGGGGGGGGGTGGGGGGGGGGGGGGGTGGGGGGGGGGGGGGGTGGGGGGGGGGGGGGGTGGGGGGGGGGGGGGGTGGGGGGGGGGGGGGGTGGGGGGGGGGGGGGGTGGGGGGGGGGGGGGGTGGGGGGGGGGGGGGGTGGGGGGGGGGGGGGGTGGGGGGGGGGGGGGGTGGGGGGGGGGGGGGGTGGGGGGGGGGGGGGGTGGGGGGGGGGGGGGGTGGGGGGGGGGGGGGGTGGGGGGGGGGGGGGGTGGGGGGGGGGGGGGGTGGGGGGGGGGGGGGGTGGGGGGGGGGGGGGGTGGGGGGGGGGGGGGGTGGGGGGGGGGGGGGGTGGGGGGGGGGGGGGGTGGGGGGGGGGGGGGGTGGGGGGGGGGGGGGGTGGGGGGGGGGGGGGGTGGGGGGGGGGGGGGGTGGGGGGGGGGGGGGGTGGGGGGGGGGGGGGGTGGGGGGGGGGGGGGGTGGGGGGGGGGGGGGGTGGGGGGGGGGGGGGGTGGGGGGGGGGGGGGGTGGGGGGGGGGGGGGGTGGGGGGGGGGGGGGGTGGGGGGGGGGGGGGGTGGGGGGGGGGGGGGGTGGGGGGGGGGGGGGGTGGGGGGGGGGGGGGGTGGGGGGGGGGGGGGGTGGGGGGGGGGGGGGGTGGGGGGGGGGGGGGGTGGGGGGGGGGGGGGGTGGGGGGGGGGGGGGGTGGGGGGGGGGGGGGGTGGGGGGGGGGGGGGGTGGGGGGGGGGGGGGGTGGGGGGGGGGGGGGGTGGGGGGGGGGGGGGGTGGGGGGGGGGGGGGGTGGGGGGGGGGGGGGGTGGGGGGGGGGGGGGGTGGGGGGGGGGGGGGGTGGGGGGGGGGGGGGGTGGGGGGGGGGGGGGGTGGGGGGGGGGGGGGGTGGGGGGGGGGGGGGGTGGGGGGGGGGGGGGGTGGGGGGGGGGGGGGGTGGGGGGGGGGGGGGGTGGGGGGGGGGGGGGGTGGGGGGGGGGGGGGGTGGGGGGGGGGGGGGGTGGGGGGGGGGGGGGGTGGGGGGGGGGGGGGGTGGGGGGGGGGGGGGGTGGGGGGGGGGGGGGGTGGGGGGGGGGGGGGGTGGGGGGGGGGGGGGGTGGGGGGGGGGGGGGGTGGGGGGGGGGGGGGGTGGGGGGGGGGGGGGGTGGGGGGGGGGGGGGGTGGGGGGGGGGGGGGGTGGGGGGGGGGGGGGGTGGGGGGGGGGGGGGGTGGGGGGGGGGGGGGGTGGGGGGGGGGGGGGGTGGGGGGGGGGGGGGGTGGGGGGGGGGGGGGGTGGGGGGGGGGGGGGGTGGGGGGGGGGGGGGGTGGGGGGGGGGGGGGGTGGGGGGGGGGGGGGGTGGGGGGGGGGGGGGGTGGGGGGGGGGGGGGGTGGGGGGGGGGGGGGGTGGGGGGGGGGGGGGGTGGGGGGGGGGGGGGGTGGGGGGGGGGGGGGGTGGGGGGGGGGGGGGGTGGGGGGGGGGGGGGGTGGGGGGGGGGGGGGGTGGGGGGGGGGGGGGGTGGGGGGGGGGGGGGGTGGGGGGGGGGGGGGGTGGGGGGGGGGGGGGGTGGGGGGGGGGGGGGGTGGGGGGGGGGGGGGGTGGGGGGGGGGGGGGGTGGGGGGGGGGGGGGGTGGGGGGGGGGGGGGGTGGGGGGGGGGGGGGGTGGGGGGGGGGGGGGGTGGGGGGGGGGGGGGGTGGGGGGGGGGGGGGGTGGGGGGGGGGGGGGGTGGGGGGGGGGGGGGGTGGGGGGGGGGGGGGGTGGGGGGGGGGGGGGGTGGGGGGGGGGGGGGGTGGGGGGGGGGGGGGGTGGGGGGGGGGGGGGGTGGGGGGGGGGGGGGGTGGGGGGGGGGGGGGGTGGGGGGGGGGGGGGGTGGGGGGGGGGGGGGGTGGGGGGGGGGGGGGGTGGGGGGGGGGGGGGGTGGGGGGGGGGGGGGGTGGGGGGGGGGGGGGGTGGGGGGGGGGGGGGGTGGGGGGGGGGGGGGGTGGGGGGGGGGGGGGGTGGGGGGGGGGGGGGGTGGGGGGGGGGGGGGGTGGGGGGGGGGGGGGGTGGGGGGGGGGGGGGGTGGGGGGGGGGGGGGGTGGGGGGGGGGGGGGGTGGGGGGGGGGGGGGGTGGGGGGGGGGGGGGGTGGGGGGGGGGGGGGGTGGGGGGGGGGGGGGGTGGGGGGGGGGGGGGGTGGGGGGGGGGGGGGGTGGGGGGGGGGGGGGGTGGGGGGGGGGGGGGGTGGGGGGGGGGGGGGGTGGGGGGGGGGGGGGGTGGGGGGGGGGGGGGGTGGGGGGGGGGGGGGGTGGGGGGGGGGGGGGGTGGGGGGGGGGGGGGGTGGGGGGGGGGGGGGGTGGGGGGGGGGGGGGGTGGGGGGGGGGGGGGGTGGGGGGGGGGGGGGGTGGGGGGGGGGGGGGGTGGGGGGGGGGGGGGGTGGGGGGGGGGGGGGGTGGGGGGGGGGGGGGGTGGGGGGGGGGGGGGGTGGGGGGGGGGGGGGGTGGGGGGGGGGGGGGGTGGGGGGGGGGGGGGGTGGGGGGGGGGGGGGGTGGGGGGGGGGGGGGGTGGGGGGGGGGGGGGGTGGGGGGGGGGGGGGGTGGGGGGGGGGGGGGGTGGGGGGGGGGGGGGGTGGGGGGGGGGGGGGGTGGGGGGGGGGGGGGGTGGGGGGGGGGGGGGGTGGGGGGGGGGGGGGGTGGGGGGGGGGGGGGGTGGGGGGGGGGGGGGGTGGGGGGGGGGGGGGGTGGGGGGGGGGGGGGGTGGGGGGGGGGGGGGGTGGGGGGGGGGGGGGGTGGGGGGGGGGGGGGGTGGGGGGGGGGGGGGGTGGGGGGGGGGGGGGGTGGGGGGGGGGGGGGGTGGGGGGGGGGGGGGGTGGGGGGGGGGGGGGGTGGGGGGGGGGGGGGGTGGGGGGGGGGGGGGGTGGGGGGGGGGGGGGGTGGGGGGGGGGGGGGGTGGGGGGGGGGGGGGGTGGGGGGGGGGGGGGGTGGGGGGGGGGGGGGGTGGGGGGGGGGGGGGGTGGGGGGGGGGGGGGGTGGGGGGGGGGGGGGGTGGGGGGGGGGGGGGGTGGGGGGGGGGGGGGGTGGGGGGGGGGGGGGGTGGGGGGGGGGGGGGGTGGGGGGGGGGGGGGGTGGGGGGGGGGGGGGGTGGGGGGGGGGGGGGGTGGGGGGGGGGGGGGGTGGGGGGGGGGGGGGGTGGGGGGGGGGGGGGGTGGGGGGGGGGGGGGGTGGGGGGGGGGGGGGGTGGGGGGGGGGGGGGGTGGGGGGGGGGGGGGGTGGGGGGGGGGGGGGGTGGGGGGGGGGGGGGGTGGGGGGGGGGGGGGGTGGGGGGGGGGGGGGGTGGGGGGGGGGGGGGGTGGGGGGGGGGGGGGGTGGGGGGGGGGGGGGGTGGGGGGGGGGGGGGGTGGGGGGGGGGGGGGGTGGGGGGGGGGGGGGGTGGGGGGGGGGGGGGGTGGGGGGGGGGGGGGGTGGGGGGGGGGGGGGGTGGGGGGGGGGGGGGGTGGGGGGGGGGGGGGGTGGGGGGGGGGGGGGGTGGGGGGGGGGGGGGGTGGGGGGGGGGGGGGGTGGGGGGGGGGGGGGGTGGGGGGGGGGGGGGGTGGGGGGGGGGGGGGGTGGGGGGGGGGGGGGGTGGGGGGGGGGGGGGGTGGGGGGGGGGGGGGGTGGGGGGGGGGGGGGGTGGGGGGGGGGGGGGGTGGGGGGGGGGGGGGGTGGGGGGGGGGGGGGGTGGGGGGGGGGGGGGGTGGGGGGGGGGGGGGGTGGGGGGGGGGGGGGGTGGGGGGGGGGGGGGGTGGGGGGGGGGGGGGGTGGGGGGGGGGGGGGGTGGGGGGGGGGGGGGGTGGGGGGGGGGGGGGGTGGGGGGGGGGGGGGGTGGGGGGGGGGGGGGGTGGGGGGGGGGGGGGGTGGGGGGGGGGGGGGGTGGGGGGGGGGGGGGGTGGGGGGGGGGGGGGGTGGGGGGGGGGGGGGGTGGGGGGGGGGGGGGGTGGGGGGGGGGGGGGGTGGGGGGGGGGGGGGGTGGGGGGGGGGGGGGGTGGGGGGGGGGGGGGGTGGGGGGGGGGGGGGGTGGGGGGGGGGGGGGGTGGGGGGGGGGGGGGGTGGGGGGGGGGGGGGGTGGGGGGGGGGGGGGGTGGGGGGGGGGGGGGGTGGGGGGGGGGGGGGGTGGGGGGGGGGGGGGGTGGGGGGGGGGGGGGGTGGGGGGGGGGGGGGGTGGGGGGGGGGGGGGGTGGGGGGGGGGGGGGGTGGGGGGGGGGGGGGGTGGGGGGGGGGGGGGGTGGGGGGGGGGGGGGGTGGGGGGGGGGGGGGGTGGGGGGGGGGGGGGGTGGGGGGGGGGGGGGGTGGGGGGGGGGGGGGGTGGGGGGGGGGGGGGGTGGGGGGGGGGGGGGGTGGGGGGGGGGGGGGGTGGGGGGGGGGGGGGGTGGGGGGGGGGGGGGGTGGGGGGGGGGGGGGGTGGGGGGGGGGGGGGGTGGGGGGGGGGGGGGGTGGGGGGGGGGGGGGGTGGGGGGGGGGGGGGGTGGGGGGGGGGGGGGGTGGGGGGGGGGGGGGGTGGGGGGGGGGGGGGGTGGGGGGGGGGGGGGGTGGGGGGGGGGGGGGGTGGGGGGGGGGGGGGGTGGGGGGGGGGGGGGGTGGGGGGGGGGGGGGGTGGGGGGGGGGGGGGGTGGGGGGGGGGGGGGGTGGGGGGGGGGGGGGGTGGGGGGGGGGGGGGGTGGGGGGGGGGGGGGGTGGGGGGGGGGGGGGGTGGGGGGGGGGGGGGGTGGGGGGGGGGGGGGGTGGGGGGGGGGGGGGGTGGGGGGGGGGGGGGGTGGGGGGGGGGGGGGGTGGGGGGGGGGGGGGGTGGGGGGGGGGGGGGGTGGGGGGGGGGGGGGGTGGGGGGGGGGGGGGGTGGGGGGGGGGGGGGGTGGGGGGGGGGGGGGGTGGGGGGGGGGGGGGGTGGGGGGGGGGGGGGGTGGGGGGGGGGGGGGGTGGGGGGGGGGGGGGGTGGGGGGGGGGGGGGGTGGGGGGGGGGGGGGGTGGGGGGGGGGGGGGGTGGGGGGGGGGGGGGGTGGGGGGGGGGGGGGGTGGGGGGGGGGGGGGGTGGGGGGGGGGGGGGGTGGGGGGGGGGGGGGGTGGGGGGTTTGGGGAAGCAGTGTAGGTAACCCTGTTAAGCGCTGCTAAACCCCACTGATTTTCATGCAAAGATCTAAAGTGTGTTCCTTTACCTGGGAGTAAGCTCAGTTGCTGGCAATGGGGCTTGCTTCTGAGTAAACCTTCCTAGGGTCGTGATTCACCCGTTGGAAGAGATGCACGGTTGCTTCAAAGCAAAGCCACCGACTACCACCAAGCTTACTCTTGAGTAAACGCACGCCTCGGAGCCAACCGCTTTTTCTAAACTAAAACCTCAGTATTCAGGCTAAATGGCCGTGTTGGCACTTTGCGATAAATAATTGGGTTTTGGGTTGCAGTTTGGGCACTCGGTCTCGAAAAGGTTCGCCAATTGGCCATGCTGGCAGGGGCTGATGGGAATTGTAGTCCATAACATCTGGAGTGCCAAAGGTTCGCTACCACGGGCCCAAGGAGTCTTTATTCCTACGTGTATCTGATGAGGGGAGCACCAACTCGTAAAAACCCTGAAACCCTTGATGGTCTCTAAGGTGCTTGGAAACTTTCTCCTTGATGGTTTTCCCCGAACCAGTTGGGAAAGTTGGCTGGACCCTGACCTGGGTTGGGAAGGACAACGTGTAGTCGCAGGGTGTGATTCTGCAAAGGGAAGAGATTCTTTCTCCCCGTCCTGATACCTGCGGTGTACCGAGAGAGAGACTCACAGCAGCCTCGCCCTTTCAGGCAACGCCGGGGAGTGGGGAAGCAGGCGGTTGGGAGGCAGCAGGTGTGTGCCTGCGTGGGTGGAGGGGTGGAGACCTTCTGGAGGCCTGCCGGAAGAAGGCACATTGACCGAACCTCACGCAGAAGCGAGAGCAGCTGGAAGGGTTTGCGGGAGCACGGCAGCACGAAGCCATGATCCGAGGGAAAAGCGGCCGTGTCAGGAGCGCCTGGGAGGCTCTGGGGGAGGCAGGTACTGAAATCAAGGTGTGTATGAAACATCCAGGTGAGACCTGGCTGGGCCAGGCTAGCTTGATTTCATCGGTTCTCGGAAGCTAACGAAAGGTTAGCACTTAGATGGCAGATGGCCTGGGGAGTCCCGGGTTGCTGTGGAGAGGCAGCCGATGGTAAACCACCTCTTTTTGTTTCTTTCCCTGACCTCGGTAGCGCAGGCTGGCCACATCTTGTCAGATCTCAGAAACTAAGGAGGGTCAGTCCTTGTTAGTACAGGATGGGCCGCCCTTAAGGAAGGCCAGGATCGCTATGCAGAGGTAGGCGATGACAAACCATCTTCGAATGTCTCTTGCTTATAAGGTGACTTGACAGCACAACAAAACAAAAACAGAAAGATTTTATCGACGGGCCAATTCGGCACAAATCCCCCAAAAACGTTGGCAAAACTTTTCGGTCCCCCCGTTTGTCCGCACTCACCCCTTTGAAACGATTCCTGACAACCATTTTGTGTTTTTTTCCATTAAAAAAATTCTGTTGAATCGATGCTTTAATGTTTCAGTGCCTCATGCTGCGATTTCCTGTAGCTTGTGGAATCAAAGCTTTGAAGATTTAACCCCCAATAAAAAAAGCAGAAATGAAAATAAACAGGCAAGAAGGAACGGAGTGAGCTCAGCAACTTGATAAAAAAATGACTCCGAGGAAGTTTGGGGACGGGAGGGAGGTGTGGAAAAGATATTAAATAGGTCACACAGCCATGAAAACATTTTGAAAACGTTCCAGTCTGAAGAATCGTTGTAAAAGAGGATGCATATAAAATGTTTTCAGGCTGGAAATAAAACGTTTGCGAACGTGAGGGGGGGAAACCTTGTGGAACTCCACAGAGAAAACGTTTTATTTCCTGCTTCAAAATGTTTGATTTTGGTTGTGTGGAAAGGACCAAAGTCTACCAGAGGCAGGAAATTGGTTTGAAGGCGGATACAAGTTTGAGTTTCAACAGGTTTAGAGAAAAACGTTTTTTTAAAAGGTGTGTCGTGTTATTTGGACTAAATAAGATATTTTCTTTTAACGCAATGGCTTAACAAAATCCACAGATGGGCATCTTAAAAAGGACCTTCCTCTGTGCTTGAGGAAATGCCTCTTCAAAAACAACTCTGACATACACTACTGTCTGAAATCAATGAAATATCTCACAGGATTCTGTGTGGCCTTAACAGTTTACTCTGGCGTAAGCTTTTGTGTGTCTGCACTTATCAGAAGTGCAAATTTCACCTGGTGCTCTTATTTTATTCATATGCCAATTCAGGTAGATTTGATTCGGTCACTCTCTTTTCTGCCAAGCCGAGTGTTGACCAAACCTGTTGACCACAGCCACTGCATTCTGCGGGCGCATCAATTTGCTTAGCCAATTAAAAGACGTATGATACACGAGCGATTCTTGACGCGTCGGCGTCTCTCGCTTGCGTGGCTTGGTGGAAAACGTAGATGGTGGATGTTTCTTTCCCGGTCTTTGTGACTGCTGCGTTCGAAAGAGCCAGTATTTTTTGGTGGGGGAGACGGCGGCTTTTTGGATCAGGTGAGACCTGGGTTTGGGTCTTTTCTCCATGATGGGGGTGGGTTGTGATCTTGAGCGAGTGAGCGAGTCTCGTGTGCCAGGGACTAACGTAGCTGCCCCACACCGCCTTCTGTCGAGCCAAACCCTACAGTCTATTCGGACTGGCAGTATCTCTCCAAGGTCTTTCGCGTCACTTATGGCCTGTCCTTTGAACTGGAAATTCCCAGGATTGAACCAGGGACCCTCTGTATCCGACGACCCCCAGGAGAATGCCCCACGCCACCTCAGACAAAGGGTGGGCATGTTTTTTTCAACTGGGCAGCCACTTCTTAGTCTCTGCCTCTACTGACTTGGATGCCAGCTCTTCATGTGTTCCAGCAAGTGATGTGGCTCTGAGCAGCCTTCAAGTTGTCGGGTAGTTTTTTGGGGGGGTGCACTTGTCCCTTAGACCATGTGGTTTGGGCAGGCCTCGGTCACGAGCATATTTTTCACCAGCCAGTGGACTGGGCATCCTGAATGTGCAGCCATAATTTGCCAGGGCTTTCTACTCCCTTTCTGCCTCTGGCTAGCCTACCCGCCGGGTTGTTGTGAGGATGCAAGCTCCCATGAGCTTCTTGGAGGGAAGGCCAAGAAAATGGCAACAAACAGACAAAGGCAATTAAATCACTCGCTTGGGAAAGTCGGATTTGCTTAGTCAACACTGCTCTATTTTTAATTCATTTATACCCTGCCTTCCCCCCAAGCAGGGACTCAAAGTGGTTTACATCATTCTCCAATCCTCCATTTTATAAGGTAAAGGCTAAAGGAGGTATGTGTGACTCGCCTGAGGTCACCCAGCAAGCTTCTATGATCGGAGTGGGAAATTCGAATCCGGGTCACCTAAATACAGTGGTTCTCAACCTAGGGGTCGGGACCCCTTTGGGGGCCGAACGACCCTTTCACAGGGGTCGCCTAAGACTCTCTGCATCAGTGTTCTTCACCTGTAAAATGGATAAATGTTAGGGCTGGGGGTCACCACAACATGAGGAACTGTATTAAAGGGCCACGGCATTAGGAAGGTTGAGAACCACTGATTTAAATTAACTTTCTCTTCATTCCTTATCCGACTTTTGAGATTTCCCTTTCAAGCACACCTTATACTTAAGAACTAGCAACTTGCTTTCTTCAAATTAGACTGTTTAGGCTTTGGTGCTATCGACCACATCCGCTGGTTGTGATAGGATCACGGAAGCGCAGGCAATGTGCAGGCAGCGCAATAAAATTTATTTATTACTATAGCTATTAAAATATTTGTACCCTGCCTTTCTACACTCTATATCCAAGGCGGGTCACGGTAGAACAACACGGATCATCATATATATCAAAACAAAAAGGTGAAGCACATATTAAAAGTAAGCTACTGCTAAGAATGGGACCACATACACCCTAAAAGCCTAGAATTGATGTTTTTAATTAGACTGATTAATTATAATTGTATTAATTATATTATAAATTCGAGATCTCCACTTGGCTTTTAATTTTACGGGTTTTTAAGCATGCCGAGATAGTTTTATTGTATCGCTGGTCAATCTGTAAATCGCCCCGAGCCAGTTTTGGGAGAGGCAGCGTGTCCCTTCGTGTCGATCTGCTGTCGAAGAGCTAGATCAGGAGCAGCTAGGAAACCGATAAGATTTTGGGGGTATAAACCTTCGAGATTCAAAGTTTGCTTTTGTTAAATATATTTGTCTCCTGAAAGCTCATATCTTCACAATCTGGCCGGTCTATACCATGCTACAGCACTCAAAATTATTCGTTTCCATCATTTATACACCCCCCCCCCTCTTCCCAGTGAGGATCCAAAACAGCGAACAGCATTCTTCTTCCCTTCACTGTGTCCTCACAACAACCCTGCCCGGTAGGCTAGCGACTGACCCAAATTCGCCCAGCAAGATTCCACGGCACAGCAGGGCGGATTCGAACCTGGCACTCTCAGATCCTAGTTCGGCATTCTATCTGCTGTGCGAAAGTGCCTCTAAATAGCCAGATCAGTCATGTTTCTGTTCAGTTGCCCAATTCAAAAGTCTGTCTTGGAGACAACGTTCTGGCCCGTCCTGTTCGTTTTTTGCATGAGTTGTTCTTTCTTGCTCTTCAAGAACCTCAGGATTTTTTTTTGAACTGAAATCTACCCACAATTCCTTCCCTTACGATAAGGAAAGGGCGTTGATAGATTTCCCATGTATATTTACATACACGTGCTTGCATGCGTCTCGGATCATTGCGAAATCCTGCAACCGGTAAGACAGGAATCGCGGCTGCTGCCGACCGCGTGGGAGGTTCTCGGTTTTTCGGTTTGCAGTCAAAGTAATCAGATCTTACTTGGCAAAAACTGTAGTTTTTGCTTTTATTTGAGAGAGATACTTGGGCTGGATTAGGTCCATTCCATTGTAATGGTTAAGAGCAGTGGACTCTAATCTGGAGAACTGGGTTTGTTTCCCTGCTCCTCCACATGAAGCCTGCTGGGTGACCTTGGATTAGTCCCAGTTCTTTCAGAACTCCCTCAGCCCCACCTGCCTCACAAGGTGTCTATTGTGGGGAGAAGAAAGGAAGGAATTTGTAAGCCACTTTGAGACTCCCTGTGGCTGAACAAAGCGAGGTATAAATCCAAATGTCTTCCATTTCGTGCCAAGCAACCAGGCAGAGAAGCGTTCGGAGCGAGTCGGTTCCTTTTCTGGCTATCGCTGTCCCTTAGCTGGCCCAGATGGGTGGACTTGTGGGTTGGGAAGAGCTTTTTCTCCCCTTCGGTGAGCCAGTGACGTTTCTTTGCAGGCTGCATCTCCTTGCCTCAACAGGCAGGCGAGGCTATGCGTGACCTCGGGTCTATGAACTGCAGAGTGGGTTTGCCAGGCAAGTAACCGCGGGAACAGAATCCTGAAATTCTGCGGGTGTGTTTTTCTGTTGCCAAACGAGTTCCCAGCCGCTTCGGGTGACAGGCAGAAGCGTGAAATATGTGGGTGGATACATTCCAGCACTGAGATAATTCAGCACTTGCCCTTCTCTCCTCACTATTCTGCAAACGTGTGGAGGATTTTTGCTTTTCTCTGTATTTTCCAAAGCCCTTTTCTCTGGGCTCTTGTGTCCTTTTTACGTGTGGCACGAAGCTGATCCAAACAGCGTGGGCTTATTTTGCAAGCGTCTTCCTAGGCTTGAGCTGGTTTGTTTTGAGACCCTTCCCCCTTGAATTAGAGATGTCGGGATTTGAACTTGACACCTCGCGGAGTAAAGCGTTTTATTTTGCCCGTGAGCTGTGGACCTTATGTTCTGCTTCCGTCCTCCAAACATACTGGGCGTTGCACCAGATTCGATAACTGGTAGTTGCCATAATTTGCGTCAGTGAATGAAGTCATGTTTTATTTTTTAAAATCTGATAATCTTCTTCCTCTCCCCTTATCCCCCAGGCAAAGCCTATTTACGGCGGTTGGCTCTTGCTGGCACCTGAAGGCACTGATTTCGACAACCCCGTTCATCGTTCTCGGGTAAGCGTGGGTGCCCCTCTCTCAGACAGTGGGGGGAACAACCCGAATGGACTAGAAACAAGTGCTGCTATCAAATGTTGGCACAGACCGAGCATAGAATTTGGCAGGCTATTCAGATTTCTGCAAATTTCACTTTTGGGGAGGGGGGGGGGGTTTCTAGTCCTCATGGACAGCCAGGAATCGTAGAATCATAGAGCTGGAAGAGACCCCAAGGGCCATCCAGTCCAACCCCCTGCAATGCAGGAACACACAATCAAAGCACTCCTGAAAGATGGCCATCCAGCCTCTCTTTAAAAACATCCAATGAAGGAGGTTCCACCACACTTCGAGGTAGTGCATTCCCTGTCAAACATCCCTAACGGTCAGGAAGAATTTCCTGAACGTTTAGGTGGAATCTCTGTTCCTTCACCTTGAACCCAAGACTCCTGGTCCTAGTCTCTGGAGCAGCAGAAAACAAGCTTGCTCCCTCACCAACATGACATCCCTTCAAATATCTAAACATGGCTATCATGTCGCCTCTTAACCTTCTCTTCCCCAAACTAAACATCCCCAGCTCCCTAAGCCTCTCCTCGTAGGGCACAGATTCCAGCCCTTTGACCATTTTGGTTGCCCTCCTCTGGACCCGTTCCAGTATGTCAACATCCTTCTTGAATTGCGGTGCCCCAAACTGTGCAACATATTCCAGGTGAGGCCTAACCAATGCAGAATAGAGAGGCACAATTACATCCCTCGATCTTGACACTATACTCATATTGGTACAGCCCAGAATTGCGTTGGCTTTCTTGGCTGCCGCATCATTGGGACACATTGATAGTTCCTCCTGTTGCCCCAGAAGCCAGCCAGGCAGCTGAATAAGATTTCCCGGAGACAGGGGGCAACCGAACACTCTTTCCTCTGACTTCCCAACCCGGAATAAATTATGCAGATTAATGGGCAGGGCTGTCCATGTTTTGTATAATTTATGCTAATCTATACTCCAGGAATGAGGCACACGAATCAGCTGCGTGTCATCATGTAAGGCTGGTTTGGAGAGACTGGGAGCAGCACGGGGAAAATATCCGGTTGCTTTTGTGAATCTCGGGAGACGGGGAGGCTGAACTTGGGAGCAGCACCCGGTCGCAGCTGCTGGTTGATGTTTGATATGTGTGTGTGTGTGTGGGGGGTGTCCCTTCTTTGGAGCATCAGTGGTGTAGTGGTTAAGAGCAGGTGCACTCTAATCTGGAGGAACCGGGTTTGATTCCTCGCTCTGCCATCTGAGCTGTGGAGGCTTATCTCCAACTGGCACTCCAGCACATGCCAGCTGGGTGACCTTGGGCTAGTCACAGTTCTTCGGAGCTCTCTCAGCCCCACCCACCTCAAAGGGTGTTTGTTGTGAGGGGGGAAGGGCAAGGAGATTGTGAACCCCTTTGAGTCTCCTGCAGGAGAGAAAGGGGGATATAAATCCAAACTAATCCTCCTCCTCTTCTTCTTCGTCTTTGCCGATTTCATCTCGGGCATCCAGTTTGAGCGTCCTGCTTTTGAACGCCAAGGGTATCTTGGCTTTAGTTAATCTCTGGAAAGACGGAGGGTTGGATATTGGGAAGAGAAGAATCTGCTAAGGGTTTGCTGGGCGGAATTGGCTGCCGCTTTGAGCCTCCTGATCTTTACGGGCCTGTGTTTTCTCCTTCCAGAAATGGCAGCGCCGCTTCTTCATCCTCTACGAGCACGGCCTCCTCCGCTACGCCCTGGACGAGATGGTGAGTCCGCTTTCTTTCTTCCCTTCATTCGGAAGTCCGCTTTTGTTCCGCCGTGGGTGCCGCAGTCTTCGTGGGAGACTCACGAAGCCAGGTGCCGACTGCCTACTGGTAGAGCCATCGGACTCTTCTGCTGTTGTCGGTAGGCACCGTTGGCGTGTGTTGCTATTTTGCCTACTGTGTTGTGTGTGAGGCGGAACTGCTGCTTTCCACTGTCTGTGTTGAGCATTTGGAAGCGCACATGTGCAGGGGCAGACACAAAACACATGCGCAGGGGCAGACATCCTGTGCACACCCATTTCCCCCTCTCGGGTGACTCCACCTTGTTGTCGGTCAGGGCAGGATCAGTCCCGTCCATTTGGATCCACTGCTCCAGATAAGAGGAAGGAGATCCCTCGCTCTGTTTGTCTCCAAGGAGCCTTTCCAGCGTTCCTTTGCCTCCCGTTTTATTTTCTGTTTCACAACCGTTTAGTAGCTAGTGGGACCGTCCTTCCGTTCTATGTTTTCTTTGGGAATCTATTCTTTTCTTCCACCCTGGAAATAAACTAGGATTGCAACTCTGGGTAAACTGGAGATTTGGGGACAGAGTTTGGAGGAGAAACAGGAGGGGCATCAAGGTATCACAGGGTCCTCCTTCTGAAGCGTCCCTTTCCTTCCTTTCCGTCCCTTTCCTCCAGTTTGAAGATTGGTTGTAATTCTCGCTGTGACTTGTTTGCTGGGATAGGAAGGGGGGAAAGTACTTCTAGAAGCCTATCTATCATTCTGTCATCTATTAAACTATCATCTATCTCCCTGACTGTTTATCTTCCTGTCTATTAATCATCTGTCTGATTAACATCTATATATAATCTATCTCCCTGTCATCTATCATCTATCTCCTTATCGTCTGTCTATCCTATCTATCCTATTTCCCTATCTCTTTCTCTCTCTTTCCCTCTATCCAGTGGTGTAGCACCAAGGGGGCAGGGGGTGTGCCGGTGCAGGGGTATGGTGTGGTGTGGTGGGGCGGGCGGGCGGGCATAGCAGGGGGCACACGTGTACCCCAGGCGCAGTTTCCCCTCACTCCGGCCCTGCCTCTATGTCCCTATTTATTTGCTAATTTCAGTTAGACCCCCTCCCTTTCTCCCCGGTGGGAACCCAAAGTGACTTACATGCCTCACCTCTCCTCCATTTTATCCTTACAACAACCCTTTAGGGTAGGTTAAGCTGAGAGCATCAGACATTGAACCAGAGACCTTGGCACTCTGGAAGCTGGGTCTGCCATTTGTTGAAATTGTGGCCCTGTAAAGTGTGAAGGTCTCCCTGACTCAATTCTGGATATTTTGTGATATTTATTGGGAAGGAAATATTGGGAGTGCCTTTGGCTGTATTGGATGTTGCCTGTTCTGGGAGTATCGAGCATTTTATTGGATTGGCAAAATAGAATTGCTCACCCCTTGTATGGACAGAGCAAAAAACCCAGCATCTTTAAAAAGCTAACAGGCTGATAGAGGTGCCGTGAAGAATTAACAGTGGCGGCTTTTAAGACAGAAACAACACAGAATATTCGGGGGTGGAGGGGGTATGACAATTGGGAAGCAATAAAAAAGATATGGCATGTTCTGTAATTTCCCCAACTTTTGAAAAATCTGTCTTCTCTCTCTGCAAGTCAGCTCAGATCTGTGGAATGCAGAAAAGTTTAGGAAAAGTTTAAAGGAGCTGCATAAAGGGGGGCGGGAAACAGTCTGTGTGTCGGATTCTCTAGATTTATTGGCCAAATGCAACAACCAGCAAGGACTTGCCAAGGGGGGGGGGGGGGTAGGGTGGAGTGACGCATTGAGTCTGGAACAAGCGTGACTCAGAAGTTATCTGCAGCTGCTGTTATGAACGCTCCCTTACATGTATGACAGAACTGTGTGTTCTTTTGGAAGCACACTCTACATCATCTTAATTTGGGGATTTTTAGGAGGAATCCATCTTTACCAGGTTATCTCCTCCTTTTGGGGAAACATGAAGCTAAACAGATTCCAGTGATTGCTTTGGAATCGTTGGGTTTTTTTTAAAGTGGGTTCTCGGGTAAGGTTGCCAACTCCGGGTTTGGGTTCCTGCAGATTGAACAGGTCGGGACTTTTTTTTTCATATGTGGTGGACTTGTAAGAAAAACCAGGGAGTTTTGGATAGAAATACACAAGGTAATGCAAAAGATAATTAAATTTAAATGTCCTCTTGTCGCAAAGGCAATGTTGTGGGGTATGTCACCGGAAAATCTTCCCAAGAAACTGAATGAATTGTGCTGGTATTTAGTAACTGCAGAAAGAAAAACAATTGCGACTGGTTGAAAATCTGACAAATATCTCACAGTGGAATGTTGGGAGGGCCAAAATAAGACAATATGCTATTATGGCCAAACTGACCAATCTTGTAAACCGATGCTCAAAACATGAATTCGGTGAGAAATGGGGACTGGATTCTAGTCTATATGAAGCAGGATTGATCATGTAAAAAATTTAATAATCTGAGTATTAAAAAACCTGGTAATCATTAAGATATAATAATTTAATTGGTAAGAATGCATTTGGGGAGGGTATAATGCCAATCGATGCAGCATAATGCCGTAGAGTGCCCCTTCCAGAGTGGCCATTTTTTTCCCAGGGGAAGTGTTCCCTGGCAGCAGGAAATAGATTGATCTCCGGGCTGCCCCCGAAAGGTTGGCAAATCTCTTTTGCGATTACTGTAAAGTTTTTAAGGATGTCACAGACATAAGGTTTTCATCTCACATCCTGGAAACCAAGAATCGCCACCTGGTTTTTAGCCCAACACACCGATCTCGCAGACAGAAGGACCATGACCCTGTCTCTCGCTGTGTCCCAAATTGGCCCTAAGAAGTTATTCCTGTGGGTTTTCTACCCCCTCCCTGGAACAGAATTTCGGGCAGGGGCCGCAGTGGAAGCTAGGGGGGAAGTCCCTCTCCACAGGGCAAAAACCTCTCTGCTGAAACAGATCTAGTGTTGGATCTAAGCCTTCATAATGTCACCCCAATGGATTCCCGTTTTTCACCATTAGGGCATATCATATAAGGGTTTTGTCCCAATGCTCCGGGAGACTGCTTCAGTTTTGAACCCAAGCCTGCTATACCTGCAGTACTGTCCAGCAGCTGCAATAGGGGTTTTTTTTTGGGGGGGGGGGTTGCGGGAGGGGATTTTATAACAAATCTCACTGTTCTGCCACCATTGTAACAAATCCCACCGTGCTGCCACCATGTTTTTAACAGAATACGTATTGCCCCGTGAGGCAGTAGATTCCAAATATTAAGGAAACCGTTGTCAGAGACATCTTAGGAACGACGGTAGTGGCTGGACTTTGGACCTCCCAGGTGGTCACTCGAAAAATGCAAGTTACAGTAGCTGAACCTTGTTAAGCATTAACTAAGAGCGCCCCTAGTGATTCATTGAGTGTTTTAGTGGGGCATTTTTGGTCTGGCGGGGAGCGGCGAAGCTCAGAAAAAAGGTGTGAGGTTGTACACAGAGCAACGTTTCGAAAAATGCGCATCTCAAGCAGGGCTTGATTTATTGCTGGGAAGGCCTCTGTTTTTTTAAAAAGCGGCCTGGATCCGAGCCACAGCGCAGAGGCGTTCTCATACCGGTGACCTTTCCAGCCCAGCTATAGGTCACATCTGTTCCCGAGCTCGGTGTCGGCAAGGAACGAGAGCGTGGGCCTCCTCAGCTCGGGAATGTGTGGGCACAGTGCCCACTTCGGCGTTTGCTTAACAGCTCCTGAACACTCCTGTCTCTTCCTGGTGGAGCCAGCTGCCTATTATGGGATGTCCTTAGCAGACCACAGCAAGGAATGACGATCACTTACTGCCGAGCCAACCCAGATCCCGAAAATGAATTATGCAAACGAAATTATTAATCTCCCCGATGACGCAAGCTCTCCCTTTCCCAATTCCACGTGCCCAGCCTTTTTTATATTCAGCATTGTGCGGCCTCGAAATGGTTGGTAAGATGAAATGCAGCCATTGTGTTTCGCTCCAGAGGAGGGCTGCAGTCTGGCTTTGGGCTGCTCGGATCATCTTGCTGACAAATCTTGGCCAAGTGTGTAACAGGACAGCAGAGTAGTCAGTGGATCAGAGATAGACTGCCTCTGAGAAGGGAGGCTCTATAGGCCATTCCGCCCAGCTAAATTGCACGGAGAGCAGGAAAACTTATCCGTGGGGGATCATTTGTGCATAAGTCAAGGTCTTTGCAGCGGGGAGAACGTTCCAAGCTGGGAAGGTCTTTACTGGTTGGATGCCATTTGTCACACTTTGCTGTGACCAGGGAACAGAATTAAGGTTGGAGTTATGTAGGTGGAAAAGGGAGCAGGTTTGGGGGGTTGGGGTCCAGTGGTTGAAGTCTCCCAGAGACTAGTTTTAGTCTCCACCACTGTAGTGATACCTTTACCTCTTCCAGGGAGCAGCAGTGGCGTACTGGCTAAGAGCAGTGGCTAAGAGCAGGTGCACTCTGATCTGGAGGAATCGGGTTTGATTCCCAGCTCTGCCGCTTGAGTTGTGGAAGCTTCTCTGGGGAATTCAGATTAGCCTGTACACTCCCACACACACCAGCTGGGTGACCTTGGGCTAGTCACAGCTTCTCGGAGCTCTCTCAGCCCCACCCACCTCACAGGGTGTTTGTTGTGAGGGGGGAAGGGCAAGGAGATTGTAAGCCCCTTTGAGTCTCCTACAGGAGAGAAAGGGGGGGATATAAATCCAAACTCTTCTTCTTTAAACAAAACAACCCCAAAACTCCCCTCCTCTAGTTTTCTTCTGCTATGCCTTGGGGCTGATGCGGGGGGGGGGGGTATGCAGAGGAGTGGAACGGGGCGGGAACTCTTGTAATGGCACCTAGAGTTGTGTTCTCATGGTATGCAGCCAAGGCAGCATAGACTTTCCCCAGTAGACCCTTGTAACAAGTCCAGGATGCAACGAAAGGAGGCCAGGCCAACATTATTATTTTTTTCTGAAAGGAAAAAGTAGCATAAGAGAATCAGCCCTTTGGGGTCAGGGGACGCGAAGCAATTGTAACAAGCGGAACACGTTCGGCATTCTGCAAGATTTCAGGAACGCGGGGGTGGTTTGGGATATTCCTTTACAGGTTTTCTCACCGAGATCTGGTTGCTTTAGTTTGTTTATGTTTAATCTGTGGCCGTTTGGTATCTCCCCCTTTCCAAACAGAGTTGCCAACCTCGGGGGAGGGGGGGACTGAGAATTTCTTCTGATTACCACCGATTACAAGTGCTTTGATGGTGTGTTTCTGCATTGCAGGGGGTTGAACTTGATGGCCCTTGGGTAGGGTGACCATCCGTCCCACTTCTCGCGGGACCCTCACGCTTTTGCGTGAGGTGTCCCGCGTCCCGCCGGGCTTTGGGGAATGTCCCGGTTAGGGAATGTGCTCCTGCGGCCGCGCACACGTGGCTGCAGGAGCACACTGCCTTTTGCGCGGCGCTCCCCGGGCAGGAGATTGGGAAGCGCCCCAGAAGGCACTGCGGCTGCCGCAGTGCCTTCTGGGGCGCTTCCCCGTTCTCCGGCCTGGGGGAGTCTGCGGCTGTAGGGCTTAGCGCTGCGGTATCGGCGTTTGGGAGCTCATGGGTTTGCCGCCTCTGTGACAGGAGGCTGCAAAACGCATGAAGCTCCCAGAAGCTTTCGGGCGCGACGGGTACTGTAGCCTTAGCGACGGGCTTCCTGGGCTTGCGGTTTGCCGCCCTGTCACATTGCGGCAAACCGCGAGCCCCAGAAGCCCGTGTGCTGACAAGCGGGTGCTGTTATCTTATCCATCGACCACCCTCCCCGTCCCGGGTGAGGAAGGTGACCATCTGGTCACCTTATCCTTGGGGGTCTCTTCCAACTCTATGATTCTTAATCCACTCAGTTCTAGAGAGTTTAAGACAAGAGTTAATCAGGTTTTTCTTTGCAGTGTGCACTCTCAAAGGGTTTTAGGCCTGGCTTATCTGCTAATCAATTCAAGGGTTGCCTCTTTGACTCGGTAGCACGGGGTGGTTGCAAAGGAACATTCGCCAAACCCTGTTACCTGCCCACATTTTTATTCTCTCGCGTCTCCTCTTGATGGACGACTCGTTTAAACGGGCGCCGAGCAATTTGCCGAACATTAATTGTTCTTCTTTCTCGTCAGCTTGTCAGTCTTCTGCGCCTCTTTCTGAAGAAACAATTTCATTTATTTTGGGCGCTGCTTTTTATATCATCTGCTTGCATAAGCCCGGCACCAAATATAGCCGGTTGCGAGCCATCTTCCAAACTTCTACCTAGTCTGTGCCTTGTGTATTTGTCTACAATATAAACCACCTCCAGTCCTTGTTCATAATTTATTACTCTTCAACTTTTACTGTTACTTTTATTACTGTTTCAATTTTTTGCAGGCTAAACCAATACAGCCATGTCTTTCTTTGTGAGTAAAATCCTCCTTAACAGCTTCTAGGTTGGGATGCCCAACTTTTTTTGAGCCTGGGGACACCTTTGAAATTCAGACACTGGGTGATTGGTGTGGTCACAACATGGCAGCTGTGGAAGGCGGAGCCAGCCATAAAATGGTACCTAGGTACCAGAAACCCTGCTGGTTAACAGCTCCATGTAGCCCCATTCATTTTCTAAAATGCTTGATGGGGGCCAGGGAACCCAGTTTTAGGGTGTAGGTGGGAACCCCGGTTTTAGGGTTCTAGTTTTTCAGCAGGGTAAAATTGCTGCCAGAGATATAGCCCTCTTCTTCCCTCCAGACGTCAGAATTTTCTTTAAGGTAAGGTGACCAGATTTTTATTACTCCCTGTAACGCTGGCGCCATCTATCACAATTCAAGGCATCGGTCGCAGGAGCACACTCAGCCTTTTGCAGCTCCCCGTCATCAGGGAAACAGGGAAGCGCCTCCAGAAGGCGGTGCGCGGCAGCGCAGGAGGCTTATTATCGTGGCTGCCGGAGCGCACTGCCTTTTGCATGCGCTCCCACGGAGCGCCGCAAGGCAGTAAATGCTCCCTGCGACCGCGTGCGCCTCCTGGCTGCCTGCTACAAGATTATTTGGTGCTTCCCTGTTTCCCACCCTGTGACAGGGCGGGAAACAGGGAAGCACCCCAGAAGGCAGTGCAGCAGCGCAGGAGGCGCACGCGGCCGCAGGAGTGCATTGCGTAATTGGGACAATTTTAAAACCCCACAGGACGCGGGACACATTGCGGAAAAGCATGAGTGTCCCGCCAAAAGCGGGGCGGCTGGTCACCTTACTTTAAGGAGGAATTGTTCTGACAGACTCATGTTTCGGAATCCAAATTTTCAAGATCTGCTTTTTGTCAGCTCCCCTATCTTGTCCACCCGATTTAAGTTTCCTTTGGGTGGACAAGATTGGGGAGGTCCTTTGGGTACCTCCGCTTGGTCCTTTGGGTACCTCCGCATTTCCCAAATCAACCACTTCTTATCCATGTGAATTTGCCCGTGTCCCCATCATGAGGGTAAATTAGATTTTATATCATCTGAGTCTGGTGACTGAGGGTTGGTGACATCTAACTGACCTCAGAAAGTTCTTGTGATGATAAAATAGACAAGAAAAGTATGAAAAAAGCCATTTCGGGTCATCATTGGGGAATTCATGGAGCAAATAAATAAAATAAAATCTGCTTTGATAAACAAGTATTTTTGTTAAGGATGTTGTGGGTTTTCCAGGTTGTTTGGCCGTGTTCCCGTAGTATTTTCTCCCGACATTTCGTCTGCATTTGTGGCTGGCATTTTCAGAGGAAATGCAAATGGTTCTTTCTCCCACCATGGGCATTTTATGGGTATATAAAATCCACTTGCTTTACTGCCATCAGATCCTCTGAAGATGCCAGTCGCACATGCAGGTGAAATGTCAGGAGAAAATACTATTACACAGCCATACAACCCAGATAACCCACAACATCTGGGTGATTGTAGCTGTGAAAGCCTTCGACAAAGTATTTCTGTGTTTGCTGAAGTTTTCCCAAGTTTCCTCGCTTTGCTCAAAGAGGAGTAAATTATTTCTGTGCATGTGCATTGCCATTTGCCCTCCGAATTTTCGAGGTAATCCATTCGTCGTAAGGGAACGGCTTTTGTTTTTATAAAGATTTTGAGAGTGGCACAAGGTTTGAGAGAATGGTTTATCTAAGCTTCCCCCAACTTTGAGAGCTCTTTTGATCCTTCTTGTTGTGTATGACTTACACACAACAGGCCTTTTGTTGCGGGTACTGCAATTTGCCATGCCAATACCGGCGTATGCTTGAGAAATCGCCGTCTCCCCTGCCACATAGGAATGGTGACAGATCTATTTTAAAAACTCCAGACGGATTTGGCATTCCTCGGTTGGGTGAGGCCTGATAGTTGTACTTTGAGTGATTCAAGTATTGAATTGGGATCTAGCAGGCCCGAGTTCGAATCCCTACTCTGCATGTAAGCTAAATGAGTGACTTCGAGCCCACTCTTGACCTAACCTGCTTCACAGGGTGGTTTCAGTGAAAATAAAAATGGGGAGAAAATGGGTCCCTTAGGGGGAGAAAGGAGGGGTCAAAATGCCAGCGTTTATTCTCGGCATGCATGCCATTAAGACATCCCCCCTCTGTGGGCGCGCAGAGTTCTTTCTGCATTCTGCACCGAGCGAGTAATTGGGGTTTTTTTTTCTCATTCTTGCAGGTTAAATAGTACAGATGTTTGTTGTTTCACTGTGGAACCGTGTAGCTGCTTTCATCTTATTTCCCCTCCAGAGGAAGTTCTTAAACTAAAAAAAAATGCAACACCCCTTCCCCAATCACTTGGTCTTTGTCTGTTGCACTTAATCGTCTGTTTTGTTGGCCACTGCATGTGGCCATCCATTGCTGTCTTACTAACATTGTACGTGTCCCATCCCCTAAACCAGTCGTTGTCAACCTGTCGGTCGCAATCCCTTTGGGGGTCGAATGACCCTTTCACAGGGGTCGCCTAAGACTCTCTGCATCAGTGTTCTCCATCTGTAAAATGGATAAATGTTAGGATTGGGGGTCACCACAACATGAGGAACTGTATTAAAGGGTCGCGGCATTAGGAAGGTTGAGAACCACTGCCCTAAACCATAGGTGTCAAACTGGTGGCCCTCCAGATGTTATGGACTACAGTTCCCATCATGATGCTGGCAGGGGATGTTGGGAACTATAGTCCATAACATCTGGAGGGCCACCAGTTTGACACCTGTGCCCTAAATTTTATTTATTTATTTTATTTATTGTTTCGATTTTTATACCGCCCTATCCCTGAGGGGCTCCGGTTTGGAGTAATAAATGCTTGGTTTGGAGTAATAAAAATGGGTGCTACGTAAATGAGACCGTGCGGATCAAGCGAAAGAAGCAAAGCAAGCTAGGTTCTGTGCTGAAGGCGACACGAATCTTAAACGGAGGTTTCGTCTCTGAGATTTTCGGCATAGTAGCCGATTGGCCTGCAGATCAGAATCTCAATTGGCCGTGGCGGCAGGGGCTGATGGGAATTGTAGTCCATGAACATCTGGAGAGCCGCAGGTTGCAGACCCCTGACGTAGCCTGTGTATTTATTGATGCGGTTTCATGTCTGGAGCCTTGTAGTTGGGACCCAGACTATTCTCAACCCATCTTGTGTGTGAAGTGGGTGGTAGGATTGTCATGGGTATGGATAGTACAGAGCAGCATGTCTCCCATTTCCTTCCATTCCTTGGCCTGCCTTGCAGGGTTGTTCTGGTGATGAAAGGGGAGGGCGACCCCACAGCGAGTTCCTTGGAGGAAGGGGGTGTAACGAAAACGTGGCGAGAGCCGATACGGTGTCGTGCTAAGGCCAGACCACGATCTGGGTCCGAATCCCAGGTTCGAATCGCCACTCTGCCGCAGAGGCTTGTGCCAGTCATGCACTAACTCTCAGTGTGACCTACTTTACAGGGCTGTTGTGAGGAAAAATGGAAAAGAGAATGATGTGAGCTGTCTTGGCTCCCTGCTGGGGAGAAAGGTGAAGTTATCAATGATGCAAACCAATAAATATATGGCCTGAAAGAAACCTGTCCGAATTTTGCCCCCAGATACCAGCTCCTTATTTACGGCTTGCATTTCAGCGTTGCTATTTTTACTTCCCCTCCTCCCCCACCCCAATAAAGGGTCTCTCAGCAACTTCCCTTCCTGCTCCATCTCCTAACCATTGTTTCTCTCCCTAGATAATGTTTTCCACATCCTGCTTCTGTCATGGGGGGGGGGGGAGGCCCATTAAAATGCTTTGTCGGGGCTGGAAGCATTACGGGTTTCAGCTGCTCGGGAAGGGGCAGGGGAAGAACTGTGTGTGCGCGCAGGGTCCAGGAATCTGGAAGCAAAGACTCAATTAGGCAAATGTCCAGCTTTGCTGGAGGGGAAGGGAGAGGGGGGGGAGAGCCGGGTGTCCAAATTTTGGAATGCCTGAGAAAAGCTCTAGGCCCTGCGGCAAGGTTGAGGGCTTCCCACAGACTTGGGAGGCCTCAGCTGACCAGGGAAGGCCAGAGGGCCGGCAGGAAGCTGGGTTCCCACGTCGGCCGCTAATAACGGGAAGCAAGAAACCTTCTCATAGCAAGGATCCGGGCTCATAAGGGTTTCTCGGCAAAGATCCCGAAAAGTTGCGTTGAGTTAGACCAGGGGTCTTCAAACTATGGCCCTCCAGATGTTCAGAGACTACAATTCCCATGAGCCCTACCACTTGGCCATGCTTGCAGGGGCTGATGGGAATTGTAGTCCATGAACATCTGGAGGGCCATAGTTTGAAGACCCCTGAGTTAGACAAATGGGAGCTGTTTGCCTCCCTCCTGGTTGCTCCTTTGCGGGAGAGAAGTCAACTTTTGCGATGGACGGAAGGAATGGAAGAGCGCCAGAAACGTTCTCTCTGTGGGTAGTTAAGGGTGCTTGGCAAGAGCACCTGGGTGCTTCTCACAGATGCCCGACCGATTCATAGGGCCGGAGTGAGGGGGAACCGTGCCTGGGGCATGCGTCTGCCCTGCGCCCCTGCCACGCCCACGCCATGTCACGGAATGCCACACCACGCCCCCGTCCTGGCACACGCCTGGTGCATCGCGTGCCCCCCCGCCCCCTTGGCGCTATACCACTGCCGGTTCATCATGTGTGGCGTGAACGGCAAAGCCAGACACACGTTCTCCAAATTGGGAGGCTGTCTTGGAAATGGTGTGTGGATCGCTGGCAGCATCCTGTAGGTCAGTGGTGGCGAACCTATGGCACGGGTACCAGAGGTGGCACTCAGAGCCCGCTGTGGGCACACACAGAGTCCCCCCACACACATCTAGGCTGGCCTGGGCCGCTGGGCTCGATTATTAGCATTAAACCTAAGACCTAGTTTTGGGGAAGCAGTGTAGGTAACCCTGTTAAGTGCTGTTAAACCCCACTGATTTTCATGCGAAGAACTAAAGCGCGATCCTTTACCTGGGAGTAAACTCGGTTGCTGGCAATGGGGCTTGCTTCTGAGTAAACCCTCCTAGGGTCATGATTCACCCGTTGGAAGAGTTGCATGGTTGCTTCAAAGCACAGCCACTGACTACCACCAAGGTTACTCCCGAGTAACGCATGCCTTTCTAAACTAAAACCTCAGTATTCAGGTTAAATTGCCGTGTTGGCACTTTGCGATAAATAAGTGGGTTTGGGGTTGCAGTTTGGGCACTCGGTCTTGAAAAGGTTCGCTATCACTGCTATAGGTTATAGGTGTCAAACTCGCGGCCCTCCAGATGTTATGGACTACATCATGCTGGCAGGGGATGATGGGAACTGTAGTCCATAACATCTGGAGGGCCACGAGTTTGACACGTGTGCTGTAGGTTATGCAGATAAAATGGAAGAGAAGACAACCTTGTGGACCGGTTTTGGGTTCCCACTGGGAAATAAAATGGCGGGGAACTGAATTAAAAGTCTTGACTGTCTCAGGCGGCCTCAGGCATCTCCAGGTGGCAGCGTTCTGAAGACAAACCGGCATTTCTTGTTCCTCTGCTCTTCACCCTATAACCCAGCCCCGGTCTTCATATTTAACATTTGTGTGCCTTTCCTTACGGAGGGTTATGTAAACCCAGCACGTGAAGGTTTTGTGGGCACTAGACCCATGAAAACCACTGCCTGGGGCGTGTCTCTCTACCTGGCTGCTAACCCAAGATGTGACCCTTCCCTTTTTCTCGGGAGCAGCCTTATCATCCCCTTTGTCTGATGTTTCCGTAGGTACACCTGAAAGTTATCAAAAAGAATATTCTGTACCTTGAAGGCTCAAACACTGTAAAACGCAGTCTCCTTAAAAAAGTGCACAAAGGTATTCCTCCCTTCACAATATTTTTACTACAATAATTTGTATCCCCTTACAATAAGATGCCTCCGACACAAAAATTATCTGCATAAATATAAATACAGTAACAAGGGGCTAGCTGACCCCTAAGTTAGGTTATGCCTCATGTAAAGAATTCATGTAAAGAATTTTTGTGTTTGAGGCATATCATTGTAAGGGGGTATACAAATTATAGCTGTTGTGAAGGTAGGAATCCCTTTGTGTTTGTTAAGCATAATTTAAGGAAGCTGGGATTCACAGTATTCGAGCCTTAAAGGAACAGAATATTCTTTTTGATAACCATCCTGTTACAACTGGTCCAAAATGCAGCGGCTCGATTGCTCGCAGGCGGCGCCTTCCGAGATCACATCCAGCCTGTGCTACGCCGCTTGCATTGGCTCCCAGTCGAGTTCCGAATCATCTTCAAGGTATGGGTTTTGACCTTTAAGGCCTTATGCGGCCTGGGACCTTCGTACCTTCGGGACCGCATTACCCCATATGTCCCTACTTGGCCTCTGCGCTCAGCAGAGACCAATTTGCTGGTGGTCTCTGGCCCCTCGATGATACGGCTGGCCTCCACTAGGGCCAGAGCTTTTACGGCCCTGGCCCCGGCCTGGTGGAACACTCTTCCTCCAGCTGTCCGGGCCCTGCGGGACCTTGGTGAATTCCTCAGGGCCTGTAAGACTGAGTTGTTCCACTGGGCCTTTGGAGTAACCAGCCGTTGAATGGTGCCCCCCTTCTGTTCTCGTCTCTGCCTATATTTATACCTTATTGATGGAGCTAGCAGTCTTCCCGTTGGGGAGGGTTTTTAATAATGGGCTTATGGGGTGCCGTTGAATTTTTCAAATCTGACATTTGAATTTGATTTTAAATCTGTATTAACCGCTGTTTTTAAAAAGGGATTGGTAATTTATTTATATGGAAGTTTAATTGTTTAATCTTGCTTGTGTTCAGTTGTATTATGATTTGATTTTGTTGTGCACAGCCCAGAGCCCTTCGGGAATAGGGCGGTATATAAGACTAAACAATCAATCAATCAATAAATCAATCAATAAATTGCAGTTTGTGGACATGACAGACGTGAACTCTTCTGACTTGTGAGATCTCACCTGGGTTTCGATGATCTTCCCTCTAAGGGGCTAGAAACTTGCATCAAACAGGGCCCCAGTTAGCATCTCATAGAAAAACAGGATCGTTGCTGAGCCCTGATCGTCGGAGAGGGAAGCAGAAATTTGCTTCCGGGTCACTTGCTGGCTCTTAATGTTTCTGCTTGGATTTCCTTCCGAGACATGAAGCCTGCCTGTCTTCAGTTGCATTAAATGCGATCGTAATTTGTCTCCTACACTGTGGAATAGAAACCTGCACAGTTCCTCGATTCTGCACCTTGGAGTCTCTGTCTGTGATTGCGCCTATAAACAAAGCAGTGCTATTCTAGCGGGGAATCAAACCCGGTTCTCCAGATTAGACTGCACCTTCTCTTAACCACTATACCACACTGCCGTAGCTTCAGAGTCTGCATGAACTGCAGTGTTTTCTGCACCCTCCCGCTGTCTCCTTTTGCATCTGGCGAAATGAGCAACTTTGGCCTCCGGGGATCTGAGTTTTAGACCCCAACCCGCCTTGTGAAGTTACACGCCCTTCCCAGAGACCTTCGGCAGCTTTACCTTCCTTTCTGCTACAAGACCCGTCTTTGGGCCTCGGGAACGTGTTGTGTAACAGCACAGAACAAAAGCTGTGGCTGATACTTGTGTGCGTGTGGGGGGGGGGGGGTACATTGTCATGGATACACTTTGGGTTTTATGCGCAATTGATTTTTATGCGCTGTGAGAAAACATCTTGTAGCGAGGCCAAGGGGCGAGAGTTCTTTGTAGGGAATTTATCCGCTGGCTGGCACAACCCTCAGATGGTTTTTGGAACGTTACCCCACAAGATGCCCGTCTTATAAATATTTGCATATTTGTTGGAAACGTTTCTCTGTGCGGGGAGGAACGGAGAGACGTTCAAGACAATTCAAGAGGTGCAGAATGGAGAAAATCCGCTAGGTGGAGGGTAGACCTTCCAGTAAGCCCTGCAGGCGGCCATGCTTAGCGGGTGTTTCTGATCCATTAATTCTGCGATGGGCACGGTTTCCCGTCGTCACTATTTTTAGAAGTTTATAAGTGGGGCATGGAATGCATTTAGGAAAAAAAATCTTCACATCACCTCCAGCGGTATCTGGACGCTCGTGCTGCCTCTGCGAGTAACCTCCTAAGCGCTAGAAGGCCACAAAGTTAGCTTCTAGCACACCAGCAACTCCAAACTGTCCCTTGGCAAATGTGGGAGGCCAGTAAAGAGGGGAGGGGTGGAAGCTGGGTTCAACTGGATGAAGATGGCTCTATCAGTTTGCCCAGCAGAGATTTCTGCTCGCCGCGGTTGACCAAATAAGAAGATATTTGAGAACCTGAAGGACACGTTCAAGTCATGGGTGGGATTAGGGTTCTGGGGTTACAGGGAGGGAATCAAGGCAGGATGGAATAGTATAAGGATGCTACGGGGGACTGGAAGAGTGAAGAAGAGGAAGAGGAGTTTGGATTTATATCCCACTTTTCTCTCCTGAAAAGAGACTCAAAGTGGTTTACAAACTCCTTTCCCTTCCTCTCCCCACAACACACGTGGTCTGATCTGGGTTTTGAGCTGCCTGCTGGCAGGTTGCTGAACCCCCAAATCAGGCCGCCATGATGGGATTCAGCTAGTTAGCTACCGGTTCAGGAGAACTGTTGCAAACCGGCTGAATCCCACCTCTGGGCACGGTACAGAAAGAGTTTTCCATGGGATGTCTAGCCCAGTATCCTGTTTCCAACACTGCACAGTCAGATGTTCGCAACCCAGTCTTCTTGGGGTGACATCTCCCCAACATCTGGCAATTGGGAGCATCCTGCCTCTCATGTTGGAGGTCCTGTTTGTTATCATAGTTAATTGCTCCCAATAGACCTCTTCTCCCCCATCCATAAAAGCTGTGGTTACTCCACTGAGTTTCTTGAGCATCGGAAGTTGTGTGAAGTGAAAGCTGTCTGGTGCTGGAGATAGTTTTGAGGGCCTGCCAGAATTAGTCCAAGGGATTTGCTGTTGAAGGGACGTGTGAATGACGCAGGCAGCACAGACTTGGTGAGGGCGGTTTATCTTTGACTGGGAGGGGGGAGTGGAAAAGGTGGAGCTGGGGAGAGATTATTCCCAATGGGGAAGGGGAGTCACAGCTGTATCTGGTAAGGAGTCGAGCAAACTTTGAGGTTTGACTGGGGAAGGGAGCCAGCATTGCTTCCAAATGATGCCTTGTGTGAGAAGATGAAAAAAGACTCATTTTTTTTTGGGGGGGGGGGTGTCTTTTTTTTTCTAATTCAAGTCTGGGAGAGGTCTCAACATCCAGTATTTAAAATGAAAAGAGTCCCTCTCGTTCCAGTTGATCTGCATCTTCCTAGGTGTGGAATTGGCTGGAACTAGAAACATCCCTACTTGCGAAGGAGGCTGGCAGCTGTGTCTCTGCATGAGTTGTTGCTCTGACCTTTCCTCCTTTGAATCAACCCCTGGTCGGGAAGGATAACTCCGACCTGCGTCTCCATTTGATATGACAGGAATATTCTGTCCTGCATTGAAGCTTGGCTGTTGTGACCTTGTATGCTTCTCTACCTTTGTCTCTTTTCCAGTGATTGTGTGTGTGTGTGTGTGAGAGAGAGAGAGTCTCCTTCATCTGTGCACTAAAAGCCATTGGGCTCACTCAGTCACTTCCCACACAGCAAAGCAGTGCAAGGTTTTGTTCTCCAAAGGAGGATGCCCATTGCCACTCTTTTCTTGGATGTAAGGAGGAAGGATACACTGAAGTTAATTCTGTAGCGTTGGTTTCAGTTTTGCTCTGCCCAACTGTTGTTACCTGAGAAGAACATACGGTATATCGCGTGTCCAGGTTCCATCAGGAGATGTTAGCTGGCTTCTTCAAGGCCACTGTCTTGAGTACAAGAAGAGTCCAGTTTCTCTCTTTCTCCAGGAGAGCCGATGGGGTTAACAGTAAGAAATTCTGGCTCGAGGGGGCGGCCTACCTCTCTGCTACCTCTACACTCTGAACCGGCCCGATTTGGCTGTTTAGACTTGCTGTCTGCCTTGAATAAACTCTTAAGCTTCTTTTAAGTTGTCCCCTGGCTGAACTCGCCATCCCGGTCCATGAGATGCTAGAAAGAGAAACCCGTCACCGTCTCCTTTCCTCTGGCAGGAAAAAAAGAGGGAGATGTTGGTTCTCCTTCAAAAGTCATCATATGAATCAGGGTCTCCTCCTTGTCCAGTATTCAGGATTTTAGCCAGCAACTGCTCTCTAGAGCGGGGGTCCCCAACATGGTGCTCAGGGGTTCTGTGATGCCTACTTACCCCTTTCCTGATGCCCACCAAGTATTTTTAGAAAGTGGATCGGACTAGGTGGGGCCTCTGCCCAGCAGGGCTTTTGATTGGCCGTTGGAAGTTTGATTGGCAGTTTGATTGGCTCGGCAGACTACAATTTATTTATTTATTTAGAATTAAATTTATATACCGCCCCTTCCCCTGAAGGGCTCTGGGCGGTGCACAACAAACAATAAAACACACAAAATACAAAATATAAATTGAATATTAACTATAAAATAAAACCCTTTAAAATACAGTGTACAGTACAGGATTATCAGCGTCCATTAAAATTCACAATAAAACCCTCCCAATGAGGGGGAACGGTGGGTCCCAAGATGTTAGGGACCCAAACAATAATGGTCTCTCAGCAGTAGCTGCCACCAGTGTTTGTCTTATTCTCTCTCCTTTTTTCCCCAGTGTTTTTCAAAATTACTCTTCTTGCCCCCTGGATCTGGGCTTCTTTTGTATGTGTGCGTGTCTCTGCCTCCTCCAGTGGCCATTTTATGGTTGGCTCCTCCTCTTGCGGCATTCATTTTGTAGTTGCCCCAACTCCCAGAGTTCTAAAGGTGCTTGCAGGAAAGAATAAGATTTGAGACCCCTCATCTAGAGTCTCAAGGTAGGGAAAGATCTTTGCCAGCACCTGTTTACCTGATTATGTTTACATGGCAACGTCAGGACTTGAATCCAGAGCCTTCTGCCGACAGTGCAAAAACAGTCTCACCAGTTGCAGCCCCTTCTATTTCTAGCCATTTCCAGTTCTCATAAAATTTTGCAACTGAAGAGTAAATTATTTATCTTCTGCCATTTGATCTTCATTTACTACTTGTGTTGTTGTTCTATCCTCCAGTTTATCCTCACTTATGGCTTATGTTGTTGTTGTGTCCTCCATTTTATCCACACTTACGGCTTACGTTGTTGTTCTGTCCTCCATTTTATCTTCACGTACGGCTTACGTTGTTGTTCTGTCCTCCATTTTATCTTCACGTACGGCTTACGTTGTTGTTCTGTCCTCCATTTTATCCTCACGTACGGCTTACGTTGTTGTTCTGTCCTCCATTTTATCTTCACTTACGACTTACGTTGTTGTTCTGTCCTCCATTTTATCCTCACGTACGGCTTACATTGTTGTTCTGTCCTCCATTTTATCCTCACGTATGGCTTACGTTGTTGTTCTGTCCTCCATTTTAACCTCATGTACGACTTACGTTGTTGTTCTGTCCTCCATTTTATCCTCACGTACAGCTTACGTTGTTGTTCTGTCCTCCATTTTATCTTCACTTACGGCTTACATTGTTGTTCTTCAAGTTCAAGTTCAAAGACCTTTATTAGGCATTAAGCATTGTTGTTCTGTCCTCCACTTTATCCTCACTTACAGCTTACGTTGTTCTGTCCTCCATTTTATCCTCACGTACGACTTACGTTGTCGTTTTATCCTCCATTTTATCCTCACGTACAGCTTACGTTGTTGTTCTATGGGGGGGGGGGTCCTAAAGTCAACTTTTAAACTCCTTTGGCTCCGAGGGTGAGGGGAATTTGCAATCTTTTTGTTTTCACAACAGTGCAGTCCCTCTTTGTGTTTTATACCAAACGCAGTAGGTTTGAGCATGCAGAATAATTACGGTTGTCTCCCTTGGTGCCGTCCTTTGCCTCGGTTTTGGGCATGCCAAGGTTTTGGGGATGTCAATCTTTCCCCCCCTTTGCTCCCCCACTTTCATCTCCCCCACCCTTTGCTATTTGGGCAGATGAACACTTGGCAGAGATGCCCTGCTGGGAGCCGTGCCTGGCGAACACAAGGCATGCAGGAAATAATTGGTGGACATGAAGCTATTTCCCATGGGAAATGGGCCCACGTGTTGTGTGGAGCAAGCGCTAATAGGGTGCTTGGTAGTTTTCCTTCAAGGGTAGCTTTAAGATCGGGGCCGAGCGTGCAAAAATACCAGTGGCCAGGCTAGCCCTCAAGTTGCTAGTCCGGAACAAGGTTTATGGTCCAGCCTCTTCATCCTTTCCCTGCTGGGGGTTGGCGGCTCCTTGTTCGCTTGAAAGGCAGAGAGGAAAAGGAACTCGGCTTGCAAAAACTTCATTTGCTGGTTGCCTGGCGGGGGGGTAACACGTATTCGGCATAGGTGAACCGACGAGTGACTCTTTATTTGTAAGCCTGGATGAATACCGAAAAGGGAAGGGCAGTGAATTCTGTGTATTGCCCCTTCATGCGACAATTTTTTTCTCATGGGTTACAATGGTCAGACGCGTGCAGGATGAAGCGAAGTTTATTTACTGCAGTTATATACAGTCCCTAAAACTTAGAATAAACCAATACAAATCCCAACATATAACAAATAATTAGCTTTCTGGGGAGATCTTCACATATAAAATGCGACAAGAACTGGGAAATAACTAATAGCAATCCACTAAAACTTTAGAACCAATTTGTGTAAAGCTGATAATTATTCTCAAATAGTACTAACATATACTGACCAGATTTTTCGTATTAAAAAGCAGGGCGCACCCGCACACTGCCTTTTGCAACGGCGCTCCCCAGTCAGGAGGGAAGCGCCCCAGAAGGCACTGCAAACTGCAGTGCCACAGGGGCGCTTCCCTGTTTCCTGACGAGGGCGCCCGGCGCCAAAGACTGAATATTAACTGCTGTTTGCCATTGTCCATAATCGGGACAATGGCGCAAGCCAGGCGGAATTGTAGGGACACTCTACATAAAGCATTGAGTGTCCCGCCAAAAATCGAGACTGACTGGTCATGCATTATACTAACACTAAGTAGGAAAACATGGGATTAAGATTGTTGTAAAATCTATCCCTTTTATACTAATATAACACAATTAATTTAAATAAAACGATCTCGCATGTGCAGGGTGCTCTTAAGAACATAAGAACATAAGAACAAGCCAGCTGGATCAGACCAGAGTCCATCTAGTCCAGCTCTCTGCTACTCGCAGTGGCCCACCAGGTGCCTTTGGGAGGTCACATGTAGGATGTGAACGCAATGGCCTTCTGCGGCTGTTGCTCCCGAGCACCTGGACTGTTAAGGCATTTGCAATCTCAAATCAAAGAGGATCAAGATTGGTAGCCATAAATCGACTTCTCCTCCATAAATCTGTCCAAGCCCCTTTTAAAGCTATCCAGGTTAGTGGCCATCACCACCTCCTGTGGCAACAGACCTGCAAGGAAGGCCAGTGTTAATGTCTCTGGGCTGTAGGTTGTGGGGTTTTCCTCCAGCTGTGATGGAACCTTACGTCGGAGGGAAGGCGCACTGTGTCCCGTGACCCCAAAGCCCTCAAAGCGGTACTAAATAATCGTATCTCCGGCGGCCAGCGCCTTCATAAAGTTATTTGGCATCCTTTCCAAGTTTGGAAAGTTTTACAATGTTTTACTGAAATGGAAAGTACAGCACGGCCTGTCGTATGCGGTGGTGAGTGAGCCGACTCACGTCCAGAGGAGAAAGAGATCTGCCCGGACTGAAAAGTTTTGAGGGTATCCCCCCCCCTTTCCGCCTTGGCAAGACCACGCGGGCAGACGGTTGTGTGTGTGTGGGGTGTGTGTGTGTGTAAGTGCGTTGATGCAAACTGGCTGTGCCCGAGGGAAATTCTGATGAAGTATCTTCTTGGCCCGGTTCCCTCCCTCAACGATCTCAGCGCCGTGATCTCTGGGGCGCTGCAGCTGTGCCAGACAGATGTAAACAAATTCTGATGGGCAACGGTTTACAGCTGGCATTAAAAAAAAGATTGAGACAATAATCCAACTTTTTTGTCTTGGTAAGCATACCCCTGCATTTTCCAAGAGCTGGCTGATTTTGTTTTTCCACCTCAAAAGCAGAGGTGCCTCTTTCTTTACTTCCAAGCAGTCGTGGGATTCGGCAGGTTCGCACCACTTCGGCGGAACCGGTTGTTAAAATGGTGCTTGTGAACAACCAGTTGTTAAATTATTTGAATCCCACCACCGGAACGGGTTGTTAAGAGGAGGAGGAGGAGGAGGAGGAGTTTGGATTTATATCCCCCTTTCTCTCCTGTAGGAGACCCAAAGGGGCTTACAATCTCCTTTCCCTCCCCCCCCCCCCAACAAACATCCTGTGGGGTGGGTGGAGCTGAGAGAGCTCGCTGTGACTAGCCGAAGGTCACCCAGCTGGCGTGTGTTGGAGTGCACAGGCTAATCTGAATTCCCCAGATAAGCCTCCACAGCTCAGGCGGCAGAGCGGGGAATCAAACCCGGTTCCTCCAGGTTAGATACACGAGCTGCTGTTAAATTATTTGAATCCTGCCACTGCTTCCAAGGGTGGAAAAATAAGAACTGGGAGCCCCCTCCTGTGTCTCTGCATGAGTCAGTGTTCTGGTCACGCTTCCTGATTGAAAAGAGGTGAGTTGCAGCGGCTGAGGTGGAACATTCCTTGATAGTTACGTTGCGTCTCTGTTTTGGGAGGTGACTGAATGATCTGATCAGACTCAGTGCAGAGCTGAGGCAGAATGGAAAGCAGGGATGTGACTCATGCAGAGATGCGCCTTTCTGTTTTGGTGGGGTGGCCAATGGAGCGATGTTGCTCAGAGGATGCTAGCAGTTCTCAGTTTCCACATTATTAATGCCCTGCTGCAAACAGTTGGGTTGCTAGGTAGCAAATGGTGTCCTCTGCACATGTTCAGAAGCTATTACACTTCATGCCCCGACTTTTGGAACGTTAGTAAGATAGCAGCAGTTGTCCAGTTACCAAAACTAAACCCAGCTGCGTTAGAGAGTCAGTTCGTATTGGTAGTATCTGCCTCCAGGGTGAGAAATTAGATTTTTAATTTTAATCTGTTTTTATTCCAGTTTAAAATAATCTGAGAATTTTGGGGGTACCTTTTAAGTTTTCGGCTGAAGCCGCCAGAAATACACATCGGGAAAGAGAGGACGGGTTTGTAGGGGAAGCAGAGGTTTCATGTATGCATGTAAAAATGAGTGAGGGTAATTTTTAATAATTAATAATTAATAATAATTTTTATAATTTTTATAATTTTATAATTTTTATAATTTTATAATAATAATTAATAATAATAATTAATAATTAATTTTTCCAGGGGTGTGCCTCAAGTTCCCCTTCATGCTGTCCCGAGTCCTAGCAGGGCCACATCCCTACCAGCGTTCCTGTCTCGCCGTGGGATTTTATTTTCCTCATTTTATACTCCACCTTTCTCCCCGTGGCACCTTCCGCCTTTCTCCTTCCCTCACAACAACCCGGCAAGGTTGGTTAGGCTGGGCCCAGTCACCCAGCAAGCTTCAGTGGCATAATGCTCTAATCACGACACCATGCTGGTTCTCTCTTTTGCCATGGCCTGCCTTGACCTAGGGGCTGGGTTACATGGTGCTGCCCGCAGGTTTTCGGAGCAGCTGCTTAGCCCCACCCCTTACCTTTCAGGCCCCACCCCCTTCTCAAAGACTCCACCTCCCATGCATGGGTGAATTTCTCCGCTTCCAGTGCCACATACCCACCTATACGAAACCTGAACGCCCAGTTTAAAAGCTCACCTATCCGAGGTTAGACACTGGGCACAACTTGGCAATTTCGTGTGCCACAATTATACCCCTTACCCCGAGAAAGCTGGACTTTTTGTATGCACCCGTCAGCGAATAGTTAAACCGTTTGAGCTTTGGGTGGGAGTTGATCTACTGCACGGGCGGCAGTTTGGCATTTTCTCCCTGGATGCTTCTAACAGCAGTTCCTTGCGTTGGAGGAGGCCCTGTGCTAATTCGATGAGAGGGAAGGGCTTTTCTGGACGGATCCGGTCCTTTCCTGCTACTGTAAACGCCTCTTCTGCAGTATTTTAATTTGCCGGGTCCCCTTTTGCCTAAGGGGCTTGTCGAGGCTCTGTACCTGTTGCAATAACCTGTTGGAAAGAAGTTGGTGTCTGGACAGGAACACGCATAATACAAGTGTGGTTGTCCACACTAAACACACACTCACAAAGATCCACAGCTGTTTACCGAGTTTGTCAGTTCTGTGTCAAGAAAAACAGAATTCTGTTATCCTACACCAGGGGTCTTCAAACTATGGCCCTC
Organism: Sphaerodactylus townsendi; assembly: GCF_021028975.2. NCBI lineage: Eukaryota > Metazoa > Chordata > Lepidosauria > Squamata > Sphaerodactylidae > Sphaerodactylus > Sphaerodactylus townsendi. The sequence goes on from NC_059428.1 coordinate 147,443,033, forward strand.
CAGATGATCATGGACTACAATTCCCATCAGCCCCTGCCAGCATGGCCAAGTGGCAGGGCTGATGGGAATTGTAGTTCATGAACATCTGGGGGGCCATAGTTTGAAGACCCCTGTCCTACACAGTACAGACATGATCCATACCTAAGTTTTTAAAAATTTGGTTCCTGTTTCCACCAGCTGTGGAAAGGAGTCAGCCGAAACATAGGTTGGAAAAACTTCTGCTTTATTCCTTGCAAGTTTCTACTTTCCTTGCCTTTATTTACAATGTTTATGTTGTAAATAAAGCTAAAAACATCTATTTCATCCTACCTGTCCTATCCTGTGAGAATGATACAAGATAAGCTTGTGTGGCATATTGGTGAGAAGTGTCAGCCTTGTCTTCGGAAGACATAAGTTCGAATCCCCACTCCTGCCATGGGTGACCTTGGCCCTGTCACGCTTAGCCCACCTCACAGGTTTATTGTGAAGACAAGATGGAGGAACGGAGAATGGTGCCAGCCACCTTGGGTCCCCACTGGGGTATGAAGGTGGGGTATAAATGAATGAAATGAAATAAATACGCGGATCAGACAGGCTCCTTCAAAAACAAACCAGCGGGATAAAATGCAGAATTATCAAGGCAGGGGATCTCAGCAGAATAAACGTCTGCCCGGTCTCGTGATAAAAGCTGTGTGTGGATTTTTAATCTGAGTTTTAATCTGCGTGCCGGTTGCAGAATTGGTGCAGAATTATGGGCCCTTTCGTTATGTGTGACTCCTGATTTCAGGGTCAAAGTTGAGCACCTCAAGTTGGATTTATTTATCTTATGAATCCCAGCTAAGAAAGATCCCCATACCCCCCCAGCGGGTGAATAGGTTTTACACATTGCTCAAAGAAGTGTCTGCTTTTCTAGAGATTTGCTGCATTAGAAGAAGAAAAGGAGGAGTAGGAGGAGGAGTTTGGATTTATACCTCCCCCTTTCTCTCCTGTTGGAGACTCAAAGGGGCTTACAATCTCCTTGCCCTTCCCCCCTCACAACAAACACCCTGTGAGGTGGGTGGGGCTGAGAGAGCTCCGAGAAGCTGTGACTAGCCCAAGGTCACGCAGCTGGCATGTATGGGAGTGCACAGACTATCTAGTTCCCCAGATAAGCCTCCACAGCTCAGGTGGCAGAGCAGGGAATCAAACCCGGTTCCTCCAGATTAGAATGCACCTGCTCTTAACCACTACGCCGCTGCTGCTCCCTTGCGGAAAATTATACGCTTTCATTTCCCGCATCTCAAAGCCTTTTTATTTCCCCCTCTCTTTCTTCCAGCCGACCACCCTGCCCCAGGGCACCATCAACATGAACCAGTGCGTGGATGTCGTAGATGGAGAGAGCCGCACAGGGCAGAAATTCTCCCTCTGCATCCTGACCCCGGAAAAAGAGCACTTCATCCGGGCCGAGAACAAGGAGATCATCAGTGGGTGAGTGGAAATGAGTTGGGAGGGTCGGAGGGAGTGGATTTGAGGCGGGGAGAAAATTACGGCGGCTATGCTCAAGTTGCGCACCACCAAAGGGGGTTGTTCCAAGTTTCGGTTTCTGGGATTGTAGAATCATAGAGTTGGAAGAGACCCCCAAGGGCCATCCAGTCCAATGCTGGAATGCTGGAACACACAATCAAAGCACTCCTGACAGGTGGCCATTTTGTACCTTTCTATTCTGCATTGGTTAGACCTCACCTGGAATATTGTGTGCAGTTCTGGGCACCGCAATTCAAGAAGGATATTGACAAGCTGAAATGGGCTCAGAGGAGAGTGACCAATGGTCAAAGGTCTGGACTCCATGCCCTATAAGAAGAACATAAGAACATAAGAACAAGCCAGCTGGATCAAACCAGAGTCCATCTAGTCCAGCTCTCTGCTACTTGCAGTGGCCCACCAGGTGCCTTTGGGAGCTCACATGCAGGAGGTGAAAGCAACGGCCTTCTGCTGCTTTTGTTCCTGAGCACTTGGTCTGCTAAGGCATTTGCAACCTCAGATCAAAGAGGATCAAGATTGGTAGCCATAAATCGACTTCTCCATAAATCTGTCCAAGCCACTTTTAAAGCTATCCAGGTTAGTGGCCATCACCCCCTCCTGTGGTGATGAAGAGAGGCTTGGGGAACTGGGGATGTTTAGTCTGGAGAAGCAAAGGTTAAGGGTGGACATGATCGCCATGCGTAGATATTGGAAGGGATGTCCTGTTGGTGAGGGAGTGAGCTTGTTTTCTGCTGCTCCAGAGACGAGGACCAGGAGTCCTGGGTTCAAGGTGGAGGAAAAGAGATTCCCCCTAAACATCAGGAAAAACCTCCTGACAATCAGGGCTGTTGGACAGTGGAATGCACTCCTTCGGAGGGTGGTGGAGTCTCCTTCTTTGGAGGTTTTGAAAGACAGGCCACCTGTCAGGAGTGTTTTGATTGTGTGTTCCTGCATGGCAGGGGGTTGGACTGGATGGCCCTGGGGGTCTCTTCCAACTCTATGATTCTAAGAGAGGTCTTTCCTCGTTTTGCCCGCCCAGTCCCTTTTCCCATTGCATTCCCAAACGTGGTTCTAACCAGCCGCTTTCTTGCCTCGCCTGCAGGTGGTTGGAAATGTTGGTTGTCTATCCGAGGACGAACAAGCAGAACCAGAAGAAGAAGAGGAAAGTCGAACCGCCGACCCCCCAGGTAAATGCAGGGAGTCATCCCTGGTTCTAAAGGTCCCGAATGGGAATTGGTCCTTCCAGAAATTTTCACCTCTGAAATGCGAGAACTCACTGTGAATGAGTCACATGCGGTAAATGGTTCACGTGGGACTTGGTTCCCTAGGGTGCCGTAACAGCAACAAGATCAAATAGCTTCCAAAACAAAGATTAGACAAATTCCGATCAATCAATGGCTGTAAGTCATGATAGTCGAATGGAACTTCCATGTTCAGAGGTAGTGTACCTCTGAATATCAGCTCCCTGGGAAACAGTGACAGGGGAGATTGAGGCCCCTGCGTCCAGTCTGTGGGTCTTCCGCAAAATCGGTTTGGCCATTTTGAGAAGCTGGATCCCACAATTATGGTCTGACCCCGCGAGCCAGCATGGTGTAGTGGTTAAGAACAGGTGCACTCTAACCTGGAGAACTGGGTTTGATTCCCTGCTCTGCCACTTGAACTGTGGAGGCTTATCTGGTGAACCAGATTAGCTTGTGCACTCCAACACATGCTAGCTGGGTGGCATTCGACTAGTCACCGTTCTTTAGAGCTCTTTCAGACCCACCCACCTCACAGGGTGTTTGTTGTTGGAGGAGGGGATGGAAAGGAGATTGTAAGCCCCTTTGAGTCTCGTTACAGGAGAGAAAGGGGGTGTGTAAATCCAAACTACTCCTCCTCCTCCTCCTCCTTCTTCTTCCTCCATATATACAAACTTGCTGTTGTAAGGACTAGAACTGTGCTTTTTGGTGGAAAATGCATATTTAAAGCATGCATGTCGTATGCCTTCTCTGAGGGATAATGGAATACACTGTTGTGCATAAAGAAATCCTTTGTATCAGGGTCTGTGCAGAGAGTGTGCTTTGGTCTGTGCGCACAGGGTTGTGAACGTGTGGATTTTACGTGTGCCCAGTTCTGTCCAGTGACTGATGGAAGGTCTACTGTGTTTCCCCCCCCCACAATTGCAAATGGGAGACAGGAGAAGGAGGAGAAAAGATTCTCGGCTGTCGACAGGCTTCTTAAGCAGAATAAAATTGCCCAGGGCTCTGGTTTCTCCCGCACTAGATGGTCCCCAGAGATAAAAACTCTCAAAGCAAGAGGCCCCGACTGAGGTGGGTGGGTTCGTAGATCTTTCAGGGGCCACTAATGTTCTCCAGGGATCTGATGTCAAAGATTTCACTCTCTTTTGACTATAAATGGTAAAAAAGAGAGAGAAGGGGGGGGGGGGGCAGAATTAGCAACAAGCCTGTGACTTGGTTTTTCCGAGGCATGGAAGGCGTGGGGGAGCGTCCCTGCCGGGGGTCAGAATCTGACCTCTGTGCTCTTGGGAATAGGTTTTCCTTTGTCCGACACTGGGCTTCTATTTGTTTTTTGTTAGGTTGGTTGCATCTTTTCTGTGCAAGACTGTTTGTGGGCAGAGGGTCGAGAGAAGGTGGAGGGGTGGGTGACGGTCCATGGTCCCCTCTGTTGGGATATGGGGGGGGGGAGCAGTGTATCCCTCCTTCCCAGTGCTAAAGCAGGCCAACTGCTGCATTTTGGTCTTTTTTTGGTCTAGGAGCAGCAGTGGCGTAGGAGGCTAAGAGCTCGTGTATCTAATCTGGAGGAACCGGGTTTGATTCCCAGCTCTGCCGCCTGAGCTGTAGAGGCTTATCTGGGGAATTCAGATTAGCCTGTGCACTCCCACACACGCCAGCTGGGTGACCTTGGGCTAGTCACAGCTTCTCGGAGCTCTCTCAGCCACACCTAGCTCACAGGGTGTTTGTTGTGAGGGGGGAAGGGCAAGGAGATTGTAAGCCCCTTTGAGTCTCCTGCAGGAGAGAAAGGGGGGATATAAATCCAAACTCCTCCTCCTCTTCCTCTTCCTCTTCTTCTTCTTCTTCTCCTCCTCCTCTTCCTCCTCGGCCACCCTTCCCCAAAGGGCTCAGGGCAGTTAACAACAATTAGTTAAATCACCCAATAAAATCCAGAAGCCGATTCTGGCCAAACCCTGGCGCCCTTTAAAATCTCAGGGTTTACACAAACCATCCCTCATATTAATATACTAGTCAATCGTGCCCAGGGGGGCACGGGAGGGAGAAACGATGCCAGAAGTTGAAACCGTTGCCGTCCTGAACCAAATCCCAGTTGGAACAGCTCTGTCTTACAGGCCCTGCAAAATTGCCAAAAATTTCTCAGGGCCCTGATCTCACTCAGCAGAGCATTCGGCCTGGCAGGGGCCAGAGCCGAAAAGGCCCGACTCCGGTCGAGGACCACCAGTGGGTTGTCATTTACCGGTTAACAAGGTTTCTTTAACCGCAGAGAAAGAGTATGCGGTCTTATGGCAACGACAGTCTCAGTGGGTCTGCCCAAACCAAAATCTCTATGGTTGGTGTGATGGGGGCCGTCCTGTCATTGGTGTTTACAGAATAGCAAAAGAGAAGGGTTTTAAAATAGATCTCTCGTCTGAAGTCCAGAAGGGTCCCGTTGACCCTCCATGTCCCCAAATTCCCTACTGGGTAACTTTTCTCTGCTGAGTCCAAAGCACAGGAAAGGAACGGACAGGGAAGCCTTGCACGGCACAAAACCAGCCCTAGAAAGCTGTTTTTCTAAAAAAAAGAGGAACAGAAGGGGAAGGGGGAGGATGTTGGCGGAATAATATCGTTTTTGGAGCATGCTTCGTTGCTACAGCAACCCCTTGGAAACCGTTCAGGGCCTGTTCTCCTGAGCACCAAATAAGGTAAGTAGGATATTTTGGGGGAAAGATGCAAGGCCTGGAAAAGCGGAGGCTGGAGGCTGAGCTGGGCGAGACACACTCTGTCTCGGCACCCCGTGGAACGAAGGGGGTCCGACCGGATTTGCTCTGCGCCTCGCCGTTTCTCTGCGAACTGAGTCTGCTTTTGAAAAATGGAGAGAACTTGGGCAAGGGGGGGGGGAACATAGGCTGCCTTGGTGCTGTGTTGCTTCTTCTGTTGGGTTTTTTTCCCTTGCTCCCCTTGTTACATGACTACCCAGCATGCTTCGAGGCCCTCCATCAAAATGGTAGCCGTCTCGTTCAGTTTGTTCAGGCCAGAAGGTCCTTCTGAAGTCGTCCCTTGTTGGAGGAACAAACTTGGTTGTTGCATGTGATGAACAATTAGAGAAGTCCCGAGTTCTAGACTCCCATGGGGTTTAGTTACTGGAGAGCGAGAGAGACGAGACCCCAGTAGCCTCTTCTAAACCAACGAGATTTTTGGTATATAACCTTTTGAGAATCAAAACTCTTTTTGTCAGAGAGAGAAACTTTGCAGAACTGAACCCGCTGCGGAAGAGTGCAGTGTGTACTAGCACCACACACGTTTTGCCAAAATCGATTGCGGCCCAAATGAGCTACGTGGAAACAAAAAGCGTATATGCTTGGAAATGTTTTGCTCAGATGGGATGTATCGTTCTCGATTTCTGCAAACTGTCATATGTAATATATATGTGTGTGTGAGTGAGTGTGAAGTTTTAAGCAAATCTTTGTCAACAAAAAGTATTTTGCACATTCCAAATGAGTGAATATTTCATCCTTCGGTCCTCTGAATATTTCTGGACTTTGATATTGTCACCTGTGGCTTCTTGCTGCTGAGTTGTACAGCTCTGTGGGATTTGAGCGCCTGATATTCCTGTGTGTCCTGAGTTTTTGATTAAATCAAGTTTCAAGTCCTTTAGGATTCCAAGAAAAGCATTATCTTGTTGGGTCTGTTATCTTTGTGGTAGTGAAGCATAGAGGTAAGAAAGGGTTCTCCTTTTTACCAAAGCCAAGTGAGGATTTTGAAAAGGTCATTTCTGTATTCCCCGCCACGTTCCTTTTCATACACGCATCTTTTCATACACCCAGAGAGACGCATCTCTCTGGGAAAGACGTGTATGCCTTTTTCTCTAAATAGATCTTTAATCTGTTTTTCTATATTTCACTTTCCCCACTTTCACTGGGGGAGATCATAAAACCTTCTTCCAACATTTCTGTTACAAACGCAAGTCTTGGCTGCCTTTACCTAAAGCATTGGTTCTCAACCTGGGTTACAGGTATTCCCAGGGGTTTGCGCCAGAGCTTTTGGGGGTATGTAGAAAAAATTATGTAATGGGTTTGCAAATATGGGGGTATAGTTTTAGGGAAACAGGTTGCCAGGGGGGACACATGAGAATCATAGAGTTGGAAGAGGCTCTAAAGGCCATCCAATCCAACCCCCTGCCATGCAGGAACACACAATCTAAGCACGCCTAACAGATGGCCATCCAGCCTCTGCTTGAAAACTTCCAAAGAAGGAGACTCCATCACCCTCCGAGGTAGTGCAGTCCACTGTCAGACAGCCCTGACTGTCAGGAAGTTTTTCCTGAAGTTTAGGTGGAATCTCTTTTCCTTCACCTTGAACCCATGACTCCTGGTCCAAGTCTCTGGAGCTGCAGAAAACAAGCTTGCTCCCTCACCAACATGACATTTCTTCAAAGGTTGGGAACTACTGACCCAAATGATGACTTTAATTTCCCTTCCTTAAGAGGCACCCTTTCTGACGTGAAGCTTAAGAAACCTGAACCAAAAGTCCTTGCGTGCGCGAAAGGAGGATTATTTACGTGCACACATTAGATGTGGCATTTGCTCTTGTGCGCGGAACCACGTAGGAGAAATTAAGAACGTGGCGCTAAAGTGTTCTGATGGAGACACCTGAAGGGAATGGACCTCTGGATGTGGTCCAATATATCCATTGTGTGTCCAATGTTATCATAGCCTTCCGCCCCCAAAAAGCAAAACAGAACCCAAGTCACCAAAGTTGGCATGAAATGGAAACTTTGGCCTGTACGAACGATCGTAACGGTCTTGGGTTTTCCGCATTCTCTCTAGGAACCCGGTCCAGCGAAGATGGCTGTGACCAGCAGCAATATCCCGGGTGCCGAGAAAGTCCCGACCACCAAGTCGACCCTCTGGCAGGAAGAAATGAGGGGCAAAGACCAACTGGACGGAAATGGGGCAGTGGGTTTGGGTTCGAGCCTGGCTCCGTCTGCCTGTTCCCTGAAGGAGCCGATGCTGGATAGCAAAGAAGGTAAATATTGAATCCGTTACTCCTTGTCTCAACTTCTGAAGCAGCAGAAAACAAACTTGCTTCGCCTTCAACATGTCGTCCTTTCAAATATTGAAACATGGCGATCGTGTCACCCCTTTGTCCCATAACAGCGGGGGGGGGGGGGGGGTACTGAACTGTGTCTCTGTGTCACCTTCCCTGTTTCTTTTGATTGATAATGAAGTCAACCATTTTCTGACTCTAACAAATCTGCACTACATCGACAACATAAGATGCCCACTCCTGAGGCCAATTTGCTTGGGTTTTCATCTCCTCTTGATAACATGCCATCCTATTGTTCCTTGCTGAAACGGAAGGGCCAGGTCTTCACTTCCTGTTCAGCGTGAAGAGTTCCCCATTGGACGCATAGCGGGGAAGGACGGAAAATGTCATGCTTGGTTCTTATCGGCTTTGTGCGGCCAGCAAGGTCAGGGACTCCTTTTCCTCGCCTTTTTACACACACACCCCTCGGGGTGACCGCCATTCCGGCCCCAACTGTCAGGATGAATCAAGCAGTGTTCTCGTGTCCTTGATATGTTGTTGCGCCTTTGGCGTGAGCGTGAAGGGCACAGAAGAAAACGATGAAGCTTTTTGGGTGGAATGTGTTATTATTTTACTAGCTTTTCACCCTGCCCAATTCCCGGATCAGGTGGCTTACAGCCAGGTTAAAGATACAACTTCATGGATTGCACTCTTCTGCAATTGACAGGAAGTGTCACACAGCAGGGATTTTTCCCCCTAGGAAAAAACCATTAGAGCACATAACTGGGTCTAGTTATTAGTCCCTAGTGTCTGCTGATATTTGCAAAGACCCACCCGTCTTTTTCCGGCTCCCTCCCACGTAACTCAATCCCGGATTTGGTTTTGTGGTCAGAAACATATACTTTAAAACAGTGGTGGCGAACCTTTGGCACTCCAGATGCTATGAACTACAATTCCCATCAGCCCCTGGCAGCATGGCCAATTGGCCATTCTGGTAGGGGCTGATGGGAATTGTAGTCCATAACATCTGGAGTGCCAAAGGTTCGCCACCACGGATTTAAAAAGTATTGGCCCTTCTAAGATGTCAAGCCGTCTGCATTCCTCCAGCTAATCCTGTGACATAGGCTTAGCCTCTGATTTATAAAAGAAGACGAAGTGGAGTTTGGATTTATATCCCCTCTTTCTTGTAAGGAGACTCAAAGGGGCTTACAATCTCTTTTCCCTCCCCCCCCTCACAACAAACACTCTGTGAGGTGTGTGGGGCTGAGAGAACTCCAAAGAACTGTGACTAGCCCAAGGTCACCCAGCTGGCATGAGTTGTGCCCAAGCTAATCTAGTCCCCCAGATATGCCTTCAGAGCTCAAGTGGCCGAGCGGGGAATCAAACCCCGGATGTCCCCATTGCAGCTATGCCTCCGCATCTAGGGCACCTCAACTTACTTAGAAAAATGGGCTAATGTTGGTCTCCTGTTGCCCCCTTGTGCCTTCAGACGAGAGCGCAATGAACGGCGATCGAGGCGACTGTGGGCGGAAGGCACGGGTGGAGAGCGGCTATTTTTCCCTGGAGAAGACCAAGCAGGACGCTAAGGCAGAGGAGCAACGACTGCCAACCCCACCGTCCCCTCCCAGCCCCGGCACCCCGAACAACAGGTACAGTGACCCCACGTTGCCCTCCCCGGAGGAAAACTGCCCCTTTCCTTCCCCAGGTACCCGGCAGCCCGGCAGCCGAATGGTTTACAGCTTTTCCCTCAACGCCTTGGACATGAAATGTGGCTACCGCACCACGCGGAAGGACTCCAGCGGCCAAGACGGGGCTAGGGGCACCGAGTGGCTGGCCCGGCCCGTTTCCTTTAGAGCCAGCCGGCAGTACGCCACCCTGGCCGATGTCCCCAAAGCTATTAGGATCAGTAACCGAGAAGCCTTCCAAGCGGAACGGAAGCGGATGGAGCGGAGGGCCCGGGCCCGCAGCCCCGGACGGGAAGAAGTGGCACGGCTCTTCGGCAATGAACGGAGGTAAGGGCCGGGCAGCCGCTAAGTCGATTTGTGCCTCTGCTTAATGTCTCCGTCGCGGGAACAGTCCCGTGTGCTCTTGTGAGGTTTGGCCCTTTTGGCTTCTCGCCAGGCACGTGACTTGAGAGACGACTCAGGAGGGGGCACTATCGGTTTGTCAAAATTTGCAATGGGGTAGAGAGAACGGACAAAGAGGGTTTTTTTCTTTCTCTCCCCAAATATTAGAATTTGAGGGTATCCTGTGAAGGAGACGGGCAGTAGATTCAGGACACAGCAAGTGATTAAGGGTACAGTTCGCTGCCAGAGGATAGGGGCATAGATGGCTGATTCATGGAGGAAAGTCTATCCGTGGCTTCTGGCTGTGGTGGCAAAAGGGAACAATCAAATTTAGAGCGAGTCAGCCTCTAAATACGAGCGCCTGGAGACAATATCAGGGGAAGGCCTTGGCCTCCGGGCCTCGTTATTGGCCTGACAGAGGAACTAATTGGCCACAATGTGAAACAAGATGCTGGACTAGATGGACCTTCACTGGTCTGATCCAGCAAAGCTCTTCTGATACTCTTTTCAGGAGAAGGCCTCGCCCTCTGTGCCCTGTTGACCTTCCAGAGGAATAGGTTGGCCACAAGATGCTGGACTAGATGGACCTTCACTGGTCTGATCCAGCAGGGCTCTTCTGATGTTCTTATGAAGGCCTCAGCCTCTATGGTCTGTTGTTGTCCACTGTGTGAGACAGGATGCTGGACTAGATGGACCTTCACTGGTCTGATCCAGCAGGGCTCTTCTGATATTCTTTTCAGGAGAAGGCCTCGCCCTCTGTGCCCTGTTGACCTTCCAGAGGAATAGGTTGGCCACAAGATGTTGGGCTGGATGGACCATCACTGGTCTGATCCAGCAGGGCTCTTCTGATGTTCTTATGAAGGCCTCAGCCTCTATGGTCTGTTGTTGGCCCTCCAGAAGAACTGGTTGGCCACTGTGTGAGACAGGATGCTGGACTAGATGGACCTTCGCTGATCTGATCTTCTATTGTCCTTCTTAGGGGAGGCCGGATAGTGCCCCGCTGGCCCTCTGGAGTAACTGGTTGGCCCGCAGGACTTTTCTGATGTTCTCGCAGGTCCTGTTCAGATAGGTTTGCATGGTGGGAAGACCTAGAGAGAAGTAGTTCTCAGCTTTCCTCCCTAGGCTCCCCTGAAAAATCCTCGGTCCCCTGTGGGCAGTCAGATAGCATTGGGGGGGGGGGGGGTTGCTTGGTAATTCCAAGAAAGGAGCAAGTATTAGAATAATGGACACTCGGCTTAGAATCACTTATGGATTCTTGGGCTGTTCTCTGGGTGGTATCTGAGAAGCACATTTTTGTCAGATGACCTGGTTCCCTTCCTGCCAGAACTCTTGAAAGCTAAGCAGGGTTGGCCACAGTCCCTATTTGGATGGAGGGTCACCAAGGAAGATGGAGGTTGCCATGCAGAGGAAGGCTATGGCAAACTCAGTTCAGAGTAGCATTTCGGTAACCACAGTGTGAACTAATTTCTCTTCCGTGGCTGGGCTTTTAACCCCTGGGTGCTTTGGGGGTTCTACTAACTGCAACTTGCAGATATTCCCTGGCTTTTAAAAAAATGTTCCTAAGCTTCACGGAGAGAAACTTGGGCATATATGTGCATAAGAACCGTTGTGTGTTTGCTCCATGTTTCTCTGGTGAAGGGATAGATCGCTCTTCCCCTCCCCCCCCCCCACACCCTAAGCTTTTTGTCCTTTTTTCCGTATTCCTTCAAAGAAATCTTGGAAACAGAACAGATGATTCCAGCTGAGTAGGCTGTTTGCACGTCTTTAATTTTTCCTTCTCCGGTGCCTTTAAAAAGTTAGCCTGCGGCAATCCTCTGGAGTTCCCCTCTATCTAAACTTATCAGGAAGAGATGTTTCTTTAAGCGAATTTCCAAACCTTGGTTTAAAAACAAAGGTTGTTTTTTTTTTAATTATTTATTTTGAGTTTTTTATACCGCCCTACCCCCGAAGGGCTCTTTTTAACTATAATAAAAGATTTGTGTGTAGAGAGAGAAAATGAAATCCAGGTTAATTACACATGAGGAAAGAATTGAAGAAATTTGAAAAGTTTTGACCAGAATTGAAGAGGTGAAGGGGAAAGGGAATTAATTAGGAAAGAGAATTAAGATGCTGATCGTGGAACACAAGTCAGGAAATGGGCCGGATTTGAGTCCAGTAGCAGTTAACAGACCAAAAAGATTTTGGGGACGTGATCTTTCCAAGTTCTCTTCCTCAGATATGAGTAGGATATGAGTAGGAATTGTCAGATGCGTGTATCTGAGATACCCAAAGATCATGCGGCTCTGTAAGGTGTGACTGGAGTCGAATCAAGTTCTTTTTCTGCCGATCGATACAGCTTCCCTCTGAAACGATCAGGACATTGTATATAACAAACTCTGAAAAAACTGAACAATTAGATGAAAAGATTGAGGATTTCGATAACAACAAAAAGGGCGCGGCGGGGGTGGTGGTGTTAGAGTTATTCTCGCAGTCTTGCCGGACTCTCACACCTGTGAATTAACATATTCTTGCCTTCTTGCAAATCTGCCAGGCTTCGCTGGACCGCTTTTCTGAGTTTCAGCTTTTGGCTTGCTGTCGTATTAACAATTCCCCACACACATATGCGTCCGTCCCCTTGAGATTCTTCAAGGAGCACATAGATGGTTTACCCCAGAACACAACCTTTTGCGTGACCTTCCCTTGTCCGTAAGTCCCAGCCTCCTGTTATAATACAGCCGTGCCTCAGATGAAAAAGACGTATTAAAAATTGCCAGTAATATCCAACTAATATTCTGGCTGACTTTATCCTCTTGTGTGTCGCCCCCTCCCAAAATCATTTCAGTATCCTGCCAGGGGCGTAGCTGCAATGGTGATATCTGGGGCGGCTCGCCCCGGGCACCGCCATTGCAGTCACGTGTCGGGAGTGGGAGGGGGTGCACAGGCAGTTCATGTCCCCTCCTTTCGTCATTGCATCCTGCAACAGATTTTTCACCATTGGTGCAAACCAGTTCCACAGCACCTAATGGATTTGGCCTCCCGTTCTGCACACTTAAACCAGTTTTGGACTGTCCGAAAGGGCTGTGATCTCCCCAACTCTAGACATTAGAGGGATTGGGACTTTTTGTGCAGAACAAATTCTACTGAGCACTAGTGCTGTGTGTTTGAAAGGGTTGGGATTCTCGAGAGTTTTGGGAGCCCTTTTGAGCTGGTTTTACAGTGACTGAAATTAAACTGGTTTAAATTTGTATTGAGGAGGCAAGCCAGAAATGAGATGAAGCAGCTAAAGCTAGATTTCAAGTCCAGTCAGACCATAGAGACCAACAGGGTTATCCTGGTATAAGCTTTTGAGAGTTACAGCTGACAGAGAGCTTTGACTCTCGAAAGCTCGTGTCCTGAGGGGCGACTGGATTCGAACCCAGTTCTTCGACTGCAAATCAATATGGATACCCTCTGAAATAAAGGATACTGAACCTTGTGCAATGTGTAATTATCAGAGCTCTCACTGATTATGAGTTGTAAAATGCACACCAGGAACAAGAGATACAGGATTGGAGGTTGAGAGGAACAGACTGAAGATGCCAGCCACAGATGCAGGTGAAACGTTAGGAACAAGAGCTACCAGACCACGGCCACACAGCCCAGAAAGCCCACAACAACCAGAGAAAAGAGACTTTGGGGGAGTAGCCAGGCAGTTCGTTAATGTTAGAGCTCCCCCTGCTGGCCCTTGGGAAGGATGCCATGAAGAGCAGCGATGGCGTCGTGGTTAAGAGCAGGTGCACTCTAATCTGGAGAACCGGTTTGATTCCCCACTCCTCCATCTGTATGGCAGAGGCTTATCTGGTGAACCAGATGCGGTTCTGCACTCCTACATTCCTGCTGGGTGACCTTGGGCAAGTCACAGTTCTCTCAGAAATCTCTTAGCCCCACCTGCCTCACAAGGTGTCTGTTGTGGGGAGAGGAAGGGAAAGGAGTATGTAAGCCACCTTGAGTCTCCTTACAGGAGAGAAAGGGAGTATAAATCCAAACTCTTCTTCTTCTGTGATTTCTGGTTGCGGGGCACTGAACCACCTGAATCACCTAGTGAACACGTCTTGTTTTGGTGGTTCTTGTGTAGGACCACTGGCCAACTGAGCAAAGGTTACTCTGTTTGGGCAGGTGTCAATTCCTTAGTCAGCTGGATCCCGGAGGAAATTTGCTAGGGGCGGAAGCTGAGTTTGTGTGGGCCATGAAGCTCCATGGTTACTTTCCTTTGTCTCCAAAACAGTCTCCGCTTTTGTAGGAAGAAGTCAGGATTCTCAGTTGGCCAAGTTTTGGGAATGGAGAGTCCTTTGAGTCTCCTTACAGGAGAGAAAGGGGGGATATAAATCCAACTCTTCTTCTTCTCTTGTGTCCTCCCCCGCCCCCCAAAACCACACTTTCTGCCAGTCGTTTTTCAGATGCCCAGGTTTCTCACAGGCCATCTTCGCTTGGCTCCAAGACCAGCTTTGAGAGATCTGAGTTCTTTCAAGTACCCCAGGTTTCCCCATGAAGAAAAGGTGAACTGGGGGGGGAAGGGCTTGGGGAGTCCAACGTTTCCCCCCGTCACTCACAAAAAGCTCTTTGCTCCACATAACACGCACACTCTCTTTATTTGATCAAAATGATGATGACCGTTCACGGGATGATTTTTCCGGGGGCCCTTTGCAATGATTATATTTTGTTCTCTTTGGCTGATGATTTTGCGTTTTAGTTTTGTGTGTTTTAGAAAGCTTGACGGTCTTGATTTGAATTGTTGGTTTGTTTCCGGGCGGGGGGACGACGAGATAACTTCCCTGCGCATTCATTTCCCAGCTTTCTTTTCTTTTCAGGTCTTGTTGCTCTCCGCCTTCTGCTGCTGTGTGACGTGTCCGCCTTTACTCCGCCTGCTTCCGCTACCATCTCATCTCAAATTCCGAGCAGTAGACAACTTGGTGGCGCAAAACCCCCTTTCATAAGAAATCAACCTGCTTTTTTCCCCTTTTTGGTTTTTGTGGTTTTTTCCCCTCGTTTTTGATTTTCGTTTTAATTATTCCTCTTTAGACTGTCGCCGTTTCGGCCGAGACAAATGTTAATTCACCTTGCATTTGTTCCTTTGGCAAAATCAAGTTGAAAGGGGTAGGGGAGTGAATTATTAAAATATACATGTGGCTACTTTTGAAATGATTTGCAGAATGCAAAGGCAAATCGTTTGTCTTTTACGAAAGGGGGCAAGAAGGGGTTTTTATTTTAGCTTAGAATGTATCTTTAGCTCCCTTAAGTCACCTGGAGCTGTCTATTCCGCAGGCATCTTGGTGTGGGGTTAACCCCTCATGGGGTCTTTTTCTGTCTGCATGTGGCATGCTGCAATCCTGACAGGTGAATCTGGAATGGTGGGTGGGCCGCTGAGGGAAAACACCTTCCTCAGGGTGAAGGATCAGATTTCACGTTCACCTGTCTCTTTCCAAATCAGTAATCCCTCTGTCGTTCAAAATTAGGGTTTGCCACGTTGTCCGTAAAATGTACAACTTACAAAACCTGTGCGTGTGGATCCATATGTACACTGACACGTACCTTCTCAAAATTCTCAACTCGGTTTAAAAGCCTTCTGTTTAATTTTGACGTCAAGCCAAACATGACCTGGGGTTTTGCATTTTCCAGGAAAAGTGGTCCCTGACGTTTTAAAGATAATCATTTCCTTTTGAATTGGTTTCATCTTTTCTTTAAAAAAAACCTAGTTACAGGCGAAAAAAGATGACATTGCATCAAATATGTCGGTGGCATGGCTCTGAAGATGCCAGCCGTAGTTGCAGGCAAAGTGTTTGGAGCAAAAACTACCCATCCGCTGCCACAAAGCCAGAGAAACCCAAAACAGCCCATTTTGTGTGAAACTTTGAGTGAAACTTGGCTGCATGTTCACTTGGGGTGGGGGAAGCACCTTTGGGTCCCTGTTCCCCTACCGCCGCCTCCTCATGGGAGCGAGCAGAGAATTGTGTACGTGTGTGTGGGCTAGACGGAACCTGCTGAAATTCCATTCTATACCCCAAGGGCAGGAACTTCTGTGCGACCCACGTGGCAAATTAATCTCCGCTCTCTCAGAATTAATAGGTTCTATCCAGACGACTGGGTGTTACGAGCAAGATGTAGGAACAAAGAAAAATTCTCACCAGCTGTATCCACACAACCTCCAGAGCATTTGCAGGGGTCCCTGAGCACCTTTGGGGGAAGGGCTGTGGATCAGTACGGAGATCGGGCAGGATGCAAATCCATTAAAATAAATAAATAAAGCCTCTGCTCGGCGTACTTGATCAAAGTTGGTAAAAGCTTAAGAGCTGGCCTCCTAATATCTGCCCCCCTCTCTTCCCTAGTGTGAAAATAGGAAATTTAAATTGGGGGAGGGGGACATTTCTTTTATATATGGACTAAGGTTGAGCAATACCGAAAATATTCGGTAAAATTCGGATTCGGCTTTATTCGGGTATAAAATTATTGATATACCCGAATAAGCTGAATACCTATTTGGTATATCCAAATATATTAGGATATCTGGAATAATCCAGGTCCGTCTTAATTTGTTTGTATTTTAGGTGTTTTTTAGGTTTTTGGCCTGCAGGGGGACCATTTTTAAGCTAGAGGCACCACAATTGTAGGGTACCTTCAGGAGACTCTCCTGATGATACCCTCCAGGTTTGGTGAAGTTTGGTTCAGGGGGTCCAGTTTTATGGATGCCCAAAAGGGGTGCCCCCATCCTTCATGGTTTCCAATGGAAGCTAATAGGAGATGGGGACTAACCCTCTGAGGGTCCATAAAATTTGACCCTTGGAACCAAGCTTCACCAAACTTGGTTGGTATCATCAGGAGAGTCTCCTGAAGATACCTGCAATTTTCATGCCGCTAGCTTAAAAAATGCACATCTGACAGGCATCAAAGTAAGTAGGGGGGGGGGTGTTCTGAGGGGAGGATTCTTTAGGGTTTTTCCCCTTTCTTTAAACATTGTTTAAAGGGAGTTCAAGCAGCTAGCCACTTGCACTCCCTTTAAACAATATTTAAAGAAAGAAAAAACAAAAGAATCCACCACCACCACCTCTCCGGGATTCAGCGGCATTCAAGGATCGTTTAAAAGGAGTTCGAATCGCTAACCCTAACAAGGACCCATATTGGAGCCTAGGGAAATTTGTATTATAACAGTGATGGCGACCCTTTTTGAGATCGAATGCCAGGGGTGGAGGGAGGGGGAACTGCGTCCGGGGCACTTGTGTGCCTTGTACCCCTGCCACTCTCCAGTCCAGCTCCATCCAGCCCTGGAACACCCCCACCACAGCCACGGAATTCCCTCGCCACACCCCTGCTGAGGCACACACCAGGTGCGTCATGCACACACACCCCGTCCCCTTGGTGCTACATCACTGCTGAGTGTCCAAACTGGGGCGACAGCACGCGTGCCCACAGAGAGGGCTGTGAGTGCTCCCTCCTGCATGTGTGCCATAGGTTCGCCACCGCTGTTATAGTATAGTTTAATAATGTTTGTAAGCTGTTCTGAGTCTGGCCTTTGGCTTCAAAGAGCGGAGAACCAAATTTAATAAAATAAATAAATGAGAAAACACTGGATTAAACTCCGTAGTTAAAAGTGTGGGTCAGAATCACTTTGTTTGCCTGGTGCATGGAAGAAAGTAAGATTGATGCCAGGTGAACGTTGCGAGGGAGGGAGGGAGATTTGTAAGGCAAGGGGCTGGGAGTGGAAAAGCCCTGCCTTTTGTTATCACCAGCCTCGCCTCTGATGGCTAGGGTACATACAACGGGATTTAAGAGGATTTTAACCAGTAGCTCAGGCGATACGGCCCCAAACCCTTTATAGATAAGAACCAATATTTCCATTTTGCCCCCAAACAAACAGGCAGGCAATACAGATCGTAAAGACCACGGATAATATGGTCGCTTTAAATATTTAAGCAGAATATTTAAGCGGAGTTTTTAAAATTCATTGCATCACCAAAAAGGAGCTTTGACACCACACCTTAATCCAGCACCGAGAATAAAATTGTTCTGTTTTTATTCCCTTTCTGCTGTCTAGGGAGACTCTGGCTTTGTGAATTTTGCAGAGAATTTTGCAGAATCTAAAGATTTCATACTAAATAGTGCAAAGCATGGCCTTTTTGATTCCCCAAAGGATAGAGTTGGGTTTCGTTCTGGCTGAGGTGTCTAGCAATAATTGCCGTGTACATCTGGATCCCGGGCAGAGTTGGGGGGGGGGGTCTTTGACTTCTCCATTTTGCAGCAGCTGGACAGAAATCGTAAGAGTGATCAGTGGGGAAACACTGTGGGAAATGTTGCTTTCTTGCCAGGCCACGCGCCTCTTGACTGATTCTCACAAAACCACAAGTTGCTGTCATGTGTCACGGTGGCTGACACCCCCGTGGGTTACCTAGAGAGCGCTTTTGGATGTGAAAACAAGCTTTTCACGTCCGTTATCGACAGAGCTTGAAGTAAAAAATGGCCAAGGGTGGACATCCATGTTGCAATAAATACGGGACTATAATTCTGACTTCGTTTGTCCCGTATTATGCCGAGTGTGTTTCCACCCTAATGGGCAGTATTTTGGATCTAGGAGCTGGGAAATGTTGAGTGTAATGAATTCAGGCTATCCAGGGAGAGGAGAGTGTCAGAAACGTTCAAACCTGTTAGTAAACCCCTGTTTCAACAATGGATTGGATCCAGTGGGGCATTTCTGCAGATGCACGGATTTCCATCCTGCTGCAATCCAAAATGTCCTCCAAAGAATTTTGCTGGGGGAGTGTGCCCCGTCCTCCAGGAGAGAGAAATTTGGAGGGGGCATGTTGAATGAGAGCAGGAAGTTAAGAATGTCGTGCCCTTGACAATGGTGCTCGTTCCATCTGCAGAAATGCTCTGTTGGATAGAAATTGATAAGTATTGTAGCCCGCCCCCCAAAAAAATCTCGACAGTGGAACTGAATTCCAACCATATTACAGAGAGCTTAAACTGTTCCTTACCCTAAATCTTAAAGGATCTCTTTAAAAAGGACACCGTTATAACCTAAAAAGATGATTATGGCTCCTGGTTAAGGCAGTGTTTGTTTCCCTTTCTTTGTCTCTCTTTCCAGGAGGTCCCAGGTGATTGAAAAATTTGAGGCCCTGGATATTGAGAAAGCGGAGCACATGGAGACCAACGCGTCCTGCGGCTCTTCTCTCTCCAGTGAGACCCGGCAGGGCAGGAGCGAGAAGAGGGTTTTCCCCAGGAAGCGGGTGAGATATGAAGGGTTCGTCTCTGTTTCTGTCATGAGGTGCACTGCCTCTTGGGTGCTTAGAAGAGTGCACAAGAGCTCAGCCAGTGGTCTGGCACTTCAGAGGCCATCAAGATGTTCAGGGTATAAGCTTAGAATCATAAAGTTGGAAGAGACCCCAAGTCCAACCCCCTGCAATGCAGGAACACACAATCAAAGCACTCCTGACAGATGGCCATCCAGTCTCTCTTTAAAAACCTTCAAAGAAGGAGACTCCACCACACGATGAGGTAGTGCATTCCACTGTAGAACAGCCCTGACAGTCAGGAAGTTCTTCCTGATGTTTAGGTGGAATCTCTTTTCTTTCACCTTGAACCCATGACTCCTGGTCCTAGTCTCTGGACCAGCAGAAAACAAGCTTGCTCCCTCACCAACATGGCAACCCTTCAAATATCTAAACACAGCCATCATGTCACTTCTTAACCTTCTCTTCACCAAACTAAACATCCCCAGCTCCCTAAGTTTCTCCTCGTAGTGCATGGATTCCAGATCTTTGACCATTTTGGTTGCCCTCCTCTGGACCCCTTCCAGCTTGTCAATATCCTTCTTGAATTGTGGTACCCAGAACTGTACACAATATTCCAGGTGAGGTTTGATCATTGCAGAATAGAGAGGTACAATTACGTTCCTCAATTTAGACACCATACTCCTATTGATACAGCCCAAAATCGCATTGGCTTTCTTGGTCGCCGCATCACACTGCTGACTCATGTTCAGTTTGTGGTGTACTTTTGAGAGTCAGATACTGGTATTCCCTATCTCAAGTGTTGGTTGAGACCTCTCCTGGCATGCACAAAGTGTTTTTAGGAAATGGGTGGCCCAGGTAGGACTTTTGCCTAGCATGGCTTCTTATTGACTACTGGAGATTTGATTGACTGTGCAGATTCTTTAAAAAGCAATGTCGCTCTGACGGCCATTTTGTGCCTTGCTCCACCTCCTGCAGTAGCCATTGGGTGACCGTGCCATGTCAGAATTCCAAACGTCCCTGCAGGCTCAAAATCAGAAACCTTTAATGGCATTTAAACCCACAGTCTCAAAAAGCTTGGGGATCTCTGCCCGATCTGGTGAAGGGAGCTCTGGCACTTAAAAGCTTAGACCCGGGAAATCTTGTCGGTCTCTTAAGGTGCTGCTGGACTTGAATTTAACGTCACGCCAGTTGCAAAATTCAAAGTTCCAGATGGCAGCTGTGCGGGCACCAACTTGGAACTGTGCGTTGTTGAGCAGAACACTCATAATTTTCAAACAAATGGGCATTGGCGGGCTGGGAAGGGATGTATGAGACTTGCAGCCACTTAGAGTGGGCTGACCAGGAACCACGCTCAGGTAAACCAGTAAGAGATGTTTTAGTTATGACTCCTTTTAGTTATGACTCCCTGCATTCTCTGCTGCTCCTGCATCACATATAAAGAATTATACACGGTCAACCTCAAAATCGGGTTACATGTTATCATTAAAATGCCCACATTCTTGTGTTTCTTGTAATCCTTTTTGTTTCCCATCCGACTTGAGTTTCGCACAAGAGAAATGTTTTAAATAAATAAGACGGTTTTGAGGGTTGTTGTTTTTCCTTTTTAATTGTGCCCATTCTGGGAGCCGTTGAGCACCAGTCAAGGAATAGATCTCCCATTCTGATTATCCTGGTGTTTTCATTTCTTTTTCGGGGTGCAGGATTTTGCTGCTGAGTCGGCGACAGGCTCCGTCTTGGACATGTCAGCTTCTCCGCTGTCTCCTCACCGCAGAGCCAAGTCGCTAGACAGACGCTCCACCGAGTCCTCTATGACGGTGAGTCTTGGGGTGGGGGGAGCATTTGCCTCTGCGTCCCTGCCCTTAGGGATTACGGGAGCTGCTCTGGACCTTTTTGAAATCCAGATTCAAATGAAAGACTGTCCTGTCACAGAGTGCCAAACAAGTTCACTTTTCCCGTCTTTACTGTCTGCAAGCGTCATACGTCAGGGCAACAATGGATCGTTTCAGATGCACATGGGAAGGATCCAGGAAATGTCTGACGGCTGCTGTCATGGTTCAACTTGCAGGATTTTGCACGGCAGATAAAGGACGAGGGGAAGTCAAGATGCAGGACTGTTCTTTGGCTTATGACTGAAGGCCGAAAGCTGGAGAAATTGACTGACTGTTTATTTTTATTCATCTATCTATTTATTAAATTTCTAGACTGCACTCCCTCCCATCAAGGCAGGCTCAGAGCGGTTTGCGACAGTCAAACGCAGGCAATACAATCTTGAAACGTTCCGAACGTATTCTAAGTTCGGCATCCTGACCCATATCCTCAAATCCAGCGTGGGAGGGAGCAATCAACAACCAATAAAGAACGCTGGAACAATAAATTAAGGGGAAAGGAAAGAAGGGGAATGCTGCTGCATTCAAGCGCATGTTCTTTGCACCCTTCTCCAAAAAGTCTGAAAGTATAATGTGCAATGGCCCCTCTTCGTCTTTATTTCACCCCCAAATCAGTCCTGCGAGATGGCCACTGGGTTTTGACTTGGCCCCGGCAGGTGGAACAGCCCTTTCCGCACCAAGTCCACTCCTCCAGAATTGCTGGAGAGCCTCTCAGCCACTAGATTTCCAAGCCAAGCTTTAAAGCACCGGCCAGTTTTGTCTCCCTCTATAAATATTGCTCAGCTGTCAGAGTTTTAATGCTAACCATTTGACTGGGGCAAAGGAACCGTGCGACTGCCAAGGAAGAATCTGGTTTTCTGACTTTTTAAAAGTGGATCGGGAGTTTGGTTGATGCCGCAGCGAAACCTGTGTGTGTGTGTGTGGTGATTTACTACCATCTTCCTGTCTAATTTCTTGCCTTGATCTGTTTCAACGTTCTTCCGGCAAGCACACTAGTCTTATCTCGAGTTTATCGACAGGCAGATCTTCCCGTCCCTGGAGAGAGAGCTTGAACCACAGTTTCCTTGGCAGCAGGGCGAACGTGCGACCTTTTCACATGAAATATTCTTTTGTGTGCACAAATCCTGCCACGCAAGATAAGCATTTTCCACTCGAATGATACTCCTGAGGAAGGCGGGGCTTTAGGCCAGAGGACCAAGCAACGGTGCCTTATTCAGTTACTGGGAACGGAGATATTCTGAAGAAAGCCTGCTCATATTCATGAGGGTTTTTAACTATCAGTTGGTAGTATTCCTCTTTCAGTGCAGCTATTTAGATTTCTGGTTGTTTCCAGCGTAGTATAGTGGCTAACAGTGTTGTGGGAAGCCCGCTTTGAGCTGGTCACGCCATGCTTGGTTCAGCACCTGGGCCTTGCTTGGGCTAGAAATGTATTTCTGTATCTACAGTGCGATCCTTCTTCTCATTATTATTTAATACATTTTATTAGTTTTGTATCCTGCCCCATCCCCGAAGGGCTCTGGGTGGGTTACAACGTATTGTAAAAACAATGTACAACTGTAAAATACAAACCCCAATTAAAAACTTTAAAACCAATTAATACATTATTGCAATAACGCTGGTTAGTAGATGATATAAATCAATCCATTCCACCGTTTCCGCCCCTCCTCCCCTCCCCCCCCCAGACCAAAAGATGTTCTAGTATATTTGATCAGTCCGGCTGGCTAGTTGGGAAAGGCCTGGTGGGACAGCCACGGCTGGCAGCCCCTGGGCACAACGTTGAATGTGTGAATGTATGTCCTTCTCCAGCAAAGCAGTGTAGCAGCATTGAGTAATTTGGAAGACTCGTATTGGATAGCATGCTTTGTGGTAGGGCATGCCCGCCTGTGAGTTATCCTTGTGATTGGGTGATGTGGTCTGGTACACAGCAGTGTGAATTTGGGTAGGCAGATTTGAAGAAGAAGAGTTGGAAGAAGAGTTGGATTTATATCCCCCCTTTTTCTCCTGTAAGGAGACTCAAAGGGGCTTACAATCTCCTTTCCCTCCCCCCACCCCACAACAAACACCCTGTGAGGTAGGTGCGGCTGAGAGAGCTCAGAAGAACTGTGACTAGCCCAAGGTCACCCAGCTGGCGTGTGTGGGAGTGTGGACAGATTTATAGAGGAGAAGTCGATCTATGGCTACCAGTGTTGCTCCTCCTTGATCTGAGCTTGCAAATGCCTTAGCAGACCAGGTGCTCGGGAGCAGCAGCAGCAGCAGGCCATTGCTTTCACATCCTGCATGTGAGCTCTCAAAGGCACCTGGTGGGCCACTGTGAGGAGCAGAGTGCTGGACTAGAGGGACTCTGGTCTGATCCAGCTGGCTCTTTCTTATGTTCTTATGAGTTCAAGGCTAATCTGAATTCCCCAGATAAGCCTCCACAGCTCAAGCAGCAGAGCGGGGAATCAAACCTTGTCCCTCCAGATTAGAGTACACCTGCTCTTAACCACTATGCCACTGCTGCTCCCTTGCATTCGCTTGCATTCGCTTTCAGCCAAGGAACGGCTGATAGGCAGGTGTTAACCTTTAGGGGTGCCACAGAATCCCCTTCTTTCATGCCAGGCGTTCCGCACAGATGAAAGGGATGCTTTTTCGAGGTCTGTCCTCATAGTAAGCCGAGCTACTTCGCAGAGGAGCTGGGAAGTTGGCCTGAAAACTGACACCGGTTCAGTGACCGGAACTGGCAGAGCTTTCTTTCCTAACCATTCAGATCCTTCTGGATCCAACGGCTTTGTGCGGATATGCTGTGTAGCATCTGGTGGGTCTCTGCCACAGGGGATGTAATTACATCTCTTGGAGAAGAAACTGACTATTCCCACACCTGTATCATCTTCACTCTGTGTAGCAATTTGGGAACATTGTTCAGATATCCTTGCGGGGTGCGTGAGGCTATTGCTTCCTAAAAACAGGAAATAATCCTTTCCATTTTGATGAGAAAGAGGAGATGATGGCTCTCTTTAAGTATTTGAAAGGCTGTCCCTTAGAGGAGGTCACAGGAGTTGTTCCTGTGAGCAGCAGAGGATAGGACTCACATAATGGGTTTAAATTATGATTGAAGAGATGTCAAGTGGACATTAGGAAGAATATTGTTATAGTTCGAGTAATTCAGCAGTGAAACCAGCTGCCTGGGGAAGAAGAAGAAGAGTTTGGATTTATATTCCCCCCCCCCTTTCTCTCCTGTATGGAGACTCAAAGGGGCTTACAATCTCCTTTCCCTTCCCTCCCCCCCCACAACAAACACCCTGTGAGGTGGGTGGAGCTGAGAGAGCTCCGAAGAACTGTGACTAGCCCAAGGTCACCCAGCTGGCATGTGTTGGAGCGCACAAGCTAATCTGGTTCACCAGATAAGCCTCCAAAGCTCAATTAAGCCTGGTTCTCCAGATTAGAATGCACCTGCTCTTAACCACTATGCCACTGGTATGCAGAGGTTTCGCAGGCTAGGATCTCCAAACTGAAGGGTGATAAGCTCTTCTGCGAGGTATCGTGTTATGGGGGACCCGTGTTGGGGGGCACAGCGCCTGGGAGGCTCCCGAGTACGGCAGCCATTCTGCTTGGAAAGGGGTCTCTCACGTGCAACTGACCTTTCCTTCCCAAATGTGGTTTCGGAGAAAACCGCTGAGGTTGCAAGACCTCCTGGCTCCAATGTGTACATGCAAATGCCAATTCCCCTGCTCAAATCCCCCTGTGCTCTTTGCCCTGTTTGTTTTTCCTCTTGTAAACTGTCAATAAAAGGGCTTGGGGGGGAAACAGGACAGCAGAGTTGCCCCCTGCATCTCTCACTGGCCGAAACAACATGCTGACTCCGTTGCTGTAAGACTACAGACCCGGGTTGGTTGCAAGCGAATGCAACCTGGCTAGATTGGATGAGGGCCATTGAGCTCAGCAAGGACTACCGTTCTTTGGTGCAGCTGCATGCTGCAAATCGTGCGTGTGTGGGCCAGCCAAAAAAACCCTCTGGAATGTCTCTCAGGAGCCTGAATCAGACTTCCTTGACGCGTTGGGGAAGGTCTGCGTTCCGGCCTTTGGTTTTGCACCGTGACGGAGCCTGATTCATTTGCATTCAGCAGGCTGGTCTGCCCTGTCATATTTGCTGACGTTTTCCCTCCCGGCTCACTCACTAACAGCCCTGACTGTTGGCCCCCAAACGGTCAGGTTTCTTCTGAACGGCAGGCACGACCAGATGCCGAAAACCTCTTCACCCACCCACCCCCGCCCCAGCTCAGAGTGTATTTTGAGTCCTCGTAAATAGGAACTTGGATCCCACCGCCCAGCGTGACTGCTAGTTGGCAGCTGTGCCCGGCCAGGTTTATAAATAAAAGCCGGGGGAATGGAGAAAAAAAAGGGGGGGGGGGTTGTACGTTGTCAGATGAGCAAGAAGCTGCATGGATAAGGTAGGCGAGATATAGATGAATGTGTTTTGGAATTGCTGGCTACACTCAGCTGTTTTGAGGAAGGGATGGCCCCCGCTGTCCAGTACATCTGGGTTTCTCCGTTGTTAAGCTTATCGCCTCTATGCAAGCCACGAGGCATGGATCCGCACTTGCTCGTTGGCCAGAGCAGGTTTGCTGATCCTGCGCATTCCCTTTCTGGGAAAGGGTTTCCTCTTCTTCCCCTCCAAGCAGATGCAAGCAGCACTTGATATTGTACGGTTTGCAGCCTCTCCAGTATCCAAAGAAGCAGATAAAGCTATGGTAGTAATTTGGCAAACTTTTTGATGCCTAGAAGAAGAAGAGTCGGATTTATATCCCCCTTTCTATCCTATATGGAGACTCAAAGGGGGCTTACAAGCTCCTTTCCCTTCCCCTCCCCACAGCAAACACCCTGTGAGGTAGGTGGGGCTGACAGAGCTCCAAAGAACTGTGACTAGCCCAAGGTCACCCAGCTGGCATGTGTTGGCGTGCCCAAGCTAATCTGGTTCTCCAGATAAGCCTCCGCACCTCAAGTGGCAGAGCGGGGAATGAAACCCGGTTCTCCAGATTAGAGGGCACCTGCTCTTAACCACTACACCACCAACATTGTTCTCCCTCCTCTGCTTTCTCACAACATCCCTGTGAAGTAGGCCTGGCTAAGGGTTTGTTTCATCGCTGTGAGCTTCCATGGTAGAAAACTGACTGTTTTTGACCTGTTTTGGTGGCAGTGACAGGTTTTTTTTTAATTTAAAAAAGCAGCCGTTTGACATTTATTTATCTTTGTACTTATTTCATGTCCACCACCAAAGTCCCTGGGTGGGGTACATTAGTGAAACATCACAAAACAATCATAAAGGCACGACATCACTGAAATAACATCAATGATAGAACTGGCACGGACAGACCCCCTTTTCCCGGCACTATCTGTGGCGTGTGGGTACATCCTCTCCACAGATTAAGGCAGGAGCCGAATTCATCTTCAGAGTTTGTAGGGATCTGGGGCCCCTAACCTTTTTGAGTACGTGGACATCTTTGTGGATGTCTTGGCATCACTGCAAAATGGCTGCCACAAAATGGCTCCTACAAAATGGCTCCCACTGGAGGCGGAGCCTGATATAAAATAGCTGCCACCAGGGGTGTATCTTGAGGGGGTGGGAAGGTCTCACGACCCAGGTGCCACTCGCCTCAGTCACATGGGGGGGCACATTTGGCTGCCCCTTCCCTCCCAGCCTCTGCTTGTGTGGCCCGCTGCCGGCCATAGCTTACCTTCAGTCATACCATATAGATCCGTGTGCTCTGACGGCAGCTACTGCCAAAGCCACCTTATTAAAAATCCTCAGCACCCATCAAATTTCCAAAGGCCAATCAGAAGCCTTGCTGGGCAAAAGTCCCACCTGGGTGTAAAGTTACTGCTTAGCCTTGGAAGGTTTTCGTCTGACAAGGTTGGCGGGACATGCAGATTGGGGAGTGTTTCTAGTATCTGTAGTTTCTAGTATCTGTATCTCCTGTTTCTTTTGCCTGTCTGTGTGAAACTGTTTCAAAGTGGTTTTCGGATGGGAACTACAGGTGTTTATCTAACTTTGGCGGGAACTGGTGGGGAGCCCGTAAAAGAGGCTGTTCGAACATTGGGAGGTCAGTTCCCGCATTGCTTGTGATCGACTAAGAATGCCAGCTCAATAAAGAACTTGAAAAGTTACTTTTGGCCTGGACTTTACTGGTTCCTTACACTGGGCCTGCCTACTTTATAGTCTCGGCTGGCACCATGGTGCCCATGGGCTCCATGTTGGGGACCTTTGATGTAGTTGGCAATTGGGAGTAAAGATTTGGATTCCACTTCTCACTGGGCCCATTTTTTTTTTCTGAATGACCTTGGGGGCCAGCCACTCTCTCAGCCAACCCCACCTTGCAGGGTTGTTGTGAGGAATAGAAGGGAAGAGTAGAGACCCTCCAAATGTCCACGTGGAGGAAGCACAATGTTCAAAACACGTGAATATGCTGGGCCTTGTTGGAAAGGTTTCTCCCTGTCTGGGTTCCGTCAAGGAGTAAAAAGATCTTTTTGTTTTTTTTCCTTTGCAGCCCGACTTACTGAACTTCAAAAAAGGATGGTTGACCAAGCAGTACAAAGACGGGCAGGTAAATCTCACCTGAAATCCCACCACCTGAACTGGCTGTTAAATTATTTGAATCCAACCACTGGGCAGGGCCACGCCCCGAGCCCCATCCCTGAGCGCAGGGCGCACAGGGGTGGGGCGCTCGGAGAAGGAGTTGTCTCCGGGCACTATTCCCACCTATATGTCTCTGATGGTGGGCAGCTGGCTCCCTCCTCCCAACAATGCAGGTAACCCATATTTCAGAAGACGCCTGTTCACAAATTGGCCTATTTTGTTTGTTTTCGCAGTGGAAGAAACACTGGTTTGTGTTGACGGATCAAAGCCTCAGATATTATCGGGACTCAGTGGCGGAGGAGGTAGGTGATAGCCGATGCTTGCGGTTCTGGTTCTATGTATTGTCTAAGGCTTTCACGGCCAGAATTACTAGGGCGTTGTGGGTTTTCCGGGTTGTATGGCCGTGTTCCAGTAGCATTCTCTCCTGACGTTGCGCCTGCACCTGTGGCTGGCATCTTCAGAGGATCCTCAGAGGATGCCAGCAACAGATGTAGGCGAAATGTCTGGAGAGAATGCTACTGTAACGCAGCCATACAACCCGGAAAACCCTCAACACCCTGGTTCTGGTTCTGTTTGTCTCAGACATGGGAATCCTGCTGGCAGATCCTTGAGAATCCTGATTCTTCTTCATACTCTCTCGGGCAGCTTGCCAAAGACCAGAGGATGTTGGTGGAGCATTTCTGGCTTTTCTTACACATTTCCCCCCCATGTGGTATCCCCCTGCAGGCGGCTGATCTTGATGGAGAGATTGACTTGTCCACGTGCTTCGATGTGACGGAATATCCAGTCCAGAGGAACTATGGCTTCCAGATCCATGTAAGAGAACCTTGGAGGACAGAATGGGCAATGTACTCAGGATGGAGGTGGTAGCTAATGGGGTGGAAATAGCAATCGCCTCTTGGCAAACCTGCCAGGCCCTGTCTCTTTATATCGGGGGGTCCCCAATCTTTTTCAGCCTGGGGGCAACTTTGGTGTTCCAACTTCCAACACAGGGTGGTGAGCATCACCACAAAATGGCCACTGTGGAAGGTGGAGCCATACACAAAGGACACCCAAGTATAGGGCACAAGTGGAGTAATGTTGAAAAAAATATTCCAGGAAAGATTAGTGAGAGAGAATGAAACCAGAAGCCGTGAGGCACAATGTGCATAGGTTAAAGTGTGAGACTAGGACCTGGGAAACTTGGGTTCAAATCCCAACGCTTGCCGTGGAAACTTGCTGGATGATCTTGGGCTAGTCACATACTCTCAGCCCAGATCCTGGCTAGTTATTTGGATGGGAGACCTTGAAGGAATACCAGGGGCACGAGGCAAGCAATGGCAAGCCACCTCTGAACAACTCTTGTCTTGAAAACGCCATAAATCGGCTGTGATTTGATGGCAAAAAGGGGAAAAAAATCAGAGGAACCGAAAGTGCTTTTCAGAGTTCGAAAGATTCTTAGAATGGATTTATGTTGATGAATCCCTTTGAGGACCTTTAAATCTTTAAATGCATTCTGGGAAGGAGATACCATGTTCTCTACAAACTCTTCTGAAAATGCACTCAGCGATACCTGTCAAATATATTGAAAATAATAAAGCCCGTTCCCCTTTGGAGTGGCCAGTGAGACCAGCATCCTCTCTGCCCCTGATGTTCTTCTTCTCCGTTCACGCAGACAAAAGAAGGAGAGTTCACCCTCTCCGCCATGACTTCTGGGATTCGCCGGAACTGGATCCAGACGATTATGAAGCACGTGCGTCCCACAACCGCTCCAGACGTGACCAGGTAAGAGATGAGGAATGCTGTCCATGCCTCTTTTCTGAGCCGGTTCATTTCCAAACTACATCTCATTCCTTTCCCCTCTCCTCGGAAGCTAACTTGGGCTAGTTTTTGTTTTCACCAGAGACATGTGACTGTTGGTTCAAAAACAGGGCGGTTAACAAAAAAAAGACCAGTTCAACAAATACTGCAAAACCTTTCAACTTCATTGTAATGCAAAAGTTTTGAAAGAAACCTGCCAGCAGTGGACAGAAGTTTTGAAAGAGGATCCTTGCCTGAAATTGTTAGACTGGAACGATATACGGAAGCCGAAAAAGAGGAGGGAGACACCTAAAAATTATATTAGGGGAAGCTAAATTAAAATTGTAATAAGTCCAAATAAAAGCTGTTAGGTTTCCTTTCCTTCCAGTTCCTGATTCATTCCCCCTTGGGCATTTTTCCCCCAAGGAAAGGTGCCATGTTGAAATTAACCCTTAAAAATCAGCTACCTGTCTTGCATATTGAGCTCCCTTTACAGGCACGAGCTGTATCCAGTTCCCTGATTTCTCTGAGCTTATTCTCAGGCTGTTCCTGGATAAAATAGTCCATGAAACACAAAGGCTTGTTGGACTTACTCAGGCTGGGCCTAATACAAGCATTCAGTCACCTACGATATGCAAATAACCACCATTCCAAATGAGAAGTTGGCGTGATAAAAGAATACACTTAATTCATCTGAAAAGCTAACTAAAATATCAGTAAGGCAATGGACAGAATTAAATAGTTTCAGGATTTTGGTCCCATGTCTTCATACCCATGGAATTATTTTGCCAGTCTGCTTGCCCAGCCCTAAAAAGAGTTTTATCAGGTGGCTGTCTGCCGAGTGGATCGGAAAGATAGTCACAATCTGAGCTAACATATTTGCTGCAACGCAGCATATGTCTTAAAGGAAAACAGAAAACAGGTAGCAGATTCAACACCTTGCACTCCATGGGGATGTCACCTTTGCTCGCATGGGAGCAAAGGCGTATCTGTCAGAGGGACATGGGATATCACATGTCCCCGGGTGCATGGCGTCCAATAACGTGGGGTGCATGGCGTCCAATAACGCTGGGGTTAGGTTGCGCTCACCGGCTCCGGGCAGTAGACCTAGGTGTCCATTCCAGGTGGTAGACCTAGATGCCGTCTCTGGATGGTAGACCTGGGCGTTGTCGTTGGCTCCGGACTGTGGGCCTGGGCATCTGGCTGGCTGCAGGCGGTAGATCGGGGGGGCAGAAAACTCAGATTCCCCGGGGCTCCATTTTCCCTAGATATGCCTCTGCATGGGAGTCCCCTATATCTGCCTCTTTGCTCTGCTGAAGGGAGCAGGTTAAAACGGTCTTCGGAGAATACAATTAGCAGGAACCGCGAGACCAGATGAACAGGCACAAAACCCAAGGTTTCTATCGTACTTCTGTGCATAGCTGATGTTCCCTTCTCCCAAGCTAACACAGTAATGGCAACCCAGAGAAACATTTGATTCATTCCCCCTTGGGGAATTCATTCATTCATTCCCTACTTGGGGAAGGAGGTCTTGTTCGCTTCTTTTCTGACCCTGTTTGCTTCTTCCCGGCGGCTGCTTCTGGGGACAGCCCTTTTGCTTTGACAGTCGGGGATTCGAAAAAGCAGCCTGCGAAAAACCGGAAGCGCCTATTGCAGAAAAACCAGAGGTGCCTACGGCTTCCCCCACCCCCGGCCCATTTTGTGTGCTTCTGGATCCTCTTCTCTCTCCTCATCCCTCCGTCTGTTTAATTTCCATGCGTTCCCAGGAAAAGCTTCTCTTTGAAACTATCCGTGCTGAAGCCCAGGTTGGAAAACTGTGTTCTCTCCTGTATTAACGTTTTGTGGTTTGTATATCTTGTGATTCACTGCATGCCCCCCCCCTCCCACTCTTTTTCTGCACTTTGGAGGGGTCGGAAAGTCCTGCTTTTCTGCTTAAAAAAGAAACAACAACTGTAGGGGGGGGGCGTGTTGATGAAAAGGAACAGCAGCTCTTGACTGGTGGTTGTGGGTTTTCCAGGCTGTGTGGCTGTGGTCTGGTAGACCTTGTTTCTATGTGGCCAGCATCTTCAGAGGTGTATCACAGACTTCTCTCTGTTACAGACTTCTCTCTCTGATATACCTCTGAAGGTAACGAACCAGAAATTGCACTAGCGTGCCAATGAGAAATCAGGAATGGAATGGCTCAGTTGGCACACTAAGCTCGGACCTTCTAAATATTACAATACACTCTAAATTTAACATCCACTTTTGTGTGTGTGAATAATTCAATCATATTTACAATGTATCCTATAAACCCATTTTACACATCTATACGTTATAATGATCACAGAATACGTAAATCACACAAGCATCAATAATCCGTAACTTATGCTCTATTAAGTGCAAATACATATCTTATCAATATAAAGTGCCAGGGCTGAAAATGGAATAATTGGGACCCAAATTCATGGAAAAAAATTCCAGTTTGTTCTACCATATTCATCAAAAATTCATATGCACTTCATAGAGCATAAGTTACGGATTATTGATGCTTGTGTGATTTACGTATTCTGTGAATTATAACGCATAGATGTGTAAAATGGGTGTATGGGATACATTGTAAATATAACTGAATTATTCACACACAAAAAAGTGGATGTTAAATTTAGAGTGTATTGTAATATTTAGAAGGTCCGAGCTTAGTGTGCCAACTGATCCGTTCCATTCCTGGCACCTCTGAAGATGCCAGCCACAGATGCAGGCGAAACGTTAGGCACAAGATCCGCCAGACCAGGGCTGGGGAATGCTTTCTGTTTCCTGAGAGCGATGTGGCGTTTTTCAAATGTGACTTGTGAGCAGCTATCTCCGTGAGAGGTTGCTGGACACTTTATGGCACCATCTCTGTATTTGCTTTGGAGGCTTGTGAATCGTTTCCCCGCAATTAGGCTTCGTGATTGTAATGGAACGTTCCCACGTCGAAACCACGTCCCATAAAAAGCCACTCCCGGTTTATGGGGAGGTGTGTGTGTGTGTTTTGCGGAGGCGGCAGTTGAAAGTTCAGGAAGATTCTGTGGCTGTGGGGTGGAATCTTCCAGGCCAAAGAATGGCGCTTCTTGAGAACCAGGATGGTGTAGTGGTTAAGAGCAGGTGCACTCTACTTTGGAGAACCGGGTTTGATTCCCTGCTCTGCCACTTGAGCTGTGGAAGTTTATTCTGGTGAACCAGATTAGCTTGTGCACTCCAACACACGCCAGCTGGGTGACCTTGGGCAAGTCACAGTTCTCTCAGAATTCTCTTTGTTGTGGGGAGGGGGAAGGAAAAGGAGTTTGTAAGCCCCTTTGAGTCTCCTTACAGGAAAGAAAGGGGGGGTATAAAGTGTACAGGATCATACAGTTACAAGATTTATACGACTGTCTTTTCTGCTCTCTCCCACCACTAACTGAGACCCTATGTGGATAACAGTCTCCGCATCCTTACTGGGTGAAAGATATACATTAATTATTATAAATTTAAAAGGAATCCAATTTAGCACAGGCAGGAAACATGGCTAGCTGAATTTTCAGCTCAGTTTTAACTAAAATAGCTAAACCCGCTTGATATCTTCCCACGGGATTCTCTTTAAAAGCAATCAATGAATTCTGCTGCACTCAGCCATAGGCCTTGACCATCTGCAACACGTGAAGAAGCTGAAGCCTGTATTCTGCATACTAAAAATTAAATCTGCTAAAATCCGTATAATACTTAATTGATCAGTTGCAGCCCTCTTGAAGATTCTTCATATAGTCAAATATATAAACCAGAGAGTACCTTCTAACTGCCTACTGCATCCACAGTGTACGTTAATTGTAAGCCAGGCAAAAGAAAACAGTTTGGTGGTTTTGGTGGTTAGGTTTGGTGGCCCTCAGAAACTGTGCGGTGATTTCTGCGGTCCATTAAGTGGCTCAAGACATTCAGGCTGCACCACTGGATCAAACCTTTTGTCCATTTACTTATTTCTTAGCAGGCATCTTACTTGACGCATCCAGGTAGTATATGATAGGCAAGGAGCTTGAAAAGATGGTCTCGCAAGGATCTCCGTAGTTTCCCTTTTACCAGTATAATCATCTTTGTGGTATTTACTATAGTCTCTTAAAGCCAGCGTGGTGTAGTGGTTAAGATCAGGTGCACTCTAATCTGGAGGAACCGGGTTTGATTCCCCACTCTGCCACTCGAACTGTGGAGGTTTATCTGGTGAACCAGTTAAACTTGTGCACTCCAACACACGCCAGCTGGATGACCTTGGGCTACTCCAAGCCCCACCCACCTCACAGGGTGTTTGTTGTGTGTATGTGGGGGGGGGGGGGAGAAAGGAGATTGTAAGCCCCTCTGAGTCTCCTTATAGGAGAGAAAGCGGGGGGGATATAAATCCAAATTCTTCCACTGGCTCCTGCAGAAGGTGTTGTCATCCAGGGTACATTTTCCCCCACTTCAGTAATCTCATCCTTTCAGTTTCTTCTGTAGATTCCAGTAAAAGTGTTCTATTTCTCTGCAAACAGAGGTCAGGTGAAACTAACAGAGCTCGAAGGATTCTCTCTGCCCATTTCCCACTCTGCAGGAACTTCACGGCAGAACCTCTGGCTAGCTTTGATGTGTTCTTGTTTGCAAAAGGCCGTCTAGCTGCTGCAAGGTGACAAACTGCGCATTTCTGTCAGGTTCTGTTCCCCGGGCTGGATGGCTCTCTGTTCTCTGTATGAGCCCGAACGAGGTTCTGGCTTTTCTCGTTTGTTTTCGGTCCAGTTTGCAAACCTGCATGCTAAAAGTCGGCATGTGTCTGCTTCTGTTTCGAGGCCTTGTCTGGCGGCTCCTGTTGAGGCTCTCGCTGGAACTCGTTTACTTTTGCCTGTTTGCTGCCTCTATCCTGCACTTGCTTGCTGTCCCGGCGTCTGCTTTGGCCCTTTGGAGTCTCTGCAACTTCTTCGGGGACAAGCGTCCGCTTATATTGGGCCCAGTGCTGATGCCTGTCTTGTAGTGGTAGCGTCTTAAGTGTTCTGTCTCCTGGCGTGGACCTGACATGTTGACGGATTGCAACCTGGCAGGGGACTTTTCGAACAAGACGGTTTCCTTACCACGCATCTCGGAGATGTGTGCACTTGGGGGGTTTATACTATTTATTTATTTATTTATTGAATTTGTATGCCACCCTAGAACAGGGAACTGCAACCTGCGGCTCTCCAGATTCTTCATGGACTACAAATCCCATCAGCCCCAATTGCCATGCTGGCAGGGGCTGATGGGATTTGTAGTCCATGAACATCTGGAGAGCCGCAGGTTGCAGACCCCTGCACTAGAATGATCCCTTCATTTCCATTCTACATTGGTGCATCTTGACAAAATGAATCACTTTAAAATCATCTACGGCCCCTTCCGCACACGCAAAATAATGCATTTTCAAACCACTTTCACAATTGTTTGCAAGTGGATTTTGCTATTCTGCACAGTTTCAAAGAGCACTGAAAGCAGTTTGAAAGTGCATTATTCTGCATGTGCAGAATGAGCCTGAATTGGGCCAAACCACCTTTTTGTCACGGAAGTTTAGAGCCGCTAGCAGGTGGGGGCAGGACTATATTTTCTACGGCTCTGATTGTTGATGGTAGCTTCGGTCACTTGGAGATGGGGTGTTGTGTGGCATTGGCTACATCAGCGTGTCACTCTTCGAAAGAAGGCTGACTTTGGTCTGGTTCCATTGACCGTAAATATCCAGATGTTTGGGAGTTTCCCTTGTTTTCCATTTTCAGTTTTCAGCATGATTTTGGTCCACAGGGACTCGGGTACGGGTTCAGGACTTTCCCACAAGGCAGGAGGACAGGACAGCTTCCATACGTGCATGTAGGAGCTGCGGGCACCATAAAAAGATGCCCGTTTAGAAGACCCTGCATGATTTCACAGTGTGCGTGGACACCTAAACACACACACACCCCTTTCTCCTTTGCATGGAGAAAATCCTGAATGACTTTGGACAGGACGTTACTACACTGTGTCGTTGCTTTCAGTCATCACAACAGTCAGTTACAGCTGCGGACTGTAAACTGTGTAAACTCGATTGTCCCTTCCCGTTTTGTTGTCGAAGTGGGGAGGGGCCCTGCATTCCCAACACAGGGAAATAGATTGGAGAAGTCTCCTGGAAAATCTCTACAACAGAAACCTTTTGAGACGTCAGGTCTCTCAGTCCTGCCATTTCCTTTGTCTACTTTGCCCGGTTCTCCGTTCCAAAATTTCGACAGCCAGCCGGTGCCCAACAGAGGCTGGAGCCTCTGACTTCTGCAGAAGGAAGCAGCCAGGTTGGGAAAAGATAAAAGAGGCCGAGAGGGGGAAACATGTAGGCCAAGTGAAAAGATGACAGAAGAATAAATCCACCTTTGGACCTGCTTCTGGCATAATGGGGCTTTTTTTTTTCTTGCAGGGAAGCTAACGTTCCCACAATGGGGGTAATCCTTTCTGAATTTTTTTTTTAAAAAATAGCATTTGGGATGCACAGATATTATGGCAAAATCCGTTGACAGGATCAGTCCAAACCTGGATGGCTGGGGGGGGGGGGGTTGTCAAGGTGTTTTTTTTTACCTGCAGAACATCCAAAAACCTTTCAAGGATTCTGGTTGTGCAAACTCCTGAAATCAATCTTCTGCTTATTGATAAGAGGTCACCTAGAATCCTGTGTCCGGTTCTGGACACCGTGATTCAAGAAGGATATTGACAAGCTGGAACGGGTCCAGAGGAGGGCAACCAACATGGTCAAAGGTCTGGAATCCAGGCCCTACAAGGAGAGACTGAGGCCCTTTCCCCACTTACCTTAAGCCCCGCGCTACTCTCCTAAAGTAGCGCGGGGTCCAGCTGCACTCCCCACTTCAGGGGCGGCGAGAATGCAGCCGCCCCGACACTGCCTCTCGTGCCCCCTCAGCGCGCGTAATTCCTGGCGCCTTTTCAAATGGTGCCTTTTGATGACCACGCGCTCCGCCGGGTCGTGGGGAAGCCAGGGCGCGCCAGGAATTTGACAACGGTAAGTGGGGAAAGGGCCTTAGGGAGCTGGGTATGTTTAGTGTGGTGAAGAGAAGGTTAAGAGGTGACTTGATAGCCATGTTTAGGTATTTGAAGGGACATCATGTTGGTGAGGGAGCAAGCTTGTTTTCTGCTGCTCCAGAGACAACGACCAGGAGTAAAGGGTTCAAGGTACAGGAAAAGAGATTCCACCTAAACAACAGGAAGAACTCTCTGACTGTCAGGGCTGTTCAACAGTGGAATGCACTACCTCGGAGGGTGGTGGAGTCTCCTTCTTCGGAGGTTTTTCAAGAGAGGCTGGATGGCCATCTGTCAGGAGTGCTTTGACTGTGTGTTCCTGCATTGTAGGAGGTTGGACTGGATGGCCCTCGGGGTCTCTTCCAACTCTATGATTCTAGGATTCTAGGTCAGTTTTGGGAAACTTGTTCAGTAGAACAGATTGGAAATGACTTCTGAAAGGCGTTAGTTTGCTGCTGCTTCCTCTTCCCCATCAGGAGTGTTGCTAGCCAGACTCTCCCAAGAAATCCTGCTAAGGTGGTTAGCACTGGTAAAATATCATAACTTTGAAAAGAACAAATGATTTTTTTTAAAAATTCCTTCAGTGAAACAATCAGAAAAATCAGTGATGTTTTGAGCATGGCAGGCAGGCTGTAGAGAGATGGTTAAAATGCCCAAAATGGATAAAAACGTTTATTTAAAAGTCTAGACAAAGAAAATTGGGCTTCACTTGATGCTTAAAAGCCAGTAAGGCTAAGCTTTAGGGGTTCACAACCAGGGAGCCGCTACTGAGAAAGCCCTGTTCTAAGTTAGTATCGCAAGACCAAGGGGGCAGCAGTTGTGATGCTTCCCACCCACCAAGACAGTATAGAGAAGGTGGTCTCAGCATCAAATTGGAATGCAAGTGAGCTAAGTTTCTCCAGTTCTCTTCCCTGCTGCTTCTGGCCCGCAACGTGCCCTCACTGGGCAAAACTGAGATGGAAATTGGTAGATTCCAAGTCAGGCTCCCAATTAACTTCCTCTGCTCACCTGTTCTCTTCCTAGCTCCTTGCCGGAGGAGAAAAGCAAAACCAGCTCGTCATTCGAAGCCTGCCCCAAGCCGAGCGAGAAGCAAGACTCCGAGCCGGCCGAAATCGACCCCGAGCACAAGCGCAGCCGCGCCCGGGAGCGCAGGCGGGAGGGCCGCTCCAAGACGTTCGACTGGGCTGAGTTCCGCCCCATCCAACAGGCCTTGGCCCAAGAGCGGGGGAGTGGAGTGGAGCAGCCCAAAGGTGGGGGGCCCGTTCCTTTCCCCGGAGAGCTCAGCCCCTCCGACGCGGACCCCGGGGAGCTGGAAAGAGAGCGCGCGCGGCGGAGGGAGGAGCGGCGGAAGCGTTTCGAGAGCCTGGACACGCCTGACGGGGGGAGCCCGGAGGACTTTGGCAGGATGGAGGTGGACAGAGTCCCCGGCTTGCCCATCACTTCAGAGGTCAAGCCGCAGAATGTCCACGTGGAGATTGAGCAGCGCTGGCACCAGGTGGAGACCACCCCACTGCGCGAGGAGAAGCAAGTCCCCATCGCCCCATTGCAGCTTTCGCACCCTGATGACGGGGATGAGATTCTGCACAAGCAGCATCTCACGGCACTTCTGGAGAAGGAGGTAATGTGGGGGAGAAAACGACAGAGGCTGCGGTTGAACTGGGGACGGTGGGTGGCTGGGGTTTCTCTGGGGCAGGGGTCCCCAAGCTTTTTCAGCCTGTGGGTAGCGTTTGAATTCCGATCCAAGCAGTGGGAACGACTCCAAAATGGTCTCTGCAGGAGGTGGAGCTGGCTGCAAAATGGCCGCTGCCACTGACTTCAGTCATTCTGTGAAAGAGCCTTTGATAGCTACTGGCGATGTAACGTTTTTCAAAATATACACGGCCGATTGAAAACCTTGCTGGGCAAAATCCCCCCCTGGTCTCTGCCCACTTTCTCAAGACACACGGTGGGCACCGAAAGGTGTCAGTGAGCCTCATGGCACCCATGGGCATCTCCACGCTATCTGTTGTGGGTTTTCTGAGTTGTGTGGGCAATACCTAGAAGTTTTTGCTCCTAACGTTTCACCCGCCTCTTTGGCTGGCACCTTCAGAGGCATGTCGTGGCAAGATGTGTGTCCGTGGCACAGCGTGGATGCGTTCCTCTCCCCACTGTGCCGGCCACTGAAGACGTAGACAAAATGTCAGGAGCAAAAACTACCAGACCACAGCCCAGAAAATCCACAAAAGCCAGTCGATTGAAGTCGTGAAGGCCTTTGACAGTACATATCTTTTTATCGTTTATGGTTTTTAATCTCCCCCTTCACCTCCTGTCGTTTGTCTCGGTTTGGCAGCTGGAGGAGAGCCAAAAGGCGGCTTCTGAACTCCTGGAGCAAAACCGGCTTTTGCAAGACCAGCTGAAGGTGGCGTTGGGCCGCGAACAGAGTGCCAGGGAAGGCTACGTCTTGCAGGTAGGAGACAAGCGGAGCCGCGGAAGACTTTGGTCCCAGGTGCTTGTGAAGACACCCAAAATGAGGGAGTGGGGGGGGAGGGAGAGAAGGCCAGGGTTTTGTTTTGCCCTCTTCTCCCACATCCCGCTGGGCACCTAGACAACTTGACAAATCGGCTGTCTTCTGAGCATTGATCTGCAGTGGCACTTCCTTCCAAATCCCTTCCTCCGGATGGGTAAGACAAGCATCAAAGAGGCACATCACATGGTGGCAGAGACGGACTTTGTGGGAACAGTGGCCTCTTCCAGGCTGTTCGGTCTCTCCAGTTCAGTGGTGGGTACTGTCACGTGACGCATAATGGTAACCACAGGGTGGAGGGCAAAGATTGACTTCCCTGTCCCTTCTGCCGCCTGGGAGGAACGTGGATCCCGTTTCTGCTCCTCCCGGACAATTCTCCTGAGCTCCCAGAAAAGAGGTTTTCTTCTGGCTCCTTTTCAGCAAAATAAGGTTTCCGATTCTGCAGGAGGTATTGCAGAGTCCTCTTTCCACTTTCAGAATTCTAGAGATCTTGGAGTCTTTTGCTGAAAAGGGATTGGGTGGGGGTTTATTTATTTATTCATTTATTTATTATAATAAAATGTGTCTTGGCAGCCTTTGTTCCTTACAGAGTTCAAGGCTGCTGTACAGCATAAATGAAATGCATACAAACTGGGAGCAGCAGGGGCGTAGCGGTCGAGAGCAGGTGCACTCTAATCTGGAGGAACCGGGTTTGATTCCCCGCTCTGCCGCTTGAGCTGTGGAGGCTTATCTGGGGGATTCAGATTAGCTTGTGCGCTCCCACACACGTCAGCTGGGTGACAAATAACGTTACAAATAACGCTGCAAAGAGAGAAACCGAAGTGCACCAGACCGGAGTCCCTCAACCTTTTTGTGTGCCACAAAATGGCTGCTGCAGGAAATGGAGCAAGCAAAATGGCTGCCATACTTTACCATCAGCGATACGGTGCAGAGCTTTGTGCTGTGGAGGCACCTGCTACCCAAAGCGGCGTTTTTTAAAAATCTGCACAGCCAATCAAATCTCCAAGGGCCAGTTGTAAGACGTGCTTGGCAGAGGCCTGACCTTGCCCCGTCCACTTGCACTGGTGTGTGAAAACCAGAAATGTCGGTTGTCTCTCTCGCTGGTTTTTAAAGCTGCTTCATCATTGTTGTAGGGGGGGAGCAAACGACCCCTCATGGGAAGCAAGTCCCTCCAGCTGTTTAAGGACATTTCTGTCAGCCCTCCCTCCACAAAATAGGGGGTCCTTCTTAACTGCTAGCCTCCCTCCATCCCCTCCCTAATTCCTCAGTGGGAACATCACCAGACTCTGACCGGCAGGCTGCACATTTCTAGGCTGGGCTCGATCGTCTACCTGCTGGACTTGGGTCCCTTTTCTGTTTCCGTTTCCTGCGCTGCTCTTGCATCCGGGCTCAGGCATCTGAAGTCTGTTGGACACTAACCAAAGTTCAGCATGAGAATTTCCTCCTTCCTGTTTTTTCTCTCTCTCTCCCAAGGGCACCAAAACTGTCTCTTCTGGTTCTTTTTTTGGAGCACAGGTGTCTGTCTGAGGGGGCGGGAGTTGTGATACTAATGACTCTTGGGTGTGGATACTTTTTTGCATGGTGGGGTTTTTTTGGGGGGGGGTGGAAGCATGCAATCTGACTTAACATTAACTGAGTGTCACATCTTTGGGGTGTCCTGAAAACGCAGCGTCGCAAGCCAAGCCAGATTATTCAGCTTAATGCTATCGCCCCTTCCGCTTTTCCGTGTGTGTGTGTGTGTTCTCCAAGACTCACGATTTCTGTCCGTCTGTCGCATGGTTCTTTGAGCTTTTGGTTTTCTCCTCTGTGCACGCAAAACATGGTTTTTGGTTTTGAGTCTTTCTCTGCCACAATCTCTCGTTCTGACTCTTCCATTCTCATCATACCCCCTCCTCGCCCCCTGTCCTTTTCTTGAAAAACACGACACACATTACAGGCAGATCTAAAAGCATCAACTTCACTTGCAGTTTTTTAAACATGTGAGCCCAGGGAGTTAAAAGTTTGGTTCCAAAATGGGGGAGAAATGAGAATCGGAGATCACCTCAGCCAACAAGGGCAAGGTAGCAATGGGGTTTCTTCATTGTCTCGGTCTCTTGTTTGAAGCTGTGCGTTTTTGGTTTGGCCAAAACTTCAGCTGAGACGTGTAAATGTGTGCACACAATCCAGCTTCACTTCACTTAGACTTTGCAGCCCATCCTAGCCTGGAGGCTGGAGGTGGGTAACAGCAGTGAAAACACAATCCCAGCAGAGCGAAGGTCCGCTTGAACGCATGTGCTGGTTTCCCCTCCGCCGTTTCCCAGCTAACTCTGAATCCCCACCCCAAGCGACCCAAACAGGTAAGGTCTTCCACCCATTCCAGAAAAGAGTTTATTTTTAAACATGTCCTGCAACAACAACTTCTCTCACCCTCCTCCCACCCATAATTTTGATTTATTTTCCAGCTTTGTTCTCCTCGTCCTTTTCGTTCTTGACATTTTCTTCTCCACCGTGTTTGTGTTTCGCTTTGTTTTTCAGTTTATCTTTTACGTTTAGAGCTCTTTCAGTGATTTATCGTTTGTGTTGTCTGCTCCAACCGGAAAGGAATTTCCCATATTCTCTGAAAATGGCTTTTTATTAAATCACAATACTTCTTTTTAAGAAAACCCTGCCAACCGTCAGAAGGGTGCTGGCCAAACCAGTCGGAGGAGGCTTGTCCTGTGTCCCAACATGACCACAGGTGTGACACTCAGAACCGGGAGCTGAGAGTGTGCTACTAATCTGCTCTTTAATCGGTTTTTTTAAGACTGAGGTACCCACGGCTCCGTCGGAGGCCTGGCAGAGGCTTCACAAGGTCAACCGAGACCTCCAGAGCGAGCTAGAAGTCCAGTGCCAGCGCCAGGAGCTGATCAGCCAGCAGATCCAAGCCCTGAAGCGCAGCTACGGGGAGGCCAAGGACGTCATCCGGCACCACGAAGCAGAGATTCAGAGCCTGCAAGCCCGGCTGGGCAACGCTGCCGCAGAGCTGTCCATCAGAGAGCAGACGATGGCCAAGCTGAAGAGTGACCTGAAGGCCGAGCAGGAGAAAGCCCAGGAGCAGATGGAGGAATGGCAGCACAGCGAGACGGCCCTGAGCTCCCAGCTGAAGGCCAGCGAGCAGAAGCTCAAGAACGCGGAAGCGCTCCTCCTGGAGAAGACCCAGGAGCTGAGGGATCTGGAAACTCAACAGGCCCTGCAGAAGGACTACCAGAAAGAAGTCCAGCGTCTCCAGGAGAGGATTGCCGATGTGAGCCGGCAACTCACCGCCAGCGAGCAGACCCGTGTGCTCATGGAAGAGAAACTGCAGCGGAACTACGAAGCCCTGCTGGAGAGCTGCGAGCGGGAGAAGCAGGCCTTGATCCAGAGCCTGAAGGAAGTGGAAGACCGAGCCGGCGAATACGAGAACCAGCTCCAGAACAGCGAGCGGCAGATGGAGCTCCTGCAGAAGGAGAAACTGACAGCCAAGTTCGAGGGCAGCGAGATTGTCCACCAGCTAGAGGAGCAGCTGGAGATGAAGGAAGACAGCATCCAAAAGCTGGCCGAGCACATCAAGGACCTCGAGGAGGAGCGGGATCAGATCAAATGCAGGTTCCAGGAGCTGATGAACCAAGTGGCCGAATCCAACCACGAGGTTGCCAAGCTGCAGGAGAAACTGCGGGCTGAGGAGAACAACTCCAGCACACTGGAGCGGTCCTACAAGGAGGCGTCGAGCCAATTCCATAACTTGCAGAAGGTCGTGGAGGAGAAGGAGGAAGAGTTGAGAGCCATACGGGAGATCCATCTAAAAACTGTCCGAAAGGATTGGGATTTGGGAGAATCTTCGCTGGGAGCGGAAGGGCACCAGCAGCCCGAACAAGAACCATTGAAAGCATTCGTTGACAAAAATTCGGGGCACGGAACGGTCAATTCCTGCACTGCGCTGGAGCTTGATGACGACAGAGCGGCACAAGATCTGCAGGCTCCGGGAGGAATCCCCATTTTAGAATGCATCCCCGCTGAGGATGACAATTCCAGCCACAGACAGATTTGTGAACAGGCCACCCTAAAATCAGAACAACACAGGCCTCCGTTGAAGCCTGTTCACCTTCAAGATCCTTGCCAGAAGGATCTGGCCAAACTCGACCCGGAAACCCCAGGAGCCAAACGGCAGCGGATCCGTTTCTCCAGCATCCAGTGCCAAAAATACATCCACGCAGACAGCTCGGAGAAAACGTGGGCCAGCAGCACTTCTTCAGACACCAGTCAGGACCGCTCACTTTCTGAAGACAGCATGTCGTCCGAACCAGCTCCTTGTTACC
Source organism: Sphaerodactylus townsendi (assembly GCF_021028975.2). Classification (NCBI taxonomy): domain Eukaryota; kingdom Metazoa; phylum Chordata; class Lepidosauria; order Squamata; family Sphaerodactylidae; genus Sphaerodactylus; species Sphaerodactylus townsendi. Next base: position 147,486,173 of record NC_059428.1, read on the forward strand.
CGGCCTCGGGCGACTCGGAGACATACCTGTCCATCATCCATTCCCTGGAGACCAAACTTTACATCACAGAGGAGAAGCTCAAAGACGTGACGATGAAACTGGAAAGCCAGCAAGGGCACAACCAAGATACCCTCCTCACGCTCCACCACCAGTGGGCCAGCACGGAAGCCCAGCTGAAGGAACAGCTTCAGGACAGTTTGACGCAAGTCGGTTTGTTGGTCTCACAGCTGGAGAGCGAGAGACAGGGCAAACTGAGGCTGGTGGCTGAGCACGCCGGTGAGCTGGGGGGGTTCCAGGGGAGGAACAGCCAAGCCTTGATGTGCTTGAGGCAGTGTGGGGAACAACTGAGAACTCTGCCCAGGTCTGACCAGGAGAGAGAAGGAGAGATCTTCTTGGACACCTTATCCAGCATAGAGATCACATTATCTAATGCAATCCAGGCCTTACAGGGGACTCTGTCTTTACCTGATCTTCCACCCCAGGAAGGCAGTATGCTAGAAGACGGTACACCCGCCCCCCAGCAACTGCGAATGGAATTGTCTGAGCAAGACCAACTACGGTTGCTTTCCAAGAGGGTGGCGTTTGAAGCTTGCCTGATTGGCCGGATAGCAGAGTCTTTGCGGGACTCCACGTCTGAGATAGCCCGGGCCCTTCGGGATATTCATGGGACAGTGGACGCCGTTCTCCTAGAGCCTGCCAATATTTCCCAAACAGCGGTCGCTTTGGCCAGCATCTTATCAAAAAAGCTGGTGTTGGAGGATGAATTCTGGAGCCAAGTTGAGGAGTTAAGGAAGCACCTCGGTGAGGAGGAGAAAGAAGAAGAGAAGATGGAAGCGGATGGTGCCGGATCCCCTCGAGGCCTCGCTTGCGCCGCTGGGGACAGCGCGCTGGTCCAAGCTGAGCTGAGTTTCGTTGCCCAGAAAATGCGGGAGTCTTTCCACCGGAGGCTGAAGGCCATTGAAGAGGACCTCCACAACACCAAAACAGCCCTTCAACAGCACAAATGTATGTTGGAGGAAATCATTAAAGCCTATAAAACTCCTCAGTTTGATGGGGTTATGGACCAGATTTCCAAAGCCCTTGAAATTCAAGAGGGTGCATCTGAAAGCATCCGAGCTTCTTGGGGTGGGAGTGTTCAGGAGCCCAGCACAGAAGACCGCAGCTTGCAAGGTGTTAGCAGTCAAGCGTTGGCGTCTGTTCAGGAGGAGCTTTCTCAGCAGCTGAAAGATCGAGCAAATGTCTTAGAAGAAATATCTGCTGCTTTACTGTCCCTGTCCCCCAACGAGGCCCTGAAAGACTGCCAAAAGCTCCTAAAGATTTCGCGTACTCCTCCCTATTTGTTGTGCATGGGGGATCTCGAACGCTACTCTTCCCTCCTGGTCCAGGATGCCATTATCCAGGCCCAAGTGTGTTACGGGGCCTACAGAGCTAGGTTGGAGTATGAAAAGGAGGCACAGCTGAACAAAGAGTCGCTGCAGAACATGGACACTTTGTGCCAGGAGCGCATCAGGGCTGTGGCGGTCCTCAGAGAAGAGTATGAAGATTTGCTCCGTAAGCAGCAGAACGAGTACGCGAAGATGATCGGCGTCCTTGAAAAGGAGAACGTGGACCTCAAAGCTAAAGTGGCCCAGCTGGAGAGCCAGCGGAAGATCCTGGAAGAAGAAGAACTCCAGCAGAGCAGAAAGATTTTGGAGCTGCGAGGCATGTATGAAGAGGAGATCCGGACCATGGCTGAGCAGTTGAACAGAACGGAGGACACTCTGAAGGTGGAGAGGGCCAAGGGGCTCCACCAATTGGACGCCATTGTGCGGGACAAGCAGAATTTGGAGCGGTACCACATGGAGCAGATCCAGATCTTGGAGGACAAGTTCCAGGTCAAGATGAAAGAGCTGCAAATCATTCACAACGAAGAGTTGCAGACGTTGCAAGATCTCTACAGCAGGAATCTGCGGGGCTTGCAGGAATCTCTGGACGAGTACCGAAAGCAGCACCCGGAAGCGTTGACCGGAGATGCACCCGAAGCTGGCCCGCTGGAAGCACCTGCTGAGAGTCAACTCGAAGGCTGGCCACCTGGCTCTGATGGTGAGCTCAGCTCCATGCACGGCTTGCGCGAACGCATACAAGAGTTGGAAGCCCAGATGGACGTCATGAGAGATGAGCTGGAGCACAAACACCTGGAAGGGAGTGCGTCAACCCTGCGGGAGAAATACCAGAAAGACTTTGAGAACTTGAAGGTCTCCAGTGTATTTCTTTTTTCACCAAATCACGTGTTTGTATTTTGTAAACGCCACTCATTGTAGAGTAGCTGTGAATGTTTAGAATTTGTTTTGCATTTCCCTGCATGTAGCCGACTCGAGAGTTATCGAAACCTGAGTTTATGGCCTACACTCACGTATGCCATTCTCTCTTTCCGAGCAGCTTTGCGACCAAACCAGTTTTATTCTCTGACTCACCAGGGATTGTTTTCCAAGTTTCCCCATTTCCACCTACCCCTTTTTATATCAAGAAGGGGTTGCTTGCCTCTCATGAAAGGCAAACTTATTTTTCTAGCATTTCCATTTTGCGCTTCCAGCAAAGAGCTCAGGGAAACATACACGAGTTTATCCCGTCGTTTTCTCACAAGAGCCCTGCAAAGATGATTGATTGCGGCCCTTAAGTTAGGTTATCCCACAAGCTCCACAGCTGAGTTAAGATTCAAACACGGCTGCTCCTGCTCAGGTCCAAATCTATTCTATTCACTTTTCACCTCAAGAGTGCTAAAGATCTGGAGAGCAGGTTTAAGACAGCATTGTACTTTGCTCTTCGTGGCATAGGGTTTTTGAACATGGCTTTCTCTTGGACCAATAGCAATAATGCGAGGATTGCAACTCGTTTGTTTTTTAAGTATCCGTTGTAAAATTCAGCTATAAAAGAGGACTTTCAAGAATGCTTCATATTTGAGTGGCAAGAGATTTCATTGGTAAAAAGCATCACAAGCTAAAGCTATGTGTCATTTTGTTTGACAAGACTCATTGGAAATGACAATAATGCTAGGAAAAGTGGAAGGCAGTAGGAAAAAACAAAGACTCATCAAAAGATGGATTGAGTATATAAAAGAAGCCACGGCCCCTAGTTTGTAAGACCTGAACAAGGCTGTTAACCACCAGATGTTTAATGCATACAGCCGCTGTAAGTCAGAAGCCACTTGATACCATGTCGTAGGCACACAATTTTTGGCAAACTGAAGTACATATTGTCAAAGGTTTTCGTGGCCAGAATCACTGGGGTGCTGTGTGGTTTCTGGGCTGTATGGCCACGTTCTAGCAGCATTCTCTCCTCAGATCATCTGAAGATGCCAGCCACAGATGCAGGTGAAACGTCAGGAGAGAATGCTGCTAGAACACGGCCATATAGCCCGGAAACCACACAGCACCCCAGTGAAGTACATATTGATTATGGCAGGTTTGGTATCTACGTAGCCACAACCTTCCAAGAAATCAGACCTCTTGGGGAAGGGGGTATTTTTAAAACTAGTAAGAACAGACTAGCTCTCTGGGCTATGATGGAAGCACTCTGCATATTTATTATATTTATGTCTCGTGGCAAAGAGAAGTTTATGACGGGTGTGTCTCTAAATTGTTCATGTCCTCGTGTGCCAATGCTGGGGACCCCACCCTGAAGACTTTAAAATTCCCAATCCTTATGGACAGACCGCTTAAGTGAGTCCTCAAATATCTCTGTTCCTATTCAATTAGTTTTCCTTCAGCCGTAGGCGGAGGAGGCATGTTAGTTCTCTAACAACGGGAGCATTAACCCCTTCCTGCATGCTTGGCTCATGAGTTCTGTCCTTGTTTGTCTGTCCATCTTGTCCATTCCTCCATGAGTTCATACAGTGTCTGGATACGCTTAAGTTGGATCTCCAAAATGCACCAGGCCCAAATGAACAGTGTTTCCCCTCCGCCTTAGGCGACTTGTGAGCGAGGGTTTGCCGCCATGGAAGAAACCCACCAGAAAAAGATCGAAGACTTGCAGAGGCAACACCAGCGGGAACTGGAGAAGTTACGGGAGGAGAAAGATCGGTTGCTGGCAGAAGAGACGGCGGCGACCATCTCAGGTAGAACAGGGGAGGTTGGGGGCCCTATCCAAAAGCTGTAGGCTGGATCAACAGGGCATGTTCCACCAGACCCATTGCCAAGGCAGCTGTGATTTAACATTTAACCTGGGCTCTCCTCTCCTCTCCATTTCTTAGTGGACCATAAACCAAACATGAGTCAGCAGTGTGATGCGGCAGCCAAGAAATCCAATGCGATTTTGGGGTGTATCAATAGGAATATAGTGTCCAGATTGAGATAGGGAATACCAGTATCTGACTCTCAAAAGTACACAACAAACTGAACATAAGTCAGCGGTGTGATGTGGCAGCCAAGAAAGCCAATGCGATTTTGGGCTGTATCAATAGGAATACAGTGCCCAGATTGAGGGACATAATTGCACCTCTCTATTCTGCATTGGTTAGACCTCACCTGGAATATTGTGTCCCGTTCTGGGCACCACAATTCAAGAAGGATATTGACAGGCTGGAACGGGTCCAGAGGAGGGTGACCAAAATGGTAAAAGGTCTGGAATCCTTTTACCTACGAGGAGAGTCTTAGGGAGCTGGGGATGTTTAGTTTGGTGAAGAGAAAGTTAGGAGGGGACATGATAGACGTATCTGGGCTGGGGGACATAATGCTTTGCCTGTTTTAATGTAGTCGGTTCTGACAATATAAGACAACAGCGTTCCTATGCTTGCCATCAATAGATGAGAATTCTGCTTTCAAAGTGTTGGTTCCTTCACTGATCAAGTCTGGGGTTGTGACACTGTCTCTGTAGGGAGCTGGTGATGGTGAAGTTCATTTCTTTAGCATATTTTGTGTCATTTCGTCCAGCCATAGAAGCCATGAAGAATGCTCACCGGGAAGAGCTGGAGCGGGAGCTGGAGAAGAGTCAGCGGTCTCAGATTAGCAGCAACAACTCCGATGTTGAGGCTCTACGGAGGCAATACCTGTAGGTGTTTCTCTGTGCTTTCTCAAGATGTACCAACACCTGTAAACACTGTCTGATGTACTGTTGAAGGTTTTTACACTCAAAACCAACTGGCTGTTGTGGGATTTCCAGGTTTTGTGGCCGTGATCCGGTAGTTTTTGCTCCTAACATTTCATTTCAGCCATAGATGCAGGTGAAACACCAGGAGCAAAAAACTACCAGACCACGGCCACATAACCTGGAACCTCTGCAACCGGCCATTATAATATCATCTGCTTTTGGCTGGTGGGGGAAAGAGGAAATAGATCTTGTGCCGTGTAACTACTAAATTTTTTTTCATTGCTTGTTTGAAGGTGCTTATTGGTGGAGCCCTTCCTAGCCGAAGCCGGGCTCAGGACAGCTTACAGGCATTGAATAAAATAAGCGTTTCCACTAACAAATTGTACTATTGCCCTGGCAAATTCCAATCCTGAAAGATCAGTTTTTATTTTTCTGTGCATCCAGGTTCAAAAGTAAACAAAACAACCCTCTGGTTGCAAAACTCTGCTTGTCCCACTGAAATTGCTCAAGCGGATTTATTTTTTGGGATTCCACTGAGGTTTTAATAGCAAAGACAGTACCAAGGCCATCAATGGTATGGCATCAGTGGGCTAGCACCAAGGGGATGGTGGGGTGCGCAATGCACCGGGCACGTGGCGTTCCGGGGCGGACGGGGGCCTGGCAGAGGTGCGGGGCGCATGTGTGCCCCAGGCACAGTTCCCCCTTGCTCCAGCCCGGCATGGCATGGCATGTCTTGTTCACTTAAGGGCACTTGGTCTGCTTGTGCATTGTTTTTCTGTGGCAAAAGGCTTGCTTGGAGAGATTGCTCCTTGCGTGGGGAGAAGAGAAAGATTGCTGTCACCACACGTATGTTCCCGGAGCCAGGAAGGAACCTTCTCGGCAATGTCTGAGCAGGCCATGTTGTGTGCTCCAAGGGAGACTATAGGTGTACCGGTTGGCTCTACATGATGAGATTTTCTGCCGGCAGGGAGGAGCTGCAGTCGGTCCAACGGGAACTCGAGGTCCTATCGGAACAGTACTCGCAGAAGTGCTTGGAGAATGCTCACTTGGCCCAGGCCCTGGAGGCGGAAAGGCAGGCCCTCCGTCAGTGTCAGCGTGAAAACCAGGAGCTCAACGCTCACAACCAGGTGAGGGGCAGGAGCCCGACACTTCGCTGGGTGTGGGTGTGGTGGACCTCTGCCCTAGCGCTGATGGGCTCGTTCAGGCCCTTACTCACAAGCCCCTCTGGTGGTTCTCACAGGAGCTGAATAACCGCCTGGCTGCAGAGATCACGCGGCTACGGACCCTGCTGACCGGAGAGGGTGGGCTGGAGACTGCCGCCTCACCTCTCACCCAGGGCAAGGACGCCTATGAGCTAGAGGTGAGTAGCCCTCTGCTTTGCTATTCCACAAAATCAGCCAGAGCTTGTGAGTGTGGGATGGACTGGGCTCCCTGAAAGATGCAGGGTGGGGGATTTGAACAGCAGGCATCTTTTAAGGGGCCAAAATAAGGGGAGGGGGATTTGCTATTTTAATTTCTTTTTGACCGGAGCTGTCATTTAACGACTAGCATTAGCCTCCTTGAACCATGAGGAAAGGTGGGGTATAAAGGCTTTGAATGAATGAATGAATGAATGAATGAATGAATGAATGAATGAATGAATGAATGAATGAATGAATGAATGAATGATGGGAGGATTATGCATATACCAGGAAATCGCTTAAGCTTTAAACGATACCTTTCCGTCTTTACCTAAAACGCCATTGCCTGGTTCTCTCTCCCTCCGTTTCTCACCCCCATCCCCCCTGGCCAGGTCCTGCTGAGAGTCAAGGAATCGGAAATCCAGTACTTGAAGCAAGAGATCAGTTCCCTCAAGGACGAACTGCAAACAGCCTTGAGGGTAATTTATTTATATTCTTACAGTCCTTTTTTTTCTTTTTGCTGAGACTGTCAGAGCTATGTAAGACATACACCAAGGGCCAGCATGGTGTCGTGGCTAAGAGGGTGGGCTCTAATCTGGAGAATCGGGTTTGATTCCCCACCCCTCCGCATGAGCGGCGGACCTCAATCTGGTGAACCGGATTTGTTTCCCTGCTCCTCCACAGGAAGCCTGTTGGGTGACTTTGGGCCAGTCACAGTTCTCTGTGGACTCTCTCAGCCCACACAGAGGCAGGCAATGGCAAATCACCTCCCATCTGGAGAACCCGGGTTCGATTCCCCACACCACGCACAGCCTGCTGAGTGACCTTGGGCTAGTCACAGTTCTTCCAGAACCTTCTCAGCCCACATGGAGACAGACAGTGGCAAACCACCTCTGAACGTCTCTTGCCTCGAAAACCCTATGGGGTCTCCAGGAGCCAGCTGTAACCTGACAGCACGTTCCATCACCTCTACATACAACCCTGAACTTCCATGGTGGTCTCCCATCCAAGTATTAGCCAGGGCTGACCCTGCTTAGCTTCGAAGATCAGGCAAGAGCAGAGGTGTAGCTGCAATGGGACATCTGGGCCGGCTTGCCCCAGGCGCCGTCATTGCAGTCACATGGGGGGCAAGGAGGGCAGGGGGGGCGGATGGGCAGTTCATGCCCCGCGTGCAGTTCCCCCTCCATTCATCACTGGGTAAGAGTTCCCTGGGTCTTTTCCTGAAATACTGTTGTGCTTTGAGTAGTCAATGTCAGATTTGTAGAAGAATGCTGTAATCCTGACTGGTAAATTGGTGGATATTTTAGGTTCTTGACTGCTCTACGAGACTAGTTCTGTTGGCTGCCTTCATGCCTCACTGATTTTTAACAGAAGCAGAATCTAGGAAGTTTCAAGTGTCTCATAATAATCCCTGGCATTGCGAGGAATTTGGTGCTTCCTAGGGTTGAATTCTGTTCTCCGCCTGTGTTTGTGCCGATGCCAGTGTCACAAATCTCTTTAACTGAATTACTTTCCCCCCGCCCCCCAGGATAAAAAATATGCCAGCGATAAATATAAAGATATCTACACAGAACTGAGCATTGTGAAGGCCAAGGCCGACTGTGACATTAGCAGGTTGAAGGAGCAACTGAAAGCCGCCACAGAAGCTCTTGGAGAGAAATCCCCGGAGAACACCACAGTGTCTGGATATGGTCAGTACTCTGTTAACAGATCGTGATGTTTCCTGCACGATGACTGGGTCACAAAAGGAGAACAGGACCAAGTTCAGTTTCCCTGAACTATCGGCCTATTTGTGCGACATCAACATTTTCATGCAACTTACTCTAACCTGGTTGGTTCGCCTTGCAGCGCAACTGTGTTTCTTCAGAGATGATCGGCATCAGCAATGTAAAATTCCCAGGAATTTGGAAGCTACCAGGGGCAAGGGGGGCAGAATTCTCCAGGAAAACAAACAAATTTGTGGGGAAATTGAAATATATGCTATCCCGTCCTATCAAACCAATGCATCGGTTGTAACTTAAAAGATTGTATTGTTCTGCATATTTGTAGAATTTTACAGTACTGATGTCTTTATAAGAAAAATAGAAAGTTTATCCAGTACATTAAAAAGAATTTCAAACTGCTTCATCCTATGCTACCAGAGCACATATATCCTACTTTTTGCCCATTTAGAGGTAGGGGGAAATGATTACTGGAAGCTAGAAAACAAATTCTGTAGTAAATGAAAAGGAACATATTTAAGGGGATGGAAATTTCCATATAATCAGAACAGGTAGGACTCCCAGTATATCTGCATATTAAAAACATCATAACACTAATAGTTGCAAGTATTATTTATACTTAAACCAAAACATTTTGAAAATGTGTGTCTACAGTATATGGAGGAGTTAGCTGTACATTGCCTTGCACAAATATTTTTGTTTTAAATGTTTTTGAGTGAAAACATCTCTTTTCGCTCATTCCAAAAGGGGGAAACTTGCTTTTCAGCAATCCCGCAAATTTCCCGTTAAACTATTTTGAGAGAGAAAAACACCACCTTAAGAAGCATTTACTAACAGTAAAAGAAAAAAAATATTTCTATACGAGGCCTTTTTTTTCCTATGTGCTTTCTTTTGGGAAATGGAAATTAAAGTGCTATGGGAGCGCGGGGAAAGAGGGGTTTTTTTCCCTGGGTCTTCAGTGCTCATCAAAGGTAGCTTGATTTGGTTTATTTCATGGGCTGGGCTGGGGGGGGGGGGTCTATGTGAGTGCTTTCAACAGCCAACATAGTGGTTTTGTCTTCCCTACCTAGATATCATGAAATCTAAAAGTAACCCTGATTTCTTGAAGAAAGACAGGACCAATGTTGGCCGGCAGTTAAGAAATATCAGGTCAAAGGTGAGTTTGTCTTTTTTGTACGGATTCTCTCCTCTCCCTGCATGGGATTTTGGATCCTTGAAAGCGGTCTGGAGTGTCAGGAATGAGTAGTAGGAAAGCGTGCCCAACCAGCCAGCCTGAATACGCTGAATGTTCCTACTCAGTGCTGAAGTTCCTTTGGCCGTGCTCACGCTGGTGCGGTTGGCATCCCAGTAGAATTGAAAGGAGAAAACAGGTGACTTCTTGTCCAGCAGCTGTAAGGTTTTGAGTAGCTGGACGGTCAAGTTACCTGAACCAGTGAAATGTGCATATAACTTTAGCAGACACATTTGGTGTGCAGTTTTATTTATTTGGCCTGGTCTGTGTCTTGCCTGCTTTTCCCGTGGGCTACTTTCCTTTGTGTGTTCACAGTCCACACAAGACCTCACCCCCTTTTTCTATTGGTTGTTCCCAAGTTGTGTGACGTTTCTTTCGACTGTAACATCATTTGTACGCAGAGCAAAAATGTAAACCTCTGACCTCAGGGGCCATGAATGCCACAAGCTTTAGTTCTCAGCAGGGGGCGGGGGACAGGCTTTGGAGCTCCGAGTGAACCTGGGATTTATGTCTCTCTCGTTTTTGTTTTTGTCTTTACTCTCTCCTCTGACAGTCTGTTATTGAGCAGGTCTCATGGGATAACTGAAATGCACCAGATTCAAGGGTCCCTGTCATATAGGTAATCCAGTCGGTTCCCACAAGTCAAACAGCTTCCTGATGGGCAGTCCATTTTATGCATGCCCAGCTCACACCTCATGGCTGATGAGAATCTTTCATTTCTTCTTCTTCTTTCTAATCACATAAAATTGGCCTCAGGTCAGGGGGTGGAAGACAAAAGTTAAAAATGCATCAAGCCGGCTGAATGGCTCCTTTTGTGGCTCTCTCCGCCCTCCTATCTAACCGACCTCCCTCGCCCAGAGGGAATTTCCGCACCTTCCAAAATGCACGAAGGGGTGCTCTTGAGGGCGCAGGACAAACAGGGTGCATGCAAAATCGAATGTGCATGCCTCAAACTAAACTTTCCTCAACAGGCAGTGTTTCCATACTTCTTAGCTGTGTCCTCGGGAATGGCTAGGACTGGTTTTGAAATACGCTCTTTAGAAAGAGAACTGAGTCACTTGTACAGGCTAACTAAAGTTGTATTCTCCACACAAACAAGTCTCTGCTCTGTAGCGTCTTTCTGAGAAATGGATGTTTCATAAACATCTTGACCCAAAATAAACTGTTCTGCCCACGCTTCTTGGTTTCTTTCCCGCTCCCCACTACGATGATTTTTGGCTTTCGAGATGACCTAGTAGTGGAAGAAAGCAGCCAATTGGCAGATGGTTAGAAATTGAGCTGATCTCTCTGGCTCAGCAGGCAGCTTCATTCCGAGGCTGGTGGGCGTCAGGCGTTTCTTTCTTAGAGGAAGTAAAACAAACTCTGGAACCATTTTGCTGCTGGCCACCCAGACAATTCTATGTGCCCAGCGCTTGTCAGTAAATCCACCTCAGGAACATCCTAAAGGTCTACAGAACAGAGCAAAGGCACAAAATTGCGGGAAAGGGGCGACTTTAGGAGCACGGCCGGAATCGTAAAGGCTTTCAAAGGCTCTGCCTCGCTTTCAAGATTATAATTCTCCCAGCTAATCATGCCTGTGGGCCACCAGTTCACCCCTCTCCACCTTGGATTGATTGACCAATAACACCACTCCCATCATGGTGCATTTCCTTACGCATGTCTTTCTGATCTCCATTGGGGGAGGGCTGCCATTCACTACCTCGCTGCCACCGCCAGATGCTAACCTTCCTTTCCAGAACCCCGTTCTAACTTTCTTTGTTTCCTCTCTCCCCCCACTCAAACTGTGTGCAGAGTCTGAAGGAAGGCTTGACAGTGCAGGAGCGCCTGAAGCTCTTTGAATCCAAGGACTTGAAGAACGACTAGCTCTCCTTCCTGCCCGGCTTGACCACGCGCACCTCCTTGCTTGCAGCGTCACAACACGAGCACCCGTTGATTTTCGTTGTTCCTTAGGACCCTCATTGCTGTTTTTGTATGGATGTGAAAGACACTGAGGCAGTTCTTCGGCCCGTTGGATGGACTTGCCGAGGGGCCGCCCTGACATATCAAGTTGAATCTTGGCTAGAGGTGGATGAGATTGGGGGGGGGGTTCTGCACCCCCTGGCTCCTCAGACAAAAGCCCTTCCTACTGTATACCCATTACACTAAGTGTCAGTATTACGGCTGGACAGCCTGTCAATAAGCTAGCTCTGTTTTACCAAATGCTTTGGTATAACAACAGGGCCCCGAGGGAGGGAAGGGGGTTTCGACACACTGTGTTTTAGCTCCGCCACTGTCAACACTAACCCAAGCACTTACGTACATGCTTTGAGCCAAATTTTTGTACCTCTGAAACAAAACTTGGGAGTCTGTTCTTTAGCATGGTTCGACCTGGATTGTAGCCCCAATGAGCAGAGCCAGCGGATAACCTTGCCTACTCTCTCTGCATTGTCAAATGATGGATTTATTTCCCAAATCTGTTTTAGAACCTTCTTGAGAAGCTTTCTTTGTAATCCGATCGTGGTGTAATGGACTCCTGCTTTTGGAAGAAGGATAATCTCCTCTTCCAACCTTCTGGGCGCCATACGGTTCCCAGGGGAGTCCGTTTCGGCTGGCTTCCACTGTTCCAGAGTCCAGAGTCGTAAATAGCAGGATACTTATCAAAGACCGGGCTTTTGGCCTGCTGACCAGTGAGGGTGTTCGAGGCAGTGCTGCTGAGGTCACAGCAGAAATTGGTGCTTGGCCCAAAGAGATTAATTCTCTGTACTTAGCTGTAAGATGGTGGGGCGGGGGGATACCAGGAGCGGAATCGCACATTGCAAAAGAAGTCTTCTGAAACATGGTGTTGGAGCAGCATGCAAAAATAATGAAGGCGCTCCTGTCAGTTCTTGATGCCATTGTTTTTTTCCTGCAAACATCATTTTTGGGGTTGAGACACCACACGGCAAAGTTCCAGGGATTTAAGCTCGGCAGCGGCTTCATCTGACGCTTATCTAGACTGGCAGTTTCAGGGAGAGGAAAGGGCCGGATGAAAACTGTTGAAACAAAAAACCCGTTAGGCCCGTGGACACGTGTGGCCGTTGCTGTTTCAACGAATTGGCTCTTTTGCTTTTTGCAGCTGTGGAAGAATGTACTTCCAAGAAGGGGCGCTGTCTTAGAACTGGACTTTGTTCATAGTTCTGTGCTTTCTTGGCGTGTGTCTCAGAAGTTCAGTATCAGGTATGAAAAAGGTGTCTTAATTTTTTCTACTCGGCGCCTCTCAGAACCTCTCCTTACCTCAGGTGCTGGAGAACGGAGGGAGAGAAGCATATTGGAATGATCTTTGTCATTACCTGGTGGGGCTAAAGAAGGAAAATGACAGGGCAGCCATCAAAGTAGTGGTTTTCGCGGTCTTTCGGCCCTGATAGTTCACTGACTGCACGAGCTTCTCGCTTATTGCCTTCTCTGGAGCTTTGAGAGAAACCTGGAAGGAAAAGGCCAGGCAAACAAATTGTCTGTTGATCCATAGTATCTTTTGAAAACATGAATGCCCCTCTCTTTTTTGAGAGCCTTCTTGACATTGGCATGCAAAGGGTTAGTCCGACCAAACTCCGTTTTGCTCATCTGTTAAGTGCTGCAAACCAGGTGCTTTCTACACATCGCAAGGCAAATCGGTGTTTTGGGAACTGTAGTTCTTGAGCGGCTCGAGGGCCGTATTTTCAGTTGCAACCTGCTGCATTTTATACACACCAACACGATGAAAAGAACCAGAATATGAGTTCTAGTAAAAACAAAGTTCAACAAAGATGGATGTTCAGTATAAATACACCTGCGTAAAAGCCTTCCTCAGTCCAGTCTATCTTCCTATCCCCCTACCGCACTTCTTTGGGGGGGGGGGGGATTTAATTCAACTCTGGTTTCCCCTCGTCCTCTGAAGAAATGAAAAAGGAGGATTTGCTTGTGCTGGTATGCCAAAAAAAAGAGAGAGAAAAATCCCAAGCAGGCTGTTTGCTTCCTGTGGCAGCGGCTGCCCAAGAGTAGCCGGATGAATTGTTTTAATAAAATGTTGCTTTTTGTAATGACGATATACTTGATTAGAATCCCACTGGACTTCTTTTTTTTTTTTGCGTTTTGGTGGTTCATATGCAGTACTTAAGTTTTGTCGTGAACACTCTAAGCACAGGCACGCTCCGCAGCTAACTTTTCCTTTGTAATTCCCTCCTCCCCATTTTTTTTTTAAAAACAGCTTTGTTAATTCTCTTTAAAATAATTTAAAACCTGTATAGTATTCAAAGCACGCCGTGTAAATATTTATTACTCAAAAACTAGTGGAGGGTTCTTTTGTTTTTGGTGACTATTTTTTTTTCAGATCTTGTTCTAATACAATGTCCTTTCAACTTGGAAAAGGAAATTAGTGTATCCTGATAAACTGTGTTCCCTTCCAGACCGTTTTGTTTGAATGTTATATATTTTTTAAAAATTCTGATACCTTTTTAGTTTTGCAAATAGCCTGTCCAAAGAACATGTGAAGTCTTTCAGAACTTTAAAATTACTTATCTTTACACTGATTTTCTTCCCTGTACAGTAATCTTATAAGTTGACAGTGGTATAAACTCTTGAGTGTGCAGATTTACTATATTTCTGTAGCGGTAATGGTGGTAGCAGCTACTCTGACACTAAGCATACACCAATATCCTTGCATGGTAACACTGTTACAAAAGTGAATTAAGGTTCCCATATATTAGGTCCAAGAGCCTTACTATGCTGTAGCCGTACAGGGACGTTGATGTCTACGAGGATTTCTGCAGACAACTTGTGTAGATGCTGATTCTATCCCGTCCCTTCCAAATTTCATGGCATGGAATTGTGACAGCATGGCAGAATAGTGTTAGTTTAAGATGACCGTTCAATTTACAGTTACACTTCCATTAACAGCTGAGCTGAGCCTTTACCACTAGAATATGGGGGGAAAAACCTTAGACATAGAGATACCAGTACTGCATGACTTGAGAAATAGTGAGGTCACCATATACAGTTGGCGTTTTGCTTTTGCTGGTGGTATTCAAGCAGCCCAGCCCAAAGCCATGCTTAGGAATCTACTAGATGGTGCATGAAACGGGGGGGAAAGGGATTTTGACAATAGATCCAGTTTGCCCAGTGTAGATGGGCTCAGAGAAGTAATTTGGATTAGGCATGAAAAAAGACATGCGCAGCCACCGTAGCTTAAAATTGCAACGTTCCTCTGTAATTAATTTTTAAAAGCCAGCCTCAAAATCCACATGCTGGGTTTGAGTGACGAGAGCATATAGTGGTATATTTCTCCGACACGGTACTAGTTTGGACAGGATGGCCTCGACGGACTAACCACCACTGTAGTCTGGAAAGAAAGGGAGTAGGGAGGCTATCAACTTGCCTAGGTGACAAGCAGACCCGTGCTCTGTCAGGACAGTTGATGCTCTTGAAAAATCAAAGTCGGAGGATCGTGTTTTATTCCCAGTGCTCAGCAAGATTCCGAGGCAAAAATGAGGCCATAGCGGGTGGCGATAATGCAAAACCACGAGAGACGCACATTCAAACAAAATCGCTGCAATGAGGAAAGGAGCTTTGGTCTCCACAACCCTGCCTGTATGATTCCGTTCATTTTCATTTGGCAAAGAATTGTGAATTTCCTGCTGGGAGTATGAAAAGTATCTTCCTCTTTATTTTCACGCTTTGAAAAGAGCGGTCTCCCTCTTCAGCGGTTCACTGTAATAGAATTGTCACTTATGTCGCAGTATTTATTCCTTACAAAATCTTGTGTGACATGCTAGGGGTCCCATGGATGTAGCGCTGATGATTTTTATTTTGTAAATATAATTACTTTACTATACATAAAACTATATCGTAATAAACTATTTTTGCACCACTCTTGGCATGCTTTGGAGAAGATTTTTGTTTCAGACAGTTAATAAAAAGGTCAGGAATTACCAGTCCAGTGGTCTTGGCATCCCTCACTGTGTCCCTGCCCTTGCGAAATGCAATAGTTGGCATTAGGAAACCCCAAGCCATAATGTCAGAATGCACGCTTTACTCCATCAAAAGCTTTGGCACGCCAGCACCCACCTCGTCAAAGAGAGTGTGTGTGCATCTGCTTGGCAGAAGCAATTGTTAAATGTCATGGTGGCACCTTAAAAGAGAAACAATTTATTCTTCAGAACAGCAGCCCAGTCTAGTGGTTGTTTGCACAGCAATGGGGGATTGAGGGGTACATCTTGTGCCCGGGTTAAAATAGAAGAAGAGTCTGGATTTATACCCCCTTTCTCTCCAGTAAGGAGACTCAAAAGGGCTTACAATATCCTTTCCCTTCCCCCCTCACAACAAGCAACACCCTGTGAGGTGGGGCTGAGAGCTGAAGAACTGGACTAGCCCAAGGTCACCTAGCTGGCGTGTGTTGGAGTGCACAGGCTAATCTAGTTCCCCAGATATGTCTCTATAGCTCAAGTGGCAGAGCAGGGAATCAAACCCAGTTCTCCCAATTAAAGTGCACCTGCTCTTAACCACTATGCCCACCATCATGCCGCAAGCTACATGGGCATGGAAAGGTTTGAACCCTCTTCTCCACAATACAGGGATGTCAGGAGCTCCAGGCCACAGCTGGAGGTTGGCGACTCTGTCATCCAGCTCCATCCCACATCGACTCGCCAGTTGACTTTTCATGGCACAACTTTCTACTTGCTGTCCTTGATTTGACAGTGGCTGGCCTCAAATGTGGACGGTCCGGATGCTCTTGGAAGATTGTAGCGCACGTATCCCACACGTATCCGAATTCTCTCTCGTTCATGAAGCTTTGCACCCTGACCTAGATGGTCCAGCCTACCCCACTCTCATCTGAAGTGAAGAAGGATCAGCACTGGTCAGGACTTGAATAGGAGACTGCCAAAGAAGTCCAGGGGTCACGACGCAGAGGAAGCAAGAACAAACCGTCTCTTGCCCTGGCAACCTTGCAGGGCTGCCATAAGTCAGCTCACAGAACTTCAAGTCTGCCACTTGAGATTAAAAATTATTCCTGTTCAGATGCTAGGTTGAGTTTTATGCAAAGGTTGAACAGCAACAGATTATTCCTAGGGAAAAAAGGCTCGTGCAGCAAAATGTAGGACTTATATATTTTATTGAAACTCAAGTTTCACAAAAGTACTGCGATTTTGTGAATTCCAGTCACAGGAAAAACATGATATTGCAGATGAATTTATTACACAGTATATTATGAAAAGAGCGTGTGTGTTTGAAATATGTACAATTTTTACTGAACACAGAAACTGAATAAATCTGCTCTGAAGCTTATTGTGCCTTTGAGGCGGCAATGAAAATCTAGCAGTGTCTTAAACCACAGACACATGCAACCATGATTGCTTGTCCAAAAACATTAAAACCAGGTTTCCCTGCTTGGGGAAGGAGACAGCTATTTTACTTGGCTGCATGGGTTACAGACTGAACATAACTTACGAACATCATCAACAAAATCAATAGAAACCCATGAAAATCACCTAGTAAAATTCTGTAGAGATCTTTCCTGTATAGGAAAACAAACCTAGCTCTACTTGGAAAAAAAAATCTTTAAACCACAGTGAAAAAAAACTCTTAACTTGCAGAGATCACTGTTTAAGAACTTAAAAGATGTCAAGCTCTTAAAATCCATCTACGTTTCCCCCTACTGTTTTAAATTTTAACACAAATATTGCTGGGAGAAAAGTCCCTAGCAAAAAAAAAAAGTGATGGGCAAACTATGATGCAATTATTAAGCAAAGAACATGGGACGAAAAAGGTTTTCTCGGGTTTTGAAGGACACTCTCCCCCGCCCCGCTCCACCAAATGCACAAGACTTCTTTCCAGACACACCAAACCTTTCTCTTACATTTGAAGCAAGCCATCTTTTGATACGATGATGGCCTTTAGATGAGGGGGAAATGGCACCGTTGGCAAGTTATCAATGCCTTCCACAAAAGTCCAGGGGTTTGCAGATTCCCTTCAAATGCAAAATTTAAGTTTGCCTTTTCAGAACAAGGCCTGCTTATCTAGAGAAACAGCCCAATGAATTGGCGCAAACGCCCCCAAACTAAAAACAGCTTCTTTTATTTTAGCACCATTGTAGGAAACTGACTGCCATGAACAAAACATTGCCCTAAATTATATTAACCCATCCCTAGACAAACCTACAGGTTATATAACACTGAAAGATTATGATCACACTCCAATGCAGGCAAATATCATCTACCCATCTGAAAACAAAGCACTTCTGACCTGTGAAGAAAAGGTGCCAAGATGTGTTAAGGCCCCATCACCACCAAAAAGAAAGGGCTCTGCAGGGTAGTGGAAATTCACTTTTCCTAGCTTTGCAGAACTAGTCAGACAAACATGGTCCAAGAAGCAATCATCTTTTCTGGCCCATTACAGGCGTTCCTGAATTACTGGAAGCCAACCCGGAGAGCGTTCAGGGGGCCACACTTATAGTAGTAAGTTGCAGCCCTCCATGGATACTCAAGACTCCTGTTCTTTCCTGCCAGTCCTTGGAGCTAAAGCAATAGTGTTCTGACGGGGAAGGCCATAGCAAGAAATTTCCCCAAGCACCACCAAGAAATCCTGGGCTAGTTTCAAGACTCAGAGGATGACAAAGTCAGACTGCGAACGGTGGACATGAGGTGAGACTTGTACGTCTTGCTGAGGCCCGTCATCCAGAACTTCAGGAGTTTCACATTGTCCTCCTCGGTGGCGCCCCAAATGCTCAGCAGCTTCTGGGTATCCTCCTTGGGCCGGCTGTCTACTCTGGAGAATTTGAAGAGAACCTTCCCTTTACCATTTAATGCAGTTTAAAAAGAAGCAGAATATAATATTCCCAAATGCAATTTAAAAAATTACAACAAAAACAAAACAGCTGAGCGACAAACCCACAATTAACAAACTTTTTTCAACTCCCATTCTTATTTATTTACTAGTGATAAAATATTATTTTTTCAACTGCCTTTTCCTCTCGGGCTCACATTTGTTCTCTTTTCGTACCTCTTTGGAGAAGAAGTTGTAATTGGCTGGATCATAGTCTTCCCAAAGCTTTTCAAATTCCGCTTGATAACATTTCACCCACTCGGCGTCTTCGACTATCAAAACGTTCTCCCTGTTCTGCTGGATGGCTTGCGAAGTCCAATTGAGGGATCCTGTGAGCAGCCACCTCTTGTCTATGATGGCAAATTTATGGTGCATGTAGCCGCTTTCCTGATCATGACGTACCGGAATCCCTGCACACACAGAACAGACCTGTTACAATTTTTCTAAGATCTGGCTTCTAGGTGTGTATCTACTGCTAACAAACGAGCATTTAAAAAACAGCATGGGGAAGTCTGGACTAAGGAAGAGCAAAAACATTTCTAAATAAGAATGAAAATGAATGAAAGGGCATGGATTTTGTTTTACAGGCTGGGAATAAAGCAATGGCGTGAACATGAAACCCTCAAAAAGGAAAACCAGGCTGAAGCTGATTCGCTAGGAAGGCAGAGCAACGGCCACAGATCTACCTTACAGGGCTGTAATAACAGTCCCTGAGATGAGTGGAGAGTGGTAGGGTGAGCAAGCATGGCAGTTAGGGGTAGGGATGCCAGCCTCCAGGAGGGGCCTGGAGATCTCCTGGAGTTGCAAGAGATCTCTGGATGAAAAAGATCAATTCTCCTGGAGAAAAAGGCACCTGGGGGGAAAGGCTCCTGTGGCGTTGATGTCCTTCACCTCCCGATTCCACCCTCCTTGTGTGCCACACCCCAACATTTTCCCCAACCCGAGATGGCCATCCCAGTTAAGGAAGGATGTCAGATGAGGAACATGGACATACAGCTGGGAATCCACCCAGTCTGTCAGACCATCTTTATCTTTATATATAGTGTGTATATATATATGTACATATATGTGTGAGTGTATATGTATAGGTTAATAACCCTTTCTGCTCACTATGGTGAGTGTATATGTATAGCACATACACAGCATATAAATACACGCACACACTACGTATAGTGTGTATCTGTAGTGTGTGTGTATACACACACACACACACACACACACACGCTATATACCGTGTTTCCCCGAATATAAGACAGTGTCTTATATTAATTTTTGCTCCCAAAGATGCGCTATGTCTTATTTTCAGGGGATGTCTTATTTTTCTGTGTTCTGTTCGTCGGGCATGCTTCCCAACAAAAACTTTGCTATGTCTTACTTTTGGGGGATGCCTTATATTTCGCACTTCAGCAAAACCTCTACTATGTCTTATTTTTAGGGGATGTCTTATATTCGGGGAAACAGGGTAGAGATTGTGATATAGTGTGTGTGTGTATCAGCAGGGTCTCATAGCATATAAATACACTAAAAATCAGCAGGGCCTCATAAGTATATAAATACACGGACACAACATGTATAAAGTGTGTATCTGTAGAGCGTGTGTATACACACACGAGCTATATAGAGACATGCTATATAGCGTGTGTATATATGTCCAGTTGAATTGCACTAGTCCAGCAGTATCCAACATACATACATACATTGTATAGTGTGTATATTTCAATCTGCTGGATCAAAAAAAAGTAAACACAAGGAAGCTATAAACCTGATACAGAAACATAGGCCAGTCACACACACACAAACATACATAACTCAACCTGACCTACCAGACAGGGTTGTCATAAGGCTGAAAAAAGACCTACCAGACAGGATCAGAAGGGGTGTGCTCCCCCAATAAAAATCAGCAGGGTCTCATAGTCTTCCAACTTCATAGTTCCCCTATTCCTATCACCCTTTTCAGTTTCATTTCCTTTTACTATTTACGTTTCTACCCAGTCCTCCTTGCTATATCTTCCACACCCCTCCCAGTGCCTGTACCTTCACACCGTGTTTCCTCGAAAATAAGACAGTGTCTTATATTGATTTTTGCTCCCAAAGATGCGCTATGTCTTATTTTCAGGGGATGTCTTATTTTTCTGTGTTCTGTTTGTCGGGCATGCTTCCCAACAAAAACTATGCTACGTCTTACTTTCGGGGGATGCCTTATATTTCGCACTTCAGCAAAACTTCTGCTACGTCTTATTTTCAGTGGATGTCTTATATTCAGGGAAACAGGGTATAAGCATCTTTTATACGTGCTTCCATATTTTTTACCAGCAAATTCTTTTAAGGATATATATTTCAAATGTACCTCGCTTTAAAAAAATCTTATCTACTTGATGACTAACGTGGGTGTTTTGTTAAAAGGATTATTTTTTAAAAGATAGACTAGGTCCAGGTTTGAAGGAACCTCTGGATACAAGCCAAAAAATTGCATGTGTCCAATGGAATCGCATGTGCCCAAGGAATTGCATGTGTCCAGTAGGATAAGAGCTGGCATGGCCCAGCTCTAGTGGATAGAGTAGGGGTGGCCAACCTATGGTATTCCAGATGTTCATGGACTACAATTCCCATCAGCCATGCTGGCAGTTGATGGGAATTGTAGTCCATGAACATATGGAGCACCATAGGTTGGCCATCCCTAGGCGAGAGTGTTGGACTGGAACCCTGGTAGACCTGACTTCAAATCCCCCCTTCTATCATGGCATCTGAAGGCTCGTTACAAACTCTTAGTCTGGCCTAACCTTACAGGTTGTTGTTATAGGGGCAACGAGCAAGGGACCAATGATGTTCTAAGCCACTTTTGAGTCCCGGCTGGGGAAACAAGTGGGATTTCAACCAATAAGCGCAAATGAATATGTAGATGAGGAGAGGAGTGGGTGGTTTGAGACGGATGAATGGGAGGGGGCAGGGGTTAAAAGAAGGCGGCTTGGGGGGCATTATCCTTATTCATAGGTGTCAAACTCGCAGCCCTCCAGATGTTATGGACTACAGTTCCCATCATCCCCTGCCAGCATCATGCTGGCCATGCTGGCGGGGCTGATGGGATTTGTAGTCCATGAACATCTGGAGAGCCGCAGGTTGCAGACCCCAGAAATATACCAATAAAAATATTTTTTAAAGGTGCAAGGGTCTTTGTTCTTTTAGCATCTGGAGGGGCCGCGTGTCTGACACCTGCGGATGAGAGAGAGATCCTTCCCAGTCCGGCCATCCCGCCACGTGGAGGGTCTCGCCCCAGTACCGGCCAGGCGGAGGGCGCCGATCTGGGAGCCCCGGAGGGCCATGTAGTCGGCGTCGGTGATCACCCGGATGCGGACGCCTCGGTGGTGGAGGAGCAGGAGGACGCGGCGGAGCTGGTGGCTGGAGAAGGCGAAGAGGCAGAGGTCGAGCGAACGGCGGGCGCTGAGCAGGCGGGCCACCAGGCGGCCGAGCGAGGTCCGGTCGTCGTGGGGCAGCGAGCACAAGCACGGGGCCCCGCCCTCGGCGGCCGCTATCTGCCCCTCGACGCACGACAGGCGCGACGGGAAGAACAGCGCCTCCCGCAGCCGCCGCGCCTCCCGCCGCCTCAGCAGCCACTCGACCAGCAGCTCGCAGCCGACGGCCGCCGCCACCGACGCCAGGCCCCACCACAGCCCACGTGGCGCCATCGCTCCCGCCGCCGCCGCCCCTCCGGCTGCCCCTGCGCATGCGCCGCGCTCAACCGCCGCCAACGGGTTCTCCCGCGCTTCCCCCCCTCGCCTCCTTATTGGTGGGGATGGCAGAGGGCCTAAGGACTCCGCCTCAACACCTTCCCGCTGCGCATGCGCCTCGCTCAACTGCTGTCAACGGATCCGCCCCCCCCCTCCTTATTGGTGAGGATGGCAGAGCGCCTCTCCTTAAGGACGCCGCCTCAACACCTCCCGGCTGCGCATGCGCCTCTCCCAACCGCCGTCAACGGATTCTCCCGCGTTCCCCCGCCCCTTCCTTATTGGTGGGGATGGCAGAGCGCCTAACACCTCCCCGCTGCGCACGCGCCGCATTCAACCGCCGCCAACGGGTTCTCCCGCGCTTTCCTCCCCCTCGCCTCCTCGTTGGTGGGGATGGCAGGATCAACTCTGGTTAGGACTGGAATAGGAGACTGCCAAGGAAGTACAGGGGTCACTATGCAGAGGAAGTAAGAACAAAGCTCCTATGTGGCCAACCTATGGCACTCCTATGTGGCCATCCTGGCAGGGGTTGATGGGAATTGTAGTCCATGGACATTTGGAACGCCATAGGTTGGCCACCCCCGTAGGCTAATCTCTCTTGCCCTGACAACCTTGCAGGGCCGCCATAAGTCAGCCGACAGCACTCAAAGTCTGCCACTTGTGATGAAAAAGCTACATTCCTGTTAACAGGTGCTGGGTTGGTTATATGCAAAGGTTGAACAGCAGCAGATCGTTCCCAGGAAGAAAGACTCGTTCAGTGAAATGTAGGACTTTTGGATTTTATTTAAACTGACCTAGATGGACCCAGGCTAGCGAAATCTCATCTGATCTCAGAAGGCAAGAAGGATCAGCCCCGGGTTAGGACTTGGATGGGAAACCACCAAGGAAGTCCAGGGTCGCTATGCAGAGGAAGCAATAAGAAATCTCCTGAAAACTTTAGTGGGCTGCCATAAATCAGCTGCAACCTGACAGCACTTGAAGTCTGCCACTTGGAATACCTGCCAGGTTGGTTTTTGCTAAGTTTGAACTGCAATAGATATTCCCAGGAAGAAAGACTTGTGAAGTGAAATGGACAACTTTTATATTTTAGTTAAATTTACAATTTCACAGAAGTACTGCAATGAAAGATGCAGGAAAAAATGTGACCTTAGAGATGAATTTATTAACTCAGTGTATATTATGAAAAAAGTAGTAGAACATGAAGAGTTTTGGATTTATATCCTGTTTTTCTCTCCTGTCAGGAGACTCAAGATGGCTTACAAAATCCTTTCCCTTCCTCTCCCCACAACAGACACCTTGTGAGGCAGGTGGGGCTGAGAGAGAGAGAACCATGACTGGCCCAAGGTCATCCAGTAGGCTTCACGTGCAGGAACAGGGAAAACAAATCTGGTTTGTGTGGAGGAGCGGGGAATCAACCCTGGTTCTCTAGATTACAGTCCACTGCTCTTAACCACTACACCACACTGGCTCACTAGAGTATGTGTGTTTGAAAAAATTTATAATTTTTATTGTTGTCACCCCCTTCCCACCAAAAAGCTGCTCTGAAGCTTATTGTGGATTTGAGGCAGCATTGAGAATTCAGTGGTTTCTTAAACTACATGCACATATGAACCAGATGTGCCTGGCCAAAAATATGAAAACCAGGTTTTTCCTGCTTGGGGGAAAAAACAGCTATTTTATTTGGTTCATGGGCTACAGACTGAACATAGCTTTTAAATTAAAACGGCAAAATTATCAACAAAAATCAGTATAAATATCTGAAAATTATAGCCACATTTTGCAAGACAACAAGCCTAGTTTTACTTAGAAAAAATATTTAAGCCACTCTGTGATAAAAAAAAAATTGTTATCAACTTACAAAGAAGTTAGATATGTGCAGTGTTTAAAATCTATCTTTGTTTTTCCTTTTCATTTTAAATTTCAACATAAATATTGATGGGGGAGAAGTCCCTAGCAAAGGACTTGTTGGATAAACTACAAACCACTGTGCAAATATTAATTTTTTAAAAAAACAACCCCAAAACATGAGAAAAAGGTTCTTTCTCCCGTTACAAGGGATGCTCTCCGCTCACCAAACGCACAGGACTTTTTCACAAACATTTCTCTTATATGTGGAGCAAGCCACCTTCTGATCAGACCATGGCCTTTACACAAATACCAAACATGATGCAGTATACTCTTACTGCGACTTTTTCTTCCAATTGAAACTGAAAAAAGAGATCTTCTCCAAACAGTGTTTATTTTCTCCACAGTGCCAAGAATCATCAGCACATTGGTGGGAGGGGGAATAAGACAGTTTGCAAGTTTTCACTGCCTTCTACGAGAATGGAAAGTCCAGGGTCTTGCAGGCAGATTCCTTTCAAATACAAAATTTAAGTTTCCCTTTTCAAGGCAAAGCCTGCTTATCTACCGGGTTATAAAGAAACAGCCCAATCACAGTTCCAATCAGTTGGCTCAAGCACCCTCCCACCGATCTAAAAAAAACAAGACTCTTTTCTTTTGGCTGCATTGTGGGAAGTCAACTGGCAGAATCAACACAGTCTGAACCCATCCCAAGAAAAATCCGCTACGATCATACTCCAGTGCAGGCAAAGGAGACCATCTACTCATCTGAAAACAGACGAAGCACTTTTGACTTGCGGAGGATAGCATCAGGGACGGTTAAAAACACAACATGTTTTAAGTTTCCAACTCCCCAATAAAAAGTTCTGCCAGGGTGGGAGAAATTCATCATTCCCAGCTTTGCGAAACTGGTTAGAAAAACATGATCCAAGACACAATAATCTTTTCTAGCCCATAGACATGGGAGAACATCCCCACCGCAGGCACTTCTGAATTACTGGAAAACAGCCCGGAAAGCATTCAGGTGTCCATGCATACAGTAGTAAGTTGGAGCTCTCCATGGATACAGACGAATCCTATTCTTCCTTGCCTCAGTCCTTGGAGCTGAGGCAACGGGGTTCCGATGGGGAAGGCCACAGCAAGAAATTTTCCCCAAGCACCACCAAAAAATCCTGGGCTAGTTTCGAGACTCTGAAGATGACGAAATCGGACTGCGAACGGTGGACATGAGGTGAGACTTGTACGTCTTGCTGAGGCCCGTCATCCAGAACTTCAGGAGTTTCACATTGTCCTCCTCGGCGGCGCCCAAAATGCTCAGCAGCTTCTGGGTATCCTCCTTGGGCCGGCTGTCCACTTTGGTGAACTTGAAGAGGACCTTCACTTTACTGCCAAAGGCAGTTAGAAAAAAGAAACACGTTCAAAATAAAGCCAAAAAAATAAAACCCTTCCAAACACTGCAAGATGAAAGCTGCATAAATTGTCTTAATGGAAATACAGAGTTTCATTATGTTGGTCACAGAAGTACTCTGTGAACAACCCTTTTGTTTTTTATGAAGAACTTTTAAAAAATTGAACCCGGCATAAGCTTAAAAAAACTACGTCTCACACTCACGCAGCTAAACACCAAAAGGGAATTGCACCTCGAAGTTTACCACATCAAAAATGATGCACTTCATGGCCAAACGGGTTAAGGAACAGCACAATCCTAAACAGAACTGCAACTTCCAAAGTCTCTGGGCTTAGAACACACTTAGCTCACATTGTGGACAGTCGGACAGAGTTGAAGAGGACCAAAGACGCATTTGACACAATTCACTATAATGTCCAAAGGAGCTGTCTCAAAACAGCAACTCATCTGTTATATTATCTATATATCAATTTGCATCTATTGGTTGAAATCCCACTTTCCTCCCTAGTCGGGACTCACAGTGGCTTTGAACATCGCTGTTCTGAAGTCAGGTTTCCCAAGATTCCAGTCCAACACTCTGTCCACTAGAGCTGGGCCAGGCCAGCTCTTACCCTACTGGACACATGCGATTCCTTGGGAACATGCGATTCTGCTAGACTAGTGCGATTCCATTAGACACATGCAGTTTTTGGGCTGGTATCCAGAGGTCCTTTCAAACCTGAACATAGTCATGTCTTTTAAAAATAATTCCTTTAACACAACAGCCACGTTCCTGGGCGGAGGAGAGATGTATCTCAAGGCACTTAAAAAACCTTTTACAGAAGTTGGAGGCAGCCACTTACTTCATCCACTCCTCCTTCAGGCAGATGAGGCACTGGTCGACCACGTCCACTGAAAGGTTCTGGTTTGTCAAGGCAGCTTCGACCTTGTTCAAGATGGTCGGGCCCACTGTTTCCCAGAAGAAGGAGGAAACGCCTTTAGTCTGTGACAAACTGCTCATTACATCTAAAATTATCCACTTGGCAAGCTCTAGGTCGGGGTTCTCAGCATTTTTAAGACTCTGGCCACCTTTGGAATTCTGTTCCAGGTTGCTGGGCACCACCACACAATGGCAGCCACAGGAGGCAGAGCCAGCTACAAAATAGCTGCCGTGGGAGGCGGAGCTGCACAGAGGGAAGTCCACGTGAGAAACTCTCTCAGAAGGGAGTTAACCTTTTAAGTGTAATTCTTTTAAGATATATATATATATAAAACAGTTATAAGAAGAGTTAGGATTAATACCCCACCTTTCTCTCCTTGTAAGGAGACTCCAATCAGGGGTAGGGAACCTGCGGCTCTCCAGATGTTCAGGAACTACAATTCCCATCAGCCTCTGTCAGCATGGCCAATTGGCCATGCTGGTAGGGGCTGATGGGAATTGTAGTTCCTGAACATCTGGAGAGCCGCAGGTTCCCTACCCCTGCTCTAGCTCAAGGTGGCCTACGAGCTCCTTTCCCTTCCTCTCTCCACAACAGACACCTTGTGAGGTAGGTGGGGCTGAGAGAGTTCTGAAGAACTGTGACTGGCCCAAGGTCACCCAAAGGGAATACAGGAGTGCGGAAACACATCTGGTTCACCAGATAAGCCTCCGCCACTCAGGTGAAGGAGCGGGAATTAAACCGGGTTCTCCAGATTAGAATCCACTTGCTCTTAACCACTACACCACACTGATGGACCCATAAGAATACATAGTCACCTTACACTGAATCAGATTTTTGGTCAATGAATGTCAGAATTATCTAGTCAGGTGGGCAGCTGCTCTCCAAGGTCTCCAATGCTGGGGATTGAACCTGGCACCTTCTGCACGCCAACCAGGAAATATACGTATACTTTTCCTTAGCGCAAAGCACACCCATCATTTACACAGTATGGCGTACCATCTGATGAACAGCAAACTAGGTTACTTTCATGTAACCTCTGACCCTAAATGCGCCTCCTCTTTCTATGCACCTATCCAAACTTGGGAGAAGTCGTGATATCTTTGTACCCCTAAATCTACAGCCGCTACTGAGGAAAGCGTGGTATTTGTCTACCGAACACCACGCGTTTTGGAGATGGCTGAACATGCTGTTTACCTCTGTCTGCTGCTACAGGGCTCCCGCTGGTGACCACAAATTCGTATTTGCTGAGCGCTTGTTCATCATCGAACAAAACAGGGTAGAGGCTCAACCTAGTGGCAGTGCGGACTTCCACAAGGACAGCAAATTCTGGATCAAAAGATACATGTGCACAGATCCGGTACAGTTATAACAACAGGTGGCAACATGGGAATCCCAGGCTTGTTTTCTTTTGAAGAAGAAGAGTTTGGATTTATATCCCCCCCCCCTTCTCTCCTGTAAGGAGACTCAAAGGGGCTGACCATCTCCTTTCCCACCCCCACCCCAACAAATACTGTGTGAGGTGCTCAACCCCGGGCCTGCCACCCAAGCCAAGAAAGGATGGCATGACAGTTTCCATAGAAACAGGAATGGAGTTAAATCCCGTTTTAAAATAACTGGCATCGTGTTTCTTTCTGTACTGGATGAATGCAGAGACTGCAAAGGGTTGGGGTGGAGGAAGCAAATGCTGCTTTTACCAGATGACAGAATGTGAGGCGGGACCGGCACGTGAGGGGCGAGCCCAAGGAAGTTACATCGATAGGCTTCCTCGTATTTGTCGCTGTAGGGGATGATCCGAACGCAACCAACAGGCAGCATGGTCTGGCAGAGGAAGGAAAAAACCAGGGCAAGTGAGCAGTGCGGCAAGGCCTGGCCGCTTGCCTTCTGTGACCTCACTGCCACTCAGCCAATCAGAGGTCTCACTGCCCTTTGCACACTCCACAAGAGATCAGGGACAAGGGACAGCCATCCCTACCCGTAGGACATCAAAAGCAGACTGGACGAGATCCGGGTCCCGTGCTTTCCAGATGACTTGATTTCCCATGAGCACGTGCCACGCCAGCATGTGAAAAGCCGACGCCCCCAGGACCTGAGAAACAAAAAGGAGGTTATGATCCATCAGCTATAGCTTTGGAAGGGAATAATCCTAGGGCAGGTCTTGCAGGAATTTCCCCCACCTGTGCTGATCAGGGAACTTGGGGCAAAAACTGAGAAAATTATAGGTTGGAAACACCACCAGGTCTGCCAGGGAGGTGGTGGTAGGAACAAAATGCCTCCCATAGTTTATCTTCCAATCACACAGAAAAGATTTCATTGAAAATTTTAATTATATTTATACCCCCACACATACCCAGCTGGAGCCAGACTTTGGGTGGCTTAAAACCACAATATAGTGTAGTGGTTAAGAGCAGGTGCACTCTAATCTGGAGAACCGGGTTTGATTCCTGCTCTGCCACTTGAGCTGTGGAGGCTTATCTGGTGAATCAGATAAGCTTGTGCACTCCAACACATGCCAGCTGGGTGACCTTGCGCTAGTCACAGCTCTTTGGAGCTCTCTCAGCCCCACCTACCTCACAGGGTGTTTGTTGTTGGGGGGGAAGGGAAAGGAGATTGTAAGCCCCTTTGAGTCTCCTACAGGAGAGAAAGGGGGAATATAAATCCAAACTTCTTTTTCTTCCTGCCTGGTCAAATGATCTATGATGATGGATTCAAAGTGCAGGAAAAGAGATTCCACCTAAAAACAAACATCGGGAAGAACTTCCTGACAGTCAGTAGTATTCAGCAGTGGAATGAGGTGCCTTGGAGGGTAGCTGGAGTCTCCTTTGGAGGTTTTTCAACAGAGGCTGGATGGCCATGTGTCAGGAGACGTTGATTGTGTGTTTCTGCATGGCAGGGGGTTGGACTGGATGGCCTTTGGGATCTCTTCCAATTCTACGATTCTGTGATCTCCTAGCAAGGGGCTCCAACCCCTTACCTGTCTCAAATGCCGGAGGGACCGGAAAACAGACTGGTTTCTGGGCCCTCCATTCCAGCTACCGCAGTCTAACAGCAGAGACGAATCAGTCGGGCTCTTGACCAGTTCGCGGCCTTCCCCAATGCCCACCCGGCTGGAAGGCTTCCCGTCTTCTTCCTCGGAGTTATCCCAGCCTTCGGATTCTTCTTCAAGATCTTTTTTTAAAAAGGAGAAGATAATCACAATTTTGATGTTAGCTCAGCAAATTCCAGTTCCGCACTCCACCTCGGGAAGCGCAACAAACCAACCTCAAGTATTTGAACTTTCCACGGCACAAGTGGCAGAGTGGGGAATCAAACCTGGTTCTCCAGATTAGAGTGCACCTGCTCTTAACCACTACAGCATGCTGGCTCTCAGTAATATACAGAACACGAGACCCCCGAGTGCGTTCCCTTCCTCAACAACTCTGCTCTGCACCCAAGTAAGAGCATCCATGGGACAGACGATAGGAAAGGACAGAGGTTAGGCATGGGGGCGGAAGCGAGCTGCCGTTCCAGAGTTCGAGTCCTACCTGCCAATTTTTCCATTTGAACAAGCGTGTCCTCGGTGGGCGCGCCCTCCAGTAACTTCTCCGTCAGCCGGCTCCCACAAGCCTTCAAGAGCCTGGAAATCAAGAGAAACTTCCAAAGATCAGGACGGAAAGCTCTTAATACCGCAGTCACCGCCATGTGAAGACACGCTCTCATCCAAATATACATTTATGTGTAAGTTACAGCGGAGGTCCGGCACCGAGCGTACCAGCCACAAGCCCTGCCGCTTCTTCCCAGCACCTAGCGATGAGTGGAACACTGGAACTGAACCAAGAGCTATCATGGTTTTAACGGTACATTGCCATAACACCCTTTGGGTGAGCAGCAACTTTAAAAGTCTTAACAAATAAAGAAAATGAACCACTCGAAGGTACCCACACGTGCCCCAAAATGTACATACACAAGCACTCCTCACTTAGGAGCTCATTACCATGCAAAGGAAGTGTGGAGACATGCCCACAAGTTCTCGTCGTTGGTCAGCGAGGTAAGAGAACGGGCCGCATTGCCGTTCCTCTGGTGCAGGAAAGGGGTGAAGGCCGTGTTCATGCGCTGGGCTCTCTGCGGGCAGCCGTACTGCTCTGCCTCAAACACCTGCATGGCGAAAAAATGAGCCACCGTGACAGGAAGCAATACTCCTTGATCTGGATCAAATACTCCTTGATCTGGATCTGCCAACCACGTCGAACAAAAATGCGCCCTCATTCGAAACAAATTCAAAATCAAAAGCGTTTCCAGGGAGACGCAAGGAAGGGGGTGTTCAAGCAATCCCCGCTGCCCCCAACGTTCTCCGCACACCTCCATCGTACACACCCCAACTCTCCCACGTGGCCCCCTCACCTTCAGCGCTTTGCCCTGCAACTCGTCAATGATGCCCCGGATCTTGCCCAGAAGGAACGGCCAGGAATTGATGAGGTAGATTCGGTCCATCATGACGGTGATGATACTGTACCAGCGCTGGAAGCCCCGGGCCAGGCTGTCTTTGATGAAGAAGGTGTGGCTGAACACGAATCCGTGCTGCTCATCCCCAAAGAAGATAGGCCCTTCGCGGCCCGGACACACCTTGCGAGGAAGGGCGAGAGAATGAAGAAATGAATGCAGGAGGCCTGGAAGCAGAGCATCGGTGAATGTGGATGCAATCTCCAATTCTCTGCTGGGAGCGGCATAGGGGTAACAGAACCCGGATTCCTTCGTGCTCCCTTCACACCTGGACTATGCCGCTGAGGCTAATGGGAGTGTGAAAAACGTGGAGAGCTCAATTCGGTTTCAGAATCCATTGGCAGGGTGTCCTACCTCGCAACTGAGGCTGCGGACGCAAGCTTGGCGGACGATGCTGAAGAGGTGAGGGTGGTTTGGGTGCTGGTGACTGACATATTTAATGGAGGTTTCTTTGTCATGGCTGACGTAGCCCGGGTGGCCCGCTGGAAGAGAACGGCAACCCTAAAGCAAGGGGAGGAGGGAAGAGAGACAGTCAGGTCGCTGCCTGAATTCCAGGGATAAAATAATGCCCTTCTTTGGAAAGGAAAATAAATCCCTATTGATTATTTCAGGATAAAAGTAAATTCATATCTTTGAGACGAGACCGAATCTTGCTACATTCTTTTTGTACAGGTGACCAGAAACCAGGGGCTGGGCGTCGATTTCGGTTTTAGTCGATTCCTTTCGGAATTATCGATGAAAACCGAGGTACCATTTGCCATAGGAATCAACGTGAATCCAGTTAATCCGTTCAAGAACGGATTAATTGGCTTCCTCAAACCCCAGCCAGGAGGCAGAGGGAGCTCCTTATTTGGGCAGTGACACCCCCTGATGTCACTGCCCAAATAAGGAGCTCCCTCTGCCTCTCCTGGCTGGGCTTCCTCAAACCCCAGCCGGGAGGCAGAGGGAGCGAAAGGAAGGAGGGGGGAACCTTCCTTTTGCTTGGGTGATTTCCCCTGAAGACGGGAGGGAGGGAGCGACAAAAACCGAGGCAATCAACGAAAACCGAGACAAATTTTGCCCAGAAAAAGTCGACGAAAACCAAAACCGACGAAAACCAAAGTCAACGATAACCGAGGTACCACTGTATCTATTTGGAAAACCAACACCAGCTTTGGATAGCCATTTAGAGACCTAAGAGAGAGAGAGAGAAATCTTAGCATTTGCAGAGAAGCAGGAGTCGTCTCCCTGACCTCGCACATTTCCGACTTCTTCGGTCCCGGGCTGCTGGAGTCCACGCTGGCGCCCTCCACCGGACTGTGCGGCCGGATCCGGCTGCTCATTTGAATGCCCCCTTCCTCCTCTTCCGGCTGCTCGCTGTGTCCTGGGCTGTCCCCATTTCCTGCACCATGCGGAAGAGGGGCGTGCAGGACTTCCGTACAGAAGAGGGTGCGTGGGCCATGCAATTCACAGAAGTGGCAAAGGACCACAATGGCGTTCATCGCAGCTCAGGGAAGTCCACGAAATGACTTCCAGGGCCTTCCCCTTCTTCCGCTTGGTCTAATTCCACTTTGGAACGGAACCTGGGTCCTCAAAAAAACACAACAACTTTATTTTAAATTTGTTCAGGGAAATACATCCGAACACTAAAACACTGGACTTTTCCACACCATTCATTTAAAACGTTTTGAGGCAGGAAATGAAATGTTTCCCCCTTGTCCTCTTTTTCCGCTTTCCCCCATTCTGCTTTGGTTCAAAATTTGACACGATTTCATTGTACTGTGCCCAACAGACCAAATCACCAGGGGTGGGAGAGGTGGATTGCTTGATAAATAAAACAATTTTGTTGTTATATAGTCAAGAAATCCGGAGCACGGCTTGGGAAAGAGAGCCAAGAGGCGTGTGTTTTTTAATCTCAACCTCGTCTCCTCCCCAATGGCTCAAGGGAAGGAGGTGGGGGAAGCCATTCTGTGCTGTATAAAACTAGGGTTGCCTGTGGTATCTGGAAATCTACTATTACAAAGTGGTGCAAAGTGCCATCAAGCCGCAGCTGAGTTATGGGGACCCTGTGGGGTTGTCAAGGCAAGAGATAAACAGAAGTGGCCTCTGCACAGGAAACTTGGACTTCCTTGGTGTCTCACATCCAAATACTAACCTGTGCCGTCCTAGCTTAGTTCCAAGATCTGACAAGATCAAGCTAGCCTGAGCCACCAGATCACAGCAAATGATGGACAGAGGTGGTTTGTTGCTTTCTGCCTCTGCATAACAACCTTGGACTTCCTTGGTGGTCTTCCATCCAAGGACTAAACCAGGGCCGACCCTGCTTAGCTTCTGAGATCTGACAAGATCGGACTAGCTTAGACTATACAGTTCAAGGCAAGAGACATACAGAGGTGGTTTGCCACTGCCTGCCTCTGCGTAGCAACCCTGGACTTCCTTGGTGGCCTCCCATCCAAGTACTAAACCAGGGCCAACCCTGCTTAGCTTCTGAATTCTGACAAGGTCGGACTAGCTTAGACTGTACAGTTCAAGGCAAGAGACATACAGAGGTGGTTTGCCACTGCCTGCCTCTGCGTAGCAACCCTGGACTTCCTTGGTGGCCTCCCATCCAAGTACTAAACCAGGGCCGATCCTGCTTAACTTCTGAGATCTGATGAGATCAACCTAGCCTAGGCCTTCTAGGTCACGGCAAGAGATTGACAGAGGTGGTTTGCCATTGCCTGCCACTGCATAGTAGCCCTTGGACATCCTTGGTGGTCTTCCATCCAAATACTAAACCGAGGCCAACCCTGCTTAGCTTCTGATTGCAAGCTAGCCTAGGCTATCTAGGTCAGGGAAAGAGGTGGTTTGCATGGGTTCAGATGATCCGTATTTTTTTTTTAAAGACGGATTATAATGGTCAGTGCGATAACAGATGCTTGGCCCAGCTGTCTGATACAGGCTGAAGAGCCCATCCCAGCAAGCAGCCCCCTTACCTCTGCCTCTGTTGCGTTGCTTATCCAAGGCGCTAGTCCGGGCTGAGGTCACCCCCCAAAGCGAAGGGCTTCCCTCGGGCTCCCTCGCCTTCTCCTCTGCGCATGCGCGCCGGTCCACGGCGAGGTTCCAACCCCAAGCGCCTGACACTGACTGGGCGGGCGGTACCACCCCGCGCCCGTCCGAGGGGGGAGATAAAACCCCCTCGCGGCTTTTAAAGGGCCAAGTCGAGCCCAGCAGGAGAGAACAGCCCTTCTAGACATCGAAAAAGAGAGGTTTAATTCCCCAAAAGCTCCTAGGAGCAGTTTTGTGCCGCTTCAGAGCCCGATCTGCTCTTCTCCCCGGAATTTGCGAATGGTTCGACCCAAGGGCATACGATTCATCGACGAATGGGGAAGACCATCTCTAAAATAGGGGAGAGGAATGAGCCTCTATCAAGGGATGAGCGAGGTAGGCAAAGAGACGCAAAAAAAGTAAGTTTAAAAGGAAGAGGAAAGCTCCAAAGAAGGCGATACAGAAAGGTGCAGCGGCTCTAAAACAAATTTCTTCATTTCAACCCCCACCCGTCTTTAGGAGATGGTACGAGCCGCCCAGTCCTATGACTGTCTTGTGATGGAAACAGGGAGGCGGGTGCAAAATTGCAGGGGAGAAATTGGGGCACGGTTGAAACTACCATGAACCTGTGGCGAATGATCAGTGCAGAGCTGCATTCCCCTGGCACGGTTTCCCATGTGTGGTTTTCTCCCTCAGTTTTATTTATTGCTTTTTGTAGCCTTGCCAACCTCCAGGCGGGGCCTGGGGATCTCCCAGGATCACCTCCTCACCACAGAGATCAGTTTTCCTGAAAAGCTGGCTTGCTTGGGAGAGCGGGCTATCTGACATTATACTCCACTGAGGTTCCTCCCCAAACCCCACGCTTGTCCAGGCTTCACACCCTAATCTCCAGGAATTTTCCCACCTGGAGTTGGCAACCGTACTGGAGCTGGAAGCCACCCCTCTTGAATCTTAAGACTGCTGCATAAGGGGTGAGGGAAAGCCAGGAGTCATGCCAGTCCATTGGGAAATCTGAAAATGAATACAAGCCCCAACCCAAATCATATCTTTTATTTGAAACAACACCAGTTAATGGGCAAGCTTTCAAGTGCTACAAAACTCTTCGTCAGGCTCAGTTATGGTTGCAAACTTTGGCCTAGGAAGCCGGTATCGCATACACCCCTGGCCTACTTTGGTCGCACATCGAGAAAGCACACAAGACTCTCTAGGAAATATAGGGGCAGTGATAAGTGACCAAAAGAAACCCTTTGAACATTAGAACCACAGACAGCGGCTGAGTTAACATATTCAGTGCGTGAAGGATCCTATTACAAAGGAGCAGCTTAAATGCTTGATACTGCAATCAGATCTGTTTCTCTGCCTTGGCAAAATGCAATGCACCTTGGGGTGGAATGGGGGAAAGCAAAAATTGAGGCGCTACAGATGGGAGTTGGGATGGCTGTACCTATCAAGAATGATGAAAGTTAGTCAGAGCCCTCCAAACTTTCAGGGGCTAACTCTTAGCCCACTGCCATATGAACCATCCTGAGCTGGGCCAGATTTTCTGTTTCAGAATTGTGCATAAAAGAACTGGACACTTCCTTTCACCCTTGCCAGTAAAACTGTTCGGCGCCTGAGCCCACAAAGCCCATGTAACATTTTATCTAGACTAACTTTCCTAATATAATTATTCTGCTCATAACAAGAAAAAACTATCTTTTTAAAAAATGAACAGAGAGAACCCCATAAAATTATCTTGTCACATAGACGGGGGGGGGAAGACCATACGAAAAACAGCAATGTTCAAGCCACGTCAAACAAAAAGCAAATTATTTAATGCATTGACGATGTTAATTTCCAGATAAATACACAACAGAATGAGATTTTTCCTTTCTTCACAAAGGATATTTTTTCTGGATATCATACAGTACTGAGAAGATGTGTCATTTACACTTTGCTTTCAAAGTCCCGGTGAAAACAGTCAATTCTCTGCTTGCTGTATACTTTGTAACACTTGGATCCTAAAGGTGATTTTCTTTAGCTTTGTTTGTTTGCAACGGAACAGCAAGCAGGCAACACAAAACAAAAAATGTGATTTTCAAGAATAACTGGATGGCTTGCTTCCTGCTTCGTCTTCTTGAGACCCCATGCTCTGTCAAGCAAGAAAGAGAGTTGGTTATCAGCCATTTCCAAGAGGGGCATGAAGTAAGAGATGATCAGGGGTCCATCTGAAAAACCTCTGTTGGGATGCTGAAATCAAGGCCAAAATAGGGTCCGCTGTCTGTGGCAGAGAGATAACTAAACATGTCTGCGAAAGACGACACTTTTCTGGCAGAGAGCTCCACTGAAATATGTACAGAGCCACCTCTGCTGCATGGCGGCTTACAGATACAAACGAAAAACAAAGGGCAAAAACAACCGCACAAAAGGCTACTGTGACCAAAAAAAAAAGAAAATAAGAGTCAAGGGAAAACAACACTCTGATAATAAGATAGAGCAAAATGAACATACACAACAATAACATGCTGAAAAAATACCAATGCAGATCTACAACAAGGAAGCCCAAATGTGGTACAGTTCAATATAAGGACGGGATGATCCGGGCCTTCTTCCCCTTTCGCAGTTCCAAGACCCCTTCGTCAGCAGACTTTTAGCAGACTTGTTGAGTGGTTAGTCTAGAACAGGGGTAGGGAACCTGCGGCTCTCCAGATGTTCAGGAACTACAATTCCCATCAGCCCCTGCCAGCATGGCCAATTGGCCATGCTGACAGGAACTCATGAAGTGTAGTTCCTGTTATCCTGAAGCTAGTCTAAAATATTTCGATGGGATTCTTTTAAGCTGTTTAAATATCGGTTAAAATATAAAAAAAAACAGGCAGGCTTGAATAATTGTGCCGCTGACGAAGCGGTCTTGGAACTGCAACACGGGAAGGAGACCCAGATTGTCCTGTCCTTATATTCATGCCTGAAGAATTCACTCATAATGGAGCCAGCGTGGTGTCGTGGTTAAGAGCAGGTGGATTCTAATCTGGAGAACCCGGTTTGATTCCCCCACTCCTCCACCTGATTGGCAGAGGCTCATCTGGTAAAATAAATGGTAAAGCTCACCCCGGGACGAGCTTCACCCCCCCCCCCCAAGTCCAGATGCTAGCTAGACAATCCTTCCCATCCCAACTCATGCCTTGGAGAATTACCTTTTGAACAAACTGAGGGTTCACAGTTATCTCTTGATCCATAGATTTTAGTCTCTCGTCAAGCTCTATACATTTCAGCATCTAGAGAATGATAGAGATCAGATTGCTTTTCAGTTTCAACATCTGTCACAAGATGTCTGTGACATCTTCCAGCATCTGGGCAGAACCCCTGCAACATTCATGCGCTCTTCCAAACCCTCCAGCCGTTTTAAAACTCTCCATTCAACTCAGCGGTCATTCCCTCCACCAATGGTTCACACAGCTGAGGTGTGAATGAAGTTCTTATTGATGAGATTTATTTCCCTTTTCCGCTGGCACGGTCAAGGAAGTTAACAAGAGTTGACACTTCTTTAAAAAATTCAGATTCAGTGATTGCTTGGCAGAAAAGAGAGTTATTTACCTCTTGATCGATGTTGTGCAGCATGGCGGGATTGTTATATTTCTCTGGATTATCGTGGAAACAGACCATTCCGTCTTTCTGGTTAATACTAGCAAAGATTTCACCATCTTCTATCTGGTGGAGGAAAATAAGAACAAGATGACTTACGGCTCAAAGTTTTCCTACAGATCACAGGAAGAGAGAAAATTTCTGGAAACTCTGAAGGCTCTCCACCAAGAACAAAAAAACCCAAAAAATTATGGGGGAAATAAAAATATATACAATACTTTTGTATCAAGCCTAAACCTATTGTGTTTTATGTTGTGAAGCAGTGCATCATTTATAATTTATTCAACACATAAAGCTGTATCAACAACATGTTTATGGAATTTAAAAGTATAAGTAACTTTGTTCTCAGCAAGCGGAGCTGCAAACATACCAAATACTAAAGACAAAGGCTCATTCCGCACATGCAGAATAATGCACTTTCAAACTGCTTTCAGTGCTCTTTGAAGCTGTGCGGAATAGCAAAATCCACTTGCAAACAGTTGTGAAAGTGGTTTGAAAACACATTATTTTGCGTGTGCGGAAGGGGCCAGAGAGATGCAAACTGCCATACACTGTGAAGTCACAGCACAGTTCACTCAAAAATTCTTTCTTCAGGTTAGTTTTTTTGGCACTCAACAAAACTTTCCAGCTTTTCAGCTGAGGGGGAAACAAAATCCACAGACAACTTCGTGTGGAACATTTTGAGTGAACGATGCCTCCTCTCAAGAAACCTTTTAATAGGAGAAAAATATTTCATAGCATTCTGGCATCCACAGTTAGGCTGTTGTGGGGGGTTCCTACACAATGAGGGGGCCAGCTTAGACCTCGGGTTGCATCCTGCAAACCCACAAGCTCTCTAACAGGAGCGAACACAGTGCCTGCAACGGATCACGCTGTCAAACAGCAACCAACTCTACCCACAAAGCTTTCCATTCCATCCTGTGATGCAGGAGCGACTCCTGTCCAAAGCAACACTCCTTACCATGTGAAGGACGTATTTTTCGGCTTCCTGGGGCCCCGAGAGCTGCACTCGACTTGCCATGTCTTGTAGTGATAGCGTTAAAAATGTCTGAAATTCCAAAAATAAGAGGACAGAAGCATGAGGCGAGGGGAACCAATCCCCCCGTCCCCTGCCCTTTGTAGTGGCCAAAGAATATTGGAAGGAGCCTGCAGAATCCGCTGCAGCAAATGTTCCCAATGTGGTGCCCACCATGTGTTTAGAAAGTGAGGGGGGGGGGGTAGGCGGGGCTTCTGGTTGGCTGCACAGACTGAAAAAGCTTCCCCCTCAAATGCTGAAGAGCTGCAATGAGAATTACGCATTGCATCATTTCTGGCAGGAGCCATTTTACTGCTCGGCTCACCACCCTCTGAGAAGGGGACCGCCACGTTCAAAAAAATCGGGGACCCCTCCTCTGCGAGATGCAAGACATCCCATCTTGCGACAAGAGCGCTCTGAGAAATCGGAAGAGGCTCGATTTTATCAGCAGCGAGAGAGCAAAACCCGCACTATGGCGACGTCCTCACCTTCGTTAGCCTCTGAATGTTCTTTTTATAGAGCGAGGACAAGCATTGCTTCACCAGGCCCATGTTGTTGTCTCGGGTGAACGTCTCGCTGTGCTTGTTCACCAGAGCCCGCAGCTCCGAGGGCTTATTGGTGGCATACACTTGTGCTAATTCGTGGTAGGCGTTGCTGAGTGGCTGTAAGTGGGAGAAAGGAATTCAGATCTGAAACCAAGGGAGCCACAAGGCCAAACTCCCGATTCCCTTTAAGTTTTCTTCTCTTGCCCTAATTGTTTACTCAGTTGAGCATCAAGCAGAGAAGCATCGGGGGGGTGGGGGGGGGTGGAGGAGGAATACGCTAATGGAAAAATACTTTTGTTTTCCCTACGTCACCAAATACAGGCACCCAGAGCCAGGCGGAATTATCTGAGTCTTCTGATCTTGAGTCCTCCATCCCTGTCTTTCGCGCCTTCTGTAGTGTGGGATAGTGCTAAGGCATGGGGCCCACATACCTATGGGACCGCATCACCCCTTATGTCCCACACAGGCCGCTACAATCAATGGCGGCAGAACTGCTGGTGATCCCAGGCCCTGCGAGGATGCGGCTGGCCTCGACCCGGGCCAGGGCCTTTACGGCTCTGGCCCCTGCCTGGTGGAATGCTCTACCTCCAGCTGTCCGGGCCCTGCGGGACCTTGGCGAGTTCCACAGGGCCTGTAAGACAGAGCTATTCCACTGGGCTTTTGGAGGGGCTGGCCGTGGTTCCACTGCCCCCCATTAAATCAAAACTGCCAGCCGGACCATCTGGTCGGGCTCTAATTCCACCTTGGGCCCTGCCTATCTCCTCCCCTTCCTTCCTTCCTTCTTCTTCCTTTCTTTCTTTGGCCTTAGATCGGGCGCCTGTGTATATATGTGTTTACATAATCTGGTTGTTTTAATTTATTAATTGCTGCTGAGTTTTAATGGTTTAATTTTATGTTGTATTATTTGCTGTTGGGAACAGCCATGTTGGGAGCCGCCTCGAGCCCGTCGGGGATGAGGCGCCCTACAAATTTAATTAATTAATTAATTGATTGATTGATTGATTAATTAATAAGGGGATGGGAGAAGGGAGGAGGATACGGGATTGATACATCGGGGTTGTTTGAAAGTTCCAGCAGAACTAGCTTCTCCCCGTGTCTGCCAAAAAAGACTTCTAAACCTTCAAGTTACAGAGTCTGATTTGAGTCACAAATCCAGGGCTTGACACTGTCCTTCCTCTGAATGTCGATGTCGTTTGACTCGCCAGTTGCAGAAGACTGCTGACCCCTACACTGGAGGCTCGTGATTCGGAACGATTCCAACACTTCAAAGATTCTGACCCAGGTCACCTTCCTCTTTCCAAGAATGTGGGGAACACACACACACCCCATCCTCTTTTTTCCTTGCGTCTTGCTAAACTCTTATTAACCCTCCACATTAGCCGGAGCCTTACCTTAATGAATCTACCCACTACCTGGGAGGTGTATTTCGGCAGCTGTTGCACTTTGCCAAGAAGTATCAAGGAGACTAGGATGTATTTTTTATAGGATTCCAACATAATGTGACTCACGGCCATGGCAGGAGTCGTTATAGCCTGAGAAAGAGAGAGAGAAAGAGACCAAGTGGGAAACCGTGCAAAGAAGGACAGGTACTTTGCAGCAACTTAGAATCATAGAGTGGGAAGAGACCCCCCAAGGGCCATCAAGTCCAACCCCCTGCAATGCAGGAACACACGATCAAAGCACTCCTGACAGATGGCCACCTAGCTTCTCTTTAAAAACCCCAAAGAAGGCAACTCCACCACACTCTGAGGTAGTGCATTCCACTGTCGATTAGCCCTGACTGTCGGGGGGGGGGGGGGGAGAGGGGGGAAGGAATCTCCTTTCCTTCACTTTGAACCTATGACTCCCGGTCCTGGTCTCTGGAGCAGCAGAAAACAAGCTTGCTCCCTCACCAACATGACATCCCTTCAAATATCTACGCATGGCTATCATGTCACCTCTTAACCTTCCTGGGAAACTTTGAGGAGCTTAGGATGCAAAATCCTGCAAATGGAGCCTGTATAATTAAATATCGCCAGTCTTCACAGCCCCCCCCCCCCCCCAATTTTCAAACTCTGATGCGCTTCAAAGAGCAAATACATTCTTGAGCCTGTTCTAGCTGAAACTTCACCTCTTCTCTGGGTGGGTCCATCTCTCCCTGGTGGGTTACCTGTTCATAGAAGTAGAGTGCTCTTTCAAAGTTCTTGAGGCCAGTGTATATCATTCCGCCATAGTAGTAGTAACAGAGAAAATGCTTTGCATCGTACGCCCCGTTCTCTTTACAAATATCCATCATGTCCACATCTAGATACGGGAGGGCAGGTTTAAAGCATTTTGCTAACAAACAGAGCTGAAAGAAAACAGAGAAGGGTGACATAAGCCGGGCACTTCCACGTGATCTATCTATCTTAAAATCACAGAATCTTAGTCGGAAGAGACCCCCAACAAGGGCCATCCAGTCCAACCCCCTGCCATGCAGGAACACACAATCAAAGCACTGAAGAAGAAGAAGAAGAGGAAGAGTTTGGATTTATATCCCCCCTTTCTCTCCTGCAGGAGACTCAAAGGGGCTGACAATCTCCTTGCCCTTCCCCCCTCACAACAACCCTGTGAAGTAGGTGGGGCTGAGAGAGCTCAGAAGAACTGTGACTAGCCCAAGGTCACCCAGCTGGCCTGTGTGGGAGTGCACAGGCTAATCTGAATTCCCCAGATCAGCCTCCACAGTTCAGGCGGCAGAGCGGGGAATCAAACCCGGTTCCTCCAGATTAGATACACGAGCTCTTAACCTCCTACGCCACTGCTGACAGATGGCCATCCAGCCTCTGTTTAAAAATCAAGAACTGAGATTTAAATGGACACTGGGTGGTAAAATCCAGACACCAGTAGGTGGGAATAAGGAAGGGGCTATGAAAGATTGCTGCTGTAACTCAGCCCATAACACAGCTTTCCAAAACAACAAGCCAAAAGATACATCCAACACCAAGAAACAGGAGAAGACTGCACCCAACGGGATAGTGACTTAAATTCCTAAGAATGCATCTGGAAAGGTTTGCGGGATGGCTTCATTGGCCCTTAACGGCCACTTACTCCCAAGTCGGCCTACTGGAACTTCTTACCTGGCATAGATCTGCATGTATTGAGGTCAACTGGTTAGTATTCATCTGCATCTTGTCGATGGCTTGCCTGAGAATTCCGATCCCTCGCAGAGGCTGCCAGAAGCAAGAGTTCAAATTCAGGGACGTTCCCAGATGGAGGTTTTTGGTCACGTTTAGAAATGAGAAGCTAACCTGCCTTTTGTGATGAACGTGAGACTTCTGGTGCCTCACTGAGAGATCCCTGGTGCACTTCACTGAGGGGACACATCCACTGGCTGAAAAGGTGAGTTTTACTCAACCCCCGTCTTCCCAGGTTTGGGGGATCCCAAATTCTGATAAGGTTGTAAAGCCCCTCGAAAAAGGGCCCAGACGCTCCCAAAAGCACCCAGATCTGTGGCTTCAAGTGAACGGAAACGCTCCTCCTACAAGCAGCCTCCCACCAAACCTTTTAACTTGCTTTTTTAAAAAAATTCTTATTTTCTTTTCCACCATTGGATACTGTTGGTATTTTCTACGAGTGAGAAAACTTCAAAGGAGCCCCTTGGGGATCGGGCAGTATAAAAATTGAAGAAATAAATAAATAAAATAAATAAATAAACATCTTAAAAAATTAGACTAGGTGGAGAACAGCTCAGATCCGGCGGGGATGCTCTTGCGTTCATACAACGCCCCCAGGAATCTAAGAGCCGCACTGTCGAAGTCGCTGCATTCAAGAACCCGCTTACCTGCTTCCTCTCCACCAGGGCGTTTGTTAATTGGTGACACAGCCCAGCAACTGGAAACAATTCCGAGAAAGACAGAAATGAGAATTCCGAGAAGGACAGAAATGAGAGCCCCAAATGAGGAAGGCATCAAACTTGGGAATACGCAAGGTGGGGTGGGGTGGGGGGGATATCTCAAAAGCCTGACTCACAAGTGTCTGTCGCGTATCGAATGTGCTCCCCGTTACACGTGCTGATAAAAAGCTGAACCTGCGAAAACAGCGTCTCGAAGTCGGGGACGCTGGGCATAGAAAACTTCACAAACCTGAAGGACAGAAAAGACAAGAGCAACGCTTGATAAGTTTCCGAGGGCAGCTCATCACGGTGTTCAAGCCCCGTTGGCACCTTAGAGAGAGAGAACACTTGCAGGGTATGAGCTTTTCCTTGGTAACTCTAAGGGTAGAGCCCTCCAAAAAGATAGCATTTAGGGGCACATCCCTTTGGGCTGACCTCTACTTCCTACATTCCACTCCCCAAAACCGTAAGGAAAGATAGATGGTGGTATTATCAGTCACAAGTCAGTAGACACGAAACACGTAATAATGCACTCGTTCCATGCCCTTGCTGATGATACCTAAACCAACTCAATTTGTGCATGATTTGGTGTGAAAGGAGAAGAGATCATAAAATCATAGAGTTGGCAGAGACCACCAATGCCAGCAAGTCCAACCCCCTGCCATGCAGGAACACACAGTCAAAGCCCACCCGACAAGCAGTGGTTTTTCCTGATGTTTAGGTGGAATCTCTTTACCTTTACCTTGAACCTGTTACTCCTGGTCCTGGTCTCTGCAGCAGCAGAAAACAAGCTTGCTCCCTCCACCAACATGACCTCCCTTCAAATATTTAAACATGGCTATCGTGTCCCCCCCCCCCCTTCCTTCGCTTCTTCAGACTAAACATCCCCAGCTCCCTATGCCTCTCTTTGTAGGACATGGATTCCAGACCAAATGTTACCATTTTGGTTGCCCTCCTCTGGACATGTTCTAGCTTGTCAATATCCTTCATAAATTGCGGTGCCCAGAACTGAACCCAGTATTCTAGGTGAGGTCAGAGGCTCAAGTCGGATTCCTCCCAGGAGAGATGCCAGGAACCGAACCGGGAAACCCTACAGAAAAGGCATCAGACTACTTACAGAACAGCAAGAACCCCCAACGAGTGCTCTTGAACATCGAGGGCCCCCAGGACGGTGTCCAGATGAGAAAGGTTTTTGGCAAGCAGCTCCCCGCTTTTGTTGATCAGTTCGCAAAGCTGCGTCATTTGCCCTGGAAGAAGGAAAGAGCGCCGTTCCATTCTGAGCTAGGCTAGCAACAGTAAGAAGTTAAAACTCGTGCGAGGTTTAATTTACCGCGCACAAAAGCTCGTTGTTCAATTGACTCACATAAAGTTCAGCTGGCACAACAACGGGGTTAAAGCAGAAGCACGTGCCCTCTTGTAAGCGACGTGCCAGTATGGTGTCTCTCTGGTTGCGAGTTACACTTATAGTAGTTTTATTAAATTGAACACTTGTCATTCTACTGTAGCAACGTTCTTTCTCCGACATAGCAAAGATTTTGTACTTTACCCGCTGCCTGTGTCCTTAGCAGACTTGAAGAGTGCACAACCAGAATCAGATCCTCGCTTCATCGTGGTAGGTACTGTACTCAACTGGCAGCAGCCCACCAAAGCCCACAGCACCTACCACCTGGTTCTTTTAACCAGAGATGCCGGACATTTAAACCTGGGACATTGTAAATGCTACACAGAAGGTCTGACACTGAGAACATAGATAGCTCCAGCTGCCTTCTAAAGACCAGCCTCCTCAACTGGCAGCAGCAAGCAAGAGTCTCAGGTCTGATGCCTTCCATGAGAGATGCCAGGGAATGAATCGGGGGCTTTTTGC
Organism: Sphaerodactylus townsendi; assembly: GCF_021028975.2. Classification (NCBI taxonomy): domain Eukaryota; kingdom Metazoa; phylum Chordata; class Lepidosauria; order Squamata; family Sphaerodactylidae; genus Sphaerodactylus; species Sphaerodactylus townsendi. Next base: position 147,530,669 of record NC_059428.1, read on the forward strand.
ATGTCATGCAGAGGTTCTGGCACTAAAAATATGGATAGGACAAGCAGCCTTCTAAAAAGTCGCTGTACTCAACTGGCAGCAGCAAGCCAGGGTCTCAAGCTAAGGCTTTCCCATTTCTTCCATGCCAGGGACTGAACCCAAGATGTTCTGCATGCCACACAGAGGTTCTCACACTAAAAATACACATAGGTCCAGCAGCCTCCTAAAGAATCGCTTACTCAACTGGAAGAAGCAAGCCAGTCTCAGATCCAATTCCTTTCATAAAAGATGCCAGGGATTGAATCGGGGGCCTTCTGCATCCGAAGCAGAGGTTCAGCCACTGAGACCATGGACAGCTCCAACAGCCTTCTAGAGAATCGCCTACTCAACTGGCAGCAGCAAGCCAGAGTCTCAGATCTGACTCCTTCCATGAGAGATGCCAGGGATTGAACCTGGTACCTTCTGCATGCTAAGCACAAGCTCTGCCACTGAGACCACAGACAGCTCCGACATCCTCCTAAAGAATCGCCTACTCAACTGGAAGCCACAAGCCAGAGTCTCGGGTCTGATTCCAGGGATTGAACCCGGGACCTTCTGCATGCTCAGCACAAGCTCTGACACTGAAACCACAGACAGCTCCACCAGCATCCTACAGAATCGCCTGCTCAACTGGAAGCCACAAGCCAGAGGGTCAGGTCCAATCCCCCCCTTGAGAGGCGTCAGGGATTGAACCCGGGGCCTGCTGCATCCCAAGCAGAGGTTTCGCCACTAAGCCACGGCCTCTCCCAGACTGCAGGCGCACCCCGGGTCCGCCATGCCTCCCGTTGGCCCCCCCACGCCCCAGCAAGGAAAGGCGGGCCGAGGAGGGCCCCCGGAGCCCAGCCCCGCAGGCGCCGGCGGAGGAGGTCTCTCCGGTCCGCGGCCGCTCACCTTGGGCCGAGAGCTGCCGGACGCTGTTGACGAACTGCTCCAGGGCGGACGCCATCTTGGCGGCTCTGGCGGCCACCGAGAGAGCGAGAGGAAAGCGGGGGGGAAAGGTGGCCCCGCCTCCTCCAGCCTGGGCCAATCAGGTGCTCGGACGCTCGGCGCGTCCTGGCCGTCACTTCCGGCGCGCGGCCCGGGCCTTGACAGAGCGGTTGCCACGGCAACCGTCCCGCTCCGAGACCCGGAAGTGGGTCAGCAGAGCCGGCCTCCCCTCTTATGACTCAGCAAAAGAGGGGCGGGGGAAACTTTGATGCCGCCATTTGTTTTCATAGATGGATTTTTTTTTAAAGCCTCATAATACATGTTGGTTTCCGAGGCTGGTTGCTAAGGGATCCGCGTGGCGTCACGGCCGCCGCGTGACGTCACAGACGCGCCATTGTTAGAGGGCTCCCAGGCCAAAAACAAATGGAAAGAGTTTACTAAGCACAACACTGTATTAAAACACACACACAGATTAGATAATTCTATTCATTGAATACGTTTTAATGCCACCATTTCCGCCAGGAGCTCAGGCTGGTGGAGTGCAGCCATTCCTGCAGCCTCCAGTTTATCCTGGGTCCATCCACAGTATTGCCTGCTCAACTGGCAGCAGGTCGCCAGCACCTCAAGCCTGCAGGGTAGGCCAGGCTGCAGGTCCAAAGTCTCCTCCAGTGCCATCTTAAGATAGAATTCAGTCTCAACGTCAGGAGTGGGTTATAAATTAAACTTATCCTCATTATTTTGATTCTGTTTGATACTCGGGCTTGCTGTGTTCGCCTCACTCCACTGGGATACAGTGCGCCGCGCCAAGGAGGCTCCCTCAACCCGATCGCCAAGGCGACAGCGGCAAAAGAGCTCCCCCCTCCAGCAAAGCCTGGATCCGTTTTCTCGGGCTGGAGCAGCCAGCCTCCAATTTGGGCGACCAGGCTCTGTTGCAGGGCCACCTTTTCTCCACCCGGAGAGAGCCACCGAACCGTGCGCGCGCGTAGGCAAGCTCTCGGGAGCCGAAGCCCTCTTCGTCCAATCAGGCCTGGCTGAAGCCAGATCTAACCGATCAACACGGCTGCCCTCTGCAAAGAGCTGGAAGGATTGCAAGGAGAAGATGAGCGACCCTCTCGGAGGAGACTGACCACAGAGACTCGCTGCGGAGGGGATGCGGCGCGCCTGAAATTGACGCGGGGGAATTGACAAGCCCCCCCGCCCCCCCCCAGCAGGGCGGAGGAGGCTCACCGGCGCACCCCACTCCCGCAGATCCCCGTGCCTTTCCGCCGCCGCTTTCCCCTGGCCCACCCCAGCCGTTCAGGGCTTTGCAGAGGCCGGCCCTCCCCTCCCCTCCCCTCCCCTCCCCCCCCTTGAGCACTTGTTTTGCTGCAGAGGCCCGGGGGGGGGGGGTGCGGCTCTGCGGGGGGGGGCTGGAGATGGACTTGGGGGCGCCGGGGGGCCGAACAGGGGGTCCCACTCGCCCAGCACCGGCTGGGCTCGACCTGCTCGCTGCCTCCGCCCGGGAGCGCAATGCGCAAAAGCGCAAAAGCGCACGGGCGGAGCGGGGCGCTGGGCTCGGCTTGGGGGCTCTGAGGACCCCCTGATCCCTCCCCCGCCCCCGGGATGGGCTCCCTCCTGCGCCCGCACAGAGCCGTGCGGGGCTCCCTCCCGCTCCTGGCCCCCCGGGCCCCCCACCGCGCCGGCTCTGGCTGCGCGCCCCGCGGAGGGCGCCTGCGGGTGCTGGTGGACATGGACGGGGTGCTGGCGGATTTCGAAGGGGGCTTCCTCAAGAAGTTTCGGGCCACCTACCCGGAGAAGCCCTACATCGCCCTGGAGGACCGCAGGGGCTTTTGGGTTTCCGAGCAGTACGGGCAGCTGGGGCCAGAGCTGAGCGTGAGTTTGTTTCGTTTCATTTATTTCATCCATCTAGCCTACCTAACAGGGTTGTTCGTTTTATTTCATTCATCTCCTGACTTTCCCCTTGGTGGGGACCCAAGGCGGCCTATCTCATTCCCCTGACCTCTGTTCTGTCCTCACCACAACCTTGTGAGGTAGGCTAGCCCGACAGGGCGGGTGATGGATCCAAGGTCATCCAGCAAGCTTCCCTGTGGCAGAGTGGACATGGGAAGCTGGCTCTGCCAGATCCTTTCCTCCCTCTTCTCCTCACAACAACCCTGTGAGGTAGGCGAGGCTGAGAGTCATTGTCTGGCCCAGGGGTAGGGAACCTGCGGCTCTCCAGATGTTCAGGAACTACAATTCCCATCAGCCCCTACCAGCATGGCCAATTGGCCATGCTGACAGAGGCTGATGGGAATTGTAGTTCCTGAACATCTGGAGAGCCGCAGGTTCCCTACCCCTGGCTCTGGCCCAAGGTCACCCAGAGAGGTCACTCAGCCGATTTAGGGTGATCCCACAGGACTTTCAAGGCAGAGGTAGTTTGCCAAAGTCTGCTCTGCATAGCCACCGAGGGGCTTCCTTGGCGGTCTCCCATCCCAGTACTAACCAGAACCAACCTCTCTTAGCTCCCAAGAGCTGAATAGTCCAGGCCAGCCACCTCAGGGGATATTATACATGTTAACCACTCACTACTAATGGGTTTCATATATTTATTTATATGCCCAAGGCCGGTGACAGTCATGTAAAACAATTTTATCAAACAAATATTTAAAACAACAGCTATAAAAATATGAGAACTAGTCCAGAACACCTTATGCTCCCTTGCAGAAGGGTCGTCTCCCCGTGCCCAGGCTCAGATTGGTCCCAAGGCCACCAGGAACATCTCTATTTTGTAGCCTTGCTGGGAAACCAGGATGTCTATAGCCTCACTGATCTTTTCCTGAAGATGTTCTGTAGGTATCAGTTGAATAGACAAGCCTTTATTGGCATTCCAAAATACAATAAAACAATTGTCCATAAAAGACAGATAGATACAACAACCATTCAGAGTCTTATCAATAGTTTAGTCCAAATGGACTCATCAAAAGTGCCATTCCCATACACCTCTCCACAGACCAGACTGAAGACCCACCAACAGAGCCCAGGCATCACAACAGCATACAGTATCAACACTCCACTATAAAACACAGAGTTTGTTAGAGTGGCACCTAACACAGAACAAGGGATAGGGGACAAGGAAATGGGCGAACAATTGATCTGACTCCAATAGGTTGCCACAGCCTTCAATTGTCCCACCATCTGGCAATCAGTAACAAAACTACGACATCTCTCAATGAATCACCCACAGGTTATTTGACTTTGGGTGACCGTGAACCCACAGGTTGCTGGCAGAGGTAGGCACTGTATACCAGTAGCAAATAGTTAATGTAAGCAACATTGTTGTTGTTGTGATGATAGCAATCTAATGCTTAGTATCCATCTAGCGTTGCGTCTATAATCTTTAAAAGATATTTTGCTACGCTTTCACAAAAGTGAGGATCAAGATTATCTAAGATTAAAGGAATCCTAAGAGCATCAGTTAAATGATTGTATAGGAGTGAAGCAATGATGGGTTGGGTCATTCTGATCTTGGCAAGTCTTGCACAGTGAAACAGAGTGTGCTAATGGGTTTCAATGCACTGCAGTGTGGTTCAGTTAACTCAGTTGTCAGGAGTCCTTCAATGCAGGAAAAAGATGAGGAAAAATTATCACACAGGCCCACTTAGGAAGGCAGAAAAGCCCCCTCCCCCTCCCATTTTTCAAATAACATACAGTTATTCTTCAGGAATTATTACGTGATAGCCTTTCTACACGTTTGAGGCTACCGTCCTACCAACAGTTGGCCTGTTCAGAAGTTGCATACACATTGCAAAAGCTGGCTTCCTGTCTTTCTTAAGTCCCCCTGAGAACCTGGCCTACCCCGCAGCGACGTCGGACGTGTTGGTCGGACCATGTTGGTCGGACCATGTTGGTTGGACGTCGATTGCAGCTCCAAGAGCGTGACATCCCCCTGGCAGGAAATATATTTAGATCTTACCCAATGTAATCTCAAACCAGCTTACAGTGTTCTTCCATTTTTATCCTCATAACTACCCCCCCTGCAAGGTAGGTTAGGTTTTTATCCTCATAATCACCACCCTGCAATAATCTAAGCTGAAAGAATACGATGTCTGAGGGGGACCAGCAACTTCCTGGGCAGAGTGAGTACGTATACCCGTCGGCTTGTTGTACTGCCTCCTTTTAGGATATTATTTTAATTATTTTATCACAGTACTTTGTGAGACGTTTCCAAGAATATTCTTCGTGGAAAGAGCAGGTACATATTCATTCATTTTATTCACAAAATTCGTATCCCACCTTTCTGATTTTAGAAAGGCCACCAAGGTGGCTCAAAATTTAAAGAGAGCCAGCGTGGTGTAGTGGTTAAGAGCAGGTGCACTCTAATCTGGAGAACCGGGTTTGATTCCCCGCTCTGCCACTTGAACTGTGGAGGCTGATCTGGGGAACCAGATTAGCTTGTGCACTGCAACACATGCCGGCTGGGTGACCTTGGGCTAGTCACAGCTTTTCGGAGCTCTCTCAGCCCCACCCACCTCACAGGGTGTTTGTTGTGGGGTGGGGGAGGGAAAGGAGATTGTAAACCCCTTTGCATCTCCTTACAGGAGAGAAAGGGGGGATATAAATCCAAACTCCTCCTCTTCTTCTGTTCTTAAAGAGGTGGAGAATTTGAGTTCAATTTTGACATGCTGCTGTCTGGCACCATATTTTAGATCGTGGAGGTGTTCGGATTCTCTGCTCTGTTTTGAAGGAAACAGCAAGGGGAATTTAGGAGTCACTCTTTCTCTCCCCAACCCCAACAGGAAAAGGCTATCAGCATTTGGGAGTCAAAGAACTTCTTCCTCGACCTGGATCCTCTCCCAGGCGCTGTGGAAGCTGTGAAGCAGATGGCTAATTTAGAAAAGTGAGTACTTGGTGCGAGAAGCTATCAAAGAGACCCGCAGCTGACACAGAGAGTGTGAGCTTGTGTGTGTATGTGTGGGAGACGGTACACAAAGAATAAGGATTTTAAATGATAAAGCTAGGAATGTGGAATGATTCACTGTGGCCCAGCATGGTGTAGTGGTTAAGAGCAGGTGGATTCTAATCTGGAGAACCGGGTTTGATTTCCCACTCCTCCATCTGAGTGGCGGAGGCTTATCTGGTGAACCAGATGTGTTCCCGCACTCCTGCATTCCTGCTGGGTGACCTTGGACTAGTCACAGTTCTCTCCGGACTCTCGCAGCCCCACCTCCCTTACAAAGGGTCTGTTGTGGGGAGAGGAAGGGAAAGGAGCTTGTAAGCCACCTTGACTCTCCTTACGGGAGAGAAAGGTGGGGTTTAAATCCAAACTCTTCTTCTTCTCTACATCTTGGCTGCTAAATCAGGTCAGATCTTGGATAGAGGACCAGCAGGAAGGAACAGCAAACTACCTCAGCCTTTCCATCCAATCAGAGTCCATAAGGCAGTTGGATGGTTGACCTAATGTAGCGTGGGGCTACCAGGAGAAAAGCTAAAATAGGAACGTAATGCGTTCAATGCATTCGAGTGCAAATTCTTTCTCAACTGCCTGTTTCTTTTTTATCTCCCGGGACAGGACTGACCTATTCATCTGTACGAGCCCTATCAAGAAGTACCGCTATTGCCCTAATGAGAAGGTAATGAATTGGTGGCGGTGACAGCGGAGGGGATTAGAAGGGGCAGAACATGAAAATAATTACCTTTGTATCCTGGATTACTAGGCGCAAGAGATGCCAAAGCCCAATCTGATCATCATGGTGTAGTGGTTAAGAGCAGGTGGACTCTAATCTGGAGAACCGGGTTTGATTCCCTGCTCCTCCACATGAGTGGCAGACTCTTATCTGGAGAACTGGATTTGTTTCCCCTCTCCTACTGCTTGGTGGCTATGGGCCACTCAAAGTTCGCTCAGTGGCTATGGGCCACTCAAAACTCTCTCAGCCTCACCTACCTCACAAAGTATCTGTTGTGGGGAGAGGTAGGGAAAGGGAGTTTTTAAGCCACTTTGAGACTCCTAACAGTAGAGAAAGATGGGGTATAGTGCGTTCAAGGGAAAGGAAGGAGGAGGAGGAGGAGGAGGAGGAGGAGGAGGAGTTTGGATTTATATCCAACCTTTCTCTCCTGTAAGGAGACTCAATGTGGCTTACAGGCTCCTTTCTTCCTGTCCCCACCACAGACACCTTGTGAGGCAGGTGGGGCTGAGAGAGTTCAGAGAGAACTGTGACTGGCCCAAGGTCACCCAGCAGGAATGTAGGAGGCTGAAAATACATCCGGTTCACCAGGTAAGGCTCTGCCGCTCGGGTGAAGGAGTGGGGGAATCAAACCCGGTTCTCCAGATTAGAACCCACCTGCTCTTAACCACCACACCACGCTGGCTCTCTTGGAGCTTGGCATTGCGGAAGGTCTCAGGTTCAATCCGCCCCTTTTCCAGGTAAAAAAAACTGGGTAGGAGGGGGGATGCAAATGACTTCAGCACCTTGGACAGGGGCTGCCAGACAGAGTAGACCAGGTGAACCTTGGTTGGCCTGGTAGAGTAACTTCATTTAAGGAGATGCCATACTCAGTGGTCTTGATGGACACGTGGTCTGGTATAGTAGAAGGAGGCTTCATATGTCCCTCGACACACAGAAGGTCCCAGGTTCAATTCCCGGCATCTCCATTTAAAAGGATCAGATGATGTGAAAGATCTCCCCCTGAGTCCCAGGACAGCAGCTGCCAGTCTGAGCTGGCAATACTGATATTGATGCAATAATTCCACATAGAGCAGTTTCAGACATGTGGACTCAGATTAACCCCCACGTGCTCCCTCCCGTGGAGGTTTCTAGGCTGGTCCATGATCACCCAGGTGGTTATTTGGGGTCAACGCATCCTTCCTCATGCCGTCCTTTGCCTTCAAAGTGTTTCTCCCCCTCTTTCCCCCTCTTCGTTGGCTTTCCAGTATGCCTGGGTGGAGAAACATTTGGGCCAAGAATTCCTAGAGCAGATTGTCCTCACACGAGACAAAACGGTGGTCTCCGGGGACCTGCTGATCGACGACAGACCCGATATTGTAGGTAAGGAAGAAACGGGCCCAGTGCAAGGAAAACAGGGTGGTGCCAGATATGGAAACCGCGGGAAGGGCGGGTGCCTGCTTCTAGCAAGACGCTGACAGATCACTCACACATTTGTTCATATTCGGGTCTCCCCCGGGGGAAGAAACTTTAAATCAATTATTTACACTTACATTCCGGTGCTAGAATGACTTCTGTCCCAACAGTGGAACCCCAAACACACTTTCCTAGGAGTAAACACCATAGATTAGGCTCAAAACTGAATGTACTTTTTAAAAAATTAGTTTCTCCCACAATTCTGTGCCCCTCCCACCAACTGTCCGGCACTGTCTGGTAATCCTAACATGAAATTATTGGAGATTTGGGCCCAGCGCATGTAGAGACATCTCAACCAACCAACCAACCAACCAACCAACCAACCAACCAACCAACCATCTACCACCCTCCCCCGGAGGGCTCAGGGTGGTGAACAACAGACATAATTAGAGCACAATAAAATCAAGGACTAATATCAGTTAAACCCACCCCATTAAAACGCAGCACACTAAATCAACAAAATAGATGGCACCTACAATCAAGTCCCCTAAAAGAAAAAGAGGGAAGGGCAACGGCAGGATCTACTGATGTTATAAAGGGGGGGGGCATCAGCGGCCAGCCTCCCCAAAGGCCTGACATTGCACCTAGAGTCTGTGGTATGCCATGCAGTCCATTCGCTGAGGTCTGTCACTCCCTCCGGTAAACCAACCTCCGTAGCCTGAAGGCTTCGTTGTAATTGTAGGAGTTCCCTCCTGGAAAATGGCAACCATAATCTCTCTCACTAGCAGCCGCAAAAGCCCCTCCCTGTAACATTTCTGAGTTTTTACTAGTCACTGAAAGATGATTCACACCAATCTTTCCATCTATGAGGGCTAGAATCTCAAGTCATTAATGTAAAACAGACAGCTGAAAATTATTCAGGATAGCGACCCCTGTCCCCACTGCGAGGTGGTACACATTTTGTAAGGGTCGGTTAGTGGATTAGAGCCCTTCGGGGGTAGGGCGGTTTATCAAATCAAATCAAATCAAATCAATAATAATAATATAATATAATATAATATAATATAACATAACATAATATAATATAATAATAATAATAATAATAATAATAATAATAATAATAATAATAATAATAATAATAATAATAATAATAATAATAATAATAAAAACCCAGTTCCAAACGTAGTGTCACAAGGGCCTCTCTTGATCCACTTGGTTTCCTCTGCTTTCCAGGAGCAGAGAACAGCCCCACCTGGGAGCACATCCTCTTCACGGCCTGCCACAACAAGCATCTAGAGCTCCTTCCGCCTCGAAAAAGGCTTCACTCGTGGACCGATGACTGGAAAGCTATCTTGGACAGCAAGCGGACCTTGTCAAACTGAGTTCCTCGAGCTGTCCCTTCTTCAATTTGGCCCGCTGGGCTCTCTCTGTGACATCCTCGAACCAGACATTGGACCTCCCAGGCAGAAAACTGACATCCATATCTTCAACGGAGGAAGGAACGAAATGTGGTCCCAGAACCTAGAACTGTGCAAAATCAAAGAGATGTTTCACATAAAACTGTGCAGTCCTTCCTTATTCTTCTAGCCCACAAATTAAATACTTAAGATCTGAGTTTGATCTTGACGGAAGGTGTTGCAGGTAGCCGGCTGAAGGTTGGGTCAGCTTTCCAGCCTTCCGAGATCAGCTTGCGGGGGGGCGGGGGGGTAAATTGCAGATGACTGGGAAAGAGAGCAGCAAACCTGTAAAGACAGTCTGCCTGGTAAATGTTGTGATCTGGCTGCACCCCATGCATCGGTAACAACCTGTTGCTTGCACAAGGTACAACCTTTATCTTATTGCAGCTGATTAAACCACTGCAAAAGGCATAGCAGCAAAAGACTGGTTAAAAAGTTGTCAGTCCTTGGCTGACTCTTCCAAATATTGCCCCGGTGCGTTTCGAAAGAACCGGGCCAGTAATCTCCTTCCTTGCCTCGTTCTCCTAAATTACAAAAGCAGCCACAGGAGGGCAATATACACAAAGATATTTCTTTTCAGCTCAGAAACCGGAGCTGTTTTCCGAGAAGCCCTCCAATTTCCAGCTGAAGAGTTTCCAGGGAAATCGGGACAGAGCAACCATTTCTCCAGAATCTGCTACAGCAGCGGCACATCGTCAGACAAGCAATCGAGCTTCCAAGAAAACATTTGCTGCCAAACATACTACCTAAAAGAGAGGGGGAAAGTAACGGCTCACATTTAACGGGATTCTATTTAGCTGCAAGGAGATATGAAGATCCCAAGAAATCGGATGCAGCCCCTGGGGAGAAGGGGTGAAATAAAATTGGAAAGGACACATTTCTTGGCACAAAAGAATGGGAATCCACAACATGCCCTCTGGTCCGAATACATCCTTCAACGCCCACCTGGGGCATCACCGGGGAGACGTCCGCTCATCTGTTCTTCCAAAGAGCAGCTCTTAGTAGCAAATGGTTTTCCTTTATGTACAAAACTAACTTTGGGGGTGTCGTCGTGAAGGACCGGGAAGACGACCGGTTCAAGAATGGCAGGATGTCATTTTGCGGCACAAACTGTTAGCAGAATTTAGGGTTGCCGGCTCCGGGTTAGGAAATTCTCAGGAAGAAATCTGGGGAGGTTGGGGTCTGGGAAAGGAAGGACTTCAAGGAGGGAATAATGCCCTAGGGTCTGCCCAGGAAAGTAGCCATTTTTGGGGACCTAATTGGTCATAATGCTGGGAATGCTGGGAATCTCAGAAGCCCACCTGGAAATTAGCAGAACCTTAGCAGAACCCAAGCATCCCGGTGAAGATACACTGTAAACGTATATAGTCGTTGTAAGTGAAAAACTGCACTTTGGCAGGAGAAAGGGTTTGAAGGGATTTGCTAATTTTGCACAACAGCCAGTAAAGGTATGCCATTTGACAGAGGGAGAGCTACTGGGAACCCCCAAGGCCAGTGACAGCCAACCTGGTCTAGTGGTTAGAGGGTCAGGCTGGGGTCTGGGAGGTCTTGATTTGAATCCTTCAATCTGCTGCAGTAGCGTGCTGGGAGACCTTGGGTTAGCCACACTCTCGGCCTAACCTGTCTCACCATTTCTCACTGGGGAGAAATTAAGTACATAAAATAAATAAATACATAGATAAATAAATAAGGATCCCTGGGCAGTCTAGGACTAAGCTGGGCCCAAGAATGGCCTTTTTCATCTTAGCCCCTAACCACTGTTTTTCACTATCTGTTGTGGGTCTCCCGAGCTTGTTGTGGGTTTTCTGGGTTTTCCCTGTGTTTTGCTGACTGCACCACGCCCAGAGAGAGCCTCCACAACAACCAAAAAACCTACCCTGGTCTGTTCCCCTTTCAGCTGATCAATACAATTAACAGAATCACACAGTACACCCTCTGATAGGACTGTACCACTCTGGAGTGGTACAATCCTACCAGAGTGGGAAACTGTCTGGCACACTCTCCCATATTAACAACACTCCCTGTACCTAGAAAGCTAGTTTTTCCAAGGAAAAAAGGCCGGGAACCCTTTTCTTGGACAGGGCAGAAGGTTCTCGGGCAACACAGTCCCAGTTGACTTCAAGGGACTCAGAAAGGGTCAAATTCAGTTTAGGATAGCATCAACTTGTCCAAACTTACAGCTGGTGGCAGTCAGGAAGAGATGCAATATTCAATTCTGCTTTGGCACCCTGTGGGACTTTCCCCAGAATCTTTCCCCACACATCCGCTGCAGTTTCCATCCCATTAGCCCCAGGTTTGTTTCCCTCCCGCAAGCCTTATGAAATTTGGTTTAAAAATCCAGGGCCTTGTTAAACAGCCTTATTCTCCTACCAAAGATAATTCACATTAATGAATGTCCTGCTGTCTGTGTTGTACAGCCGTTTACTTTGCAGTAGCCCCTCTTCAAAACCGGAACTTTGTTTGTCCTTCAGATTAAAAATCTATATTTATAAACACCTATGATTGTCCGGATGCGCTATTCCAAAATATTTTTCAGCAGACGCCAGCACGGCGAGCGGTGAAGGGCCTGGTGTTTTTCTGTGCTCACTAGGGAAGACGGTCTTTCCCCCCACAAATGTAACCTCTCAAACAAAGATCATAAAGTGTTTATAATGAAAAGCCAAATGACAGCACCCTTCCAAGATTGACAAACAGCCAGTACCAGAAAGCTCAACTGCATAGCAAACAATACAGTAGGACGTTATTGACCATTGATACATTGATTAAGAATCCATAATGTATCCACAACTCAAGCACTGGTTATTGCCAGTCCTTTCTTAGGTGCCCACACACACGGCCTCACAATAAGTCACAAATACACACAAAAGGAGGAGGAGGAGCAGCAGCAGCAGCAGCAGCAGCAGGAGCAGCAGCAGGAGGAGGAGGAGGAGGAGGAGGAGGAGGAGGAGAAGAAGAAGAAGAAGAAGAAAGTTTGGATTTATATCCCCCCTTTCTCTCCTGCAGGAGACTCAAAGGGGCTTACAAACTCCTTTCCCTTCCCCCCTCACATCAAACACCCTGTGAGGTAGATGGGGCTGAGAGAGCTCCAAAGAACTGTGACTAGCCCAAGGTCACCCAGTTGGCGTGTGTGGGAGTGCACAGGCTAATCTGAATTCCCCAGATCAGCTTCCACAGCTCAGGCGGCAGAGCGGGGAATCAAACCCGGTTCCTCCAGATTAGCTTCTGAGACCTGACAAGAGCGAGCTAGCCTGGCCCAGCCAGGTCAGGGTAACGCAAACAAACTGACACCCACAAGCAATCCTGCAGTCTCCCGTTGGGTGGTGCTACAATTCAAGCAAAAAAAAAAGCTTTAAAAAAACAGGGTTGAAGATCATTGTGCCACTCAATATTACAACAGAAGTCACTGGAGATTGCAGGATAGGAGCACCTTCCTTACGAGGAGAGGCTGCAGCGTTTGGGACTCTTTAGTTTGGAGAGGAGACGTCTGAGTGGGGAAATGATTGAAGTCTATAAAATTATGCATGGGGTAGAAAATGTCGACAGAGAGAAATTTTTCTCTCTTTCTCACAATACTAGAACCAGGGGGCACCCACTGAAAATGCTGGGTGGAAGAATTAGGACTAATAAAAGGAAACACTTCTTCACGCAATGTGTGACTGGTGTTTGGAATATGCTGCCACAGGAGGTGGTGATGGCCACTAACCTGGACAGCTTTAAAAGGGGCTTGGACAGATTTATGGAGGAGAAGTCGATCTATGGCTACCAATCTTGATCCTCCTTGATCTGAGATTGCAAATGCCTTAACAGACCAGGTGATCGGGAGCAACAGCCGCAGAAGGCCATTGCGTTCACATCCTACATGTGAGCTCCCAAAGGCACCTGGTGGACCACTGCGAGTAACAGAGTGCTGGACTAAATTGACTCTGGTCTGATCCAGCAGGCTTTTTCTTATGTTCTTATGTTCTTAAAACAGAAGCCACAGGGAATAATCTAATTCCTTCCAGGGTGCAAAGCAACCCCCCCCCCCCACCACCATGTGCCAGTCTAGCAGCAAAAGCAGGCAGGAAATAAGTACCATCTGATTGGGGGTGAAGGTTGAACTGGGATCGCAGCACCCACCCGAGCTGCCCGTCGCCAGCCCCCCACCCTCGGCTCTCTGCTGGCTCCCATAAGTGGAGCACAGGAAGTGGGTAGGGCGGGGGGCGCGGGGAGCCGGTCATGCCCCCAGGCATAATTGTGGCCTGGTACACCGCTGCTGTCATCTGGCTGTGATTCAATGGCAAAAAGAAAATCACTCAATTTTTTCTTGAAAAGATGGTTAGTGCTTCTCTGGCGAGGATGCAACTCAGTGCATACGTACCTCCGAATAGGTTCCCTTGGGTTCAATTAAACTCACTCCCAAGAAACCAGGCATAGGTTTGGATCGGAAGCACCGCTTCCGGATCTACCTCGTGAAAAAGTCTCCCAAGCAAAGCAGTTCACTGCAGACAAACCCCATGAACTGACTCGAGGTTTGGAAAACACAAACACAGACAACACACAACACACACAAAAATCGCTTTCACGCCCCGCCGAGCTGGCAGCTGACCGAATCTCAAGGAGGGAGAACTTGGCCATTGACTGACGTCAATAAAAAGTGCGGAGGAAACCAGGTCTTTGGATTTCTAAGAGCTTGGCTGTCAGAGGGAACTGGCAGGATTCTCATGCTTTCTGAAAGGAAGAATTGTTTCCGGGCTTCACCCAGAGGTGGGCAGGCATTTGAGTTCAGCGAGGCCTCAGGGAAGTTTTGTTCCAGCATGGGCCACTATCAATACCGCCCACTATAAAACTACCAAGATGGGACGACAGGACCTTCCGCAAGTCAGGGCACAATTCCCACCCAGACCCTTCCGTCCAGAAGTAAAGATAGTTGCCAGCTTCCAGATAAAAGCTTGGAAATCCCCCAGATAGCCAGAAATCTGGAGAAAATGGCTGCTTTGGAGGGCGGGCTCTCCGCGTGATAGCCTAAGCCCCATTGGCTGACTGAACCCCGCCCTCACAAGGCTCCGCCCCTGAATCTCCACAATTTCCCCAAACTGGAGTAAACAAAGTGGGATGTTAAAATAGAGGAAGCCAAGCCAAGAGGCCTTTGTGGGGCTGGTGAGGTTGTACAGCTGGGATCTGGACAGCCAAACAATGGGAGGGTATGCACTGCGTCACGTATGCCCAATCCTATTTTTCCCGAATTCATTTTCCTCATGAGGCATAACCTAACCTGGGGGTTAGCTAGCCCCTTGTTTACTGTATACTTATATTTAAGTAAAGAATTGTTGTGCTTGGGACAGATCATCGTAAGGGGGTATACAAATTATAGTTGTAGTGAAAATATCACTGTGAAGGTAGACATACCTTTGTGTTTATTAAGCATTATTTAAGGAAACCGGGTTTCACAGTCTTTGGGCCTTAAAGGTACAGAATATTCTTTTTGATAACTCTCAGGTGAACCTACTCTTTTTTTCTCATGGAAGATGGCAACACCATTTGGGCCTTGACTCAAACCCCCCCCCCACACCCCTCCTTTTGGGCCTGCTTTTATTGCCAGGGGAGAAAAGGTCAGAATCAGTCCTGTTAAAAGCAGTGTCCTGGTTCACACAAACGTTTCGATGATCCAGCAATAAGAACATGTTTGCAAGAGACTCCGGCCAAGAAAACGCCTTTCACGTCATCGGTCGAGTTCAGGAGGAGCAGAGACCTCTCCGATTAATCATTGGAGTATCCAACAAGCTAACAGAGAGTAGGGCGGTGTGTTCTAGGAAACTATTTCGCTTTGCCAACTTCTGAATCTCGAGGAGTCGTCGAGTTTAAACTTACTGAGCCGTAGCCAACATGCAAAGAATAGGCCCTTTGGATCATGACCGCCTCATGCTTCGCTACGTTCTTGTTTTCCCTCTCTCCTACAAATCTTATCCGCGCTCTCGTCAGAAGGTTTTCATCGTGACGTTTGCCTCCAGCCGAGTCACTCGCAGCAGCGGTTCAGATGAACCAGATAACCTTTGCAAGAGGTGAGCTGCACCATGTACCCATTTGCAAGAGTTCTTCTGAACACCCATCAAAATCAGAGAGGTCAAAGTCGGGTGAAACCAGAAGTCCTGTGACACACTGAGGCTTTGTTTAGGGAAATGTGCACATACCGCCTCCCCACTGCTCTGGGCAACTCACAACAAGGGGGAAAGAAACCCTGCACCAAAACAAACCAAGAAAAACAAGCCGTACTTATCAAACAAATCGATGCAACAAACCAGTGGAACTTCTCCGTTGACTTTTCTTAGTAAAGCTCCCGAATTCTTGTGGCACAGCTGTTTGTGCTGGGGGAAAGGTGACACGGAGCCTGCGTCGTCGTAAATATGTCACCAGAGACAACCTGCTGGGAGGAGAAGGAATGTGTTATTCCAGTGGCATTAAATCCACCTTTGGGCCAAGGAAGATCTGGGTTCGTTTATAATAATAATTTAAAAAATATGATTGTACAGCTGTATGCACACAGCAAGGTTTTATCCTGGGCATGAATACCATAGAGAACAGGTGTCAAATTCGTGGCCCTCCAAATGTTATGGACTACAGTTCCCATAATCCCCTGCCAGCATCATGCCATAGAGTGTCTGGTATAAAAGGAGAGTCCATGTGGGTAAAGGAGAAAACTTGGGAAGGAGTTTTTTTCCTTGGAGGGAGGGAAAAGCAGGTACTGTTCTCTCAATTGAATAAAAGGAAAAGGCTGGGCTTCAAAGCAACTCTGGGATTGCCAAACTCCTGGCGATTTGGGGCCTGGAGAGGGTCCCACAGACGGGGAACCAAACTGCGGTCACGTCCAAAAACCCAACCGCCGCCACGTCATGTATGAAACTCGGAACGGCGCTGCAACGTTACTTCTGAAATATCAGCGTTCAGGCGTCGAACACACGAATCAACACTCGACAGATTCGACGGATGCTTGTCAAACAAACATCCGAGCTTTTGAAAGTTCGAGAAAATTCGATACGCGCTGGGATCACATTATGGGGGAGGCAAACATATTTGGCATCAACCAACAGGGTTGGTGAGGATCTTTTGGAAGAACAATTTATAGGATACAGAGCTTTGGAGAAAATGGCTATTTGGGAGGGTGGCATTATATCCCCGAGGTCTCTCCCTATGCCAGACACCGCCCTTTACCCCAAAATTTTTGGGAATTTCCCAACCCAGAGTTGGACACCCTATCTAAAAGTCAACAGCTCATACGGCTGTTTTTCTCTCCTCTAAAACACTGAGTCGGACCTGTTCCAGAGGAGTCCGTAACCTAGTACGTTCTTCTTCGCTTCTCTGTGCTTCAAGAGCAATTTCCCCAGCCAGTTGTGCACGCTCAAGAGCCCTCGGGTAGAAATAAAGATAAGAACTCCCCAGCTGGAGAGCGATAAGGCTCCCCAGATGCTCTCTGCCCAGAAACAAATTCCCAGAGCAGGTATTTTTACAACCCCAGAGGGAATCAGTGTTTAAATTGGCGGAAAGGTGAAGGCAATCAGTCCTCCTAGGGGTCGATATGCCAGATGGGTAAGGAAGTCACTGGGTCTTAAGAGATTATCTTCCCAAGAGTAACTCCACACTGTCGGAGCAGTTGAGCCTCCAGACAGAAGAGGAAAGCGTAAACTCTCAGGCCCCTTCCGCACGTGCAGAATAATGCACTTCCAATCCACCGTCACAACTGTTTGCAAGCGGGTTTTTCTCTTCCGCACAGTCAAATCCAGCTGCAAAGCGCGTTGAACGTGCATTATTCTGCATGTGCGGAAGGGGTCTAATGAAGGACTGGAACATAAATACGAGGACTGCTAGTTCTGGGTTGGAAATACCAGGAGATTTTGGGGGGTGGAGTCTGGGGAGGGTGGGGCTTGTTGAAGGAAGGGACCTCAGCATATTATAATGCCATAGACTCCGCCTTCCAAAGCAGCAATTTTCCCCAGGGGGACTCATGTGACCAAGCGAGCCTGGGCCGGGCGGATCAGGGCAAGAGATAAACAGAGGTGGTTTGTCACTGCCTTCCTCTGCAGAGCAACCCTGGACTTCCTGGGTGGACTCCTGTCAAAACACTAACCGAAGCCAACCTTGCTTAGCTTCTCAGATCGGCCAAGGCTGGCCCATCCAAGTCAAAGTTGCTCCATTGCGAATGTGCCCAAGAGGAGCAGAGATTATCCTCCGTGGCTATAAACAGCCAGACTAACAACTGAACAATTCCTACAGTCCCCTTTGGAAGGGCTCCTATGTCGGAAACAAGAAACGCACTGACTGCTCGCACACAGAACCAGCGTGGCTCCCATGGGAGACCAGCCTGCAGAGAGGCGTGCGTGATAACGCTGCTCTCTTCGCTCCCTCCTGTGCAGCTGCCACAATTTCCACCAGCCATATAGCTGTTGTGAAACTGTGATAAGCCACAATCTTGTCCTGAACACTCGATTGCGGGCCATCAATCAGAGCTCTCTGGGAACGGTATGCCCATTCAAACAATAGTTTTAATGCAGCTGTTGTTCCCGTTGAGAGAGGCCCCGGGAGAGGAAAAACAATCCATTGGATCTAGAAACCCGGGAATAAAATCAGCAAGGCTGGTCTCAGCAATGAGTCATCATGGCATATGGACAAAAGAGACATTACAGTCGGGCGTCGAAGCCGGGAAAGACCGGCCTAGTTTTGCCTGTTTGCAGAGCCCGGGCGTCCAGCGCTTGCAGGAAAGTTTGGAACAATAATCTGACAGCCCTCTTCTTCCTCACCAGCCGAGACACAGCAAGATTTCTTTTTTAAAGGTCCTTTCCCGTAGCTTGCAGACAGACTCTTGCGAGCTCTTTTTTCCTACATACTGGAAAGCTTATTGAGTCGTACGGCACGAGGGTTTTCAAACAGAGTCTCCAAAGAAACGCTGGTGCCCTCTCTATCCACCTGTGCATTTTTAAAGCATTATTCCTGCAAGTATGCCTTAGCGGCTGCCACGGTGCAACCAATGTAGGGTGACCCCCTCAAGGGATTTTCAAAACAATTGATGTTTAGAGGTCGTGGGCTACTGCCTGCGTTGGCATGGCAACCCTGGACATCTTTGGTGGTCTCCCACCCAAAGTGCTAACACGGCTGACCCTGCTTAGCTTCTGAGAGGTGATGAGATCAGGCTAACCTGGGTTATCCCGGTCCAGGTACATGTAGGCCTCCATTTTATCTTCACAACCACCCTGTGCGGTAGGTCAGATTGATGCGATGGTTAGCGAAAGCGATATAGCCCAATCAGCCCAAGATCACCTTCTGTGCTTCAAGGCCAAGTGGGAGTTTGAACTTGGGTCATCCTGAGATGGTGCGCTAACCACTGAACCATACTGCAGATTCATTAGTGGTAGGGTTGGATCCAGGTCTCTGGGGCACAGAAAGACATTGTTCTGGGAACTTCCTCCCAGGTACAGCTGGGGCCGACAAGGGAGTGTGCAACTAAGGTCACTTAGGTTAACACTTCACGGTGGAGCCAGAAAAATCTGGAGCAAATCGCAGATTCCGAGGGTGGACTCTATGGTATACCACAGAGTCTGGGAGAAAACCAAAGTCCTACAGTGACATTGTGTCCTTGCAGAGCACTTCTCCCCTAATGCACTAACCCCAAATCCCCAAGAATTTCCCAGACTAGAGTAGGCAAAGCAAGTGGTTTGCAATCAGAATGAAGATTTTTTCAAGAAGAAGAAGAGTTTTGGATTTATATCCCACCTTTCTCTTGTGTAAAGAGACTCAAGGTGTTGTCGAAGGCTTTCACGGCCGGAATCACTTGGGTGCTGTGTGGTTTCCGGGCTGTATGGCCGTGTTCTAGCAGCATTCTCTCCTGAGGATCCTCTGAAGATGCTAGCCACAGATGCAGGCGAAACGTCAGGAGAGAATGCTGCTAGAACACAGCCATACAGCCCGGAAACCACACAGCACCCAAGACTCAAGGTGGCTTACAAGCTCCTTTCCCTTCCTCTCCCTACAACAGACACCTTGTGACACCCAATGGTACAGGAGGATATGGCCTCCACAGGTGGTGGGGCAGGGAAAATGAGAGGAAATCTGACCTGCTGCCCCTGCAAACTACAAGAAAATACAGGAGTGTAAAAAGGAGCATTTCCCCCAAACTGGTGGGGCATTCCTCTTTTCAGTGCTGAAGATACAGGCCTGCAGGGGGTGGCTGGTGGTCTCCAGGGGCTACAAGCAATCTCCAGGTGACCGAGATCAACACACCTGGAGAAAATGGCCGCTTCAGAAAGTGGACTCTATGGTGTTATTGATGCCCCTCCCCTCCCCAAACCCCACCCTCCACAGGCTCCACAATACAGGTATTTCCAAACGAGGGGCGAATGCAGAAAACCTGCAGCCCAAATCTTGAGTGTAAACATGTACTCCAATGGGAATCCATCCAAAAGGATCAAAGGTAGTTTTGAGTCCAACAAACAGACTGTAAAACCACAGAACCATAAAAGGCCAGAGTCTGCAATAACTACCATTAGCCCAGAAAGATAAGATCAAAAGTCTAACAAGTGCCCTCCAGAGAGAATGATAGATCACCCCAATTACTATGTCCAATTCTTCTCATGGAGTCCAGTTCATTTGACCTGATTTTACCTTTGGTGGCGTGGAAGAAGGGTAGGGGGTGGCTCTCGTTTTTGGCTTTCTACACATGTGTCGTTCACAAGGAATCTTCCTGCCAAATGCTTCATTTTTTTTTAGATTTCACATGTTATTTTTCTTTTGTTTGGTTCCAAAAACCTTTTTCTTCATTTTTTCCTTTATCATTTTCCTGAGCACTTTCGTGGCATTTTTGAATCTGTTTCCAATCCAGTTTCCCTTGAGCTTTGTTCATTTCACATAGTACTTGCAATCCTAACGTTCAGGCAGAGATACACAGAAGCAGGGTCAACTGGATCAGCTTTGTCAATTTCACACAGAACTTGCAGTATTAAGGTTCAGGCAGAGATACAAGGAAACAGGGTCAACTGGATGAGCTTTGTCAATTGCACATAGAACTTGTGATGCTAACATTCAGGCAAAGATATAAAGAAGAAAAGTCACCTGGATCAGCTTTGTCAATTTCACATAGAACATGCAGTGTTAACATTCAGACAGATAAGAGAACAGGGTCAACTGCATTCTCTACTCCTTGAATATGCAATGCTTCAAAGATTGCCCCCCTCCCAAATAAAAGAACAGGCAGAGAAATGCTGCAAATAAACAGGTGATGGGAAACTAAGCGAGCTCAGAAAATGGCGCCGATGAGGAATTTCAGGGAAGCAGAGAAACTAAGAAACGTAGTCAATAGATCACACAAGCAACTACAGATGTTTTCAAAACATTCCAGCCAGATAATAGTTTTTAAAAGGGAGTGATTTCAAAGGTTTTTGAGGTTAAAAGTAAAACATTTGGGGGTGAAAACAATGCAGAACTCTGAGGAGGAAACGTTTTATTGCCTGTCTCAAAACGTTTCAAATGAATTGCGCAGAAGGGCCAACAATGCTAGGGAACAAGGCAGCTGGATAAGAGTGAGGTACATTGACTCTCTAAAGAAAGTCAGCGCCTCAGTCTGCAACACCTGAGCAAAGCTATTTAGGATGGGGCATTTTGGACAGGTGCCATTTTGGAGGGACACCGTCAGTCAGAAGTTACTTGATGGCATTTAACACACAGCATGCATAACACCATAGAGTTCACCCTTCAAAGTAGCCATTTTCTCCAGGGAAACTGAGCCTAGCACTGGTAACCCTCGTTGTATTATACAGCACAAAATGGCTTCCCCACCCCCACCCCTTGAGCCACTGGGGAGGAGATGAGTTGGGATTAAAAACACACACAAACACACACCTCTCAGCTCTCTTTCCCAAGCCGTGCTCCAGATTTCTTGACTATATAACCACAAAATTGTTTTATTTATCAAGCGGCTCCTCCTCCCCCCCTGCTGATTCAGTCTATTGATGTGCGTAGTACAATGAAACCGTATCAAAATTTGGACCAAAGCAGAATATTTGGGGGGGGGAGGGAAGGGGAAAAAGAGGACACGGGAGAAACAGCGGCCGCCTCCTTCAAAAACATTTTCAGAATAAAAAGAGCTTTTGATTGCTTTCGAGAGGTGGGGAGGGCCAAACAAATAGAGAGAGCAAAAGTCAACCCTCGGCTGGCATATGTTTCTCTGGCTCCAGCAGGTTACGGGTCTGGCAGGGAAACCGTTGCAGAAACCTCAGTTGGCCACTTGGAGGAAATCGACCCTGTGAAACACTCAGGGCCAACCACAGCAAAGAAGGGCCTTGCCTGATTGTCTTGCTTCAGATTAGGGTTGGAAAATTTGCATGTTGTATACATCAAAATCATAGTGCATTGGTATGAATTGTGTTGGGTTGTCTGCGACTGCAGGGCGGTCATGTTGATGGTTCTAAACCAGCGGTTCTCAACCTGGGGGTCGCGACCCCTTTGGGGGCCGAACGGCCCTTTCTCAGGGGTCGCCTAAGACTCTCTGCATCAGTGTTCTCCAGCTGTAAAATGGATAAATGTTAGGGTTGGGGGTCACCACAACATGAGGAACTGTATTAAAGGGTCGTGGCTTTAGGAAGGTTGAGAACCACTGACCTAGATAAATCCAGGAGCCACAAAACCAGTGGTTCTCAACCTATGGGTCGTGACCCCTTTGGGGGTCGAACGACCCTTTCACAGGGGTCACCTAAAACTCTCTGCATCAGTGTTCTCCATCTTTAAAATAGATCAATGTTAGGGTTGGGGGTCACCACAACATGAGGAGCTGTATGAAAGGGTTGCGGCATTAGGAAGGTTGAGAATCACTGATCTAAACAAATAAGTCAACTGTGACTAGCTGGCAAAACAGGGGTTGACCATTCCAGATGTGCAGCTGGACCGGGGGGGGGGGAGTGGAGTTTCAGGAGGGGAAGGAACCCAATGTAGATTTAGTGATATAGAGTTCCCCCTAGGTTGCTGCCATTTCTCCAGGCAAAATTTCCCCGTATCCCGAAATTTCTCTGAAGCCTGGATTTTATCTGCAGCCCGAATATGTCTCCATAGCCCGTAGAGCAGTTGCGATTCCCACCTGGCAGCTGGCAGCCCGAAACTCTGAGAATCAATTCTATTTCCCAAAAACACAATCCTGGATTAAAACAAAGCACGTCCCACCGGCTCCTTAACCCCCACCTGCTACCTTTTCCCCGAAAAAAACGCAAGAACCTATTCTGGTTCGACTCCACGGCGCCAGTCCAGACGAGAGCTGTCCAGTTTGCTTGTTGATGTTCCTTGCAAACTGGTTCA
Organism: Sphaerodactylus townsendi; assembly: GCF_021028975.2. Taxonomy (NCBI): domain Eukaryota; kingdom Metazoa; phylum Chordata; class Lepidosauria; order Squamata; family Sphaerodactylidae; genus Sphaerodactylus; species Sphaerodactylus townsendi. The sequence continues at coordinate 147,553,434 of NC_059428.1, forward strand.
GCCTCGGTCCTTCCTTTACTCTCAAGATAATTAAAAGCACCCTTGGATAAACAAAACAAGAGAGAAAAAGATCCCCTCAGGGCAAAGCTGTCTTGCTAATTAAAGAGGGACCAGTTTGTAGCAATCACCCTAATAAAAAAAGGACCAGGCCGAAGCTGGCTAGCTCTAACAGGCTTGCCAATTAACCTAGATTTACATGCCTTTCCCTTCTCGAAGCGAGCGTCTGCCAGTTATGCAATCACTCCCAACTATTGGCCAATAGGTTGGATGAAGGAAAACATCAGATTAGATGTGATTTCAAACGTCTCGTTCCTGTTATTTCAGCCCAGAAATACTTGTTTGGGATGGAACGCCTCCCCTTGCGCAATTCAAGGCCAGGAATCATTATTTCAGCCGTGTGTTTCTTCCTCCTGTTTAATTCTTTTCCTCTATAAAAGTGGACCCATCTATTTTTTAAAATGTCACTTGTGAGTCAGAAAATCAACATGATACACATATTGAAGGAGAACTGTTGTACCGGGTTGGAGAGACGGTGTGCAAATTGCGTATCAACCCACACATTGGGTCTATGAAACACTCAAAACTGTACAAGGCCAACGGCAAAAAGTAACCACCACCACCACCACCTCCTCCTCCTCCTCCTCCTTTTCTTCTTCTTCTTCTTCTTCTTCTTCTTCTTCTTCTTCTTCTTCTTCTTCTTCTTCTTCTTCTTCTTCTTCTTCTTCTTCTTCTTCTTCTTCTTCTTCTTCTCCTGGGTGACCTTGGGCTAGTCCCAGTTCTTCGGAGCTCTCTCAGCCCCACCTACCTCACAGGGTGTTTGTTGTGAGGGGGGAAGGGAAAGGAGTTTGTAAGCCCCTTTGAGTTTCCTACAGGAGAGAAAGGGGGGGATATAAATATAACTCTTCTTCTTCTTCTCCTCCTCCTCCTCCTCCTTCATCATCATAACCTATCTATGATAGATAAGGAGAGCCAGAGGGGTGTAACTGGTTAAGCAGTCGAATTAGGATCTGGGAAATTCAGGTTTGAATCCCGACTGTTGCCGTGGAAGCCTGCTGAGGAACATTGGGCCAGTCACGCGCTCTCAGCCCCGATCCTGGCTAGTATTTGGATGGGAGGCCTCCCAGGAACACCAAGGGAAAAACAAGGAGGCAGGCAATGGCGAAACCCCTCTAAAACCAATCCATCTTTATTATGGTCCTAGACCAGCACAGACCAGCATAACGTGTTTTAAAATTGTAAACTTATATCTAAAAGAATCTACTGACCATAAGAAATTGGAAACATTAGAAGACGGAGACAAAAACAATGGGATGCAAGCATATGTATGAAAAGGGGACGTCGGCTTGCAAAAAACCCCAAACTAGGGCTCTTTCCGCACATGCAGAATAATGCACTTTCAAACTGCTTTCAGTGCTCTTTGAAGCTGTGCGGAATAGCAAAATCCACTTGCAAACAGTTGTGAAAGTGGTTTGAAAACCCATTATTTTGCATGTGCGGAAGGGGCCTATAAAAGGGGGAAATAGCCCTGCTGTACTGGGTGGCTGTAAATCAGCTGTGATTCTGCTTTAACTATCTTTTCCTCTCTTTTTTTTTGCTTCAAATGACAGCTGATTTATGACCACCCAGTACAGCAGGGCTATTTCCCCCTTTTATAGTTTTGGTTTCTTGAAAGCCATCGTTTTCGTACCTATGCTTGTATCCTATTGTTTCGGTCTCCATCTTTTCAGGTTTCCCATTACTTAAGCTTTGCAACAATATTGTTGTTTCCGGAGAAGTGCGCTTATCTCTCCAATCTGATTCCTGGCAGGTATGGTGACCTAAGGCCATTTCCCCTTTTTAGAGTTGTCGAGAACATAGCGATATAAATTAGCCAGGCATGCAAAGGAACCGGCCCGGCACAAATTCTCGGAACTGGATTTGCTGACCTTTGCCCCCCTTCTGAACTTGCTCTGCCGAACAGCATTGGCGCAAAATGCTAATTAGACCCACTGACTATTTGCCGTGTGGTTCTCGGACTCTGTCAGGTCAAGAAAGCCGGCCAGATGTTTACCACACGAGTTTCTAGGGACGGGATAGAGAGTGGAGAAGGGAGAAAGGCAGAGCTTCAGACTTTGGGGATCTCCATTGTTGGAGCCCCTGGGTGCCATGGTGTCCGATGGGAAGTGTGTGGGCCCACTGTAAGGCAGAGTTTCTTATTGGCTGTCCTCATTCAATGTTGGTCAAAGGTCTGGAGTCCATGCCCTACGACAGTGGTGGCGAACCTTTGGCACTCCAGATGTTATGGACTACAGTTCCCATCAGCCCCTGCCAGCATGGCCAGTTGGCCATGCTGGCAGGGGCTGTTGGGAACTGTAGTCCATAACATCTGGAGTGCCAAAGGTTCGCCACCACGGCCCTACGAAGAGAGGGAGTTGGGGATGTTTAGTTTGGTGAAGCAAAAGGTGAAGAGGTGACATGATAGCCATGTTTAGATCTTGGAAGGGATGTCATGTTGGTGAGGGAGCAAGCTTGTTTTCTGCAGCTCCAGAGACCAGGACCAGAGGAGTCGTGGGTTCAAGGTGAAGGAAAAGAGATTCCACCTAAACATCAGGAAGAACTTCCTGACCATCAGGGCTGTTCGACAGTGGAATGCACCGCCTCGGAGGGTGGTGGAGTCTCCTCCTTTGGTGGTTTTTAAAGAGAGACTGGATGGCTGGGTGGCCATCTGTCAGGAGTGCTTTGATTGTGTGTTCCTGCATGACAGCGGGTTGGACTGGATGGCCCTTGGGGGTCTCTTCCAACTCTATGATTTTATGACCCTTCCCCAAACTTAGCAGCATGAAGGTGTGGGGAATTTATAGTGGTTCTCCAGATTAGAGCCCACCGATCTTGAACTCTTCTGCACCATGCTGCCACTTTTGTTTAACCGTTCTCCGATTCTAACAGGCATGCTCCAATCTTGTCTTTGAGCCTTGCATTTTATTTTCCCTGGGATTTTTTTTTTAATAAATTCGTGTGCAGGGCTCGTCTTGAGAAACAAAAGGCAGGATACGCAACCCTCTACGACAAATGCATATTACAAGATACAGTCTCTTCTAGCGGTGTGTGGGTGGGTGGGTGGGTGGGTTTATGGCACGTCCACTTTCCTTTGTGGTTTTTTCTGGAGAGAATAGAACGAGGCAAGCAACTGTCTAAAATAAAACAAAAAAAGAGAGCACAATTTGCCAATCTCTTGCCATTCACCTCCCATCGGCCACCAGCTGTTACCCTTATCAGCGTTTATATGTTTGCAACCCTGAAAAAAGAGACCAAACATTGATTGCCGGTGACCCGGCATTGTGAAGATTGCAGTCGGAGGTGAGGGAAGGGAAAGAACAGAACATGAAGTGAACGGGGGGGGGGGCAGGAGAAAGGCCAAGATTAAATGTTTTGCCAGATAATAATATATTAAGCGTTGGGTAAATTTGCTTTGCGCTCCGGAGCGATTACAGCAAACGAAGGCCTGGGCGTTCCCCCTTTAGTCTCCACCATGCTGTGTGCAATACCCTGGAAAGGTTGCATTTCTCCGCTGCCTTTCTTTATTAAAGCATTTGTCCTACCCTGTATTTCGGAAGCGTTTTGGGAGCAGTCCATTTCCGGAATTTCGCGCCTGGATCCAGCTCGCTGAGCCCAGTTTGCGTCGAATGGCATCTCATAAGGGAGAAGAGTTTACTGTCAAAAATGTTAGGGGCATGAAAGTTCATTGTTTAGGGCCCTTCCGCACATGCAGAATTAATGCATTTTCAATCCACTTTCACAATAGCTTGCAAGGGGATTATGCCATTCCGCACAGCAAAATCCAGTTGCAAAGTGCATTGAAAGTGGATTGAAGGTGCATTATTCTGCATGTGCGGAAGGGGTATTGTTTGACTACACGGAAAAAGCAATCTTGATGTGCTTATAACTTATAAATATGTTGGCATCTGCTTTACTTTTGTGTAGACTTTCTCCAATGCATGGTCGAGAGCTACAGAATAATAGCATGATCTCCTGCCCTGATGAATGAGGCCTTCTGAATTCTACGCTTTCAATTTAAAAAAAAAAAAAAGCATGTCTCTGGCTCCTTTCATTGTGGAGTTATAAGGGGAAAGGTGCATTCCTTATGTCTCAGATGTGGGAATACTTAGACTTTGAAAAACTCTTCTTCTGAACTCTTCTTCTTCTAAAGGTCGCCCGGCAAGCTTCCGTGGCAGAGTGGCAAAGTCCAAATGGTTCAAAGTACAAAGCAGCCATAACCCAGAGGATGGCAACCCTAAAAATCGGAAGGAAAGACAGAAGGAGCAGCCCCTGGTATTCCTTGGTCTGACCTTCCTCTGCCAGAATCCTGGATCTTCATGCCTGTCCTTCCACTTTCTTTTCCTCCTCCGCATCCAACGTCATTTCCCACAATTTGTCCTTCCAAAGTATTTATTTGCCTTCAACTCACACCCGGCTCAGTTCTGTAACAGGACAAGCCGTTCCCGAAAGTCACCCTGACTCTGCAAAGAATACCTCTCTCTTCCCTCATCAGGATTCACATCAGCTCAGCCAAAACACTGCGTGAGTCGGATAAGCTCCGAGTGAATAATCTCTCGGACAGCCCGAAAAAGCACAGGGGTCTGACCGGATGGTCCATCCCACCAAACGCCAGACCAAAGGAATCACCCCAAGCAGTTGCAAGCAATTACCCCGATCCAGGACTTGAAGAGCATCCCCCATGGGTGAGCAGGCTCCCAAGTCGAGGTTAGAGAGGTCCACGGGTTACAGCTAATCTCCATGAAACAGGTCAGTTCTTCTGGAGAAAATGACCGCTCTGGAAGGTGAACTCTACGGCATTTTGCCCTCCCCAAATCCTGCCCTTCTGGGCTTTTCTCCCAAATCTCCAGGTATTTTCCAAGCAGGCATGGTCATTCTTACACTGCCTTGAAAATGCAGTCAAATCTACATCAAAAACAGATGCCCCACAACGCATATTTTATAACATTATCTGACCGTTTCTACCCACCGCACAACCTAGACACTGAAAACAAGTGTGTCAAAGAGAAGGCCGTGATTACTTGAACCATTCTGCCTGAGTTGCTAGCTTTCTCCATGCAGGGATTTTATTTTTAAGATGCATGATCTCCCACCTGCCATTTGAAAGAGCAGAGGGAGAGATCGGGGGCAGGGGCAGAGGTGGGATCCAGCAGGTTCTCACAGGTTCCCGAGAGTAGGTTACTAATTATTTGTGTGTGCCGAGAGGGGGTTACTAATTGGTGATTTTGCCACATGATTTTTGCCTTAGTTACGCCCCTCCTCTGCTCCTCACCAGTAGCATGCAGAACTTGAAGCAGTCTAGCAGGAGGTGCACTGGCGTGTGTGGCAGCCTGCGCCTGCATGCATTTGTTTCCTTGCCACAGCCCTGCCCAGCAATGCCCCGCCCCCAGAATGCCCGGCCACGCACCCGTCATGCCCCGCCCAGCCCCATTGGCGCTACGCCACTGTTTGAATCCCACCACCATGGGAACCTGTTACTGAAATTTTTGGATCCCACCCCTGGGCAGGGGGCTTTACATATTAACCCTGTATTTCTGAAGCTTGAGCTGTGGAGGTTTATCTGGGGAACCAGATTAGTTTATGCACTCCAACGCATGCCAGCTGGGTGATCTTGGGCTAGTCACAGTTCTTCTGAGCTCTCTCAGCCCCACCCACCTCACAGGGTGTTTGTTGTGGGGGGGGGGGGTGGAAAGGAGTTTGTTAGCCTTACAGGAGAGGAAGGGGGAATATAAATCCAACTCTTCTGCTTCTTCAGAGCTTGGGTTACTGTTTCTTGAAATGAAAAATTCATTACAGTGAGGACATCTTTTCCTGGGTGAGAAAGACAGGGGATATTTGCCACCTGTGGGTTTTAAGGTACAAAATAATTAACGACATTTCAAAATATGCCGGCTGTTTAGCAGTGCGGTCCTTTGCAAAGTCAAGCCAGCCAAAATCCATTGAAAGCATTGTGCTTAAATGGGAGAATCTCCGCAAAGAGTTGCAGCGTGAATCTGTCAAAAAGTTGTTAATGGGTTCATCGGATCCAACCCTGCAAAAGGGCTGGGGCGGACGGACTTTATTCTGATCCTCCAAGTGGCACCTTTCCTTGCCTTTTCTCTGCTGTTCCCGTGATGCAATCGCCTCCTCTGTTACCTTTGATTGCCCCAATATTTGTGAACTGTTATCAGGGGGTGAGGTAATCCAACGGTCTTGCGATTAATGCTTAACTCGCTGTTAATATCACACTATTAAAGTTTTTTGGGTAACCTGCATGACCTGATTCCAGAGGGCTTCGAGCTGTGTGGGGAGAGATGGGGACCACAACATCTGCTAGTTCCCATTTTTCTCACCTTTCTTTAGGCAGTACATCGAACGTCTGTCCACACTTAAAGTAGTAGCTGAAGCCGCAGTTATTAGGACTGGTTTCAAAACTGCTAATTCTTCTGCTAAGTGCTCCATCCTGTGTTTTTGGAGAAACCCATCAAAGGACTTTCTTTTATATTTTTTTTTCAATTTTAAAAAAAGTTTTCCATAATAATACAATATGAAAAAGAAACAAGGAGACAATAAGCTAGAATGATAAAAGCGGATCTTTTCTAACACAGCTGTGAACATCTAAGGCCCCTTCCGCACATGCAGAATAATGCACTTTCAATCCACTTTCAATGCACTTTGCAGCTGGATTTTACTGTGCGGAATTGCAAAACCCACTTGCAAACATTTGTGAAAGTGGATTGAAAATGCATTAATTCTGCCTGTGCGGAAGGGGCCTTAGATGTTCACAGCTGCGTTAGAAAAGATCCGCTTTTATCATTCTAGCTTATTGTCTCCTTGTTTCTTTTGTGCGGAAGAAGCCTTAATTAAACAGCAAATGTAAACAGCAAGAAACTTCTAATAATCAAATACATCAACACAGAACAGGCACGATATTTCTGATCACTTTTCTCACAAGCTGTTTGTCATTCTAGCAAAGTTCCGGTCTTGTTTTTGAGCATAATATGAAAGGTGCATCTTCCATCGCTCTTGAAATTGGATACTTTCAAGTGCTTAATAATTGTTTGCGGTCTATTCCCACAAGGCAGAGTTCACAAGGGATGATAGGGACCACATATCTTACGTGGGTTCTCTGTCACGACTGCACGTTATTTGTGTGGTAGACATGCCGTTCCCACTATGGACGAACCATGACGTATGGTATGGGGCAACCATTACGGCTGAAAGGGAATTATTCCAAGGAAGGGACTATTTGGCACATTGCAGCACAGATGGGACACAAATAATGCTTATGTAGCACTTTGCCCCGGCCAGGATCTTGCATGGGAGCAGTATGGCAGGGAACAATGGAGAACACACAATTAGTAAAGTAAAAACTTTGTTAATTAACCTCCACAGGGAACTGGGGTTACCCATTCACCAAGGGTGCCGGTTAGCCAAGATTTAACTTCGAAACAATATTTCCAGGAATTTTGGCATCTAAAGCAGGACTGCTGGCTTCATCAGTTCTCTGCCAGCATGGCCAATTGGCCATGCTGGCAGGGGCTGATGGGAATTGTAGTCCATAACATCTGGAGTGCCAAAGGTTCACCACCACTGGCCTAGGCCCTTTCTGCACATGCAGAATAATGCACCTTCAATCCACTTTCACAACTGTTTGCAAGTGGATTTTGCTATTCTGCACAGTTAAATCCAGCTGCAAAGTGGATTGAAAGTGGATTGAAAGTGCATTATTCTGCATGAGTGGAAGGGGCCTATTTCGGGGCCAAGGGATTGCGCCAACCTTAAACTAATGAACACAAAAGCCGATTTTTTTCAAAAGCGTTTGGACATTCTTGTTCACAGCAGGGCCAAAATGTTGCCTTTGGAGGAGGCCGGGGGGAAATCAATCGGCCGCCTCATCCTTTTTATTTTCGCAAAGCCTCCTTCATGAAAGATCCCCAGCTCTTGCGCCCTCTCCACCCCTGCCGTGTGGCACCCGTCCACGTGGCGTTCGTTTCCACGCCGCCAATTCTCCCTTATCGATTCTGCGGGCTTTGTAAACGCCGAGAGAAAAAAATAGCTCCGCTGTTCCCGTATTCAAGATTGCCGAGCCGGCCGGAGATGAGAAATTGCAGGAACGCAGTCAAAGCAGGTCTCCGAAGAAATCAACATCGCACATAAAAGCCAGCGGCGTGTTTTTGTTTTCAAGCTTTTGTGGGTAAACACTCACCTTTCCGCCATGGCGCCCACGGCTTTGTCTACATTTTCAAAAAGGTTTCTTTTTTGGGAGGAGGGGAATTTTCCAGCATGTGAATTGCGGGGAACGTTTTTACCATTTCTGTTGACCTCTTTTTTTAGGGTCGGTATATTTATCAGGCTCTTGATCGAAGCAAAAAACAGGAATAGGGTGTTTCAGTGGTGTTAGAAAAGACTATGTCAAGAGCTGTGAAGGTCTAGGTGAGCAGCAGTGGCGTAGGAGGTTAAGAGCTCGTGCATCTAATCTGGAGGAACCGGGTTTGATTCCCAGCTCTGCCGCCTGAGCTGTGGAGGCTTCTCTGGGGAATTCAGATTAGCCTGTGCACTCCCACACACGCCAGCTGGGTGACCTTGGGCTAGTCACAGCTTCTCGGAGCTCTCTCAGCCTCACCTACCTCACAGGGTGTTTGTTGTGAGGGGGGAAAGGGCAGTGGTGGGATCCAGAAATTTTAGTAACAGGTTCCCATGGTGGTGGGATTCAGTGGTGTAGCGCCAAAAAGTTCCTAATTTCCAGCTGGTATCTTTCTGTCCACAATTTAAACTCATTATAGCAAGTCCTATCGTCTCCTGCCAACAGAAACAACTACTTCTCCTCTAATTGACTGCATGTCAAATACTTAATACCTTCAAATACTTAATTTTGTTTCTAGAAATCAAAAGAAGGATACTTTCCTTAAACAAGGAACTGTACCATATTTCTAAAACATGTTTTTACAATAGCCCAACAGGGAGAATTATCCCGTTTTCTACCTTCACTAACCAGCCACATAAGAAACAACAGGACATTCTGATTTTTGGACCTAATGGAATTTCTAACGGAAAAGCAGACCCAATTAGTCACCCCCTCTCGGCACACACAAATAATTAGTCACCCCCTCTCGGGAACTGGTGAGAACCTGCTGGATCCCACCTCTGGGGAAGGGCAAGGAGATTGTCAGCCCCTTTGAGTCTCCTGCAGGAGAGAAAGGGGGGATATAAATCCAAACTCTTCTTCTTCTTCTTCTTCTTCTTCTTCTTCTTCTTCTTCTTCTTCTTCTTCTTCTTCTTCTTCTTCTTCTTCTTCTTCTTCTTCTTCTTCTTCTTCTTCTTCTTCTTCTGAGGCAGCACCCACTGATACTTTTCTGGGTGCCTGAGTGTTTTTTTAGAAAGAGTGGAGCACTAGCTGAGACCTTGGCACACAGACTGGCCAAGGGAGATATGATTGATTGTGCAAATTTTTGACAATGTCGCTTTGGCTACAGCTGCCCCCACAGCACAAGGATCTATGCCGTGTCACTGAAGGTTAGTGTAGTCATCCCCGCAGGGTCGTCGCTAAGGAAGAGGCGAGACGCGGAGGTTTCATCTGGTGGAGAGTGCCAGCAGCGGGAGCGCGAGTGTCCGTGCTCCTAGCGACTCTACCGCGTGCTGGTTCCTGGCACCTTTTATTATGATTATAGCGGGGGCGTGTAGAAGGGCGGATCGGGGGGAAATCTGGGAGAGCGGGAGAGCGGGAGACTGAGAGATCATCATGTGATGCATGATCTCACCTGGCTGCTATGTGCGGAGAGGAGCATCAGCTGCCTGGGCCTAATCCTCACCTGGGGCAAGACCATTGTCCCTTTGTCTAGGGGACACTCCGGTGGTTGTGAGCCAGGCAGTTCATGACCCGTGACTCATCGGGGTGAGGGGTGGGGAGCGGTGCGGACCAGAAGACCGTGAGGGAGCCGCTTGGTGTTCCAGCGTTTCATTTTACGGGTGCTGCTGGGTCAGCAGGGCAGCCCTACATCTCCTCCTTCTTTTACATTTAGAAGGGAGGCCGAATTGTTAGGGGGGCTGCATTTAAAGGGACGCCACCTCCTCCGCCGTTTTGGCCAAGCTATCGAAGGTTTGGCGCAACATTAGAACTCTTGGTTGGCGATGGGGAAAGTCAGCGGTTTCTTGCACATGTTACAGGCAAAAGTAGATATGCATCGAGCAAGGCAAACTCCAATAATAAAGCATACAATCAAACCAATGCAGAATTGAACAGTAGTACACTATCTGGCAACTCATGCACTTTCATATGAATCAACAATGACAAACACTCCCTGGCGGCACGATAATCTAAGGTCGCTTGGCTAAGCTCCTGTTGCTCGGAGGCCGGAGCATCCAAGGCAGTTGAGGTAGAATTCAGGACTGCGAAGGGCACAGGCCAGAACGGCCGATAGTCTTGGTGTTACAGGAAATAAGTCCGGGATTCCTGGCACAAGGGAAGTCGCGAGGGAAACATACCCACCTGGCTAGAGCCGCCGCTGTCATCTCGCAAAAAAGGGAAGGGGAGAGACGGCGGGCGCTGCGGCTTCCGGGTGGAGCCTGAGGCAGGACGATGGTGAGGCGGCAGCAGAGAGTTCCGCAGACGGATGCAACAACAACAAATAACATAACTTCTAAAATTAAAGCATGCAATAACTTCCATGATCAGCTGGGTTACAGTATTCAATAATTCCTTTGGAGGCCGGCTCCAAAGGGCACTGCGTAGATGGAAACCATTAACCTATCTAAACAATACAAAGGCTAGGTGATGAAAGGAAGGGGCAGCCCATGGCTGCATAATTGTCCAATGCACGGCTCTTGCTGTTTGGCCACCAAAGCCTTTAGAGCGATGGTGGTAGAGTCCATGGATTTCAAGAACGTGGAGAGAGAGCTACTGATAGTCTTTAGCATCAGTAGTTCAGTGACTCCTCACGAGCAAGGCTACAGGAGAAGGCATGTTCCGATAACAATCAGGTGGCTGGAAACAGCCGGAGAGTTCCAAAGGTTAACCTATCAGGAAATGTTCCTGGCTGCAACTTCAACTTCCAGCCAGGGGCTGCAGAGAGGGAGAGAGAATGGCGGCTGTAGATGAGGAGCAGCGACACACAGCGTCAACCTCTGAGTCATAGCTGGCCCAGGCAGAAGGACAAAACGTTGGCAGCGGCAGCGAATTGCCCTGTGATGCTGGTCTGGTCAAAGCTCATCAGGGTGGGCCGACTGCCACCGGCAGGAGGCAGCAGAGCAGGCAGAGAATGGTGACTGCCGAAGTTGGCGTGATGATCGCAAAGATGGCAGCACAGAGACCCTCGGGTGTCTCGATAGCCTTGCTTACGCAGCAGCTCTCGAAGCTTATTGGTGGTTGCCTTGACATCCCCCCCCCAGGTCATCCGGTCTTTGGACCGTCCGGCCGGGCGGCGGCGTCTCCGCTGGGCGGATCCTCCAGAGAGATCTGTTCCATCTCCGGGATGGGGTTGGTTTCTTCTCCTGGCTTCATTCCATGGGCTGGCCGGTCATGGCGAAGTCGGAATCCACAGGGGACCTGTAGGAAGAAGGACTGGAAACACACCCCCTTCCCCAGGTTATGGAGGGTCGGTCCCGCCAGGCTCGGTTCTGAGCCGGATGGCGGGAGGTCAAGATCGAAGTTTTGGTTTGAGTTAGAGTTTAATATAAGAAGGCTTATTTTGCAGCCTGCGAAGGTTGCTTTTAATGCAATCTATTGGGGCCAGCCACTCCTCTTTCTTTAAATTGTTTGACAGGAAGGGCAGAGGGTAGGCGATCCTGATGGAAGCTGGCTTCAGAGCGTCATCAGGCGCGCCAAAGCGATGGGTCCGAGCCTCGAGGGAGGAGGGGGCTAGCGGACCCTGAGGGAATTGTGGGTGTGCATGCTTAATTTGCAACACAAAGGAGGGCTTGGATGCGCTTTTGGGTGATGGATGCATCCGGGAGACAAGCAATCAGGCTGCATTAGGGTAAATTTCACACACAAAGGGGAGGGTCTTTCTTTGGCGGGAAAATGTACTTACCGCGACCTTGGTGGTTAACGCCGAGAGGCTGGAATGGTGCTGAATTTGTAATCGACTTATCTTGGGATGCTGCCCGCCGAGACCGGCCCCTTAAGGGGCTGGGCGGCCTCGGGTCGAGCCAGGGCCTGCAAGCTGAATTCATACAGCTGCCCCAATGCTTGGCAAACACCTTCACCCACCCAGATCATGAGGAGGATCTGTGTTTGCAGCAACCTTAACTTGGGGCCTGTCCTGGCAGTGCTATGCCGGTACCAGGATGGGCCCAGATTTTAATCCAGGAGGGCCAGTCAGCCAATTGGCCCTCCCGCCTTTGCTGGTTGAAAAATAGAAGGGAAGGAAGGAGGAGGGGGAACAGCTCCTACGGAATTTAGGAGGAAATTCAGGAGACAATACAAAGGGTACGCAGAAGAAAGAAAAAAGGGGAGGTTTTGGAACTTTTACCTTCCCTCCTGTAAGGAGACCTTGGGCGGTTTGAACTGCTTCCTACCTTCACAGCCGGAGGCTGTGTATGTAGGTGTGGCTGAGAGAGCCTCCCAGGCATTGTGACTAGCCAGGTGTTCCCAGCTGAAAATGTGTGGGAGCACGGGAAATAATTCTGGCTCCATATATAAACTTGTGTATACGCCTAATGTGGTACGTAGGCTCAGACAGCCAAAGAAAAGGGTTCTCAAGGAAAAGCTTTAAAGAAGAATTTGAGGGTTTAACTAAGATGGAGGCGCCTCGAAGCAGGCTCCACAGGCATCCTAGGGAACATGCACGAAGCTGTGTCCTGCTCAAGGCTGATGCTGTAATGGGTGAAACCTTTCAGGGCACTGGCACACATAATCAAAAGGAGAAAAACTTTAATTGAGGCACAAGAGCATAGCTTTAGAAGCAATGGGAAAAACCTCTTTATGAGGGGAAAACTTTAGGGTCTCTGGAGAAGGGGGCAAGACATACAGAACATATATAGGCATACAGAGCACATATATAAAGTAATGAGGAGGATTGCATCTCTGATTTGAGGTCTTGCTCTCTGGATCTTGCAGGACATTCCTTTGCAGGCTGCGATCCTGCTTTCCCCTGAGGTACTGACGATTTTGCTGCCACTGGGAGCTTTGAGCTTAGGGCTTTGAACAGGCTCAGAGGCTATGAGATCTGGTTTGAACCTCTACAGCTGGAGGAGGGCCAAGGGGGCTTCTTCTTCATGAAGGACTTTGGGCTTAAGGCCATTGTGAGCATCTTTCCCTTCCATGCCTCCATTGTTCTGTAGATTGGCTATGGGGCATTCTGAGGAGGGAGTTCAAACGGCAGTCCTCTTTAGTTAATGAGACGGATCGGGCATAGTGCCAGAATGTTACGCTCTTCCGTTAGCATTTCTTTCTGTGGCAATTCAGTGACTGTGGACTCTGCAGAGATTTTGAAATGCGTACCACTCTGGGGCACTGGGCGGAGGCATGGTGGACTTTGGAAGTAGAAGGGGTTAGCAGAGCAGGAAGTGTAGACGAGGGGAGGCAACGACGATTTAGATTAGCTGAACTTAGATCAGACTCGAGGAAAGCATAGGGGCAGGATGATCGGATGAACTTGGCAGTTCCTGGCGGGATGTGTTTGTCCACACCTGGATGTGGATGGCTCCCCTGGTGCGTGGAGAGTCGATGACCCCTGGGATGATGAGCAATCCCTGTTCCAGCGGCAGAAGCTTTGGCAAGCACCAATCAATGGTCTCCGTGGGGATGGGATCACTACACTGAGCTGGAGCAGCGGGCGATCTCTAGGGGAGCCCGGGAAGGGTTTGGAGGTGCGGACTCCTGGTTCCGGCTGGGGAGATGCCCGCGCGGGCCTCCCCAGCGGGCGGCATTGGGAGCACCTGGTCCAGACCTCCCCTGCCCGCCCCTCTGCTTCGGCTGTAGTCTCCCACCGGCAGCCTACAATCCTTACGGAAGTGTCCTGGTTTGCTGTAAATTGAAACACTCGCCTGGCTGTCTCATGGCAGCGGAGAGGGCTGCGGCTAGAAGGCTGGCTTGATGGGCTTAAAGACCTGATTCCTGGCAAGCCTAAGCATATCGCCAGTTCGGGTTCCTACCTAGACCTGTGACTGCTTCTATGCACTCAGCGGAGGCGTTCTCTTTGGCAAGGCTTTAAGGAGTTCACTGGGCCTCGCTGTCAACCTGCCTTTGAGGGCCTCCTGGAGCTCGTTCACGAATTCGGCATAGGGCTCCTGGAGGCTTCTGCCGGACGCTAGAAAAGCTTTTGGCTGGCTGGTCCGTGCTGGGGATTCTTCAAAACGCCTTTGTAGGCGATTCAGAGGCGCATCAGTAGCCTCTGGCAGGACAATTTGTGCATTGGGGTTGTGAAAGCCGAGCTATGTTGCGCGCGGTGTAGGCGCTGCCAGAGGCTGCTCCTGCTTATGCACTGCTGGCGGTACTTGCTTTCCAGATCACATACTGTGCGGGTTTGGGCATGGCACGTGGTTTTCATCGTCCTCCGAACCATTAGGTGGTTCCTGGCGATCTGCGCTTCCAACATGCCTCTCACATAGGCCATGGTGATTCCGGTCGCCCCGCATTGCAACGCCCTATGAGACGCCCCAGTGAGACGTTATAACCTAGGGCGGTGAATATCGGCTAACTTCGCCGAATGATGCCATCCTCCCCTATCTTTCAGTGGACGGGCACATGGCAAGGATGTCGGCATCGCTCGCCAGGGTTTCTTTGCAGATCGTGGCTAATACACTCTGTTAGGTTTTGAAACTCCGCTGCCACACATGCGTGGCGCCGACGGAGGTGCGCGGTGGCTTTAGAAAATGAAGGCGATGAAGGGAGTGAGGCGCTGCCGCTGGAGAATTTGAAGGAGGCGGGAAGCAAGGGAGACAGAGGGAGGACAGGTATGCCGTAGTAGTGTGCGCACCGGCTGACCCAGCAGCAGCACCGCGGGTCGAAGCGCTGGAACACCTATCACGCCTTTACGGCCTTCTTTGGTCGCGATCGCGCTACCTTGCTATCCTCTATGAGTCACGGGGTCATGAATCCGCCTGGTTCCGTCACCGTGGCCATTCAGGGACAATGGTCCTGCCCCCAGGTGAGGGATTAGGGCTCCAGATCGCCACGCCTTTCTTCCGCGATCGTAGCCAGGTGAGGATCATGCACGCTTACGGCGATGATCTCCTCGGATTCTTCCGCCTCCCGAACTCCCTCCGCTCTCCCCTCCTACACGCCTCGAGCAGAATGATACAATAAAGCAGGTGCCAGTGGAACCAGCATCGCGAGACTTCGCTTAGGAACACGGAGCTCCGCTGCCCCGCTTTCAGCTGGCGACATCTCCACCAGATGTTATCTCCGCCTCGCCTCAGTTTCGCTCTACGCTGACCACGCGGGTTCACTACGCGTTGCTGCCGCCGAAAACCCGGGAATCTCGAACCTCCACCCTGCTCTTTACCGCCGCCTGGGAAAGCGGGCTTCGATACCGGTCCGCTGGATCGGATGCGCATCCAGGGGACTATCGCGGTTGCAGATCGCCTTCTGCCTTCTGGATCGGGCGCGATCCAGAGACACGGCCATTCTCAGGATGCCACTTTCTCTCGGCCCTCGACGGAACACCGGTGAGAGTATGCTGGAGCTTGCAAAAGCAGGGGCTTATGGACAAGCACGCTTTGACGAACTGAAAGCCGCGAAGCTGAAACAGCGGCGTAGCAGGGTCCCCTCAGAAGAGAAGGGAGCTGCGCAATTGGTTGAGGAGATTGAAGCTCTACCGTCCATGGTACCCAGAGGGGGGGGGACATTGGAATCTTAAGTGACGTTGGGAAAAAAACATCGGGCTAATCTTCGCACCAGAGCCTTCGCTACCGACATGTCACTGGCTACTGACGTGGAGATAATGTTATGTCGCCATCAGCCTGCAGAGACCTATGGCTCCCTTTGTTGCAGGTCAGCCTCCTTTCGATCTTTCACCTTCAATTTCAACTCCCCGAATTTTCTATCCGCTAAAATTGGACGCTTCGTCCTTCTGCCCCCCCCTTTGCTCCTTCTTCAGGGCCCATTTCAATTCTCCTGCCGCTCTGTAGCCTCCCCTTGCTCGCTTCATTTTCCTCCTGCCACCTGCGATCCCTCCGGCTAGCTTAATCGTAATGGCTGCTGCTGGTTTCAGAAACCGCGACAGAGAGCGATAGCTACTTATCTGCAAGCGAAAGCAGAACCCTGGACGGAAGACGACATGCCGATATTCTCGCATTGTGCCCCGGCCCATTTCATCACGGATACCGAGGGGAGGATGGCATTGTTCGCGGCTGGTTGTCGAAAGTAATCACTTCCTTAAGCCATAACATCCTCTTCACTCGAGCTCCGCGAAATAGCCGAGCGCGGTAGACGTGAGGGAATCACTTCAGCCCCTACTGCAGAGAGAGGCATGGCCAGAGGCAATCAAGCTAGGAATCACTTAATGGTTCCAGACTCCACTGAAGACCACCTTCCGGGTGATGCCCTGAGCCCCTTCTGCACACAATTCTAGGATCTGGGAGAGCCGGTGTTCCGCCAGCAATGCTTTAGCAGGGCAGTCAGCCTCGGCGGGCGGCTCTACACCGGGCCAAGACAGCCTTAACGGCTTCGATGCCTTCCAGTAACCCCAACAATCAGGGATTTCATCCTGCCTGAGGCTACCTCCTTACGGGTCGGCCCGGAGTGCTTTACAAGGCGCTTTGTCAAGGTCCCCACCCTGGCCAGCCCACACAGAGCTCGGCCATAATGGCAAAAGCCCCAAGAGCCCCATGCCGAAGTTTAGAATGACAACAGGCTCCAGGAGGCCCTCAAGAGGGCAGGTTGACAACGAGGGAGGCCCACCCAGGGCTAACTCCTCCTTAAGCCGCCTTTGCCAAGGAGAACGCTCTTCAGCTGAGGTCGCAAGCCGCATCACAGGCCTAGGGAAGGAACCCTCGGGAGCTGGCCGACATGCCTCAAAGCTTGCCAGGATATTTCGGGTCTTTCAGCCTCCCATCTGGCTGTAGCCTCTAGTCACTCTCTCCTCACTGCCATGGAGACAGCCCCCCTAGGACGAAAGTGTCTCACCAAGGGCAAAACCAGGGCATTTCTCGAGGAATTGTAGAGGCTGCCCGGGCTGGGGCCTGGGCAACTCCTGACGGAGGAGTGGTTCCTCCCCAGAGTGGGCTAGAAGGCCCCCCAGGAAAGTCTAAGACCGGGCGCCCTAATGCCCGGGCTGGGGAGTGCCCTCATGCCTCGGCATCTCCCCTCTAGCTCCGGTGAACCAAGATCCTGCGGGTGACTCCTCAAACCTCTTCCTCTCCCTCGAGCTCCCATGAGATCTTCGGGCTGCTCCCAGCTCAGTATACAGTGGATCCCATCCCCCACGTGGAGACCATTGGGCTGGTCTTGCCAGCTTGCTCCCCCCCCCCCACGCCATATATACTTTCCTGCTCTGCTAACCCTCTTCTATCACTTCCAAAAGTCACCATGCCTCCGGCCAGTGCCTCCCCAGAATGGCACGCATTTCTCAAAAAAAAATCTCTGCAGAGTCCACAGTCACTGAAGGACTGCAACAGAAAGAAATGCTGACGTGGAAGAGAACGCCAACATTCTGGCACTAAGTGCCCAGCCTGTCTCATTACCTTCCAAGTGAGGACTGCTGTTCTGAATCCTCCTCAGAATGCCCTGCCCCATAGCCAATCTACAGGACAAATGAGGCATGGAAAGTGGGGAGATGCTCGCATTGAATGGCCTTAAGCCAAAAAAGTCCTTCGCGGGAAGAAGAAGCCCCTTGGCCCCTCTCCAGCTGTAAGGTCGGTAATCCAGATCTCATAGCCCTCTGAGCCTGTGCAAAGCCCTAAGCTCCAAAGCCTCCCAGTGGCAGCTGTAAAATCGCTAGTACCTCAGGAGGAGAGAGCAAAGATCCTCAAACTCAGAGCTGCAACCTCCTCCTGCTACTTTATATGTGCCTTGTATGCCCTTATGTAGTGTTCTGTAATGTTCCTTGGCCCCTTTCCAGAGACTTCTAAAGTTTTCCCCTCATAAGAGGGATTTTTCCATTGCTTCTAAGCTTTTCAGTGCTCTTTGTGCTTCAATTAAAAGTTTTTTCTCCCTTTCTGATTGCAGTGTGTGCCAATGCCTTGAAAGGCTTCAGCTTCCCATTACAGCATCCGGCTTTAAACGGGACACACAGCTCGTAAGTGCGTCCCCTAGGATACCGGGATGGGACCTGGCTTCCAAGCCAGCTTCCCATCTTAGTTTTTCTGTTTAAACCTTCAAAACTCTTTCTTCAAACCTCTCTCCTTGGAGAACCTTTTTCCTTCCGGCCCATCTGAACCTACACTGCCAAGCATTGGCGTATACCTCTAGACTATCATTTCATGCTCCTGCCATTATTTTCAAGGACTCTGGCTGAGCTCATGCTAGCCTTCCTCAAGCAGTGCCGGGGGTCTCTGCAATTCCTCTGCCTTGTGTCTCTTAAACGCCTTGAATGTTGCAAGTTATCGCTATTGTCGGAATGGGCCAACCGCTACCAAGGAAAAGCTTGGCCAAAACAACGAAAAGAAAGGGGAGTAGTCCCCCCTCCCATCGCACTCCAATCAAGGTCTCATCCAGCAGACCATAATCCAAAGTATACTGTTTCTATCAATCATTCAAAAAATTGCCTCGCCCCCCCCACTCAGGGCTCAGGTCCTGGCTATTGTCATCTACTTCAACCCAGCCAGCGCCAAGAAACCCCTGGGGAAAAAGCTGCTGCTTTGTTTTTTCTTCCATACAGGAGTCCAGCTTCCGCCATGCCAGGCCAGGGTAGCCCCTATCCCGAGATGGAGCTGGCCTCCCTGGAGGATCCAACTCCAGCCGGGCCTCTGCTGAGAGGGCCCGGACAGTTGCCCCAGCCTGGGCCGGGGAGATGGGAGGGATCCTCTCTGAGCCAGCACACCCCATTCTTCCACGGGAGATCGCAGAGCCCCTCACTGGGGCCACCCCCGTGGGGAACGGCAGCCTGGGCCAGCTATGGCTCAGAGTTTGATACCACCGTGTGTGTCAGCTGCCCCCCCTCATCCCACAGCGTCGCCATTCTCTATCTTCTCTGCTGCCCCCCCCTGGCTGAAATCCCCCTGAACAACTGCAGCCAGGAACATTCCTGATAGATTAACCCTTTTGAACTCTCCGCTTCGTTTTCAGCCACTTGAATATTAAGTTGGAACACGCTTTCTCTCACACAACCTTGCTCAGCGAGAATCACTCGAACCTGCAATGCTAAAGCAAGACTATCAGTAGCTTCCTCCTTACGCTCTTGAGAGAAATCCATGGACTCCTCTAACGCCATCAGCTCTTGTAACTTTGGTAGTCAAACAGCAAGAGCCATGTAGACATTGATAATTATGCAACCACGGGTTGCCTTCCTTCCGTGCATACATCATCCAGCCTATGTATCGTTTATGCAGCCATGTATGTTTATTGCTTAAGCCGTCAGAACCAACTATTGCTGAAGCGCTTACTGCATGCCTTAATTTTAGTAAGGGTATTATATTATTTGTTGTTGCTGCATTCTCGCCAGGTGTCTGCCGGAACTCTCTGCTACCGCTCTCACTCATCGCTACTGCTGCCTCAGGTTTCACCCTCGAAGCCCGGAAGCACAGCCATTGCTTCTGCTCCTCTTTTTTTTTCCCTCGACTTCCTTTGCCGATGAGGATGACGCTGGGCGGCTCCAGCTAAGCATGAGGTGTGGTTTCCTCGCAACTTCCCCTTGTGGGAGTCCCCGGACTTACTTCCTGTAACACTCAAGACTATTGGTCAGGCTGGCCTGTGCCCCTTAAGCATGGTCCATCAACTCTACCTCCATTGCTCTGGATGCTCTTGGCCTCCGAAAGCAGCAGGAACTTCATTGCCGGCTTAACCTCTAGATAATCGCAGGTCGGCTTATTGATTACTTCTATTGCTATTACATCACTCACAAGGTTAAGTGAGGAATGTACATAATATGCGTTAGTTTTAATCTCTCTGATAACCTCCCAATTGATTCATATGAGTGCGTGGAATTGCAAAAAAGTTGTATCCAGTCTAGTGAAGTATGATGTATTGCCTAATTGGTGGTCACCGGGGCCCTCTGGAGCTGGCTGCCGGCCGAGGCATGGTTGAGTGCCATCATCATACAGCTCTGGTGACATTGGTTTGGATTGTATGCCCTCATCAGCCGGTCTTGTATCGCTCAATGTGTACTCTACTATTGCCTGTAACGTGTGTAAGAAGCTTCCTCCCTCGACTTTCCCCTGCCCCGCTACAACTAAGTTCTCCCTAAGCTGTTGCACAAGTAGCGCTCGGTCAACTCCTCGACCAAATAGCGGGAGGAGACAAGCCGGCCCCTAAATCACTTCTTTAGCATTTCCTTCGGGCCTCCCTTTCTAAAATGTAAAAGCGAGGGAGATGTAGTAGTGCACCGCTGACCCAGCAGGCACCGTGCGGTCGAAGGCTGGAACACTCCACGCCTCTTCCTACTGCCTTTCTGGTCGTGACGCTGCCCCACTCCTTGCTATCCCCTATGAGTCACGGGTCATGAACTGTCTGGTTTCAGTCACCGGGCTTGAGGGACAATGGTCCCACTTCTAGGTGAGGATTAGGCTCAGACGCTTTACGCTTCTCCGCGTGACGTAGCCAGGGGTGAGACTTCATGCATCACATGATGATCTCCCCGACTCTCCTCCCCGCCTTCCCGGAACTCCCTCCGCTCCTCCCCTCCTACACGCTCGGATAGGAATGACAATAAAAGGGTGCCAGGAACCAGCACCGCTGGGAGACCTGGCTTAGGGGAACACGGAGCTCCGCTGGGCCCCGGCTAAGCTGGCTTTATCTCCCACCAGATGTTGTTATCTCCTCGCCTCTGCCTTCGCTCTTTACGCTGACCACGGGTCGCATTCTACACGCCGAATTTAGTGGATAGGAGAAAATTCCCGGGGTGAAACTGGAAGCTGAAGGGTCGAAAAGGAGGGCGATCTTACAGCAGCGGGTTTCATAGACCTTGCAGGCTGATGGCGACATAACATTGCCTCCATCAGCTAGTAGTAGTGACATCGGGCGCCAGGCTCTGTGCGAAGAGTGCTGCGCCCGATGTTTTCCCTAACTCTTAAGATTCAATGTCCCCTTTCTGGGTAAATGTACCAATGGACATTCGAGCTTCAATCTCCTCAACCAATTTTGGCGCAGCTCTCCTCTTTATGGGAGACCTCTGCCGCATTCTCGGGCTAGCGCCACCTCCGCTAACTGCTTGCTCATAAGCCCTGGGCTTTTGTAAGCTCCCATACTTCTTACCGGTGTTTCACCGGACGCAGAGAGTGTCCTAGGGAATCCCTCGGGTCCCTGGATGCTCGGGATCCAGCGGACGGGTGATACCGGCTACAGGTGGGTCCCTGGATGCGCCGATCCAGCGGACGCCAGTACCGCTGCCTTTCCCAGGCTGCACGGGGCAGGGTGGAGGTTCGAGGATTCCTCCGGATTTCGGCACCAGCTTGTAAAGGTCATCTCCCCGCAGGGTCGTCGGGGCGGCGAAGAGGCGTAGGACGCTGAGGTTCTTGCATTCCGGTGGGAGAGTGCCAGCAGCGGAGCGCTGAAAGTGTCCGTTTCTCCTAGCTTACTCTACCAAGGCATGGTTCCTGGCACCTTTATTAAGTGCGATTATAGCGGGCCGGGTAGAAGGGCGGATCGGGGAAACTGGGAGAGCGGGAGAGTCGGGAGACTGAGAGATCATCATGTGATGCATGATCTCACCTGGCTGCTGGGCGTAAAAGCGGAGAGGAGCACTCAGCCGCCTCTGGGCCGACCCCTCACCTGGGGCAAGACCATTGTCCCTTTGTCCGGGGATAATTCGGGTGGTTGTGAGCCAGGCAGTCTGGCGACCCGCGTGGACTCATATCGGGGGTGAGGGGCGGGGGAGCGGTAAGCGACCAGAAGACCGTAGGAGCCCGGGTGTTCCAGCCAGCCTACTTACGGCGGTGCTGCTGGGTCAGCAGCTCATCCCTAAGACATCTAGCTGCAAGGGCGCAGCTTTGCAGCTGGCTCCGGGCCCCTGCTGCAGCTATTTTGTGGCTGGCCCTGCCTCTCCAGCCACCACCATTTTGTGGCTCTGGATACCCTACTGTGCCAGAATTCCAAAGGTGCCCAAAAAAGCTCTGCAAAAAGGCTGAGAGGGATCCCAGGCCCAACAAGTGGGATCTTCAAGTGTTGTACAAGATCACCTCCTTCCATTATCCTTCATCAATAAGTGATGTAAAATACAGACACACAGCCCACCCAACAAGGGCGGCGCTCTGCTGGTTCCTCCTTTGCTATTTGGTTCCTCCTTTCACACATGCAAAGGTTCGGGGACTACCTGGAGATTTAGGAGGCTGGAGCCTGAGTGGTTAAGGCGGGGCTTGGGAGGGACTTCACCCACGGGCTATAAAGCCATAGAGTCCACCTTCCAGAGAGAGGCCATATTCTCCAGGGTGGATCTTAGGTCATCTGGAGATAGGTGCCAGGTTCAGGGAGTCTTCATCCAGGGAGGTGTGGTCCTGAGGCCTCCAGGGGATGGATTTCGACAGACTCTGCCAGCATAAACACCTCGACCATGCTGGCAGGGCTGGTGGAAATCTGTAGTCCATAACATCTGGAGTGCCAAAGGTTCGCCACCACTGGATTAGAGGTTTCCTGGAGATTACACATAATCTCCAGGTGATGAGACTCAATTGGCCATAGCTGGCAGGCTGATGGGAATTGTAGTCCATAACATCTGAGTGCCGTTCGTTCTACCACGGCTCTGGCAACATCAGAGTTCACAGGGAACCCTATGCAAGTTTCATCTTAGGGATGTCAAGTCCTCAAGGGACCTCTGGCCTGCACTCCAGTTACTCAGTTACGCATAACGCATGTACAATTCCCCATGCTCTTGGGTCCTGGTTATGTGGACGTAGGCTGGCCAGTTTCACATCAATGAACCAAGTTGCCTTCTCCGCTAAGGATTTTCAAAACAAGGCTCCCTGCCAATCGAAAGCGGTTAGCTTTTGGCAGGAAACCGGGTAGTCCAATCAATAACCCCCCCTGTCCTATTACGAAAGTTCACTCGGGGCAGCAAGAAAGGTATGTGAAGAGTCCTCCGAAGCCTCGGCCAGAGGTCTGCTGTGGTCCCACCTCTTCTCGACAAGCGCCACCCTCAAGGCCTCGAAGAACTGAGGTGCCTTTGGATCGGACAACCTCTCAACCCGCTCATCCGTGTAAACAAAAGTCCCCTGAAGGAATAAGCCAATGGTTATGTGGATAATCCCAAACTGCCATCACTCAGGGCAGCCACGCGGTTCCATCCTAAACTTCTTCTGCTCCAGTAATGTTTAGTAAAAGGGTAGGAATGACATGACGGCAACACATTACTGGATCACATGATAAGCAGATCAGTGGTGGGCTCCAGGGTGCAGTGGCGGTTAACAGCAGGTGGAGATTCTAATCGGGAGAACTGGGTTGATTCCCACCTCCACCTGAGGGTGTGGAGGCTTATCTGGTGAACCAGGATGTGTTTCCGCACTCCTACATTCCTGCTGGGTGACCTTTGGGCTAGTCACAGTTCTCTTGTAGAACTCTCTCAGCCCCCCCCCACCTACCTTACCAATGCTGTGGGAGAGGAAGGAAGTGATTTGTAGGCCACCTTGAGTCTCCTTACAGGAGAGAAAGGTGGGGTATAAATCCAAACTCCTCCCTCCTCCCTCCCTCTTCTTCTCCTCCTCCTCCTGCATGCCAACCTAGACCAGTGTTTCCTCAACATCTTCGACATCATGGTATCTTGACCTCACTCTTCTCATCTCACGGGTACTCCCCTGCCATCCCCCACCTCCCTCCCCAGTGCCCCCCCTTCTGGCCTGCCTGCCACCTCCCCACTCCTCACCTTCACCTTCTCTCCCAGGGTGAAGGGCGCACTGTGGGGCGAAGTGGCTGCTGACTCCTGGCGGGTCCCGCCTCTGGGTCAGCTCTTCATGACTCATGCTGCCACCGGCAGAAGCACCATACCGCAAAAGTGAGGGGGGGCTGCATGCGTTGCCGCGGACATGCAAGATGGCACCCAGCAGGTGCGCCATCGGAGACCCTTGGTTGGGGAATCACTTGACTCTAGGACCTTAGTGCGCGAGAAGGTCCAAGATCACCCTGGATCCCAAAAGCAGAGAGAGAGTTGATTCTACTAGAGGCCCACACAGCCCTTCTAGACATTTTGGGAGTTCCTCTCCCCAGGTACCTGGTACAAAATTCAAGCACCTGAAAATTGGGACCCTCTTTGCCTCAACAGAGAAGCCCTGAGGCATCGGGATTTGCAGGGCAACCAGAGGAGAGAGAGCTGGCAGGCATTTTCTCCGTAGCTCTCCTCTCTCCAAGGAGTTCACAGGAAAGAAAAAACGAGCCTCATTAGCCATGAATCGTCAGCCACCACCTTGAAAACCAGAAAGCCTCTGCTTCCCAATAAAGGATAGACCAGTGGTGGCTAACCTATGGCACGGGTGCCAGAGGTGGCACTCCCAGAGCTCCTTCTGTGGGCACATCGTGCACAGAGTTCATCACGCCGGGAGGCTGAAAAATCACCTCTTCACACACACTCCTAATCTGACCTGGGCATGATCCTTTACCCAGGAGTGAAAGCCCGGTTGCTGGCAATGGGGGAAACTTCCTTCTGAGTAAACCCCTCCTAGGGTCATGGATTCACCCATTCAAACGCCGTAATTTGCACGATTGCTTCACCAAGCTTCTTACTCCCTAGTAACATGCCTACCGGAGTCAATCACTGCTTTTCTAAACTAAAACCTCTTCAGTATTCAGGTTAAAATTGCCATGTTGGCACTTTTATGCATAAATAAAGTGGGTTTTGTGCCGTTTGCAATTTGGGCACTCGGCCCTCGAAAAGGTTCACCACTCATCACTGGGATAGACGGTCCTTTTCGACATCACTGAACCTTTGCACTCGTGAGGCCTGGCAAACCCCAAACCCCCCCATTCTGGGAAACACATTTAGCTGCATCGATTATGCAGGTTGTTTAGCTTCGGCAAAGAAGCCGCATCAGTAAATCTATCCCCTGGCCAGACACCTGTCAGCATCAAGTCCCATCGAGGGTGTGTTTCGTATTGACAGCCCGAAGAGCGAGCATTGCTGAGAGAATCCAACGAAATTCTGCAGGCCCCTTCCCGCAGACACGCCAGAATAATGCATTTTCAATCCGCCAAGGCACTTCTACAGCTGGGATTTTACTGGGCGGAATAGCAAGCATCCCTTTGCAAATAATGGTGGAAAGTGGGATTGAAAGTGCATTATTCTGCTGTGTGTGGAAGAGGTCAGTATCTGCGGGACGTGGCATCTCAGATTCTTTCACTGCAGTCAGTCCAAGGGTCTCCGAGGGTCTTTGCAACCCCCCCCGCATCCCTGCCACCTAATTCCCCAGTCAGGTAGGTCAGTGTTCCGCTTTGAGACCTTCTCCGGCTTCCCATGTACTTCATGTACCATCTCACGCGGTTTATTTGGTGTTCCTTCCCTGGGTTGAGAACATATCCCCCCCACCCCAGAGCGATAGGATTATGAGCTTATTCACATGGAGATGCTCAGGGGGAAGGTTTCTGTACTTCCCCCCCGCCACATCAAGGCACATTACAAGAGTCGCCATGCGCTTTTGACCTTTAGAAAGAGCAGAGGATGTTCTGTCTTGGAGCTGGGTATCCAGCAGGTAAATTAAACTGTATGTAAGGTATATGTAAACGGGCTCTTTGCATGCAAGGTTTCTAGAGAGAGAGACAGAGAGACTCCGGCATTTGTTGTGAGCACTAACCATCACCGCGGTCCAAGAGAGAAACGCTGTCCGATCTCCACATCGGCTCACAAATGTCCAAAACAGACCAAGCACACCGGAGGTTCATTTCGCACTGTTGTCTGATGTTATAATAACTTTTTATAATGTTGTAATATGATGTTATAATAACTTTCGAAAATGCTGAGGGGAAGAATTAGAACTAATAAAAGGAAACACTTCTTCACCCACAGCGGGATTGGGGTTTGGAATATGCTGCCACAGGAGGTGGTGATGGCCACTAACCTGGATAATTAGCAGCTTTCAAAGGGCTTGGACAAAGATTTGTGGAGGGAGAAGTCGATCTCTGGCTACCAATCTTGATGCTCCTTTTTTGGATCTGAGATTGCAAATGCCTCAGCAGACCAGGTGCTCAGGGGAGCAGCAGCAGCAGCAGGCCATTGCTTTCACCTCCTGCCTGTGAGCTCCCCAAAGGCACCTTGTGGTGGGCCACTGGCGCAGTAGGCAGAGTTGCTGGACTAGATGGGACTCTCTGGTCCGAGTCCAGCAGGCTCTCTCTTACATTCTTAACTTTTTACCCAAGTAAGGGGTTAGTACAAGGAAACGGGTAAATCACAAGAGTTGTCCAATTCCAGGTTGGAAAAAAATTCCTGGAATATTTAGGACAGGAAATCCAGCTCCCTTCCACACACATGCAGAATAACGCATCTTTCAATCCCACTTTCAACCTACTTTGCAGCTGGATTTGAGTGTCGCGGGAAGAGCAAAATCCACTTTTGCAAAACCCATTGTGAAGAGTGGATTGAAAGTGCATTATTCGCATGCGACAAAGTGGAAGAGGTCAGTGACATGTTCAACCTAAGTGCTCCCCACATCTGCTGGAGTTCAAGCGTGAGGTTCGGCTCCTGCTCTGGCTCCGCTCTGCCATTAAATTTTCGAATCCATCAATGATGGTGGCGAGGTGAACCGACGGCTTAGGTTGAACTCAAGAAAAACCGACAGAGTGGGAAACGCTCGTCGGGTTAGATTCGCCGAAGTCGTAGCCAATCACAGGCGAAAGGTTTTGCGGTATGCGCAGAACGGAAGACTCGCTACTGGTAATAAATGTAACACTACGACCATGCATGCGAGTGACGAAAGGGTAGATTGGACGCCTTTAGGCAACTTAGCGAAATGGCAACGTGAAATTTTTTTTAAAAGGGACGACGCTCGCGATTCCCGGATGACGCAGCAGCCAATCAGATATGACGAAAGTGAATGATGAGTCGTGAGGTGATCCCGCTCCCTCTCTGAACTCGGCTCCGGGCAGGACCACCCTCGGCTGCTGGCAGGGAAGCAACGAAAGGGATTTAGGTGCTGTGTGGTTTCCGGGCTGTATGGCTTGTGTTCTAGCAGCATTCTCTCCTGACGTTTTGATTCCTGCATCTGTATTAAGTATCTTCAGAGGATCTGATGTGGGAAAAGCAAGTGGAGTATAGATCTTTCCAGGGTGTGTGGGGAAACCTTGTCTATGGGGAACGAATGCTAGGGTCTGGACTGTGTCAAACCAGCTCCACACAAACACAGGATGACCCCATAGATAAAAGAAACAGGCCAGGATACTTCTATTCAGATGTTCCACCAATTAGTGACCTTGCTATATCTACAGGGTTACTTCCCAGGCTATAGTCTCTCATTGTTACTCATACTTCTATTCAGGATGCCCTCTCAAACTATTGACCTGGTTGCCGCCTTCTTGTTACCCATAAGTAGACAAGGGTTTCCCCACCCACCCTGGACACTCCCCACACACACCCTGGACAGATATATACTCCACTTGCTTCTTCCCAACATCAGATCCTTCTGAAGATGCTGTTAGCCATGAGGCAGGCTTAAACGGCCAGGAGAGAGAATGCTGCTAGAACATTGGCCAGACAGCCCGGAAAACCACATTGTGCATTCCCAGTGATCCTGGCCGGAAAGCCTCTCGACCAATACAATTGAAGGGATTAACGCAGGCTCCACTCTTTTCAGCCTCATGAGTTGACGCTTCTATTTCTACTCGAAAGGAAAAACTCTGAGAGATTTTGCAGGTGAAGTCTAGAGAGGACCGGTTTCGAGAACAGAGGCTCCTCAGCTGGAGTTACAGCCGCTCTTAAGAACATAAGAACATAAGAACAAGCCAGCTGGATCAGACCAGGAGTCCATCTAGTCCAGCTCTCTGCTACTCTCAGAGTGGCCCACCAGGTGCCTTTGGGAGCTCACATGTAGTGATGTGGAAAGCAATGGCCTTCAAGCGGCTGTTGCTCCCGCAGCACCTGGACTGTTAAGGCATTTGCAATCTGGAAGAATCAAGGGGGGGATCAAGATTGGTAGCCATAGATCGAAAACTTCTACAACCATAAATCTGTCCAAGCTCCCTTTGAAAGCCATCCAGGTTGAGTGGGCCATCCACCACCTCCTGGTGGCAGCATATTCCAAACACCAATCAAGCACGCTAAGTGAGAGAAGTGTTTCCTTTTATTAGGGTCCCACTTTCCCCAGCATTCTTCAATGAATGCCCCTGGTTCTAGTATTGTGAGAAAAGAGAGAAAAAATTTCTCTCTGTCACAACATTCTCTACCCCATGCCTAATTTTATAGACTTCCCTATCCATATCCCCCCCCCTCAGATCGCCTCCTCTCCAAACTAAAGAGTCCTGCAAAGCGCTGCAGCCTCTCCTCATAGGGAAGGTGCTCCAGGTCCCTCAATCATCCTGCAAGCTGCTCTCTGCACTTTTTTCTATCTCTTCTCGACATCCTTTTTTGAGATAGAGGCTGACTCAGAACTGGACACAGTACTTCCATGCTGCGGTCACGCACTTCACTGCTTTATATAAGGGGCATGACAATCCTTTGCGTTTCCATTATCCAGTTCCTTTTCCTGATTTCATCCCCAGCATAGAGTTCTGCATAATGGCGCCTTCACGTGGCTCCCTTGCCAAAGCTCGCCTTTTTTTCTCCAAGGGAACTGATCCTCTGGAGTCCAGAGGTTTCCAGCAAATCTCCAGGCCCCCCGCCTGGAGGCTGGTAACGGGCCCCGGATGCTTGACGCGAGCGGCAATCTGGTCCCAGTTCCGTGCATTTCCTGAGCTGCAGCTAATTATCGAATTTGTTCGAGGGGAACATCTGAGAGAATGCTAGGAATTAGAGGAGCAGCAGGCCGACATTAAGTGCCGCCGTGGCAGCCAGCGCTGGAGGGGCGGATTGGAGCCCTCGTTGTGTGTGTGTCCCCCCTTTACTTCTTTATCCTCTTCCCAATCAGATTCCTGGGCTCCAGGTAGGAAGAGCTCCCCCCCCCCCGCGACACGACATTGGCCATTGAAAGCCACCCAGCTGTCCCTAAAGCATCCGATGGGTACACATGGCAGGTGGCTGGAGTTGGCGGGTTTTACAATTCAATGCCAACCTGAGAACATTGGCACATAATGGCTGTTTAATTGGCACAGAGCCGTAGATTCCCCTGCCTGCCTGTTTGTGCTGGGAGGCAGGAGGGAAGAAAGAAGTCCTCGGAGGGGATTCAGATGTTTCTCTGCCTGCCTCAAGTACTCGGCTCCCCCGGGCCAATGCTTCATGTCCCCTAAACTTCTTGGCGGAAGACACTTGCTCACAAGGCAACGTTCCGCTGTTAAGGCTCCAGTGCACTTGTGGTGTACTTCTCAATCGCTACTGGCCCTTTTTTTGTTATTATTAACACGCCGCCAAGATGATTTGAAGATTGCAGTGGAGCATTCCTTTGGCACTCCAGATGGATTGTGGACTACATACTTCTATCAGGCCCCTGCCAGCATGGCCATGCTGGCAGGGGCTGATGGGAATTGTAGTCCATAACATCTGGAGTGCCAAAGGTTCGCCACCACTGACCTAAGATGTTGAGCGTAAAACCGACACATCACAACAGAAGAGTTTCAGAGTTATACCCCGCCTTTCTCTCCTGTAAGGAGTCTCGAGGCAGGTTACAAACTCCTTTTCCCTTCCTCTGCCCGTAACTGGCACCTTGTGAGGCCGGCGGGGCTGAGAGAGTTTTGAGAAGAGGAAGAGTTTGGATTTATATCCCTCCTTTCTCTCCTGTAAGGAGACTCAAAGGGGCTGACAATCTCCTTTCCCTTCCCCCCCACATCAAACACCCTGTGTGGTGGGTGGGGCTGAGAAAGCTCTGAAGAACTGTGAGTAGCCCAAGATCACCCAGCTGGTGTGTGTGGGAGTGTACAGGCTAATCTGAATTCCCAGATCAGCCTCCACAGCTCAGGCGGCAGAGCGGGGAATCAAACCCGGTTGCTCCAGATTAGAATGCACCTGCTCTTAACCACTGCGCCACTGCTGCTCCTGAGAGATCTGGCTCGAGGTCACCCGGCAGGCTTCATGTGGAGGAGTGGGGAAGCAAACCCAGTCTGCCAGATAGGAGTCTGCCACTCTTGTGCAGGAGGTGGGAATCGAACCCGGTTCTCCAGATTCTCTGCACAATGGCAGTCGCAGCATTCGTCCAGCCGCTCAGTGAAGGTCTTTGTGCTCTGATGGCGACAGGTGCTAACGGTGCTTTTAAAAAAATCTTTTCAGCCAATTCAACCTCCAGGGGCCAATCAGAAACCTTGCCTGGTCAACGCCCCATGTTACCCCCCCCCCCCTGTTTAAAGGCACCTGGTCCGCCCATGCCACGGTGGCCCCGGGGAGTCACGTGGCAAAATGGCCCCATACCACAACAGGGGGTTGACGTCATAACCAGCCCATC
This sequence comes from Sphaerodactylus townsendi, assembly GCF_021028975.2. Lineage (NCBI taxonomy): Eukaryota > Metazoa > Chordata > Lepidosauria > Squamata > Sphaerodactylidae > Sphaerodactylus > Sphaerodactylus townsendi. Next base: position 147,583,980 of record NC_059428.1, read on the forward strand.
TTCTATCTTCAACTCCTTAAAGCTAAATTAAAAAGAAAGCTTGCTTTAGAAAAAGCACTTCAGTTTCCAGCTGCCTTTCATTCTTAATGTAGAAAAAGAAAAACCTGACCAGCCCATTCGGAGAAAAGGCTACGGCAGAATCCTGAACCTTGCGAAGCTAGCTTTCTGCAAGCAGGGGTTTTTAAACAGCACGAGCAGCTTCGGTTTCTCCAGTGTGCCGGGGGGAAAACCAGGTAATCTGAAACAAGCATCAAATCGAGGAACAGGTTCTGCCTTGCTCTGAACAGCTTTTGAGCCGAAATTGATCCATCTCCCGCTTATTCAGGACAAGAGGGCTCACTATGTTCCCTTCTTGCGATGTTTGCGCTCCAAGATTCACCCACCTGCTGTTGCTGCACCCCGCAGTGCCCTTGATTCTGATATAACTCTTGTTTTTCTGTCTTTTTATTCATCTCGACTGACCTCTTCGTTTTCAGAGCAGCCCGCACTCGGAGCACAGAAAAAGGCATAACTCAATTCAAACGCGTTTATTTATTTGGGGCATTTCTGGGAGAGTCGGCGCTGCGGGTCACCGACAACCCAGAAGTAAAAGTCGAGAGACTGAACTATACCGCATAAGACACGCGGCTGTCTCTTCCGAGCCAAAATCTTTATTCCGCCTGGTTGTGCCGCTCGTAAGGCGAATAGACCTTAAAACCAGCAAAACAGAAGCAGTCGTAATAAAATATCTCAAATCCAGGAGATAAGAAGGGGTTTTTTTGCGGAATAAATAGATTGAGTAATGATAAAGGAGCGGGAAAGTCTAGGGGAGAGGTGGGGAAAGAGTGTCAAATCAAACCACTGGTGCCAAATGGTGGAAACTGTGTGTACATGTGTGATTTGTGGATGGCAAATTCAGAACTATAAACCTACAGGTCAGGTTTAGCAATCTTCCAGAATTATAATAGATCTCCAAACTACATAAATCAGATTCCCTGAACGAAATGGCAGACATTTGTCCCACGGGAACGGCAATCTTTAATAGGCTGATCACAGAATGACCCAACCCATCATTACTTCACTCCTATACAATCATTTAACTGAGGCTCTTAGGATAGGGTGACCATCCGTTTACAAGGGGACCCTTCACGCTTTTGCGCGGAGGGTGTCCCGCTGCCCCGCTGGCTCCAATAATGTCCTGTTAATGGGAACATGCCGCCAGACGCGACGCCATACAGGAGTTAATACTCGTTTTATGCTGTGTTTCGCAGGAGACAGGCAAGCGCCCCAGAAGACAATTGGGCGCTTCCTCGTCTCTGCCCGAAGCGCCAGGTATGCCGCCGTTAGGGTAGCGTGTCTTCGCGTCGTGCGGGTCAGGAGGCCGCTGATGTTTATGGGTAGCGCGCTCGGTAGAAGATAGAAGCGCTTTCAGAAGGCACTGCGGCAGCCGCAGTGCATTCTGGGCGCTCTCTGTCTTCTGCCCGAAGCAGCCGTTAAAGGTAGCTGGCCTCAAGCGTCAGCTGATGCAGGAGCGCTGCTCTTTTTTGCGGCGGCGTTTCTCGCTGGAGACAGGGTTCGCTTTGTCTCCAGCTCGGGAGCGCGGTTTGCACGCACGCTACATCGCTAATTCGGCTTCCAGAATTCTGGTCACTTTGTCTTAGGATTCCTTTAATCTTAAGGCCCCTTCCGCACATGCAAAATAATGCGTTTTCAAACCACTTTCACAACTGTTTGCAAGTGGATTTTGCCATTCCGCACAGCTTTAAAGAGCATTGAAAGTGCATTATTCTGCATGTGCGGAATGATAATCTTGATCCTTACTTTTGCGAAAGCGTAGCAAAATATCTTTTAAAGATTATAGACGCAACTCTAGATGGATACTAAGCATTAGATTGCTAGCATCATAACAACAATAATGTTGGTTACATTAACTATTTGCTACTGGTATACAGTGCCTACCTCTGCCAGCAACCTGTGGGTTCACGGTCACCCAAAGTCAAATAACCTGTAGGTAACTCACAGAAAGATGTTGTAGTCTTATTATCGATTGCCAGATGGTCTAACAATTGAAGGCTGTGGCAACCTATTAGAGTCAGATCAATTATTCACCCATTTCCTTGTCCCCTCTCCCCTATTATATGGTTCTTACTCAGAAAGGATCTCCACTTCTATCAGCTCTTCCAGCATGGCCAATTGGCCATGCTGACAGGGGCTGATGGGAATTGGAGTCCATAACATCTGGAGTGCCAAAGGTTCGCCACCACTGCCTATTCTGTATTTGACACCACCCCAACAAACTCTGTGTTTTATAGTAAAATTTTAATACTGTATGTTATGATGATACTTCGGTTCTGTTGATAAATCTTCAGTCTGGTCTGTAAAGAAGTATATAGGAATGGCACTTTTGATGAGTTCATTTGGACTACACTATTGATAAGACTTTGAATGTTTGATGTATTTATCTGTCTTTTATGGACAATTGTTTTATTGTAACTTGGAATGCCAACAAAGGCTTGTCTACTTCTTAAAATAGGCTGATCAGTTGTAATTCCAGGTTACCCCATGCACAAGCGTGTCAATAGAACAGGAGCTCTGGAACCAACCCTTCCGCACATGCAGAATAATGCACATTCAATCCACTTTCACAATTGTTTGCAAGTGGATTTTGCTGTTCCGCACAGTAAAATCCAGCGGCAAAGTGCATTGGAAGTGGGTTGGAAGTGCATTATTCTGCATGTGCGAAAGGCCTAAAAAAATGTGTTCCAGATCCAAAATACACGCTACTCTGGGGACCACCGAAAACAAGAACCCTGTTGCGTTCCTCTTTTACAAGACGTGCAGTTCCGAGCCCATTTCCTTTGCAAGCCTGCCTGTTTCTCACACTCTGCGGCAGAAAAAATATCCACTGATCCTTTGGGCCTGCTTTTTATTTATATTTACAGCGGCGCGTGTACCTGCCGTGCGTTGGCAGCGGCAGCCAACACACAGCACAGACTGTGCTTGCAAAAGTTCTCGGGCGGCTGGACTGAACACCCATGTCAGTAAAGACGCCACCCGGATCCCGCCCCTGGGATACTGGACCTAAAATACCGCAGCTTCGCTTTGGTTTGGCTTCTCTCTCCGTGACTCTCGACTGAGCCTTGAAGAAAGGGCCTGTTCTTTCCTCCGCCTCTTGCATAACTCCCAGTCCCTTCCCAGAGCTCCCAGAAAGAGCCTTATGCTCTTTCGTTTGCACCGAAAACCACAGCTGGGAAAACAGGCAGGGATTGTCAAAGGAAGCGGATACAAGGAGTACTGGGTTTGAAGCCCATCAGGGTCACATAAGCAAGCCGAAAGGACAAACAGGGCGGTTTCGCAGGCAGGAACAGAGACTGAAATTCACACTGTACCCATGAGTTGCACAAGGGTTGTGGCTCAAGTTTCCAACCTCCAGGTGAGACCTGGAGAATTCATATGTTTGCAGCTGTCTAGATCGAGGGATGTCATTGTATCTCTCTCTATTCTGCTTTGGTTAGACCTCGCCTGGAATATTGTGTTCAGTTCTGGGCACCGCAATTCAGGAAGGATATTGACAAGCTGGAACGGGTCCAGAGGAGGGCAACCAAAATGGTCAAAGGTCTGGAATTCATGCCCTACGAGGAGAGACTTAGGCCCCTCCCACACACGCAAAATAATGCGTTTTCAAACCACTTTCACAACTATTTGCAAGTGGATTTTGCCATTCCGCACAGCTTCAAAGAGCACTGAAAGCAGTTTGAAAGTGCATTATTCTGCACGTGCGGAATGAGCCTTAGGGAGCTGGGGATGTTTAGTTTGGTAAAAAGAAGGTAAAGAAGGCGACATGATAGCCATGTTTAGATATTTGAAGGATGCCTTGTTGGTGAGGGAGCAAGCTTGTTTTCTGCTGCTCCAGAGACTAGGACCAGGAGTCATGGGTTCAAGGTGAAGGAAAAGAGATTCCACCTAAACATCAGGAAGAACTTCCTGACAGTAAGGGCTGTTCGACAGTGGGATTCACTACAGTGGTGGGATCCAAAAATTTTAATAACAGGTTCTGATGGTGGTGGGATTCAAATAGTGGGGCCGCCGCACACACGCCCCTCCAGTCCCTATTGGGCAGGGAGGTTGCTTTAGTAACCCCTTCTCAGCACTCAGAAAAAAATTAGTAACCACTTCTAGAGAAGTGGTGAGAACTGGTTGGATCCCACCTCTGATTCACTTCCTCGGAGTTTGGTGGAGTCTCCTTGTTTGGAGGTTTTTAAAGAGAGGCAGTATGTCCATCTGTCAGGAGTGCTTTGATTGTGTGTTCCCGTATGGCAGGGGGTTGGACTTGATGGCCTTTGGGGTCTCTTCCAACTCTATGATTCTATGACCTCCAGATTACAGAAATCCATTGCTGAGAAAGGCAGCTTTGGAGGGTGAACTGTATGGCCATAATGACCAGTAAACCCCATATTTTAATCCCCCCTCAGAACCCTGGCTTTGCCAGACTGCTTGTCCGTTAATTTATTTACTTCATTTATAACCCTCCCTTCATCTCTAATGGAGACCCAAAGCGGCTGAGGCCATCTTCTTTCCCCACAACAACCCTGCAGGGCGGGCTAGGCTGAGGATTTCCGACTGGCTCAAAGTCTCCCAGCGAGCTTCCACGGCAGAGTGGGGATTCGAAGCTGGATCTTCGTTCCCAGACCTAGCCGCTACACCACGCCGGCTCTTAACAGCCTTAAAGGCATTTTGTCAGACACGGATGAACCGTAACAGGTTGCAGCAGGATCATTTTGAAAACGTCAGAAGAAATGAGAGTGTTTTTGTCACGGGGAAGCATCACTTTTGTGCAAGATCTCCATATTGCTCTTATCAATAAGCCACTCTTATTCGTGCACACGGTGCTGTTTTGGTGGGCAGGGGACTGAGAATAATCCAATTGTCACATCCGTGGGCCTTTCCCTGTGGAATGTATTGTCGAAGGCTTTCACGGCCGGATTCAACTGGTTCTGGGCTGTGTGGCTGTGGTCTGGTGGATCTTGTTCCTAACGTTTCGCCTGCATCTGTGGCTGGCATCTTCAGAGGTGTACCACAGAGGGAAGTCTGTTACACACTGTGTCTCTGCAGATGCCAGCCACAGATGCAGGTGAAACATTAGGAACAAGATCCACCAGACCACGTCCACACAGCCCAGGAAACCCACCAGAACCAGTTTCCCTGTGGAGTTTTTTCCCACAGTGCCAACCTGCTGTGGTCCTCCTTTGAGCTTCTCGGTTCCTCCGTGGTTTCTTCACGCTTTCTCAAACTGGACCGAAGACGGCTACAGGTCACCTCTCAAAGCCCACGAAAACAGCTCCGGCCCTCTCTCTTTCTGTGGCCGTACGGGCAGATTTACTTCCTGATTTGCAGGGTAATGTCTGCGAACCCCTGAAGCTTTGGGGGTTGGAGACGGCCGGTTTGTCTGAGCTCCCCCTCCTGCTGCAGCCAGTTCTGTTTGCTTCGGCCATAACCTGCAGCCAGGCTCCCGAAAATAGCAACATAAACGGCGCTTTCGTCAGCTGGTTTTGAACCAGCCAAAGACTCATTATCCGGAGGGAACAATTAGACATCTCCAATTACCTCGGCAGCTTCGGAGAGATACTGGAACAGGCTGGCTAGTGCCCCGGTCTAATCTAGTTGCGCACAGGACGCCCAACGGCCCCGGCTTTGCTAAGATCTGTGTTTATCATTTGAAAGGTACTATTAGACCACGCCAATCGTTTTTACTCTTGGATGGGGCACAGAATGGAGAATAACAAGGCCTTTCTCGGCATTGAATTCCCCCTCTTTCGCTCCTGACCTTTTGCCGAGCTGGGCACAGAACTAGCACCGCATGAAATGGGGCACCAGAACACCATGGCGCAAAACGCTTGTGTCCGTGGCTCAGTTGGGGCAAAAGAGAAACCCCTGCCTGAGCCTCGGTTTATGGTGGGAGCTGGGTCCCCTTAAAGGGCTGTAGATAATCATGTCCCCGAGAATATAAAGGGTGTCACCCGGACAAAGAGGAGCAAAGGAGTCTTTATGGGGGCAGTGGAAAGTGTGGTCAAGTCGCCGCTGACTTATGGGGACCTCGTAGGGTTTTTCAGGTAAGAGATGTTCAGAGGTGGTTTGCCACTGCCTCTGCCTCTGCGTAGCTACTTTGGATTTCATCTGTGGTCTCCCATCCAAAAACTAACCGGGGTTGATTCTGCTTAGCTTCCATGATCTGTGATGAGACGAGGCTATCCTGGGCCATCAAGGTCAAGGCAAGAGACTAACAGAGGTGGTTTGCCATAGCCTGTCTCTGCATAGCAACCCTGGACTTCCTTGGTGGTGTGCCATCCAAGTCCTAACCAGGGCTGACACGACTTAGCCTCCGAGATTTGACGAGATCAGGCTAGCTGGGCTATCCAGAAGTGGCGAACGTTTTGTATTTGTATTTATTTTTCTTCTTCTTTCCTCCCTGCCTTTCCCCACAGCTTGACCTCGGATGGGGAGGGCAGGATATAAATGCAGTAAAATACTTTTTTTTCTTGATATATACTTTTTAATACACAAAAGCATATATATGTTTCCCTAAACACCTCCTTGGCGCTGAGGGATTATTTCTTACTTCTGAGGTGTCTTGCAGCCGGATCCAGCCCCCCCCCCCCAGCATTTCCCACCATTTTCTCCCACCCTGAGGAAATCGGGCGCCCCAAACCAACTTTCCACTCCTGCTTATTGACACAGCGTTTTTCAAAAGATGCCTGATTCATTCTGCAAATCGAAACTGGGCCCAGGCTCTTTGCAATAATTGGCCCAATTAATGCCAAATCGCAGCTAGAGAACAAAAGCGTCGAGAAGGGGGGAAATATGTCTTTGCTTATGCGGGTTTTGAATGTCACGGTTTTCTGTCATACAGAGTGCGTTCTTGACACAATTTTGTTGAATGGACTTCAAAAGAAGTGCCGCTCACGCCCACAAGTTTTCAGCCTGACCCACTTTTCGAGAGAAAAGGGTACGCAGTAAGTCGACCCGAAGGTGGTATAAGCACCGCAAATGCTGGGTCTATTGTACCCCTTCCTCACGTCACGGGTGATCCGAGAGTCCTTTTTGGACATCTTAGAATGTAGCAAAAATCCAGAAATCCATTTAACTGATGTAATTAGAGAACCTATTTGAGGCTGGTTGTATGGAAGTTTATTGGGTCAAGATGGCTGCTATCACATCCATGTACGAATCGTAAGTTACGGCTTCGGAAAGCCACTTTGAAATAAGATGAGGCCAGATTAATGGATTGGCAAAGTAGACCACAACCTCAGCCCACCGTGAAGCCTCACCTTTCAATTCTATAGAAAACAAACTGGGGCTGTAGCCTCATATCTCTGCACGCAGGGGTGGGCCACCAACTTTTCTCCCCAAACCGAAAATTCGGCAAGACTTGAACAAAAGGGCAAAACAGCATGAAAAAAATCGCTGGATTCAACCCTGTATGCCCATACAGGTGGAGACATTCAAAATGAAGACTTGTTGAAAACGGCCAGTGAAATCCAGAGCGAGACATTTCCAAAACGTTTTCATTCATTCGCACTCAACCTCCTTGAAATGATTCCTGGCCGCCATGGATCCGACGCTTCCACGCTTCGAAGTCTTGTGCTGCTGTTCTCCCCGGGTCGTGCGCACGAAACGTGGAAGATCTCACCTCTCAAGATAATTTTAAAAACCCTGATGAAAATAAACAGGCGAGGCGATGGCGCAGCTCGGGAAATGGCGGCGAAGAGGAAGTCCGGGACTGCAGGGAGACGCAGGAAACGTCTTAAGGTGGCCGCACGGCAAGTCGAAACATATTGAAAATATTTCTGGAAAAGGAATAGATGAAATCGAGGATGCATTCAAACCGTCCTCTGGCTGGAAAGAAAACGTTTTGGGCTAAAATCGTTGCAGACGAAACGTTTCATTTCTTGCCTCAGACTGTGTTGCTGTTGTTTTGGCTTGTGCAGGAAAGGCCTGAATGATGAAATTAATGGACTTATGGCCTGCTTTAGGATAACAGAGCTTCCTATGTTCAACGAGGTGGCTGGAGCTGAGCGGTAAAGAGTCTGCTCAGAATGGAGAAAGTTCTTCAGAGAAAAGAACCTCTTAATAAGTTTTTTTGGGGCGGCGGGGGGGGGGGGGAATGTCTTATAACCCCAGCAAGCCGTTGCCAGTCTGGACAGACAGTAGCAATTTTGATGGACCGACTTTCTGATTTAGGAGAAGGCAATTTCATGTGTTCACGTATTCCGAGTACTCACTACTAAGATAGACTGCCCCCCATAAAATAACCTCTAAAAGCTTTGCTCTTCCACAACATACATATTCAGAGAGGCCGTCTTTGAACAGTGGCTTGCTTTTGAGGAAATCATTATCACCATTTTGTGGGCTGCTCCGTTTCTTGTTGTAACTGACTGAAAATCTCCCTAAGCTGGGCCAAAACACCTGAAGGCTTTGGGCAGCTCTCTTTGTACAGATAAGCTCAGCCAGCAGGATTTAAAAGAAAGCCGCCCGAGCGGAGGAGGAGGGAACGAACCGTGCACTTGAAGGTCTTTGGAGACTCCGACCAAAGGATAACTAATGGCGACGAAGCTTCTCCAGCTGGGCTTCATGTGGTTTGGGCTTCATCTGCGAGCCCTGTCTTTGGACGCTGGGATGCGGGTTCGGAACAAGCTAGGATCGTCAGGTGCCTTTGGCTGCCGGCGGAATACAGGGGGTGCAGAATCATAGAATCATAGACTTGGAAGAGGCCCCAAGGGCCATCAAAAGTCCAACCCCCTGCAATGCAGGAACACACAAATCAAAGCACTCCTGTTAGATAACCATTCATCCAGCACAAAACAAGACTAAGATTGGTCTTTTGATCTTTAAGGCCTTGCGCGGCCTGGGACCTCCGTACCTACGGGACCGTCTTGCCCCACATGTCCCAAATCGGCCTCTGCGCTCAGTAGAGGCAAATTTGCTGGTGATCCCTGGCCCCTCAATGATGCGTTTTCGGCTCCAATTCGGCCAGAGCTTTTACAGCTCTGGCCCTGCCTGCGTGGAACGCTTCTACCCTCCAGCTACGCTGGTCTCTGGGGATCTCAATGAATTTCGCAGGGCCTGCAAGACGGAGCTGTTCCACCGGGCTTTTGGGGAGTCCGGCCGCTGATGCCCCCCTCCTCCTTTTCATAACATCTGTGGACCCTGCTGTTCCCTCTCTCCCCTTCCCCTCCCCCCCTTTTTGTTAGGGGATTTCTAGTAGGACGCCATCAGTATATTTGATTAGGATGCTGCATTTTAAGGGGTTGATTTTAACATATAGAGCCATATTTAAAGATTATTTACTGACTTTATCAGTGCTCTATCTATTTGTTTTGTTCACCGCCCTGAGCCCTTCGGGGGAGGGCGGTTTATAAATACAATTAATAATAATAATAATAATAATAATAATAATAATAATAATAATAATAATAATAATAATAATAATAATAATAATAATAGACCCCAACGTGAAACAAGAGAAGCCCTTCTGTATGTTTTGGTGCTGGACGCCGAGAAAGATACCCCAGCAAAACTATGAATGAATTCTGCAACTGGAACTGAATTAAGGCAATTAACAGTGGATCTTCAGTAAAAATTAATCGCATGCTATTCTATTTGACTGCAGACTTGGGCCTTTCTTTTTCCAGATGCAGAGTTGGGGGTTCCCCTCCCCCCTTTATTTAAATTGATCCAGGCCTTGGTTGATATTTACTTCCAATGCCAAGAATACAACAATCAACCCCATCTGCTGTTTGCTTTCCTTCCGCAGGGCCGGCACTCCAAATAGGGTTTCTTTTTTAAGGGTATAAATAGCCCCGGCTAGTTAATATTTATTTAAACAAAGAGGGGAGCAGATTCCCAAGAGCCGCCGGTTCAATTGACGGATGGCAAGGGTTCAATACGGAGATAATGCTGATTTTTGCAACAGATGTGAAACCAAACGGGCAGGAAGAGATGGTCGATTATTTATTTATGTATGTATTTATGTATTTATTAGATTTTAAAACCGCCCTCCCCCGAAGGGCTCTGGGCGGTGTACATCAGACCAGAATCAACGATACACACAATAAATAAATTAGGTTAAAATCATATTACAAACTCTATACAAACATAGCAGCATTACAGATATAGTACATTAAAAGTACAACAACAGTGCAATAAGGGTGGCGGCCAATCCCAAGGCCAGGAGGGGACAGGCAGCGCTAATTAGATGTTATATCGGGCCAGTGGTGGGATCCAAAAATTTTAGTAACAGGTTCCCATGGTGGTGGGATTCAAACTGTGGCGAGCCAATGGGGCTACGGGCACGACGTGGGCGCAATGGCATTCCGGCGGCGGGGCATTCCTGGGCGGGGCTGTGGCAAGGACGCAGCCACTGCACCGGTCCTCATTGAAGCGACGTAACGCGAGGGCGCAGGCTGCCACGACATCGCCAGTGCACCTCCTGCTAGACTGCTTCAAGTTCTTATGCCACTGCCGAGAGGAGGGCTTAAATCACATGGCAAAATCACCAATTAGTAACCCCCTCTCGGCACACACAAATAATTAGTAACCTACTCTCGGGAACCTGTGAGAACCTGCTGGATCCCACTTCTGTATCGGGTGTGCCGATGATGGAATAGCACGCAACACAGGGGCATCCTGGAGGGGGGATCCGCGGCCGGCCTCACCAAAGGCATTTTTGTGCATCTCCATACCTGTAAAACGACAAAAAATATTTCCACGTTTAATTAAAAGTTGGCCTCGCTCACCAGATGCTTCCACCCCCCCCCAGTTGCACGGGACTCACACGAAACACGGCCTCTTTCGTCGAAAGGAACGCTGTTTCCTTTCCCCCATTCAATCATCCACGCTGAATAACATTAGTGACGTCAGAAATTATAATTTCGATCACATCAGGACCAGATGCCAGCTGGCATTTTACCCCTGGCGCCTGGCTCCTGAAAAACGGATTATGAAGTGTTTTGTTTTGCATGGCTCGCTTTAGAAAAATAAAACAAGTCTCTAGCACTCATGGAGGAAAAATTCTTATGGTGCAAGAGACGAAATGGTGGAGCCCTTGCGGGGGGGGGGGGGGAGTAAGGATTGAAATACATAAAGGAAACCATTTCTGAAATGTACACATTTTAAAAATGCGCCACCCTCTCACCCTACACAGAGCTCTAGCGGCACTGAAATCGATCAGTAGCAGAAGTGAAGGATGCCAATGTCTGTATTTTTTTTATTTTAATTGCATTTTACAAAGCAGCTGCGTTGACTCCCCTTTCCACCTTTATTTTGGTACCCTTCACTTCTGCACAGTCAGTGGATCTCTTTCAAAGTGATAACTTTATTACAGAGACTTGCTATTATTGTATTTGGGATCCCGTGTGTGTGTTATTATTCATTGTTTTATTGCTGTTATTTATAATGTGTTTACTTTTGTTGTTGCTTAAGAGTCGTGGTGCCGTAGAGTTTTAAAGTGCGCACCAGAGCCAGACAGGTTCCTTTTTTTAATCCCCCAGTCAGTGCAAAAATGCCTGGCCCTCCAGTCCCGTGGGTTTGCAACGTTACTCGCGAGTAGCCCCCTCCCCAGGCAACATGCTGCCTGACCGTTTGCATATGCATGAGTAGGCGGTCCTGTTTTGCATGGGGGGGGAGCCTGCTTTGCAAAAGCCCCGCCTCTCCTGACGTGCAAATGCAGCCGACGACTCCTTCCTTTGCATGCAAGCCGGGCGCGCGGCTGGCGGGCTTTGCAAGAGGCAGCTGACATGAACGTCTGAGCCTGCAGGCAAGGGGGGGCTCCAGCAAACAGGCGAGCCGGGGGCGGGGGGAGGGGAAATGCAATTCAAATATGAGGCGGAGGAAAGCAACGGAGGGGGGGGGGGGTCGAGCCAGCCTTTGCTTGCAGCGCAATGAAGAGGGCGGGAAAAGCAAACAAAGGGGGTCGAGCCGGCTGTTGCTTTCAGTGCAGTCCAAAGCAAGGAGCAAAGCAAGAAAAGGGTTTTGTTTTAAATGCATTTGAAGCAAAGCAAACGAAGGGGATCGGGCCCGCTTTCCTTTGGAATGCAACCCGAATAAAGGTGGGAAGGGGAGTCAAGCCAGCTGCTTTGTAAAATAGAATTGAATTAGAATTAATAAGCGAAGGAGAGCTTGAAAGGGTGCTAAGCAGGTTGTTTTTCTTAACGCAGGTAAAAGAACAGGCCGAGGAGGCGGAGGATCGCGCTCATGGCAGCGCCGGGCTCCACAGCCGCCGTGGGGGGCTCCCGGGCCGAGGAGCAGCAGCCCCCGCCCCCCGCCGCACCCCCCTCTCAACCGCAGGCCACCGAGACAGCCGGACAACCTCCACCGCAACAGCCCTTGCCAGCAGAGCAGAAGTTCCAGCCGCCCCCCGCCCAGGCCGCACCCCCACCGGCCGCCCAGGCGCAGCAGCAGCCGACCCCGCCGCCGGGACCCCCTGCTCCGCGGCCAGACCAGCAGGACGCCTCGTTCTTGCCCTTGGTGCATGACATCATCAAATGGTGAGGAGCCTCCTCAGGCAGGAGCAGGCTACCACTGGAAGCAGAACCCCCAACAGGGGTGTGACTGTAGTTAAAGTACCCTGAGGGCCGGGACAGTCTACCACTGGGCATCCCAGGGGTGGTCTGTCTGTGCCCCTAGGTAAGGAGCATCCCAGGGCAGGAGTAGTCTACCACTGGACACCCTCCAAAGAAAAGCAAGGAGCTCCACCTGTGTCCCTGGCAAAAGAAAAGAGGAATTAAGGTGTTGTGGGTTTTCCGGGTTGTATGGCCGTGTTCCAGTAGCATTTTCTCCTGATCCTCTGAAGATGCCAGCAAAACATCAGGAGAGAATGCTACTGGAACACGGCCATACAACCCAGAAAACCCACAACACCCTTGCGATTCTGGCCATGAATGCCTTTGGCAATGCAAGGAGGAATCTCCCAAGGGCAGTAGTCTACCCCCAGACACCCTCCAACAGGAGAGATCTCTGTCCATGCCAGGAGCAGTCTACTACTGGGTGCCTCGCCCCCCAGGAAAAGTGGAGAGAGGTTCTGTTCCTAGATAACGAACTTCCAGAGGCAAGAGTAGTCTACTGGTGGACACCCTTCAAAAGAAAAGCAAGGAGATGTCTCTGTTTCTAGCAAAATAAAATTGTCCAGGGTAGAAGCATCTTTCCACTGGAGGTCTTCCCCCCCCCCCCCTTCCATAGAAAGGCAGGGAGGTTCTCTCTCTCCATAGGTTAAGGAGCCTCCCAAGCCAGGAGCACTGGATACTCTACAAAAATGTGAGCAGGGGGAGAGGATCTCCCGTCCCTAGGGGCAGTAGAGTCTACTATCCAACAGCTCAGGGGAAAATAAGTGAAGGAACCTCCAAAGCCAGGAAGAATCTACCATTATACAAGGAAAATTAGAGGGAGGGGCTCTCTCTGTCCTTAGCAGAAGGGAGGGAGAGGGAGGTGATTCCCTCACATACGAATTTCCTAAAAGATTCTTGCTTGGCAAAAGTCATTGGGCTGGGTTTGGTCTTAGGCCCAGCTGTGTGTTTGGGGACCTCCATCCCCCCCACGTTTCCCCCCTCCCTTCTCACGATTGAGTCCAGTTACGACGATCACGTCACGTTGGAGCAGCAGTGGCGTAGTGGTTAAGAGCAGATACATTCTAATCTGGAGGAACTGGGTTTGATTCTTCGCTCTGCCGCCTGAGCTGTGGAGGCTTATCTGGGGAATTAGCCTGTGCCCTCCAACACACGCCAGCTGGGTGACCTTGGGCTAGTCACAGTCCTTCGGAATTCTCTCAGTCCCACCTACCTCACAGGGAGTTTGAGGGGGAAGGGCAAGGAGATTGTAAGCCCCTTTGAGTCTCCTACAGAGAGAAAGGGGGGATATAAATCCAAACTCTTCTTCTTCTTACAGGAATGTGTCAAAACAATTTGGGTAGAAGTCCCATGGGCATTCTGATTCAGAGCAGTGGTGCCCGTCGTAGAATGGCTGCCGAAGCAGGTGGATCCAACCGCAAAATAGTTGCCAAAGGAGGCGGAGCTAACCATAAAATGGCTACCACAGTGGCTGTGCCAATCACAAAATATCAAGACACAAAGTTATATATAACTCTAATAGTACCTCTTCCACACTGCAGAAGTTCTGTTTAAAAGGACGCCTTTTTAATTTCCACAGCCAATCAGAATCCACGCTGGGCACAAAGTCCACCTAGCCCCACCCACTTCTTCTTAAAAGGATGCTAGGAAAGGTATTGCTATACCTCCATCGCTGTACTCCATCGCTATAAGCAAAACTCCCTCCTACAATTGGCCAAGGCATTTCTTTGCTGTCCAGAAAATAATTAGGATAACTTCTGCTCCCGAGAACCGGAAGTTTGATGCATGTAGACACTTTCTAGAGAAACCTAAAAATAGGATTCCGGTGAAATCAAGGATGAGACATCAATCCTCCGGTTTCCGTCTGGAAATCTGAAACGGGAGACGCCCTTAGCTCAATGCGTTCTTTTTCCTAATAATTTGATATTAGGACTTTTATTTGGTAAGAAAAGCCTTAGAAAATAACTATGGTCATAACACATTAATGCTTTTTTATTATGATCTCCCTTTTAATAGAGTCTGTTTCTCTTTTTAAAATTGTTTTGGAAAATACTGTTCTTTTCCTGTAAAATACGTTGATCGGGTGATGGTTTTATAGCACTTGGTCCGGCACAATTACTTTGGCTCTCTCAGTTCCCAGAAATGCATCTGAGATAATATCTGTTTTCTGTTTCTGTACTGGCCTCATTGTTCTCTTCCTACTTTTGCTGTTATTATTGACACATTTGAAAAGTCTCAAATTTTAATAAAAGTGTCAAGGGAGAGGAAGTTTTGTCCCTTGAAAGCTCACAGCTTGTTGGTTTCTAAGGTCCTACTGGATGCAAATCTAGCTAAACGAAACTGAAAAATCAGCAGGGCAGGCGGGAGTAAGATCGAAACTAAGGCCCCTTCCGCACATGCAGAATAATGCACATTCAATCCACTTTCACAGTTGTTTGAAAGTGGATTTTGCTCTTCCACACAGTAAAATCCAGCTTCAAAGCGGATTGGAAGTGCGTTATTCTGCATGTGCGGAAGGGGCTTTCGAGAAGGACAGGGCCACAAGGGCGAATTTTGTCCACCCCCTCCACAACGCAAGAGATTCACAACTATCTTTCCTCTGCCCACTCTCCCGTTGACCCCTGGCTTCCTGTTAAAAACATACACTGACCCACACGGTGTAATACTTTCCCAGGGAAATTATTGTTTCCGGTGTCTTTGTGGGGCACGTCCCTGCTGAGTTGTCGTGGCCGAACTCCAAAGGCACTCCGCCAAGGGAACAGCGGCCCAGCTGATGGTATTAAACCTTTTCGTGTCCTTCTTTCCAGCATGGACAAAGACAGCCAGGATGTCCACCAGGTGCTGAACGAACTGCGGAACAAGTTTGTGGAGATGCGGAAATTGATCAAGAGCATGCAGGGCATCGGCGTGAGCCCCGAGCGGCAGCAGGAGCAGCTCCAGAGCCTCCGCGAGCAAGTCCGGACAAAGAGCGAATTGCTGCAGAAATATAAGAGCCTGTGCATGTTCGAGATCCCGAAGGAATAGGGTCAGCCGAGCTTGTGTGAACAGTTGCACCCCTCGTTCCAAATCAGACTGTGATGTGACCAGAGCATAGATATACTTGACATTTGCCATAATGTTCTGTCTTGGGTTGTCTCTGCAGCAACGTGAAGCTGGTTTTTATCACAGGGAGGAGTCGGTGTGTAAGAATATTCCTCGCACCTAGAAAGCTAATTTGTATCCTGCGGGGCTTTATTTCCATAAGTGGGGAGTGATGTGTTGTTTTTAAAAAAAATGAGCGAGGGTTTTGTTTTGACAGTGAGGCGGGCCAGAACAGTTCTGATATTGCTGCGTGTAAAAATTGGTTGTGTGAGTCTTTAAAGGGGAAAACGAGTGAACGCAAACGTTGACCTGTAGAAAAGAAACCCATTGGAAACTTAGATATCAGTACAGAGAAAAAAATGGGGCTAAAATTTAGAACGGACTTTTGGTCCTGATTCCTGGGAGAAATGGCAGGAAGCCCTCTATTTAGACATGTCTGTATGAATTTTGGAGTTCCTTTTTTTAGTGAACACTTCCTGTTGGCAGGATGGTTCAAATAAAAATATTAAATGCAGAGGTTGCAATCCATTCTTTGCCTTGCTTGCTAAGCAGAGATAGTTTGGCAATATGCTTTTCCATGTTTCGACCCAACTCGGCTATGCAACCTTTCAAAGGGAAAAAAATTAAAAATACATAATGTAAAGTCTACTATTAAAAACGTAAAGAGGCTTATTGAGTTTTCAGAGGGACAAAAACTCCAGTGCGGCCGGGTGCTTGATTGGATTTTATCACAAGAACAAAGAAAATGGCTCTTGATGCTTCTGACAATTACAAAAAAACAGAGAAGAGCTAACCAGGGAAATCTGCTTTTTAAGAAGGCAATATGTTTGGAATTCAATTCATTTTCCAGAGAGTTCTAAAGGGAAAAGTGTAAAAGCTTACCAAACAAATGCAAAAAGCTACCCAAACGAATCCTCCCTGATCTCTGTGTCTCAGTCAACGCCTTTACTTTAAAAACAAACAAACCCCAAACTAACACATTTTATTGTTTTGTAACCCTGGACTTAGTAACCGCGGCTCACCCTATTTTACAATCTTTTCCCCGAGGGCACAGTGGCCAAGTCTTTATATAAGGTTATGTATTGGTGTATTTGATGGTTTGAAGATTTAACCAAAAACAGAAATGGCGAAAATAAACCGTAGCGGGAAAGAAAATGATTTAAATGTGCCCGCACATCAAGGGAAGACGTCTCGGAAACGTTTCAAACCGAAGCATCGTTTTAAAAGGGGATTCAGATAAAAACGTTTTCTGGGCTGGAAATAAAACTTTTCCACAGCCACTGGGGGGGGTGGTGGTGGTGGGAAACGTGCAGAATTCCACAGAGGAAATGTCTTATTTCCTGTCTGAAAGCATTTCGAAAGATTGTGCGAAAAGGGCCGATGTCCACTCGGATTAGCTCTCTCTAGTCTGAAGCGGAGATCTTTCACAGTACGTCTTACCTGGTCCCTTTAACTGGAGATGCTGGGACTTGAACCCAGAGCCAGGAACGTGAATACACAAAGCTGCTTTGTGCTGAATCAGAATACCTTAGTTCATTAAAGTTAGTCTTGTCTGCTCAAGCATTTAACCAAAAACAACACATTTTATCACAAGGCAAAATGGTTCTCTGGTGATCTTTGCAAAGATCTACCCTTATCTTTTTAACTGGAAATGCCGGGATTCAAACCTGGGATTTTCTGGATGCCAAGCTACCCCTCCTGAGGCCCCCCACCCCCAAGTTAGATCTTGGGTTGGTCCCCTTTAATAACCCAAGAGTCCACGGAGGTCAAAACTCAGAGCTAGGGCTTAAGGAACGGCCAGCCCGAGAAACTTTATTTGCATGAATGGAATGACACACCTCAATGTTGACATATTGACTGTCAATCCAGAAATTTTCCACCACCCAAACACCGGGTCACTGGGAACTCTTTGACTGGAAATGGCCCACATTAAGTCGTAAATATACCTGGGAGCACCTTGCAGAATTATTTTAGTGCACTGGTATAAATCCGTGCAGGGATTCTGGGCAGCCGTTGACCTCTTCCCTATCTCTTTCAGCAAAACATCTCTTCAAAAGCCCATAAATGTCATCCCCTTGGCAGGCCGGTTGCTTTCACGTCCATCCTTCCGATACGATGTTTGGCTCCCTATCGAGCCACGCTTGGCTTCGGAAATGTAGGATGACTCGAGGGGCGAGATTGCAGTGCAGATTGTCTAATCCAGGGGTCTTCAAACTATGGCCCTCCAGATGTTCATGGACTACAATTCCCATCAGCCCCTGCCAGCATGGCCAAGTGGTAGGGCTCATGGGAATTGTAGTCTGTGAACATCTGGAGGGCCATAGTTCGAAGACCCCTGCTCTAATCAAATTTACAGATTATGCCAAATTAGGAGGGGCAGCTAATACCTCAGATGCGATTTGGGGCTGTATCAAGAGGGGTGTAGTGTCTAGATCGAGGGATGTAATTGTACCTCTCTATTTTGCGTTGGTTGGATCTCACCTGGAATATTGTGTGCAGTTCTGGGCACCGCACTTCAAGAAGGATATTGGCAAATGGATCAGGTCCAGAGGAGGGCAACCAAAATGGTCAAAGGTCTGGAATCCATGCCCTACGACAGTGGTGGCGAACCTATGGCACGGGTGCCAAAGGTGGCACTCAGAGCCCTCTCTGTGGGCACGCGCAAACAGAGTGCCCCCCCCCCCCCAACCATCTAGGCTACCCTGGGCCGCTGGGCTCAATTATTAGCATTAAACCTAAGACCTAGTTTTGGGGAAGCAGGGTAGGTAACCCTGTTAAGCACTGTTAAACCCCACTGATTTTCATGCAAAGAACTAAAGCGCGATCCTTTACCTGGGAGTAAGCTCAGTTGCTGGCAATGGGGCTTGCTTCTGAGTAAACCCCCATAGGGTCGTGATTCACCCGTTGGAAGAGTTGCACGGCTTCCTCAAAGCAAAGCCACCGACTACCACCAAGCTTACTCCCGAGTAACACACATATCAGAGCCAACTGTTTTTTCTAAACGAAAACCTCAGTTTTCAGGTTAAATTGACGAGTTGGCACTTTGTGATAAATAAGTGGGTTTTGGGTTGCAGTTTGGGCACTCGGTCTCGAAAAGGTTCGCCATCACTGCCCTACGAGGAGAGGCTCAGGGAGCTGGGGATGTTTAGTCTGGAGAAGAGAAGGTTAAGAGGTGACATGATAGCCTTGATTTGAAGGTTTGTCATGTCAAAGAGGGGTCAAGCTTGTTTTCTGTTGCTCCAGAGACTAGGACCAGGAGTCATGAGTTCAAGGTGAAGGAAAAGAGATTCCACCTAAACATTAGGAAGAACTTCCTGACAGTCAGGGCTGTTCGATAGTGGAGTTCACTACCTCGGAGTGTGGTGGACTCTCCTTCTGTGGAGGTTTTTGCAGAGAGGCTGGATGGCCATCCATCAGGAGTGCTTTGATTGTGTGTTCCTGCATTGCAGGGGGTTGGACTGGATGGCCCTTGGGGTCTCTTCCATGATTCTATGAAAAAGTCCTGGCATTATTAAAAAAAGCATTTGCAGTGCATTTTGAAAGCAGGATGGAGAACGAACGGCTCTCTCGAACTCAGTCACCGGAGCAGGTGACTGACTTGCCCACGTAAGGCGCGGGGCGGGGAGCCGGCCCGAAACAATGGGGCCCAACCCTGTTCTCCACTATCCCGTAATTTTGGTCCTTTTGGCACCAGAGCAAAGGGCCGGCTCTTTTCTTAGCCTTCGTTTAAAGGTCACAACAGAGGCAGGCTGGTTGATGCAATATCTCGAGCGGGATACCTGAACTCCGTGACACCCCACAACGACGTCGACGATTTACCCAGCCGAGGTTGGATCGCGCAGGATTTGCGTCGCAACTCTTGTGCAAAGGAGTACAGGACATTGGCTCAGGCCCAAAGACACAGAATGCCCCATCGTGTTGTTTTCTTACGCAGCCTGGGCGGGAAAGGTGCCGTGGATTACCGGAACGTTGGGTGCGGAGGGAGGCAGAAAGAATGGGTCACTGAGTTTCCCTTTCCTGCACGCACCCTTTGTCCTGCTCCGAATGTCTTTCAGGTCCCTAGAAAATTTGGCAGAGCCGATTTGATGACGGGAACGGTGGGAGCCGGTTTGATTTTTGCACAAGCTCCCAGCCTGCAGAGCAGAACGCAGCCCCGACAGCAGGTGTTCAAAGGTTCTTGTTGCGTACCCTTGTCAAAAGGACAGGTGTTGTTAGCCCACACTGGGAAAGATTGGGGGGACGAATGGCACACGAACCCTTGAAGGTTTCAGTGGGGGGGGGGTGAAACAATGAAGGGGTGCCAGAATATCACGGGGCCCTGGCTGGCATCCCAATCGGTACCTGTGTCAGCGAGGCAGAGAACGTCCCATACCTCGGCGTGGACGTGGATAGCTCCCCCACGAACGTATCAGACCTTGCTTGGGGCTACAAAACCTTCGAATCCTGGCGTGGCCTCCTGCATATTATGAAAAGCAAAGAGGTTCTGTCACTGGGCCAACATTACATTCCTGGTGGCTGGAACGGGGCAGCTCGTGCCGCTTTCGTTCTCAGATTGCTATCTGGCCCTTTTTGGAGTTCAACGAGGCCCTCAAAGCCACCGCGGGACAGCAGGACACCCTTTGTCGCCGGCTTCAAAAGAACTCCGGTGGCTCCGGAAGGTCTGACTCCTTCAGCGCCCTGCTTGCCAACTAGATGGCTCAGAGACAGGGGCAAAAGCCAATGCCCCTCTCCTGCAACTGATATTTGGAGATAGACTGCTCTTGGACGTGGAGGTTCCATTTGAGCTTCAGAACCGATAGCCACCAAGAGCTAACCTTCCCAGAACATTTGGACACAAAGCTAGCCATTTCTTATTAGGGTTTGCCAGGCTCCTGTTAGGCACTTGGGGCTGGCTGTGTGTGCAATTCTCCCTTCCCTGCTGTCTTCGCAACAAACCTGCAAGGTAGGCCAGCTCCAGGTTGGGAGGAGAGGGTTTGGAGGGCGGCTAACATGGAACAGAGGAGAATTCTGTGAGCCACTTTGGGGGGAAAAGTGGAGCGGAAACCAAATTCATTCGAGTTGCTTCCTGTAAGACGCTTGTACGCAATTCTCCCTTCCACCAATCCTGCGAGGTAGGCTCAGATGAAAATGAGCGACTGGCTTCAAGGCTGTGGAGGGATTTTAACCTGGGTCTCCCGGGGCACAGTCCGACACTCCATGTTGGCTGAACACGGCTTACGTTCTTGCATAGATGGACACAAGACGCTGCCTCCTACTGAGTCAGAATAGAAGAGCATTTCCGGCTCTGACTGGTAGTGGCTGTCCGGGGCCTCAGACAAGGACTTTTCGAATAACCCACCACTGGATACTTTTAACTGGAGGAGCCGGGGATCGAACCTGGGCCAGGGATCTCCTTGCCCTCCCCAAGATTAGGACTACCTGGCAGTTTGTACATCTCTCTCACTGCAACTCCAGAGCACCAGGACCAGCCAAGTAGGGTATTTCCAGCCAAGGTGCAAAAAGGAAATATTTATTTACTTGACCGATTGATTTGTAGACCTGCTCAGGGCAGCACACAGTCCTATAAAATATATTACACCACAAGATCAGTAAGAAGAGTCCGTGTTAGTGCCATTCAAAATCAAAGGCTGAAATGACCCCGCCCCCCCGACCCCATACACCAACACATCTCCCTGAAACAGCGTAACAGGGGAGGCCAAAATAACAAGGAAAAAGAGAGACCGCAAAGATTGCCAGCACTGACCTGGCGGGAACAGCTCTGCCTTGCAGTGTAATATATAATATCTGAATATCTATATTAAAATATGGAATTAAAAAAGGAGATATCCAATCTGAAGTATAGAGTCTAGATTGAGAGATGTGATTGTACCTCTCTATTCTGCATTGGTTAGGAATATTGTGTACAGTTCTGGGCACTGCAATTCAAGAAGAAGAAGAAGAGTTTGGATTTATATCCCCCCTTTCTCTCCTGCAGGAGACTCAAAGGGGCTGACAATCTCCTTGCCCTTCCCCCCTCACAACAAACACCCTGTGAGGTAGGTGGGGCCGAGAGAGCTCCGAGAAGCTGTGACTAGCCCAAGGTCACCCAGCTGGCATGTGTGGGAGTGCACAGGCTAATCTGAATTCCCCAGATAAGCCTGCACAGCTCAGGCGGCAGAGCAGGGAATCAAACCCAGTTCCTCCAGATTAGATACACAAGAAGGATATTGACAAGCTGGAACGGGTCCACAGGAGGGCAACCAAAATGGTCAAAGGTCTGGAATCCAGGCCCTACGAGGAGAGACTGAGGGAGCTGGGGATGTTCAGTTTGGTGAAGAGAAGGTTAAGAGGTGACATGATAGCCATGTGTAGATATCTGAAGGGATGTCATGTTGGTTGAGGGAGCAAGCTTGTTTTCTGCTTCTTCAGAGATTAGGACCAGGAGTCATGGATTCAAGGTGAAAGAAAAGAGATCCCACCTAAACATTAGGAAAAACATCCTGACAATAAGGGCTAATCGACAGTGGAATGCACTACCTTGAAGGGTGGTGGAGTCTCCTTGTTTGGACGTTTTTAAAGAGAGGCTGGATGGCCATCTGTCAAAAGTGCTTTGATTGTGTGTTCCTGCGTTGAAGGGGGTTGCACTAGATGGCCCTCAGGGTCTCTTCCAACACTATGATTCTACAAAGAGTTTTGCACAGGATGAAGGCATGCATGCTACACTAGGCTCAAGTGAGATAATTTGTGGAAACTACATTTTTTTGTTTGCTGTTTTGTGTTCGTCTTTTTTTTAAATAGAAAATTGTATGTTGTCTTCTGTGGCTCCGTGTTTACTTTCATCCTTTTGGCCAGCGTCCCAGAATATGTCATATTTAAGCTCTGTGCATTGTCTGGACATGGGATAAACTTGTGTCCCATGAGGGAATCTTTGCAGTTTGCTCAGCTCCACCCACCCCCATCCCGGCTTTGTGCTAAATTTAGAGCCATTAATTGTCAATATAAATCCTCTCTGGGTAACGTTTCTGGGGAGGAGGAGGAACAAAAGAAACCCCTGTCATAAATGGAACATTATGCAGGACTCGGATCATTAATGTTCATTAGCTGCAAAAATTGAGCAGAAACGCCATGGACAGGAGCAGTATATCTGTTGAGGAACAGACAGGAACAAAGTGTAGGTGGCCCCAATTTGTATGTTCCTGACTAGCCACCACAGGCAACTAGGTTCAATAGGACGACCCTCTGCCCGAATGTTGCAATTGTATTTTTTTTAAAATGTGAAATTCCCCCTTTTGAAATTATTGTGAGCAAGCATTGCGAGATTACACTCGTGGGCATCACTCAACTGTTTTGGCAGGGAAACAGCTCGGATCTGCAAAACACACCCCAGAAGAGAGTTGCGGGATTATGTCAACACAAACGCAACTGCAACTCCCCTTCACAATTTTGCTGAGATGAAGAGGCACAGGGAACCACGCTTCCTGTCCGGCCGCCCTCAAGTCAAAGGCAGCATCCAACCTACTAGGCCGTGTTGCCCCCAATACTTTTGGAGGGTCCTTTAAAATGGAATGTCTGAATTGTGTTGTGACCCACCCAGAGCCCTTTGGGGAGGAGCTGGATATAAATCCAAAGTAAATAAATAAATTTATTTTTCTGGAAGGGGGGGGGGGAGAGAAGCATCATGCAATGTTAGTGCAACCACTATTTCAGCTCCTGACACCTCCCTCTTTAAATCAAACCCAGCACCATAACCACTGAGCCCTACTGCCTCTTGGAGATTTGGGGGTGGGGGGGTGGGATCCCCTCAGAAAATAACTAATCTTGAAAAATGGGAGAGAAGAGTCCTATGAACTTAACGCTACCATGATATCTTTGCCCCGTTTACCTTCAACACTATTTCGCAAGCACACTCGAGAGTCACACCAAAAGCCAAACTGAGACTGTAATAGTTCAAAAAGTGTTTTATTATCATTTTTGTAGAAAAATATAACAAAAAAACAGACAACAGTCGCACACACCAGAACCACTGATGCTCTGCGTTTTTGTTCGGGTCCGGGGACCAAAATACTCCGCATGTAAAGTGCCCGTGTTTTCCCAAAAAGGTCAGGTTTTTCTTTTGCAAGAAAAAAAAGAGACAAATCAAGACAGACAAAGACAAATGTAAACACAAGAAAACGTGCCCACCCACCTAATCCCCCTTCGTTCCCGCAACTGGGGGAGGGGGAAAGGGAGCAGAGAGTTTTGCTAAATATTTTCCGCAGCAAACAGGTTTTCTTGTCAAAGTGCTTCCCAACAGCACACAAACGCTAGAGACAGACAGGCGCCACCTTCAGCAGTCCGGGTGGGCTGGTTTCGCTCTCCGGGGCACAGTCCCTCCCTCCAGGCCCCGATCTCCCCACAACCTGAAGTCTTATGGAAAATAAGAGGCTCAGAAGGCATAGTCCCTTTTCTGCGTGGGTCTTCCTCTCCAGAAGACCTCTCCACCGCCAGTCCAAAGTCTCCTCTTGTGCCAGGGCGTGTCCCTGCAAGTCTCGGCACCCCTTCCTCCAAAACCAGGGGACAGATGAAAAAGAGATCCCCGTGTCAAACAGGAGGAGGTCGGAGGCACAGTAGCCCCCCCCCCCCCCAGGGGTGGGCGATGCTAACCCTTGGCACAAGGCGGGGGCCACCCCACGGGCAGCAGAGTCTGAGCAGCCAAACAGCCAGGGGCAACACACAAGCCGGCCTAGCTGATCACGCATCGCTCTTTGTCCTTGGCCTGCCCGCCTCGAATGGCCTTCTCCCGGATGTACATGAGGTCGCTGTGCACGCTGGGGCGGCGGGCAAAGGGGGCCACGACGCCGTAGGCTTCCCTGCCGGCCTCCCGGGCCCCTTCCTTGAGCAGTTTCTTGCTCTTGAGGGCTTTCTTCTGCAGGAGGTCACAGTACTGGACGGAGACTTTGCGGTGGAGGTCCGGGCTCATCTCGCTGGGCAGCTTGGCCATGGCGAAGAGGGCCTGGAACATCTGGTCCAGGCTGCTGTTCTTCTTGGCCGAGATCTCGAAGTAGGCACACTTCTTGGGGTCCGGGCCCACCAGCTGCTCTATCTCCCGGGGGTCGACCTCCCGGTAGAAATCCCGGTCTCCCTTGTTGCCGCAGATGACCAGGGGGACCTCCACGTTCTCCTTGGTTTTGTTCTTCAAGCAGGACTTGGTCTCCACAATTTGGCGCTTCAGGCGCTGGACCTCTTCGAAGGAGTCGCGGTTGTCCAGGCTGAAGACCAGAATGAAAACGTCTCCTGGAAAAGGGGAGAAGAGGACAGAGAGAGGCAGGGTTAGACCTCGGCCAGAAGAACAACCTTCCGTCCCTGAGCCCAGGAAAAAAAATCAGATTTAGCTCAATTCAAGTCCAGAAGCGCCTTGAAGAGCAGCAAGACCTGCAGGGTAGAAGCTCTCCGCTCTGGATTCGAATCTAGCAGACCAACACGACTACTCTCCGAAAATATTTTAATTTTGGTCTAGAGAAAGGTTGCATGTTCCCAGGTTTCAACTGGTTGATTCTGCAGATAGGGGCATTTTAAGGGGGCTTCCTACATTTGGGGGGGGGGGGTTGCAAAGAGGCCACGCAAGGGGATTTCTCCCCAAAACGACACACTTTGCAATCCCTGTGCTGCATTTCCTTGCCCATAAATCACCTCCTTTCTCCCTCTCGGCTCCTTGGCATTGCAACTGCAAACGCCGAACTGAATTGCAAGCGCCTCATTGAAGTGCAATTTGTTTGCAGCCGGTTCAAAAACGGAGTTGGCTTTCCAAGAGGGATCGCTTCGCAGGCGAGCTGCAAAGCCTTTCTGGCGGGTTTGGGGCAACCTTTCCCCCTTCAAAAAAAAAATACAGACGACTCAAGTCGAGCCTTTTAACCATTGCAAGTCTCTGCAGGGCGACACCAGCCTGAAGCCGCCGGATCCCACCAAGTTCATGTCAAACTCTGCACAGATGTGCCTTTCAGACCCTTTGGGAAAGCTCTCGCAAGCCTACTTGGGAGTAAGCCCGGAGAAACCAGCCAGGCACTTAGGGTGCCTTTGCAACAGCGGCTATGCTAACAGAAGCGGGCGGAAAGAACCAAACGCATCCACCCCTCCGGTCCAACAGGGAAGGGAGGTTTTCAAGAAAACCTAGCCGACCTGTTGGGCCAGGCATCACTTTTAGTTCTGAGCTGCAGGGAGCAGGAGTTTAAGAAGGTGGTTGCTCCTCTTAACCTGCCTTTTCTTCACCAGGTCTCACCTGTGAGGATGGAGAGGCGCCTCATGGCCGGGAACGGGTGGTTGCCGGACGTGTCCAGGATGTCCAACTGGTAGACCTCCCCGCGGATGCTGTAAAACTTGCGGTGGAAGTCCTCGATGGTGGGGGTGTACTGGTCGTCGAAGCGGCCGGTGAGGAAGCGGGACACGATGGCCGTCTTGCCCACCTTGGAGGAGCCCAGGATGACCATCCGGTAGCAGTTCTTGGCCGGGATGCTCAGCTCCGCCTGGCTGGGACCCATCTTCTTGATCATCTCCGCCAGGCGCATTGGCGAGGCCGGGCGAGGGAGCGCGAGAGAGTCGGCAGAAAGGGGGGCGATCCCGAAACGGCTGAGGCGGAGGAGAGCGAATGAGCCCGGCAGCCCCGAGAAGGGCCTTATGTAGAGCGCGCGAGGTCCGCCCCTTGCTGCAAGGGAGGCGGGGAGCGATGGAGCCGCCCGGCTCCGGCTTTTACGCACTGGAGCGCGCTTGGCGAGCTCGGTCCTCTTTTTGAGCACGCTCGGGCGGCGCCCAGCGGAGGCTGCGGAGGCGACGGGGCCTCTGAGCGGGTGCAGAGGGCAGGGGAGGGGTCTCCCCCTCCAGGTGCAGAGGGAAGGATAGGGGGGTCGCCCCTCCCATGGGTTTGGAATAAGAGGCTGTTTTGGCGCTCCAGAGCTGCGCGCCCCTGAACGCACTTGGGGTGCACGTTGCCTCTGAGCAGGTGCAGAGGGCAGTGTGTGTGTCATTTCCCAGCCCTCCCCCCACCCCCGGAGTTTTCAAGGTTCTGGAATAAGAGGTTGTTTGGCGATTGGTGCCCGCCCTGGGAACCCTGCAGCGTGGGGGTCGGGCCGAGAGAAGCATGACAGACCCATTTTACAGATGGGGAAACTGAGGCTGGGAAGGGTTTGTGCAAAGGGAGCCCGAAAACCCGGGGCTGGGCTGGAACGAGAGCTCCGGCCACTGCAGAGTTGAAGGGCTGCAGGCGTGCAGACACTCTGCACATGCTCAGGGGACACTGATCTGTAAGCCAACTCTAGGGAAGGAGACAGACAGACAGACAGACAGACAGACAGACAGACATTTTTGCCACCCCCAAAGGACTGGGGCCACACGCTTCCCCCAGGACATAGCCCCATCAAGGAAAATGGGGCTTGCTTCTGAGTAGACCAGCTGATGCTTGCCCCTGCAAGGGGATCTAGGCATGTGGCCGGGATGGCCGTCTCCCAGGGAAAGATTCCACCACGGCAAACTCCCAAAGAGCCAGCAGGGTGAATTTACAATCCGCATAGGATTGCAGACCTCAGAGTCGCTGGGGGGAGGGCAGAGATGAATGGGGCTGAGTTGGGGGCCGCCCCCTTTGCAGGGGCCCTCCCGTGGACTGCATTTTCCTGGCGGACGGCCCTGGGGGAGGAAAAGCAATCTCAGCAAGAGAGCTGGCCTTTCTTCTTTTCTTTTTCTGCAGGAGTTTCAAGGGGACCCAAGAATCGCCGGCTCCGCTACATTCCACACCTCACACCCCCGCTGCCAAATCTGTTTACTATTTTCCAAACCGCACAAGCAAAGCAAGGACATTTCACCCCGCTCTCCCCACGCCAAGCCTTGACTCAGCTCCGCAAGACGAAAACCACTCTGAAAAATTAATCGCCTCTTTCGTGAGATGTGTTTGAGCTAATTCTGGACTCTTAGAGAGTTGACCAATTTTCTGTTCCCTCATCTCTCTCAACAACGCCGCCCCCTGAGCATGTGCAGAGCACCCCAGCTCAAACTAAGCACGGCTGGGCCCTTGCAGACGGAGACCGCAGTTCCATGTCCGCCATCGCCCCCAGATTTTCAGGGGTGCCCAAAGTAGTCAGCCTCAGTTTCCCCTTCTGTAAAATGACCGTATCCTTTTCGGGCCCTTGCAGCCGCAGCCAGAGTATCTGTTATATGTCTCCTGCTCGGCTCGAGGGAAAGGAATAATTACTGGCCAGCCTTCCAGATCTCTTGGCATCTGGACAATTCTAGACGCGTCTCTCCCTTCCCCCAGCGTTGGCTGTTTCTTCCAGAGTAAACACCGACCATTTTCTCTTTATTGCCTTTGCAAAATGAGAAGAAGAGGGGGGAAAACCCCCAGAGCCTTCACAGTGGTGGTCGTGGGAAAATGTTAATCTTTAACTAAATAGAAAGGATCCTCCTTCAATGGGAGTTATGCACCATTTCATAAGCAGTAGGGCAAGGAGCTCGGGAAATTTAAATTGCATTTGGTTTGGGGGCTCCTGTTTCTTGCCTCCTCTTTAAAGCAGCCTTTGGGAAGCAAACCGGCTTGTTCCAGCTGTTGCTGGACATACGATAATTTCCAGCAGCTGGAGCCACGGTGGGAATAGGTCACTGGGAAGAACGATCTGGAGAGACACAGTGCCAGTAAATGGGTCGACTGATTCTAATTGGGAATCAGAAACTGTGAAAATGTATCATTGACGACGTCTTAAGTTCTGGTGCGAAACGAAGAGCCAGAGAGTGACCGCAAGGCTTAGACAGGGCAGCAGGTCAGGTGTTTTCTCATTGGCTGTGTGCATGTCACTCATCCGGTGAAGTGAAGCAGATTTGGCTATTTAACATGGGTGGAAGGAGATAATTACAGGTAGGTGAGTCTGGCCAGTGGCTGCAGTTTTTGTCTGCAGTGCTGTCGGAGGAGGAGCAGTCTATCTGACTAGTGAAGGCCCTGAATTTAAAGCAGCATTGCATTGGCCATCTTTTCTAACCCACCTCACATTTTGCCCAGCACTCCCACAAAATGGGGGAAAGGAAGAAGATACAATAACAGTCATTCTGGGAGATACTCCTGGAACCAGTATATATGGGCAGCCGGGCATTTCTCCAGCTGGGCAGAGAAGTCCTGTTTATATTAATTACTCTGCAATGGCCCATTTTACAGATGGAAATTATCTGCTGACGGAGAAACCATCAGGGAACCAAAGTGCATTTTGCATCGGTCTGTACAATTTAGTTTGGGTTTGAATGCCTTTGATGCAGCAGACAAATAAAATAATGTTCTCCCCAGAATGGTAGTACATTCTAAAATGCAAAGAGAGCAGCAATCATTCGTGCAAAAAGCCACAAGATTTTGCGGTATCTTAGCAATTTCTTGAAACAAAATGGGGGGGGGGGTATTTATTTGGACCTCCTGGTTTCTCCTCGGTGAGCACCCAAAGGGGCTTACAATATTGTCCCCACCTGCAGAATAAATCCACATAGTATCGGACGCTGGTCCCAGTCCTGTGTGGCCAGCCTCATTTTCATGCTGAGGAAACACACGACGCCTAAAGAATAAATATCTTTGCAATATAGGAGAGACGAGCATCGGATTGGAAGATGGGAAAAGTTGCAGTGTCGCATTCTGTCTACTAGAGGGCAGCAGAGGGCATCCTTTGCATCTGGGGACATCTTTATGGGATGATGCTCTTTTTGGGATGATGCACGAATTGGGTACCAAAACTGGAAAGGTGGGAGGCTTAGCACAGAAATTTGTCAAAGCACATGATTGTGGGGGATAAAACAAGGGTCTGCAAACAGACCACTTTGGAAGCATGTCTGGAGAGTGTGTTGGGAAGAGATAACGGGGGCAGAGACCTCCAAAGACAGCCCAAACCATTGTCTTTTGGTTTAACAATAAAATTTACTTAACTGTGGCCAATCCACGGACATGCACGGTAGGGGAAGACTGGAGTGGTTTGAGAAAATGGCTGCAGAGATCCCTGCAAATTTCCCCCCAGTGATCCTGTGTTGGACATTTCTTTTACGAGCTACACCAAAGCAAATGAAAAATGCGACCCCTCTTTACTTATCTGGAACACTGTCCAACAGAAACAGGTGTCTTAAATGTGTGGTTTTTTAAAATGTATATATAGAGATAGCTATTCAGATTTGTTCCACGTAGGAAAAGGGTTAGGGTTAGGGTTAGGGTTAGGGAGAGAAGCTCTTTGGGGGGGTTTTTGCACGGCGATTATGGGTGCTCGAAAGGCCATGCCACCTGGCTACAAAGATGCCACCGTGGCTCAAGACACACACTGCTGAGAAACGAATCACTCAGAGCCGTCAATTACCTGATTACCCAAATTGGGATGCGTTTCCTGTTCGAGGGAGTCTGGCGAGCGGGTTTATTAGCCAATTATAAAAGCGGTTCGGGTTGACGGTAACTTACAGCCCGGCAGATTGGGGGCTGCTTGGGGGCAGACAAATTGGATATTGATTAGCCCCTATTGCTAAGAACAAGCTATTCATAGCTTGGGGTGGTTTAAAAATAGCCAGCTTAGCTAGCCTTTGACAACAGAAATCTCATTTGTTCTCCTTATCGGGCCGCTCCCTTGATGGGAAAAGCAGCAACGTTTGGGCCATGCAAAGAACAAACGCAAAGGACCAACATATTAAATGTGTGGGGTATTTATCTTTTTAAAAATCTCACTGATAGGCCACCTGTCTCCCCAAGGGTGGCTTGCCTAACTCTGCTCCGTCTTATCGTCACAACAACCACCCTGCAAGGTAAATTAGACTGTGTGTGACTGGCCCGAGATCATCGCGCGGTGGTGTGGGGATTCGAACCTGGTTCTCTCAGACCCTAGTCTGAGCACTCTAACCACTACACCACACTTGGTCTCTTGTGGTAGTAGTAGTAATGGAGGGGTCTAGATTTATAGCCCGCTTTTCTCAATCATAAAGAGTCTCAAAACAGCTTGCAAACTCCTTCCCTTCCTCTCCCCACAACAGACACCCTTGCGAGGTAGGCACGGCTGCTAAGTTCGGAGAGAATTGTGACTAACACAAAGTCCCTTTCCCAGCCTCACAGGATCGTTGTTTGGATAAAAACGGGGGAAGCAGTGACTCATGTACACTGTTCCTGAGGTTTTCGGAGAAACGACTTGACAGAGATGGACGGGTTTTGCTCAGTCGGTGGCTGGCTTGGACCAAGTGGGCTAAAAATAAAGTCAAAACACGGGAACCCTCTCATTGGAAGAACTCGTGATGGAAATCATACCCATGATAGAGGGACTGCTCCTTACGCTACACTTTTGACTGCCCCCCCACGCGTAATGGGCCCAGGATGGCTAGTTCCACAGCTACACTGATGACGTACCGAGCAATCGCAGCTCTTCCGTTCTTCTCAGAAACGAGAATCGCTCCAGTCGGCCCGGGCCTCGGGGGACCGATTTTCAGTACCGATCAATCCGTCACATTATCGTTTCTCTTTCTGCCTCGCTCCTTCATTGATTCCCTGAAAGATTTTTCTAAAACAAGACGGGGAGAAATAAAGTACTGTGCGGTGGCTTACGACTCCGCAGGGGGAACGAAACGTCGAGGAGATATATTTTCGGCTCATCTTTGCACCCCACTGAACGCAGGGCCAAAGTAAAAAAAAATGTGTCAGGTCCAGATTCCCCGAATCCAACTGGACTCCCAAATCCATCTGGACCAACCTTCTTTCCCCATAACAGCTGCGTGGGACGTTAAAACCTGTAGGACCACAATATAGGGATATGGAAAGACTCCTGCCTCATCCTCCGCCATTTTCCCCAGCTAAAGAAGAAGAGATTTTATATCCCATTTTTCTCACCCGCAAGGACTCTCAAAGTGGCTTACAAATGCTTTCCTTTCCTTGTGATGTAGATGAGGCTGAAAGAGGCTGAGAGTTTGGCGAGAACTGTGACTGGCCCAAGGTCACCCAGAAGGCTTCACGTGGAGGAGCAGGGAAACGAATCCAGTCCACCAGATAAGAGTCCGCAGCTCATGTGGAAGAGTGGGGATTCAAACTCGGTTCTCCAGATTAGAGTCAACTGCTCTTAACCTTAGAGGGAGAGACAGCAGTCCTAAATTGTGATTTAAATTTTTGGTTCATGTATTTTTGGATGTAATCTATTTTATGCATCTATTCACGTTGTAATCTGCCTTGTGTTCTGTAAAAAGGGAGGGTAATAAATGTTTTAAATGTAGAAACGAATGTTTTCTGGATGTAGCACATGTTTGAGGGAGGGGTGTGTGACAGTAATCCAGTTCTTAGGACGATTCCCCCAGTTATGTACCATAAACGAATTACTTACCCACAGAAGGAAGGTGCCCAATGCATCTCTGCCTGATTCAGTGTTCTGGGAGGGGAGAAACTGTGCCACGTCTCAGTGTGAGTTTGAGCCAGGAATTCGGTCAAGATCTCGCCTAGCTGCAAACGACTAGAAGCCAGAGCTCATTCATGGCTGCAAACGCCTAGAAGCCAGAGCTCAGCAAACAACCCCTACCTGTTTATTACCTGGTGAAATTAAATCTTTCTTTTCCCCACCATGTACAAACATATTAAAATCACATCAGGCCCACCTGAATTGATAAGCGGGGGACCGTCACGTGGGCCGCGATCGCTAACTCAGCACGTTTTAATTTCCTTCTCAGGTGGGAGTAAATACACACTGACCTCGACCCCCCCAAAAAACAGCTGCCTGCCCGGGGCCATCCCATGTGACCAACTACAAACCTACATAGGAACAGAGTCAGCGAAACTCTTGGAAGATGGCTGCGGCATTAATTTGGGATGAGGTTGCTGGGAGGAACCGAGCAAATGAGCGGGGCAGAGCAAACAAGAGAAACCCGGGGGCAGAGGAGAAAGAACCCGGCTGAATTAGCAGGTCCTAGCGCCATAGCTGTGAACCTCCCCATCCATCGGGAGTATTGTGTACAGTTCTGGGCACTGCAATTCAAGAAGGATATTGACAATCTGGAATGGGTCCAGAGGAGGGCGACCTAAATGGTCAAAGGTCTGGAATCCAGGCCCTGTGAGGAGAGACTGAGGGAGCTGGGGATGTTTAGTTTCGTGAAGAGAAGGTTAGGAGGTGACCTGATAGCCATGTTTAGATATTGGAAGGGATGTCACGTTGGTGAGGGAGCAAGCTTGTTTTCTGCTGCTCCAGAGACCAGGACCAGGAGTCATGGGTTCAAGGTGAAGGAACAGAGATTCCACCTAAACATTAGGAAGGACTTCCTGACTGTCTGGGCTGTTCGACAGTGGAATGCACTACCTCGGAGGGTGGTGGAGTCTCCTTCTTTGGAGGTTTTTCAAGAGAGGCTGGATGAGCATCTGTCAGGAGTGCTTTGATGGTGTGTTCCTGCATGGCAGGGGGTTGGACTGGATGGCCCTTGGGGGGATCTTCCAACTCTATGATTCTATGATCAGAGAGGAGTGTCTACTTTTCTACCTCAGCTGGGAAGCCACAAGGATGCCAGTGTGGTGTTGGGCTAGAATCTTGGAAACCTAGGTTTGAATCCCCACGCTGCCATGAAAGCTCGCTGGGTGACCTTGGGAAGTCATATCATCTCAGCCCTGACCCTGGCTAGTATTTGGATGGGAGGCCTCCAAGGGATACCGGGGGCAGGACGTCATCTGTCACTTGTTAGCACAAAAAAAGAAAGAAAAGAAAGCCACCCAAAGAAATTACACCAATGCCCATCTCCTGTGCCTCTGCGGCAACCGACACATGACACTTTGTAGAAAGGAGCACATATTATCATCATCATCATCATTATTATTATTATTATTATTATTATTATTATTATTATTATTATTATTATTATTATTATTATTATTATTATTAATAATAATAATAATAATAATAATAATAATAATAATAATATAATAATAATAATATGATAATAATAATATGATAATAATAATGATAATAATAATAATAATAATAATAATATAATAATAATAATATGATGATAATAATAATAATAATAATAATAATAATAATAATAATATAATAATAATAATAATATAATAATAATAATAATAATAATATGATAATAATAATAATAATAATAATAATAATAATAATAATAATAATAATAATAATAATAATAATAATAATAATAATAATAATAAACCGCCCTCCCCCGAAGGGCTCATATTTATGCTCTTTACTGGTTTGGAAGCAAAGGATTACAAGTGAAGGCAGGCAAACTCTCCTGAAGATTTCACCTGCGCCTGACGCACCTGTTTCTCAACACGGCAATACCTAACGCAGTGGTGGCGAACCTTTGGCACTCCAGATGTTATGGACTACAATTCCCATCAGCCCCTACCAGCATGGCCAATTGGCCATGCTGGCAGGGGCTGATGGGAATTGTAGTCCATAACATCTGGAGTGCCAAAGGTTCGCCACCACGGACCTAACACCTCCCATTTTGATCCTGAAAGCTCACATAGTTCATTTGTCCTCCATTTTTCTCTGTCTGCATGTCATCAGCCCACCTGTGCGACAACAACCGGTTCAAGGTCACCGGTCGTGACCGGTTCGACACCACCGGTCGTGACCAGTTCAAGGTCATCAGTTGTGATTGGTTCCAGGTCACCCTGTGAGCTTCACTGCCCGGTGAGAATTTGAACCCGAGTCCTCCGTAGTCTCCCCGAGACATTCCCATTGCTACGCCATGCTACACCACACTGAGTTCTCTTTGACTTGTGACTGAATTGCATCATTGGCTCATGAGGGTGTTTGTGGAAAATGACTCATGGTTTCTGACCTGGGAGAGGCTGACGGCAGGGCCTTGAGGAAAAGCCGGGGAAGAACTCTGAATATCCGGTCAGGGTAACCCGAGAGACGGCAGCAGCACACGAAATCTCTTTTTGGAGCGACCCGCTCCCAGTGTCCCTCTCAGCAGAACAGGGCACAGAAGTCTCTTGGACATAATCTGGATGGGCTGACATGAGCTTCCTTCTCCTAAATGCCCCGGAGCTGGAACTCCAATAAGACAGACCACCGGTTCCCATTTCTTTCCTTTTTTACCCCTCTCTCATGAGCACCCAAACCAGTTTAAGACTCTTCTCGTCCACTTGGATTGTCACAACATCAATTCTGCGAGGTAGGCTAGGCTAGGCTCAGCTTCCATGGCGGAGCAGGGACTGGACCCCAGTTATCCCGGGTACTTGTGTGACACTGTAACCCAGGGCCCCCCATTTTGAGCCTGTGGCCACATTTGAATTCCTGACACAATGTGGAGGGTGCAACCACAAAATGGCTGCCACAGGAGCTGCAAAATGGCTGCCTAAGCTTACCACCAGTCACGCAGTGAAGATTCTTGCACTATGGTGGCACGGCCTAATCTGATCTCCAGTGGCAAAACAGAAGTCTTGCTGGGTAAAACCCCACTGGGAAAGAAACAAAAATACAAATGTGTTTATTCCAATTAAAATCAGAATATCCTAGTAAAAGGCCCAGCATCAGTGAAAATCACCACAGGATAATGCATAAAGTCTTATGCAACACTTTTAGACCAAAATGCGTTTTGGCCCATTGGCCTTCTTCAGGGGTCAAAAATTACATTACATAATATCATAATCTAACAGGATGTTACAATATTAATTAAAAATGCCTTATAAATGACTGAGGTAAGTATTGAAAAGTTTAGCACAGCCCAGATCTTCAATATGGAGCTGTTCACTCAAAACATGTGAAATGGTGTGCCAATATTTTTAATTAGGCTCAATTCTGGTAGATCCTATAGTACCTCACTCATGTAGATTATTCAGTCAGTGACATTTTGATTTTAATTTGAATAAACACATTTGTATCTTTTGCTACATAGTAGTTCCCATTTTAAAAGGTCCAATTTTACCTTCACCTTCTGGTTCTTTCCTCTGGTATTGAGATTAAGTTCTTGACCCCTTTTCTGTTGGCATAAAACTCCACCTAGCCTAGTTTCCTTTCTAAAAACACTTCGTGGCCACCAGGAAAAGCACAGGGGAGCAATAGCCACATAACCACTATGCCATCCTCTCTCATTCTGACCATCTTTTGCTCTGACCATCAATTGTGCATCAATCTGACCATCAATTGTGCATTTTGTTTTCCAGCATTGCTTCTAAATTTGCAGTGGGGCTTCTATTTGATTTAGGAGCTGATCTAAGTTTTAAAAAACAGAAGCAAACACGCATTCAAATGAGTAAATAATTTTGTTTGTAAAAGCCTCAGTTGCGTCTGACCCTTTTCAGAGCAACGTCTGCCTTCTGTTGGAGCTCTCCATGGTCCTGAAAATCGCCTTTTGAATAGACCTAAACTTACGCACCAGCCCCCGCCAATCATCCCACTATGCTGTCCAGCCTCAGAAATTCCCAATCTATATTGGCTACCTTTTCCCAAAAGGGGCTCCAATTCACCGAGGAAGAAAAAGAGAACCAAAACGAAGAACCAGAAAATGTGAGCGGCGTTAGGGGAAATCTGACACAAAACGAGGAACCGGAAAACGTGACTGGCGTTAGGGGAAAGCTGGCATAGGAACAAAGTTGCTCGCACGTGGCACGTGATGGCATTAAAACCCCAAAGCAAAGACAGGCCAGTGGTATAAATAGCACACAGATGTATGGGGTCTGAGTACCCACACCTTTGTTTCATAACGCTAGCATCTTCCATAGCTTGTTCTCCACCACTCGTTTACCAAACGATGCCCTCGATGTTCCGACAGCGAATCCAGGTTGAATTATCATCACCTAGTTAGCTGTCTGGGATGCCTGTGATACAGAACATAGTGTTTAGAAACCAGACCTTGTTGTGTTGTGGGTCTTGTGGGGGAAAGGGCCTGTTCTTTGTCTGCCGGTGGGGTGAGAGGTATTAACATGTCCTGCCGTTGTACCCAGAGAGACAGCTCCAAACTAACACCTTCTGCTGGCTTTCAAAGAACCTGGGATTAGGAAGAAAATGTCATGGGTAACCAGAGACAGCCCGAACCCTGTACATATTACTCTAAAATATAGGCCAGGGGTCGTAGCAGGCAGAACAGCCAATCCAGCTGCTGAGGTTCCAAAATACAGAATGTGGCAGCTGTTTAGGAGAAAATGGGCTCAAGACAGCTGGACGCAGCCCATCTCTTCATAAGGAAGGACGAGCTCCAGAATATGCGAAGCCCACACATTCAGTATAGTACACAAGGAGAGAAGGCAGTATGCTATAGCCTGATCTCGGGAGATCTTGAAACCTAAGCAAGGTCAGGACTTGGATGGGAGACCACCAAGGAAAGCTCTGCAGAGGAAGGCCATGGCAAACCACCTCGGCTTCTCACTTGCCTTGAAAGTCCATTGCTGAGGTGAGCGTATATTGGAAGCTAAGCAGGGTCACTACTTGGATGGCAGACCACCAAGGAAAGCTCTACAGAGGAAGGCAATGGCAAACCACCTCGGCTTCTCACTTGTCTTGAAAACTTACCCAAAGAATCAAAGATGTATCACGACAGTCTGATCTGGCAAGATATTCAGATTTTCCTCTATGTTATACGCAGAAATATATCACTGCCCCTGCTCCTTATTTAACTTATCTGGATAATAAAGATCTAAGGAGAGCTTTTACTATTGCAAGAAGTGCACATTTACCTTCTGCTGTCTTAGAAGGGAAATATCAAAAGATACCTTATGCTGCAAGGTTATGTTCTTGCTCTCTGAAGTCTGTAGAAACTATAGAGCATATGTTATTAAAGTGTCCCCTTTATGAGGAGGCAAGGGAAAAATGCCTGTCACATCTACTACACAAAATGACATATTGTTCTGATAAAGTTTGTTGTGAAAAACTATTACAAGATAAGAAGGAGAATATTACAAAATGGGTAGAAAAATTCTGTCTATTCATTATGAAAAAGAAAAAATGATCTGAATATGGCATCCCCCTTAGATACTTTTGTTTTGTTTAGTATTTTTATGCTGTTTGGTGTGTGTACAAAGTATAATGATATATAGATGGATGGTGCTGGAATACGGGAGAGAGATCTGAGTTCTTGTTTTGTTGTAGATGTTTTGGAGATTTGTGGTGTATCTGGTCATTGACTGTAAATAAAGTCTTCTTCTTCTTCTTCACTTGTCTTGAAACTCCATTGCTGAGATGGGCGTAAATTGGAAGCTAAGCAAGGTCAGGACTTGGATGGGAGACCACCAAGGAAAGCTCTGCAGAGGAAGGCAATGGCAAACCACCTCTGCTTCTCACTTGCTTTGAAAACTTCATCTGGGGGACACCATAAGTTGGAATGGAAGCTAAGCAGGGTCACTTCTCGGATGGGAGACCACCAAGGATGGCTCTGGAGAGGGCCATGGCAAACCACCTCTGCTCCCTTGCCTTGAAACCCCCTTGCTGAGGTTGCCCTAAGTTGCAAGCTAAGCAGGGGCACAACTTGGATGGAAGACCACCAAGGAAGGCTCTGTGCAGAGCCCAGCATGATTGCCACCCATGGCTGGGATTGAACCAAGTCTCTGTGGCACATCAACGCCTGCCTCATTGTGCTGCCCATTCTCTGGGGCAGCTTGGCTTGGCTTGGGCACGCGTGCTGGCACAGTGTACGAAACGTGATGTGCTCGGATGGAAAACGTTCATTTTGTGCTCTGGCAATTTTCTCCAGGGCTCAAGTTTGCTTTCAAGGAAACCCTAGCGGGTGAAACTGTCTTACTGTCAATAGCAGCTGCACAGAGGGTATGAATGACATATCTTATCCCTTTGTTTGCCCCGGGGCACCTGGTAATTAGATGCACACTGCCCCTGAATTTCCATTGTGCTTCAACGGCTGGTAATTTACGGTTAGGGTTAAGGCAAAGGGAGAGGCTCAGGCTTGCCTTAGTATGACTGAATAAATTAAATAAGAATAATAAGTTAGGGCTGGGCTTCAAGCAAGGGTTACAGCAAAACCCTGAAACTGACCATAGCCCTCTTCTCGGAGTGCACCCTAGAACTCAACGTAACACTAAGGCAATCCTGAACCGCTGCCCTTGCCTTAACCCTAACCCTAACTAATTATTTTTACTTAATTTATTCAGTCATAAATAGTTCCCCAAATTGTAACAAGACCCCGAAACGTGAAACTGACCATAGCCCTATTCTTGTACTGTGCCCTAGAACTCCACATAACACTAAGGCAAGCCTGAGCCCCTGCCCTTGACTTAACCCTAACCAATTTATTTTATTAATTTATTTTTTGTTACAATTTTGGGATCTATTTATGGCTGAATAAATTAAATAAAAATAATAAGTTCAGGTTAGGTTTAAGACAAGGGCCGGGGCTCCGGCTTGCTTTAGTGTTCTATTGAGTTCTAGGGCGCACTCCGAGAATAGGGTTTTGGTCAGTTTCAGGTTTCAAGGTTTTGCCGTAACCCTTGCCCTTGCTTGCAGCCCAAGCCTAACTTATTATTCCTATTTAATTTATTCAGTCAAAAATTGTTCCCAAAATTGAAACAAAACCCCGAAACATGAAACTGACCATAGCCCTATTCTCGAACTGCGCCCTAGTACTCCACGTAACACTAAGGCAAGCCTGAGCCCCTGCCGTTGCCTTAACCCTTACCCTAACTTATTATTTTTATTTAATTTATTCAGTCAAAAATTGTTCCCCCAAGAAAGGAAAGAACCCGAAACCTAAAACTGACCATCGCGCTAATATTGGACTCCGCCCTAGAACTCAACGTAACACTAAGGCAGTGGGAATTGGGCCCTACCATTTTTGGGTCCCATAGAATTGAACCCCACGAAGCAAAGTTCCCCAAACCTGGATGGTGTCATCCAGAGACTCTCCTGAAGATACCCTGAAAGCTTTGTGACCGTACCTTCAGAAATGTGCACCTCACAGCCCTCTACCTGAAATTCCCTATTGACAGCAATGCAGCTAAATCACTGCAGAACAAAGAATCTTGTGCAAATTTCTCGGGATGCTTGCAGGGGGCGCATTTTTAGACATATCGGCACCAAATTATTAGGGTATCATCAGGTGACTGTCCTGATGATACCCACCAAGTTTGGTGCAGTTTTGTTCAGAGGGGCCAAAGGTATGGACCCTCAAAGGTGGGGGGGCTATCCCCCATTGTTTCTAATGGGAGCTAAGGAGATGGTGGCTACCCCTTTGAGAGTCCATAACTTTTGCCTCCCTGAACCAAACTGCACCAAACCTGGGGGGCATCATAAGGACAGTCTCCTGATGATACCCTGATATTTTGGTGCTGATATGTCTAAAAATGCGCTCCCTGCAGGCACCCCCAGAAATTTGCCCAAGATTCTTTTTTCTGCAGCGACTTCTGCATTGCTGTCAATAGGGAATTTCTGGTGGAGGGCTGTGGGGTGCACATTTCTCAAGGTACAGTCACAAAACTTTCACAGTATCTTCAGGAGAGTCTCTGGATGACACTATCCAGGTTTGAGGAACTTTGCTTATGGGGGCAGTGGGAGATGAACCCTACCTTTCTGGGGGCCCATAACATTGAACCCCCTGAAGCAACAGTCGCCAAACCTGGATGATGTCATGAACAGACTCTCCTGAAGACACCCTGAAAGTTTTGTGGGTTTACCATGAGAAATGTGTACTCCACAGCCCTCCCACAGAAATTTCCCATTGGTTGCAATGGAGCCAGCCAGCCACTACAGAGCACAGAA
This sequence comes from Sphaerodactylus townsendi, assembly GCF_021028975.2. Lineage (NCBI taxonomy): Eukaryota > Metazoa > Chordata > Lepidosauria > Squamata > Sphaerodactylidae > Sphaerodactylus > Sphaerodactylus townsendi. The sequence goes on from NC_059428.1 coordinate 147,624,292, forward strand.
TCTGGGGAAATTCTTTGGGTGGCTGTGAGGGGTGTTTTAGATCTACTGTCACCAAAATTTCAGGGAATCATACAGGTACTGTCCTTATGATACTCCCCAAGTTTGGTGAAGTTTGGTTCAGGGGGTCCAAAGTTATGGACCCTCAAAAGTGGAGCCCCCATCTCCTGTTAGCTCCCATTGGAAACAATGCTGGATGGGGGCACCCCTTTTGAGAGTCAATAACTTTGCTCCCCCTGAACCAAACTTCATCAAACTTGGGGAGAATCATCAGGACAGTCTCCGGATGACATCCTGAAGGTTTGGTGCCACTAGCTTTAAAATTGTGCCCTCTGCACGCCAAAATGTGTAAAAACACCCCAAAATTTTTTTAAAGGGGCCCGAATTTTTCGGATTCACCCGAATTTTCGGGCATATCCGAATTGGCTATGATTCGGATTCAGGCAAAGAAATCATTTTATGTCCCAAAACACCCGAATCCGAATTTTTCCGAATTTTTTTAGTATTGACCAACCCTACTAAGTATCAGTCAAGCAATCTTGCTCCCTGAATTTGTCTATTCTACTTTTGTTTGTAAGCACTACACTGTTTTATTGTACGTGATATACTGTTTTGGGGAAGAGAGGTGGTATGGCATAGCCAGATCTTGTTAGATATGGGAAGCTAAGGTAGTTGGTAGTTGGAAGGAAGGCTCTGCAGAGGAAAGCAATGGCAAACCACCTCTGCTTCTGCTTTCTTTTTTCAAAATCGCTTGTTGCGGTCACAATGAATTGGGAATTAAGCATAGATGGTACTTGAATGGGAGACCACCAAGGAAGGCTCTGCAGAGGAAGTCAGTGGCAAACCACCTCTGCTTCTCCCTTGCTTTGAAAGCCCCTTGCTGGGGTCAGCATAATTTGGAAGCTAAGCAGGGTCATGACTTGGATGGGAGATCACCAAAGAAGGTTCTGCAGAGGACAATGGCAAACCACCTCTACTTCTCTCTTGCCTTGAAAGCCTTCTTGCCTTGAAAGCTGGGGTCACCATCAGTTGGAAGTGAAGCAGGGTCATGACTTGAATGGGAGATCACCAAGGAAGGCTCTGCAGAGGACAACAATGACAAACCACCTCTGCTTCTCACTTGCCTTGAAAGCCCCACACTTGGGCAGCCATAAGCTGATTGTAACTTGATTGCACTTACATACGGGTGTAAAAGGATTGTAAAGCAGGGGAGAGCTTTGGCTGTTGATGGGGACTTCAGATTTTGCAGCTAATATTTGACGGTCACACTTACCCTGTTTACCTGCAGCTCGCGGGTGAGATTACCAGCTGTTCTGCTTGAGTCAGCGCTGGATCACCCGAACGCTGCGGGTTTGCATCGGAGTTTTGCAAAAGAGCACGTGTGTGGAAAGGCTGCTGACCCAAACAGTCCGGCAACCATTACATGTCACCAAGGACTACGTAAACAAACACTAAACAGGAGGCAGTTTTTAACTCTCAGCAATTATTGATGACTGATTTAATTGTCTATTTAAACCATTACCTGCATAGTGGAGGAGGAAGGGAGGGGGAATCGGGCTTTGTGGGAAGACGCGGGTGTGAAAAAAGCAATATCTCCGTCCTGTGCTGTTAATAAGCAAGACAGAGACGCAATCTGACAAAAAAAAAGCCACAAATCCGGCTAGAAATAGTTAAATGGCCCATTGAAAAACTGGCTCCATTTGCAACTGGCGAACAGGACGTGACGTGGACTTTTACACATACTTGGGCGTCCTTACCCGCTTCACATTTGGATGGTCCCAACTTCAGTCCCACATAGCCAATATAGCAATTACAGAGCTGGGCTGTGAGCAGGGAGACCCGGGTTCGAACCCCACTCAGACACGGAAGCTTGCTGGGAGGCTAGTCACACATTTCTCAGCCTATCCTACCTCAACAGGTGTTGTGAGGATAAACTGCTTTGACTGATCATTGGGGAGAAAAGCAAACAAAGTAAATAATAATATGTATTTCACGCCGGATTCAACTGGCCTGGAGCGACTGTCGTGGGTAAAATATCCTTCTGACTTGGGTGGCAAAATAGAAACAAAATCCAGGAAGCCGTTCTTTCTTAGAAATGATTTTAAAAACCCACCATTTCCTTGAATGTTTTCCTCAACGGTGCCGGCTCTCTGCTTCTCGCTGTTGGTTCGGAGACTTTATTTGTGTACTGAACGGGTTTTATATGCCGTTTATGTGGCCGATCTGCATTTGACGCACGTCATTTAGGTGGGCGCTCGATGTTTAATACCGATTCCCCGCTGCACAAATGACATCCAAAAGTTCAAAAACAGACGGGGACCGAGCTGTCAGCATCAAGAAAGTTCCCACAAGGTGCCACAGGTAGCCAGAAGACGGGCCAGTGGGGCGACTGAGGCCAAGGGTTCGGTTTATTATATATTTAACATAAGAACTTAAGAACATAAGAACATAAGAACAAGCCAGCTGGATCAGACCAGAGTCCATCTAGTCCAGCTCTCTGCTACTCGCAGTGGCCCACCAGGTGCCTTTGGTAGCTCACCTGCAGGATGTGAACGCAATGGCCTTCTGCTGCTGCTGCTCCCGAGCACCTGGTCTGCTCAGGCATTTGCAATCTGAGATCAAGGAGGATCAAGATTGGTAGCCATAGATCAACTTCTCCTCCATAACTCTGTCCAAGCCCCTTTTAAAGCTATCCAGGTGAGTGGCCATCACCACCTCCTGTGGCAGCATATTCCAAACACCAATCACACACTGTGTGAAGAAGTGTTTCCTTTCATTAGTCCTAATTCTTCCCCCCAGCATTTTCAATGGATGCCCCCTGGTTCTAGTATTTGTATTGTTTTAGTATTCACATTTGTATCCTGCTTTTCTCCCCAAAAGGGATCCACAACAGCTTACATCGATCGGCTCTCCTCCATCTTATCCTCTCAAGAACCCTCCAAGGTAGGCTAGGCTCAAAGTTATGTGATTGGCTAACAGTAATCCAGCAATCCAGCGGAGACTGGAACTTGAGTCTCCCATTTACTACTCCAACACTGTAAACCAGCACATTGCATTCGGATGGCACTGGTTCTTTTACTAGACTGGGCTGTTTTAACATCCTAGTCTGCTCCTGTGTTTTAGTGGAGGGGGAAAGAGGGGTGTCTCGTGAAACAGAAAGTACAAAGATTAAGAATCAGGTTGGAGGTTGGTTTGCAAAAGGCCGAAGCAAAACAGAAGTGTTTCCGCCCACATGTCAAAAACAGCGGAGAAATTTAAATCCAACCCAGATTTTCAACCCTTTAGAGACAGCTGAGGATGGTTCTCTTTGGGGTTGTGGTTAAGAACATGAGAACAAGCCAGCTGGATCAGACCAGAGTCCATCTAGTCCAGCTCTCTGCTACTCGCAGTGGCCCACCAGGGTTAGGGTTAAAGCAACACTGAGCAGTAATTTTAAATATCTGCTTTATGCCTTTTTATGTACTCTTCTTTTTCCTTGAGAGGATGAGACTTTTTAATTTTTATTTCTGTAAACTTTCAGTCCATCGTTATGGTTTGTAAAAGAAGAAGAGTTTGGATTTATATCCCCCCTTTCTCTCCTGTGGGAGACTCAAAGGGGCTGACAATCTCCTTGCCCTTCCCCCCCCCCCCCACAACAAACACCCTGTGAGGTGGGTGGGGCTGAGAGAGCTCCAAGAAGCTGTGACTAGCCCAAGGTCACCCAGCTGGCGTGTGTGGGAGTGCACAGGCTAATCTGAATTCCCCAGATAAGCCTCCACAGCTCAGGCGGCAGAGCGGGGAATCAAACCCGGTTACTCCAGATTAGATACACAAGCTCTTAACCTCCTACGCCACTGCTGCTCCTGTGAAGCTTGTGATCCTCAGAAGAGGCCAGCCACTGATGAAGGTGAAACGTGAGAAAAGGCTACTGGAACACAGCGATACAACCCAGAAAACCCACAACATCCCATGTGAAGCTTGCTTGCCTGTATTATCCTCCGATCTTATGACATCTTAAAATCCAGTTCTTTCAAGTTTCACTGAGATCTAAAATCAAAGTTCAGTATTCTGTTCTTATAGCAGACAGCCCTTATGAGGTCTAGTTATCTGAGTCGCAGGTTTATATAATCGATACTCTATTTTTATGTATTTTTTTCTATTGCAAGCTACCTCAAGTGCTGAAAGAAAGAAAGGGGGCTAATAAACGTTTTGAATAATAAATAATCGCTCTGTGCTGGTTTTCGATGCTCTTGTATCAAAGGGCCCTTGTATCAAAGTGCAATGTTCAGTAATGCACAAAATAATGGCTTTGATGGTTCCCAAAATCCTGCATGTCGTTGGAAATCCAACTGCTGGGTGGGACAGAACCGCAGTTTGAGTCAGCAAAAGGATGCTTTGGCCTCTTCCATTTCGGCTTCACTACTTGTGTACAAGTAGCAGGAGCAGGAGCAGCAGTGGCATAGGAGGTTAAGAGCTCGTGTATCTAATCTGGAAGAACCGGGTTTGATTCCCAGCTCTGCCGCCTGAGCTGTGGAGGCTTCTCTGGGGAATTCAGATTAGCCTGTACACTCCCACACACGCCAGCTGGGTGACCTTGGGCTAGTCACAGCTTCTCGGAGCTCTCTCAGCCTCACCTACCTCACAGGGTGTTTGTTGTGAGGGGGGAAGGGCAAGGAGATTGTCAGCCCCTTTGAGTCTCCCACAGGAGAGAAAGGGGGGATATAAATCCAAACACTAAATCCAAACACTACTTGGCTGGCTCCACTGCAACTTGGTCTGTTTCCCTCCCTCCCTCTTTGTTGCTATATCCCAAAGCTCTGCAAATCGGACCTGCTGTTTGCCAAAGATGGCATGTGATAACGCTTCTCCGTCTCCTGCCAGGGACCGCAGCCACCTGTGCAGCGGGCAGGTGCCTCAGCCGGAATAAAGCAAACACCCGAAAATTGCTCAGAGAAGAGCCATTGGGGAGATTTGGCTGGCAGAAAGGGTGTGGGGTTAGTTCAAAGGTTTGGAATCCCTGCCCTACGAGGAGAGACTTAGGGAGCTGGGGATGTTTAGTCTGGATAAGCGAAGGTTAAGAGGTGACATGATAGCCATGTTTAGATATTGGATGTCATGTTGGTGAGGGAGCAAGCTTGTTTTCTGTGGCTCCAGAGGGTGGGACCAGGAGTAATGGGTCCAAGGGGAAGGAAAAGAGATTCCACCTCAAAATCAGGAAAAACTTCCTGACATTAAGAGCCATTAGACAGTGGAATGCACTACCTCGGAGTGTGGTGGAGTCTCCTTCTTTGGAGGTTTTTAAACAGAGGCTGGATGGCCATCTGTCAGGAGTGCTTTGATTGTGTGATCCTGCACTGAAGGGGGTTGGACTGGATGCCCTGGGGGTCCCTTCCAACTCTTCGATTCTAATGTAGTTAAAATACATTTAAATTAAAATCAACCAAAAACTTTCTTTAAAGTTAAGCTAAAACTGGCAACAGGTGCCATTTAAATCAGATAGGGATTAAGGATTTGGGCCAGCAACAAGTGCAATTAAGAATAAAATAATTACAAATTCAATTTCAGTTTTCCACCTCCCATGGCTTGCATAAGATCTGGGGGGGGTACAATTTTTTTAAAAATTTCCAAACTCCAAGTGTGGAAGGATTGCATCAAGCCACGGACCACATATGGTGAGGAACGGAGCCAGGCAAAATTCAGTGGGTCTTGAATGGAATCTAACCAAAACCAGAACGCAGAGAGTTAAATTTTGACTGCTTACACCCTAGACACTGATTCCTCAATAGTGTTTGGTTTATCGGCCCAGCAGAATACCAGGGGGTTCACTGCCAACCTTCGGACCCAACTTTTGGATTGCGGCCAAGGGGCAGGTTTCACTCTTTCTAACACTGTCGAGATCTCGGTTGACCATTCCCCCTTTTCCCTTTCAAATAATTCCAGTGTGTTTTGTTCGCTCACGTTCCACGGAACTGGAAAGGGGAGCAGGTTCCCCCACTGGGAAATTCAAATGGGGTTGAAAGGCCCACAGTTCTGGCACAAACAGACTGTCACTTTGTGCTCATTTAGCGAGTGGGCCAAGAATAATATCTCGCTCTCAGCGCTGGGAGTCCTTTCTTCTCTCCCCACGGTGGGGGACAAAGGCGGGGGCCGCCAAATGAATGGCCGTTCTGTCTTCTGATTAACAGAGACAGGTATAAACCGAATCCAGCTACCTGGGACCCAATTAATCTTGATCTTACAAAGCTGCGCTTCAGGATAATTATCCCTCAAATAAATAGTAGCAGGACAGGAATCGTGGGCCCGGCTGGGGGCATTACTCTGCTCTGCACAGGCAGTGCTCCGTTCAAAAATGTCATGGTGATGCATAATTAAGCCCCCAAAGGATTGTTGTTATTGCTATTTTTTAAAAAAAGATTTGAGGAGAGATAGGAGGCAGGTCCCTATTTTTCGTTGCAACTTCATAAAAGATCAAGGAAACGGTTGGAAATAGGAGAGTTTAGGTCTGAAAAGACCCTTGTGGGGTTGGCTTGGGTCCTAATTGCCCACAACATTTTTCGTGGGAGTCCTGATTTCCCCCCTTGAGCAATATTTCAGGGGTTGTTTGGAACTGTTACAAGAAGTGGAGGGAGCTGAGGAAATCGCATTCCCCAGGTAGAAAAGACATTCAAATAAATTCTCCTGTGGATCCGAACCTTTTCCGCTGCTTCAAGCCACCAATTACCTCTGGGCCCGCAGCACTGCAATACAGCACGGATTTGATAGGGGTGCAGTGCAGAGCCCTAGCGGGTGAAACCGTCTTATTGTCAATAGCAGCTGCAAGCAGGGCATGAATAAAACAGCTTTTCCCCTCATTTGCCCCAGGCACCTGGTATTTAGAGGTACGCTGTCCCTGGATATGGAATTTCCATTGTGCTACCATGGATGATAAGCATCGGTCAGGCGCTCCCGCTCCCTGAATATGTCTATTCCAGCTTCATTTGTATGCACTACACTTTCTTTATTGTACTTGATAAGCCCGTGGTGGCGAACCTTTGGCACTCCAGATGTTATGGACTACAATTTCTATCAGCCCCTGCCAGCATGGCCAATTGGTCATGCTGACGGGGGCTGATGGGAATTGTAGTCCATAACATCTGGAGTGCCAAAGGTTCGCCATCACTGAGATAAGCTGTTTTGGGGAGGGAAGGCGGTATGGTGTAGCCAGATCTTGTCAGATCTTGTAAGCTAAGCAGGATAGGTAGCTGGAAGGAAGAGTGTGCAGAGGAAAGCAATGGCCAACCACCTCTGATTCTCATTTGTTTTGAAAGCCACTCACTGGGGTGGCCAAAAATTGGTTGTGACTTGGCAGCACTTATATACATATACTGTTTTTTGTGCTCTATTCTGACTATTGTAACCTCGTTTATTGCAAAATTGATTGTACACATTGTACTGCACAGGGTGCGCTGTTTTAATTAGATACACGGCCTGAAATCTTGGCTAGAAAGGTGGGCAAAGAAATGAATAAAGAAAAGCAAACGCAGCTAGCGGTTAGAAGTGAGTTCCACAAAACAACCATGTGTTTCTCCAAGAAACCGTTTTGTTTGCCCCTCATTACATCAATTTCATGGAGCCGTCTCCAATTTTCTGAGCGGGAGCCAAAAAAAATCCCTTTCTCCGTCTAATCTCTGCACCTTGTTTCTTAAGTACTATAATCTGACTCTTAGAAACTCCACGTGACCAACAGCAGCTTCAACGGTTCCCCAGAGGTGCTGAAGGGGAAGATTTACTTCATCTTCCGCTGCAAATATTGTTCAAGGCCTGAGGAGCTCCAGGGAAAAAGATACTGGCAAAATCTGAACCACAGACTGTCCAGAACAGATTCAAGCTGAATCTGAGCCAGCTTCTGTAATTATTACCACAAGTTCCTTCAGGGAGTTAACTTGTAATTATGGATTTTAGGAAGAACACTCATAGAAGCAGGTGTTTACATCAGCGATTCAAGGTGCGCACCTCGGGTGGTAAATGTTGACAGTCACTAAAGACAACCCCGTGGGAGACAGACCTGACCCAAAGGGTAAAACCCCCTGAAATATTTCCAGAGCAGACCCCATGGATACGAAGCCTGCAAGACAAAACAGAACCTCCATTTTGTTGGGAAGCCATTTTGGTTTCTCGCTACAGGCCTCAAGATGTTTCATTGGCCCAATGTTCAGGTTGCTGTCTTCCTTGGGAACCAAAGATCAGAGGACGTTGGACGCCAAACCACCACTGTGGTCATTTCCAAGTAATGCTCAATCAGCTTCGGCCCAGAAGAGACTGAAGATCAGGTGCCCAGCAAATAAGTAGCGTTTGGTGCATTATTCTGCATGTGTGGGAGGGGCCTTGGTCTGGCTGCAGCTTTGCATGAGAGAACATGAAAAATCTTGAAATCTCTTGACAGCCACTGGAAGCAAAACGTTACAGGTTACCACACACCAAGTAGACTCTGACGTACATTGGTTGAACAAATGCAATATATTTTTGAGTTTCGGTGTGTAACCATCTCACAGGAAGGCTGCAATGGAAAACAGCAACCTGTCACAAGGGGAAAACAACATTAATAAAACTGGACTTCTGGGGGATGGTTTTATGGTTTATTTTTTAAAACACGTGCATTCAATGTTTAATACCTTAAGGTGCATAGTAAAAATAAATCAGACAAGTGTGCGTAAGTGAGTTCAAATCTGACCGGGACGGTGTGTCCTAGTGGGCTTAACATAATGGTTAATCTGGTTCAGATTTGGCCGATACATCGAGCATACGTCGGGGATCTAACCAGAATACCGGAGCTAGTTCAGAAAACTAAAATGTACAAAATGCACAGTATTAGAGCAGCGGTGGATCGAACGTGACTGCCTCCCAGACGTTGCTATGGGAGCTTGTTCAAAGAATAAGACAATGGGAAAGGGATACTCGACTGAGGTTGAGATGCCGGAGTGGCAAGAAATCTGAGCATGGCTCCTGGAAAGCCACTGGTTCTTAAAACGCCAGGGAGAGAAAACAAAGGCTCCAGTCTGCTTAGAAGAAAAACAAAGACAGTCCAGTTCCTGAGAACGGCCCGGATGGTTCTCCCGTTCCCAAAAGTGCTGTAGAAATATTGTTGTCGCTCTGGAATGAAAGGAGGAGGCAGTACTATCACAGGCACAGATAAAGGCATTCTCTGAAAAGTGGGCCGCAGGAAACATTATTGGCACTGGTTTTGGGCAAACGTGCAAAACGTGTAACACAAATGTGAAAAACGTGAAAAGCAGGTCAAGGTCAAGGTTTTGGCTGAGGTCACACCACAATAGTGTTTGGTTGTCCAGGACTTCTCGATCTGGATTTGCTGGTTGTTCATCCAGGACTTGTAAGTTTGCCTTTGTAAATTAAGGCTGTGGTGCGGCTTTAGAAGTCCTCGGCATTTAGGCCAGTACACCTCTGGGTTACCCTACCCTGCACTCTGCATTTTCCATTCAGTTTTCTGATGTAGGGAACTCCAGACTCTCTGTGACATCACAGCAGCTAAGCCAATGGCAGTTGGAGGCTGCAAAACCCTGCGGTGACATACAAGCAGAGCAGCCAATGGCGTTCAAGATAACTGGGGCAGGCAGAAAAGGGCAGAGGTCAAACCGCTGGCAACAGGAGTAAAGTCAATGGGAAAGAAAGTTGGTGGTGGATGGTATTTTTTTGGCTGGCATCTAAATTGGTGGATGTTGTTTGATACCCAAAGGCAATTTTTGATGGGTTGGATCACTGAGCCTGCCCAGGCGGGGGAAGAGAGAGAGACACATGTGGAAATTTTAAGGCAAAACACAGAAAACACGACAGGAAAAAGCCTAGACTTGTGTGTGCCGTAAAACTTGGCTTTTGAGGTCTCCAATATACACGTGCCCCAGCAACCCAGCCAAAACTCTGCCTCCCAACGGTTCAGAGGAGGAGGAGGAGGAGGAGGAGGAGGAGGAGGAGGAGGAAAATGTGTGGCAGGAGAAGGAGGAGAAGTAAAAAAAGAAAGCAGAAGAATGTATATCTGAAGGAGGAGGAGGAGGAGATGGAAGAAAGGTAGAAGAATTTTTTACAGCCTGAAGAAACTTTGTCCACATTTAACCCACACCATCTAGACAACGGCAATTGCAATCCGCCAATGTCTGCGCTGGGCACATGTCCTCTGGTGCCTTCTCGCTCCCCTTCAAGGCGCATGCATTCACTGTCATTTTCGTGCTTTTCCTCCGTGTGCATGTAGCCACATAAAAACGCTCAATGCTCCTCCCTGCTGTGCCTTTTATTTTACATTTTCCAAGCCTGTAATCAGCCCGTTCAAACCTCTGCACTTAATGGAACCCCCTGAAAGGGAGAGGTGGAGGCCGACTCCCCGTGCCAAAGGCCACCTGCCTGGCGTCCGTGGGAGGGTGTGCGGAGCGTCAAAGTCCTCCCCCCCCCCTCAACACTCCATCTCAAAGGAACTTTTGAAAAGTTTGGGCAAAGCGTAATTAAAAGTCAGTCCGAACTTTCATATCCCGCTGAATGTTCTCGCTTGGTTGCTCCGGCCACAGCAGGTTGGGTTCGTTCTTCCAAACCACCCTGTTCTTTGTTCCCCCAGAACTTCTGGCCCTTCTGTAGCTACTTGCTCCTGGCTTCTTTCTGGCGATAGATTTCTTCGGTGAACGGCCTGGAATTCGGGAAGGGGGCAGGGTGGGTCGGGGAAGGGACACATTTTTTAGGAGGAAGGACAGGGAGATGAGTTTTCTGCCACCTGAACAGCAAATGAGAACAAGGAAAAAACAGCCGTGCAAAACTCACAGCACCCTGAAGGGGATGGGGTGAATGGAAAGGATTTTAAACCCTATTGATGTGTATCAGCATTCTTTGCTAAGGAGATGGGGGCTACCCTTTTGAGGGTCCAATAACTTTGGACCCCCGGAACCAAACTGCACCAAACCTGGGAGGGGCCATCATGACAGTCTCCAGATGATACCCTGAAATTTTGGTGCTGATACATCCAAAAAATGCGCCCCATGCAGGAACATCCCAGAAATTTGCCCAAGAATCTTTGTTCTGCATTGAGTTTTCTGTACTGCTGTCAATGGGAGTTGCAGGCTGGGGGGGGCACATTTCTGAAGGAACAGTCTCAAAACTTTCAGGGTCTCATCAGGAGACTGCCCTGATGATACCCCCTAGGTTTGGTGCAGTTTGGTTCAGGGGGGCCAAAGTTATGGACCCTCAAAACTGTAGCCCCCATCTCCTATTAGCTCCCATTGGAAACAACTTTGGACTCCCTGAACCAAACCTCACCAAATCTGGGGAGGGGGGGGTAGCATAAGGACAGTCTCCTGATGATATGCTGAAATTTTGGTGCCGCTAGCCTAAAAACTGCACCCCCTGCAGGCCAAAAATTGAAAACCACTAAAAATACCCAAAAACGAACCCTGCATTTTGATGCCCACCCTGCCCAATGGGCATTATGCCCCTGAGCATGTGGAGCAAAACAGAGCATTTGCCCAGCAAGGCTTCTGATTGGCTGTGACAATTTTTGAAGGCGCCGCATTGGCTGCTGCCACTGCCACAGAACAAAGATCTTCCCTGTGTGACTGAAGGTAAGCCATGGCCGCCATTTTGTGGCAGGCTCCGCCTCCTGAGGCAGCCATTTTGGAGCTCTGCCCACCAAACTGTGTCAGAATTCCAAAAGTGAAAAGGTTGGAGACCCCTGCTGTAAAGAAACCACTTTTAGAAGCCCTCCACTGTCTGAACAGACTGTCCCATGACAAACGGTGCAGCCATCTTTGGACGCAGCCGGTGGTGGGGAAACACACACACAACAGGTTCATTAGACCCAGTTCTTGACACAGTTCTCCACAACTGCAGGGGGGGGAGTATTTGTTGCTCACTGAGAACCGAAACTGACTCACCCTTCGAACCGCAAAGCGATTGTGTAGCACAAAGCCACAACGGCTGTCAGCAGGAGGCCGGCTGGACTTGCAAGCCTGGTTTTCAGAGGACAGAAGAAAACACAAGAGAAGATAAGTGGGTTTTGTGCCACTGTGCTGGGAGAAAAGTCCGACTTGCGTAAGACGCAACTGAGTCACTGGGTTAGGAGGCCGTAGCAGGCGGGATAAACCTGCAAACGACACTGAAAATTACAGCATCGTGCTGAGTTCTTTCTCCTTTTTGGCCGCCTTTGTTTGCCAAAGGAAGCCGGTCACTCGGGAAAAATGGCCGCCTGACCTACTTTGTCATTCCCCTCCTCGAGGGGCCACGAAAACAGGGGATGAAATTACAAGATCGGTTTGTGTTGAGGTGGCTGAAGAGCTGAACTTGCTACTATCTGAGAGTCATGTTGGTCGGCAAAAGGTGGCTGAATTTGGACTGAAATGCAGGCCAGGTGAGGGCTCCTTCCAGGTGAGGTGGGGGGCGCAATGTCAAGGGAAGGCAGGTGGGTGGGATCAGTTTCCATACAAATCCGTTCCCAGCTTCCTCCTCTGGGGCACCTCTCCCAGGTTTCCCTGTCCTGTCTCTACAAAGAAAATAACTGTGTTGGCCTCATCACGGTCTTTCCCTTTCCTCAGCTGTCGTATGATGTAAATAGAAGGATTTTGGATTTATACCACGCTTTTCTCGACCAAAAGGAGGCTCAAAGTGGCTTACACGCTCCTCTCCCTTCCCCTCCTCTCAACAGACACCTTGTGAGGTAGATAGGGCTGGGAGAATTTTGGAGAATTGTGCATAGCCCAAAGTCACCCAGCAGGCTTCATGTGGAGGAGCGGGGAACCAAAGGCGATTCACTAAATTCGTGTGGCGAAGTGGGGGGGGGGATCGAACCCAGCTCTCCATATTATTGTTCGCCACTCTTAACCACCACACCACGCTGGGTTGCTATCAATCTCTGGAAGACCCTGCTCCAGATATTGAATTAGCACCCCGCGTTCGTTGTAGTGTGCCCTTAGGAGCAGCAGTGGCGTAGGAGGTTAAGAGCTCATGTATCTAACCTGGAGGAACCGGGTTTGATTCCCAGCTCTGCCGCCTGAGCTGTGGAGGCTTATCTGGGGAATTCAGATTAGCCTGTGCACTCCCACACACGCCAGCTGGGTGACCTTGGGCTAGTCACAGCTTCTTGGAGCTCTCTCAGCCCCACCCACCTCACAGGGGTAGGGCAAGGAGATTGTCAGCCCCTTTGAGTCTCCTGCAGGAGAGAAAGGGGGGATATAAATCCAAACTCTTCTTCTTCTTAAGCACAGAGGAAGAATCACCGTTCTCCTCCCAGGTCATGTAAACACATGAAAAGGATCCCAACCCTGCCCATCTAGCTTAGCTCATCTCCGTCTCTTCGGGGTCTCGTGGAGAGCAAAATCGTTCCCACCACCTGGTACCAGAGACCCTTTCAACCTGGAGATGCCGGGGAATCGAACCCGAGACCTCCTGCATACAAAACCCGGGGCCAGGACCTCCACTGGGCTAATGTCTTCACCCCAAATGGAACTCTCTCCCACCAAATCAGAGCCTCAGCCTATGGAGGCCAGAGAGGCACACTGACGGGTAGGCGCTGTCCAGGGTCCTGACAACTTCTATGTCATCTACTTCCTGGTTTTTTCGGCTGGAATTTCGGGGGATAGAATCTGGTATTTTGTGCATCAAAGCAGGTGCCCTGCCACTGAGCCACCGTAGCATTGTCCCAGTGGTCCCTCCTGTCTCCATTTAGCAACCTAAGGGCTCCTCTTTGCTCTTTCTGATCAAAATCTTTGCCCAGACAACAGCCAGCGAGGGTCTCTAGGATATCTTGTGTTCCCTGTTTTCCTCTGCCTCTGACATCCTCCTTATCGATCAAGCCTTTATCGGCATAGTCAACCATAAAATAAATACAGCGAGATAAAACTGGCCAAAAAAACCCCCCATGAATACACAGAGCAGAGAATAAAATGTTAAGTAAAAAAAATTGCTGCAGGCTTTTGATCATTCCCAAGAGGAAGTCCGCCACTATCACACAGAAGGAAGGATCTGGATTATTCAGCAAGTAGTGTAGTCTAAATAGATCGGGGAGATCAGTTGAGAATAAGAGTCACATACTCGGATCTGATTTCTTTGAATCTGGGACAGTATAGCACTTGGTGGGCCAAAGTTTCGTCTTCTGCCTCCCCAAGTGAATCTGTTTTTGGTGCCCTGTATGTGGCTAGGACAGAGTGGGGGAGACACAAGCCACGTTCAACAGTTCAACAACAGGTTTATTACTGGAGAGAATCAAGACCCTAACTCCTTCCTTGGGTCTATTTAATCAGAGTACTTGCTTGTCTTGAGCAGGTTTGAAGCTGTAGACTGTGTCTTCTCTTGGCTGCTTTCAAGAAAGTCCACAGTGTCTTGCTTCCTTTCAGTCCTTTCAGTCTTTGTCTAGTTCTAACTGCTGTTAAACTTAACTTGCGCTCTATGGACCACCATATACTGAAATGTACGTCACGAATATTCCAGTCTCCAACTACCCTTGGCACCTCACTCTGACTGACTAGCTAGAACTAAAACAGGGGACTGCTGGGTAAAGAGGGAATTGCCTATTGGGAAATGTCTTAAAGGGACAGGGGCTAACGAAGATACCCTCCCTTAGAAGACTTAACAATGAACTAAACCCTGGCTAACTATGGGGAAACTAAATCTTAATGGGGAAATAACAAAAGCCTCTGTGGGGGCATGACATTTTGACTGAGCCAGCATTGAATGGGCACAATGTATTAGACCTTTCTTGATTGTTAAACAACATCCTTATCTATTTCACCATCTGCTCTCCCTCCACGCCATACGACTAAGTTAACTTTCGCTCTACAAATGCCAACTTCCAATGAAGGCCAACATCGTTCCGGAGACACCCCCTGTCCAACCTGAACTAAAAACCCACCGAATAAAACTGGAGCGACTTTCTCCTCAGTGCTTTAGATGGCTTGCGGGTCTTTCTGAGTATGATGCATCTTTTCCTCTGAGCCGTGCCCAGTTGGCCGCAATGGTTTGTGTCAGAACCCCGCTTTGTTCGGATGAAAATGGGGCCTCGTATCCATCCCTGCCCCCCACCTCAGGCTGAGCTGGCCGTTCCAAAATGGGTCACAGCGTCCAAGACAAAAGGGATGATGTCAGACCAATGCTTAGCGGGGAAGATTACGGTTGCGATGGCAAGCAGGCATACACAATGCGGAAGACACAGGAAGACGGATGCTCGGGGATCGATAATAAGGTCAAATCGCAGATGCGAGAGTATCTGGGTTAAACGCTGATCCAAAATGAGAACTGAGATAACAAAAGATGGGGAAGAGGCCGTTCTGAGATTGCTCATTTTATGGGTCACGCAGAGGTGACTCCATTCGGAAAACTAGGCTGACTAAGATTTTCAAAATATAATCTTTGTGACTCGGACCTTCGCTGTCAGTTGGAACCTTTAAGAAAATCTTTGGTTTTCCCCCCAAATGCTGCAATTGTTCCATGAAAATATGAAGCGAGCTGCTAGATCGCACCACGGTGCTTGTCATAAAGGGAGGACGGCTGCTGGTTGAATCACCTGTAAAAAATTATCACCTGTTCCCACCTCATGGAGCCAGTGTGGGACAGTGTTTAGAGCACTGGGTTAGTTTTTGGGAGACCCAAGTGTAGAATAAAGAGTATCTGGGAGATCCAGGTTCGAATCCCCGTTCATGCCCTTGAAGCTTGGTAGGGGATCTGGGGCCACTTAAGAACATAAGAAGAACATAAGAACTAGCCTGCTGGATCAGACCAGAGTCCACCTAGTCCAGCACTCTGCTCCTCGCAGTGGCCCACCAGGTGCCTTTGGGAGCTCACAGGCAGGATGTGAAAGCAATGGCCTTCTGCTGCTGCTGCTGCTGCTCCTGAGCACCTGGTCTGTTAAGGCATTTGCAATCTCAGATCAAGGAGGATCAAGATTGGGAGCCATAGATCGACTTCTCCATAAATCTGTCCAAGCCCCTTTGAAAGCTATCCAGGTTAGTGGCCATCACCACCTCCTATGGCAGCATATTCCAAACACCAATCCCGCGTTGCGTGAAGAAATGTTTCCTTTTATTAGTCCTAACTCTTCCCCGCAGCATTTACAATGCAGGCCCCCTGGTTTTAGTACTGTGAGAAAGAATTTCTCTTTGTCGACATTTTCTACCCAATGCATAATTTTATAGACTTCAATGATATCCCCCCACTTAGCTCAGTCTACCTTGTAAGGGTTGTGTTGTGCAGATAGGGGGAAGGGGGGGGAGAGGATTTAAGGCTGGAGTCCATAAGAACGGAACTGTTTCCCCTCATTATTATTGCTTGGCGTTGCTGAATACGAGTCCTCAGGGTGCAGAGGAAAATTCAATCATGTCAAGCAAAATCCTCTGGGTTGTCTCGGTGTCAAAGCCGCTGCGACCGCTCCCGACAAATCCCAGAGCAAAACAATGAGAGCGGGACGGGGATGCTAACAATGTGGGGAAAGATTTATCATGTGTCATCTGGACTCTTTTGCGTGGAGGACTTCTCAGCTCCGGTTTCCTCGCAGTCCTTCGAAATTCAGTCTCTTTGTGCATGTAAAGCCAGAGGTTGTGATGGATGGGAATAGAACAATACCCCAGACACCCTCGACAGAATTCCAAATGTTCAGGCACATGTAAACAGCCACAAAGAAACTTTTTTTAAAAAACCCAGACATTTCCCTCTGTGGGAACTCACTTCCCACAAGGGAAATGTAACATTTAGATCCGTCTAAGACAAAGAGCTATAATGTTGGGATCTGGGCACAGAGTTTCACTCCTTTTTTCCCTCCCCAGAGCAGCTTAAAATGTCATAATCATAGAATCACAGGGTCAGAAGGGGCCATACAGCCATTTTAGCCACCCAAGCTGTGTTTTTGTAATTAGCCCCGAAAAACAAAACAGTCCCATAAACAGCTTGCACGAAAGAGTATCTGTTGTTTCCGAAACTGTACGTTATCTTCACGGATGAAGGCATTTTCCATTCCGTTTCTTTATCAGGCTGAAAGTCTGACAGACCCAGCATTTCACTCACCCGTGACTCCGGTTCATCTAGGACAGTTTCTAAATTTAATTGCAGAATTCGAGCTCGTGCAATTTCCCACGGCTTTCCGTGCTTTCAAACCCTTCAATGGTTTTTCTGTTGGGCAAGTTTGGACCCAAACAGCACAAAAAAGCAATTGGTGGAGTCTTAGGTATGAATGCATCAAGATGCGTTCTGTGCGGCATTTCAGCTGCAGTCCTGGGAGCTGGTAAAACACCACACACACACACAATCTTGATTCATACACACAAGGACAGCACAATTGCTGTATGGTAGTGTTTCTATCAATATGCATATACACCAGGAACCAACGGTGTAGCAAACTCTGCATGCACAACGATATCTACAAGATTTTGAGGATGGGAGGGAAAACACAGGGATCTGTCCTGGGCCAATGCTATTCAATATTTTTTTAATTAACAACTTGGATGATGGAATAAAGGGCACGCTAATCAAATTTGCAGATGACAACAAATTAGGAGGGGTAGCTAATACCCCAGAGGACAAAGTCAGAATTCAAAATGACCTGGACAGATTAGAGAGCTGGGCCAAAACAAACAAAATCAGTTTCAACAGAGATAAATGGAAGATACTCCACTTAGGCAGAAAAAAAATTGAAATGCACAGATATAGGATGGGGGACACCTGGCTTGACAACACTACATGCGAAAGGGATCAGGGAGTTTTAGTAGACCATAAACTAAACATGAGTCAGAAGTGTGATGTTGCAGCCAAGAAGGCCAATGTGATTTGGGGCTGTATCAATAGGAGTATAGTGTCAAAATACTAGGCAACGTATGATTTTTTAAATCTAGGCTTCCAGCCAAGGGATTCCCTCTTTTAAAAACCTTTTAATCATCTGCGTCTAGCTCAAGGACTGTTTTACCTTGCTCATTTTAGACTGCTAAACTGCTTTTATGCTCTTGCCAGGTTGAAATGGGTGGATTTTTAAAAAGTGTGCTCATTTTAACTACTTTTAAGCGGGCTTTGTTTTATCATACCTGACTTTCTATGCTGCATCTAGCAGGTTCTCTGGAAAGAAGAGTTTGGATTTACATCCCATCTTTCTCTCCTACAAGGAGACTCAAGGTGGCTTACAAGCTCCTTTCTCTTCCTCTCCCCATGACAGACACCTTGTGAAGCAGGTGGGGCTGAGAGAGTTCTGAGAGAACTGTGACTAGCCCAAGGCCACCCAGCAGGAATGTAGGAGTGCAGAAACACATCTGGTTCACCAGATAAGTCTCCGACACTCAGGTGGAGGAGTGAGGAATCAAACCTGGTTCTCCAGATTAGAACCCACCTGCTCTTAACCACTGCACTACTTTTTCTAAATAAAGAGAAGCCATGGGTTTTAAAAAACAACAACAACTGCACTTTATTCTGACAATTTTAAAAAGTTGCCGTGGCTTTTTAAGCACCACTTTCTGTCGTGATGTGTTTTAGTCCAGACGACGTATCGGAAAAGTGACTTGCAAGCAATATAAACTCACACCCCAAAGGATAAAAAACAAAGAACATTTCTGTTTGGTACAGTTACGTACACAGTCTCAAGAGCAACCAAGGTCTCCAAACCTTTCCAACTTGAGAGTCTGCAGCACCGTGAAGAGCACAGTGGAAGATTTCCTCCCTCCGAGAGTTTTTTTAGATGTTATGCTAAAGGCTAGGAAACCCGATACGGGATGCGGGTCCCTTTCCCGAGGTCATATGTTCTGATGCGGCAAACGGAAACAGCCTTGAATTTCAGATGTCACCGTGACGGCAGTGAGTTCGGCCCCATCCAAAACAGGCCTTATGCCTGTATTGTAACAGAATCAGAAAATGATGCCCATTTACAAGTTTGAGAAACGACCTGTGTCTTTTATCGATCTGGGACTCTAACGGTACTATACTACAAAGACACAAGACACTCCTTTATTATTTAACCACAGCAGGTGGAACAGTGATAGCCAGATATTGGGAAACACAAGAATTGCCACCATTGGATGAACGGCTGTTAAAAGTTCAAAACCAACCTCGCAGGGGTTGAGGACCAGTGCTATGAGTTATTTTGGGGAACGAATGCAGTAAACAAATAAAACATGAGGATTCAAAGGGGCTTTGCTGGAATTCAAATAACATTTCTCGGACTAAAAGTTTTGCGACGGCCTCAGGAGAGACCAGAGACCCTGAGGAGCTGGTCGGAGAGACCCAAAGAGATAATAAAGGCTGTGTAATCCCCAGAACTCACATGATGGCCCATCCAAGGTAGATAATCGTGCTTCCCCAATACATTGGGTTGTCCAATACACTGAACGGGAAACAGGTCACTTTAGCCTCCATGAGGATTCCGAAGTAATCTCCTAGAATGAATGCAGACGTGAGGGTTAGGGGCAAAGGATGCACAGAAACACAAGATAGATAATACTTAGCGTCTGTGAGGAGAATCTCACAGCGTCTCTGGGCTTTATATTTAGCAGTGAAATAGGAGGGCTCCTCAAACATTTCCACAGGTTGACAACGATTACCAGCCTCCAGGTAGGGCAAGGGGATTGCCTAGAACAGTGATGGCGAACCTTTTTGGGACCGAGTGCCCAAATTGCAACCAAAACACCACTTATTTATTGCAAAGTGCCAACCCGGCAATTTAACCTGAATGCTGAGGTTTTAGTTTAGAAAAAAAACAGTTGGCTCCCTCTTCCTTCGTCCCACCCGCTTGAGCAGGGGCCAGCCTGCTCTAGCCCCCAGCAAGTCCCACGTGCACCGCTCTGTGCCTCTCTAGCATCTCTGCCTCCTCTGTGCCCGCCCCCACCCCCCCGGGAGCAGCAGCCAACTGGAGCACAGGCACCAGACCCGCCAGCTGAGTCCTCCCTGCTCACCCCGGTGCGCACACGTCATGCTCAGTGGCCCAGGCCAGCCTAGATGTGTGTGGGTGTGTGTGTGTGTGACAAACTCTGTGTGCGCGTGCCCACAAAGAGGGCTCCAAGTGCCACCTCTGGCAGCCGTGCCATAGGTTCGCCATCATTGGCCTAGAATTACAGCCGACTTCCAGGCGATTGAGATCAGGAGCAAATGTCTGAATAGGAATTATTTTCTTTCTGAGCCCTGGGGTCAGAGAGAGCTGTGGCTACTTTGCCTAATCCTGTTTCCTGTAATCCATGAATGCCTAATTGCAAAATCTGCAGGTTATTTATGCCTTGGTACAGCCTTTCACTTTTGTAAAACAAGCGAGGGTCAGCCCTTTGCTTGCCCTGGAGAAAGCTAAAGGCCATGGCAAGGTACGCTATGCATGTCTGCTGTCTCTGGGGATTTAGTTATACCTGCGTCCCAAACTTTTGCCTATCCACTCTGTCCCCTGGAGGTCAATGGGAGCCACGCCTGTAGGCAGGTGTGGTCTCCTTCACTGTAAGTGCACATTCCCATCGGGTTTGATTCTTGGTTTTGCACTCGTTTTCCCTCTTTGGTGCTCCCGCTGCTGTCAGATCTGAGAATCCCTGCACTTTTCAAAACCTTTTTATATGCAACTTTTTGTCTCCCTTCGCGGGGAAAGCAAAGGAGATTCCCGTGCGCTACCGCTTCCCCAGATTTTCTCGCTGCTCCCCATTTTCCTTCACCACAGTAGTTTCTCCCACACTACTGGCCATCATTTCAGGATGATCAGAAGGTTTGGGAGTTTCCCCCACTGACTTCTTTCTAAAAAAAAATGTTCCGCATTTATAATCTATTGCTAAAGTCTATTTTACTGGTAAACCCAGTGAAATTGGTAAACCCAGTGAAATTGACCAGGCCTCTCCTCCTGAAAAACTCTATGCTTCTGCAAACTATTGATAAAAAAGGTGCCCCCCCCCCCCGCAAGGCAGCAGATAACCTTCTAAAATGGAGGTTGCAAGCCAACAAGAAAGAGGCAAAATGCTGGGCAAAATGGCAGATCCGTTTGGATAGGGAAACAAAAAGCCACCGGGGGGGGGGGGGGAGCACGGTGTAAACAGGGAAACCCCTCTGCAAAGCAAAGTCTGAGCATCGACCACTCTTCAGTAAGTAGCACATGCATAAATGGCCAATGAGAAGATACCCCGCCCTTCATTTGCATAACCCCACCCCAGGTTCTATTTTTTCAGACACACCCCTCCAGGGAGGGTCTTTTATCTACACTGATCGCCACAGATTCACCATGTCTATCTAAGGGGGAAAGTCTCTAGTTGCAAAGAATTTACAACCTCCTGTACTTTGTTATCACTTTTGCACCCAATACTGCGGATATTCGGCATTCGCTCTGGCCAAAGCGAACATTGTCTAGCTCAGTGGTGGCGAACCTATGGCACGGGTGCCAGAGGTGGCACTCAGAGCCCTCTCCGTGGGCACATGCAAACAGAGTTTGTCATGTGGGGGGGGAATCACCACCACCCCACACACATCTAGGCTGGCCTGGGCCACTGGGTTTGATTATTAGCATTAAACCTAAAACCTAGTTTTGGGGAAGCAGTGTAGGTAACTCTGTTAAGTGCTGTTAAACCCCACTGATTTTTATACGAAGAACTAAAGTGTGATCCTTTACCTGGGAGTAAGCTCAGTTGCTGGCAATGGGGCTTGCTTCTGAGTAAACCCTCCTAGGGTCGTGATTCACCTGTTCAAAGAGTTGCATGGTTGCTTCAAAGCAAAGCCAACAACTACCACCAAGCTTACTCCCAAGTAACGCACACCTCTGAGCCAACCATTTTTTCTAAACTAAAACCTCAGTATTCAGGTTAAATTGCCGTGTTGGCACTTTGTGATAAATAAGTGGGTTTGAGGTTGCAGTTTGGGCACTCGGTCTCGAAAAGGTTCGCCATCACTGGCCTAGCTTATTCTGGACCAGCTTGGCCTTTCAGAAGGGTGCGTGGGTCCTTTGTTTCGTTTTCATTCTGATGCTTGAGAGATTGAAGAAGTCTGGCGAACGACCAGCCTGCGACCTCAGGAATGCCAACGGATGGCTCTGTTCCTTTGTTTTCTTCCTTCTTTGGAACAGATTTCTCGAACAGGACCCTTTCATAAATACCCTCCCGCTGGTCCCTTTACAGATAAATCCACAGATAAACTGTTGCCAGCTAGCAAGGGGTGCTGGATACCTCACACAATACCTCAAAAGGTCAGCCTAATCCAGGAAAAGGAAAATTACTGAGCAGGTGACACAATGCTGGAGAGACCCACGCCAGAAACTGACGCGCTTGTGTATTTATTTACACACATTGCAGCTCTTGTTGTTGTCAAGGGTTAAGGCAGAATAATGACAGGGGTGGGGGGGGGAGCCTACACAAATAATAGGTCAAGACAAGGTGCGTTACAAGGGAACCTGGCAGAGTCAGGTGAGGGGCTGGTGGGAAATGACAAACCGAGGCTTAATCCAGACAAGACGGAAGCACGGTTGGTCAGGGACTTGTGGGTTTTCTGGGCTGGGTGGCCGGAATCTGGTCATTTCTCCTACATCGATGGTTGGCATTGTCAGAGGCATTTCATGGCAAGGTGTGTTTCCCTCTTGACACAGGGAGGAGTGATTGGGCGGTGGAGTATATATTTTGTCTACTTTACGGGGGAAGGTGTGACGCAAATTTGCATGTATCCAGGCGGAGTTCATTGGCAGAACTTGTTGGAAGTATAAAAATGTGCAGTGTTCCTTTGTACACAACAAACCTGATTTCCGAGGAGGCAGGAGAGGAGACAGGCCTAGATAGGTCATTTCCTGTACTGTTCTTATTTACCCAGAATGCTGCTTTCAGGACTTCCCTTCTTCCGGCCAACTCTCCTCTCTTCCGGCCTCTTTTTCTAACTGCCCCAAAGGCAAGATGCGCTCTCTGCAATCTCTCGCCATCCTAGCCTAGACAGACACAATGCTTTCTCTTCCTTTCGTATTTATAATACAAAGCTTCCACTTCTTTTATAAAGTAATAAGCTTCGTGTGGACTTGAGATTCAAAACAGAATCCCCTCCCCCAACACAAACCAAGCTCAAAGCCAAGTGTCCCCAACCCTTTTCAGCCTTCGAGCATCTTCAGAATTTGGATACAGAGTTGCGAGCACAGCTATAAAATGGCTGACCAAAGAGGAGGAGCCAGCCACAAAATGGCGGCAACAGCTTAAATCAAGTTGCACAGCAAAAACCGTGGGGCTGGGGTGGCCGCGACTGCCAAAATGACATTTTTTTAAAAAAATTATTTATTTTTATTTTATTTCATTCATATCCCACCCTATCCCCGCAGGGTTCAGGGTGGGTCACAACACAAACATAACACAAAATCTGCAAATCAAATCACCAGGAGCCAATCAGCTGCCTTCCTGTGGAAAATGGGGAGGGGATGCCCAAACAGATTCAAACACAAGCCTTCCCAGTTCTGGGCCGACACTCTAACAGCCAGGACGGAAAGTGCACCAACTGGTCAGTGTAGGAGAATCCTGTTGTGTCTGAAATTGGGAAAAGTAATCTGCTAGGCCTTGCTTGTCTTGACACAAAGCCGGTGACATAAACCTGGCGAAACAAGCAGGTCTGGGGGTCTCTTGCCGCATTCCAACAGGAGCGAACAAACCCCGCAACGCTCACAAAAGCATGAGTCAGCGTGCTGTCCCGGCTTTTGCTAGGCGACAGCAAACAATTCCTCTAGCCAGGAAAACTTCTTATCCGCTGGGCCATTATCCCACTTAAG
Organism: Sphaerodactylus townsendi; assembly: GCF_021028975.2. Lineage (NCBI taxonomy): Eukaryota > Metazoa > Chordata > Lepidosauria > Squamata > Sphaerodactylidae > Sphaerodactylus > Sphaerodactylus townsendi. The sequence continues at coordinate 147,647,942 of NC_059428.1, forward strand.
TGCTGGTGGCAATTGCCCGGGGGGACAAAATCAGACCAGGCCTGACAGTTCTTGGGAATTCAAATAGTTTTTGGGGAAGGGGAGGGAGACACGCTGCTCGAGGCGGAGGAAATTGCAATTCCGACCCCGGGCGTCGTGGCAATGATCGGCAGCACTCGAATTCATCCCGTGGAGCCTTTCAGAACCGTGTTTGCGAAAAAAAACCACTTTGCTAATGTCAATTGCCGTTCGGCACTTAACCTTGCAGAGAAGGCGGGCGGACTTCTGCCTTTCAGGGGGTAGGAAAACAAAGGGCTGAGCTGGTTGGGTTACATAAGTCTTGGAAACACGGCAATTTCTGCAGCAGTTTCAGGCATCAAAACCTCTTTGGGATCTTTAACTCAACAGCTCCACACTGCAACGCCAGAAAGAAGGGTCCCCCAACGTTCCCATCTGTATTTATTCTTGCTTAGAATGTCTGTCTTCTTCAAACAATCATTTTGATCTCAGGAAGTAGGAGCTACAACCAATAAATTGTCACTTTGACTCTGCTATTACAATCGACCTCATACTCGGGTTATGTGAAAAAGCAAATATATTCTCGCGAAGCGAGCACAATGAAGTGTAAAAAGTTTTTTAAACTGAAAATACGGTTTAAACCTGAGTTATATCGGTTGGGCTTCACAGACAAGGAGACAGAGGAAACAGTCTTCCGGTATTTATCATCGGTTGCTAGAATTACTTGGGCATGAAGATGGAAACCACGTGCATTTATTTATTTTCAAATATTTTTTCAAATTCAGTATTTTCAAATTCAATATTTTGATTGATGACTTGGATGATAGGATACAGGGCATGCTAAGTCAATTGGCAGATGACATCAAATTCAGAGGGGTAGCTTATACCCCAGAGGACAGGGTCTGAATTCAAAATGACCCAGACAAATTAGAGAGCTGGGCCAAAACTTACAAACTGAATTTCAACAGAGGTAAATGCAAGATACCACACTTGGGCAAAAAAAATGCAATGCAGGGATACAGGAAGGGGGACACCTGGTTTGCAACAGTACACGTGATTTGGTAGGCCACAAGCTGAACATGAGCCAGCAGTGTGATGCAGCAGCCAAAAAAGCCAATGCAATTCTTGGTAGAATCAACAGGAGTATGGTGTCTAGGTCGAACCTCATCTGGGATACTGTGGCCAGTTCTGCGTATCACAATTCAAGAAGGATATTGACAAACTAGGATGGGTCCAGAGGAGGGCAACCAAAATGGTAAAAGGTCTGGATTCCATGCCCTAACCCTCAGCCTCAGAGAAAGGCCTCAGCTTCCTTGCCCTGTTGTTGGACAGGATGGATCTTCGCTAGTCTGATTAATCGGGGGTCTTCTGATGTAGGATACGACATTCTGGAGGATTGTTGGCACCCGTGACAAGAACCAAGAAACCACAATGGTCACCCTGGTTCCTTACAGGCCGACTGACGCAAAACGCTGCCCGAATGACAGGCAGTTGACATGGCTAGAGATTTCCTACGCTCTCAATGAACACTCCATTATTCCACTTTGTGGCAAGGAAATTGCCCTTTTCTTCCCTACCCAATTATCGTCCTTTTAATTCCGCTGCTCATGTTGGTGGCGTGGTTGAGCACGTTCTCTGGGCACTATGGATCCTGTATTATTTTCTGCATTCCAGAGCATTATTTATGGTTCTTTTGAAGTCATATCAAGGCATGGGCGAGAGGGTGGAATAAGCAGGAAGAAAAAGCCGGTCGCTTGCTTTGTTCTTCCAAAAATTGCAGGAAGCTGGGTCGATCCATTAGCAGGAGAGCGAGGGGGAAAGGGAGGCATGTTCCTTTATTAGAACGGACAGAACAGCCACAAAGTCTTACGCGAGCTCTGGGCTGCATCGAACTCTTCATCGGGTTTTGAAAAGAAGGAAACAAGAGGTTGACACCCAGTGGTGGGATTGAAATAATTTAACAACTGGTTCCGGTGGTGGGATTCAAATAATTTAACAACCGGTTGTTTACAAGCACCGTTTTAACAACCGGTTCTGCCGAAGTGGTGCAAACCGGCTGAATCCCACCACAACCCCATGGGCAAATTTGCCCTTGTGCAGTGTAATGTTTATTTCTTCAGCGCATTCAATCCATCTTCTGAGGAGCTCTGGGCAATGTTTGCGTTCTCCCCTTCTCTGTCTTCTCCTCCCCACAGCCCTAAGAGAGACTGACCGGCCCAAAGTTATCCAATCAGTGTCATAGCAAGTGAGGTTTTGAATCTAGGTCTCCATGACCCTAGTCCCAACACCCTGACCTAGGAGTCCCCAGATTTTTGAACGTGTGGGTACCTTTTGGATCCTGATGCAGCATTGTGGATGAAGCCACAAAATGGCTGCCACACCTTCAGTTTTGCAAGGAAGATCCTTTCTGCCAAAGAAATAATTTTAAAAGGTACTCAGCCAATCAAACTTCCAATGGTCTGGAGATACATGGTAATTCTAGGAGTGTTCCTAGAAGTTGGCAACTCGCCTCATTCTCCCCATAGCTACCGATTGGATCCTGTCCCCTGGTTCCATCCAGCCCCACAAAGGAAGGGCCCATAAACCTTTCCCAATTGCCTCAGAACCAGAGTGGACAAGCTATTCCTTCAACTTACTGAGGAGAAAAGACAACGCACAAGAACGGAATTACGCTGTGGCATGAAATTTCCCCTGGATCCATCCAGCCCCACCAAGGAAGCGTGGAGGATGCTGCATAAACCTTTCCCAGAGTTGACCGCCTGTCCCTTAAACCAACTGAGGAGAAAAGCCAACGCACCCAAACAGAATTTCGCCATGGCACGAAGATCTCGTTTCCATTCGTGTTATTCAACGGTTGCCAGTACGGAAACAGAACAAGCTCTCGACTTGAAGCAGGTTGGCTCGCCTGCCCTCTTTTCCTCTCTTCCCTGTCCCCTGCACCGAAAACCTCATTGCTTCCTTCGAAGCTCGTATCCGCTGCAAAGAGCGGCAGAAAATTAGGCCAAGGAACTTAGCGAAAAACGAAGCAACAAAGAGAACAGGATTCCCAGGAGTGCTGAACCCCATAGCTCCAATTGTAGGTGAACAATGAAGAGGAAATACTGGGGGTGCCGTCCCACCGGCTGAGGGGGAAAAACTAGGCCGCGCTCAAGAAAGAAAATGGCCTACATGAGCTCAAAGTGAAGATATCCGACTGGTGTCAAATCAACTTGAACTGTGAAAGAAATTGGGCGCGCATAGGCTTAGTACGAGCGATTTCACTGTCCCCAGCAACCGTTTAACCTACATTAAAGAGTCAACATACTCAGCAGTTGCTGGACATTTTAACCGTCCCCTTTCAAAGAGAAAGTTGATTTGCTTGATTCGAAGCCAGCCGCCATGTTTTTATTTAATTCTTTGTTATTTGGTTTTATATACCGCCCTATCCCCAGAGGGCTCTGGGCGGTGCACAACATAACTTCACAACAGAAACAGCCAGAACAGATGGAGCAAATAAACAAATGCAGGATAGAATAAATAACGCAGGCTCCGTTAATTATAAACTTTAAAAAACCCGTTAAAATACAGCGGTCAGTACAATAAAATGGCGTCCAGCGATAAAACCCTTATTAAAACCCTCCCAAAAGAGGAGGGAGGAATGGTGGATCCCATGTTCCATCAGCTCAGCTAGAGGTCTTGATGGATCGGTACCGCAGGTCTCCTACCCTGCCCGATTCCATGGATGAAAATATTTCTTATCTTTTGCGAGGGGAAGGGTGAAACATTTGAAATAACATACATACTATCACAGGGCGTCATGAGTCCATCTGAACTCTTGGAGGCGCTCTAGTGCATTCTGTCTCCTCTTCTGCATGCATGGAATGTGACGTGTTTTCCCCAGAAACCTGCGATTTTTCCTTTCTGCCTGTAAGTTAGTTTTTGTATCCTAAAGTTTTCTGGGCTGTCAGAAGACCTCAAGCTAATGCTTTCCCCAGTCCTGCTATGGCAGCACACTTTATTTTTATTTTTTTTATATTTACACCCCACCCTACCCCTAAAGGGCTCAGAAAACAACTTCTCATGGGGATATCCAGATTACTTCCCCAACTCTGCCAGTATACTAGCAGCCATTCAAAACAGACATCAGAAACCACAGCATGTGAAGTGGGGGAAGTGAAGACTGTAAGATACCTTCACGTTAATGTGAGGATATTTATACAGGTTTGCCACTGAGTCACAATCAGGCTTGCCCGGCAACTGGTGGGAGGGAGGGACAGAGAGGACGCCTACCTCCGTATCACAGCATGCACCAGAAGTGACATCATCGCATTGGACACTCGGGTATTCGGGCAAGAACTCTATGGTAGAAACTATAGAGTTTTTGACCCAATACCAGAGTGATCATTGTGGGTGACACCGTTTCTTCTGGTGTGTGTCAGAAGTGACACTGCCACATTACCAGTTCCAAACTGGGCTAGGTCTACCCCCACTGTCAGTAAGTACTCCTATCAGCCACCTGATCAGTATCCGGGATGGCGGCTAGGGGCAAGCAATTTCCCGGTTCTGGCAGGGGCTTGGCACCACTATTTACAATGAATTCACATCCCTTAAAGAATCTAAAAACTAAACACATCTGTCCAGCAGATGAACTTTTTGCGTATTGAACGAAGATCTGGCTCACCAAAGTTTTTGTTGAAACTAACTTTGTTAGCCTTTAAGGTGCCTCCAAACTCTAGAGGTCGAACACGAACCAGCTCATTTTTTTTGGAGGGGGGGGGACTATTGTTTCTATCTATCTATCTATCTATCTATCTATCTATCTATCTATCTCCTTCTGGTATTCTTCTATCAGTTAAGTTGGACTTCCATTTTCTAAAAGACATCTTTTTTTTCCTAATAATTTCCCTAACCTCCCTTTGTTAACCATGGTGGCTTTCTTTGGACTGGGTACCGCCTCCTTCCTAACCTTGTGGAACACTTTCCAGCTTGAGCTTTTAACACTGTAGTTTTTAAATAACCTCCAAGCATCTTGGACATTTTGACTCTCTTGATTTTCCTTTTCAGCTTCTCTCATGCACTATCCCCTCATCTTTGAGAAATTTCCTTTCTGAAGGCAAATGTACTTCACATTAGTAGTTGTCACTTGTTCGCATGCAGAGATACTGAATCTGACAGCATTGTGGTCGCTGTTCCTATCGGCTCAACAACACCCTGGGACTTCCCTCAGCATCAGGTCCTGGGTCCCACATAGAATTAGATCTAGGGATCACCTCTCCCTGGTTGGTCTTCTACAACCATCTGCTCTAAGCCACAGTCATTTAGCATATCCAGGAATGTTCTCTCCTTACTATGACCCGAACATGCATTTCTTCCAGTTTATATGGGGATAGTTAAAATCACTTCATTACCAATTTACATTTTGTTTCTTGTTGGCCTCTAATTTCTTTTTTCCATCTCAGAATCCCTCTTGTGCTTTGGTCAGGGGACGATAATATATTCCTAATAAGTTAAACTGTGCTGCACCCCCTGGTATTGATATCCACAGTGCTTCTGTAGAGGAATCAGCTCCCCCTGCATTGTCTATTTTATGTGACACTATGCTCTCTTTGATGTAGAGGGCCACCCCACCCCCAATACGCCCTGTCCTATCCTTCCTGTAGAGAAAGCCAACGCACCCCAAACAGAATTCTCATTTCATGGCACGAAGATTCAAGCTCCATTCGTGGTTATTCAACCTGCCAGCAATGGAAAACAGAACAAGCTCTCGACTTGAAGCAGGTTGGCTCGCCTGCCCTCTTTTCCTCTCTTCCCTGTCCCCTGCACCGAAAACCTCATTGCTTCCTTCGAAGCTCGTATCCGCTGCAAAGAGCGGCAGAAAATTAGGCCAAGGAACTTAGCGAAAAACGAAGCAACAAAGAGAACAGGATTCCCAGGAGTGCTGAACCCCATAGCTCCACTTATAGGTGAACAATGAAGAGGAAATACTGGGGGTGCCGTCCCACCGGCTGAGGGGGAAAAACTAGGCCGCGCTCAAGAAAGAAAATGGCCTACATGAGCTCAAAGTGAAGATATCCGACTGGTGTCAAATCAACTTGAACTGTGAAAGAAATTGGGCGCGCATAGGCTTAGTACGAGCGATTTCACTGTCCCCAGCAACCGTTTAACCTACATTAAAGAGCGTCAACATACTCAGCAGTTGCTGGACATTTTGAACTGGCCCCTCAAAGAGAAAGTTGATTTGCTTGATTCGAAGCCAGCCGCCATGTTTTTATTTAATTCTTTGTTATTTGGTTTTATATACCGCCCTATCCCCAGAGGGCTCTGGGCGGTGCACAACATAACTTCACAACAGAAACAGCCAGAACAGATGGAGCAAATAAACAAATGCAGGATAGAATAAATAACGCAGGCTCCGTTAATTATAAACTTTAAAAACCAAGTAAAAATACATACGGCCAGTACAATAAAATGGCGTCCAGCGATAAAACCGTTATTAAAACCCTCCCAAAAGAGGAGGGAGGAATGGTGGATCCCATGTTCCATCAGCTCAGCTAGAGGTCTTGATGGATCGGTACCGCAGGTCTCCTACCCTGCCCGATTCCATGGATGAAAATATTTCTTATCTTTTGCGAGGGGAAGGGTGAAACATTTGAAATAACATACATACTATCACAGGGCGTCATGAGTCCATCTGAACTCTTGGAGGCGCTCTAGTGCATTCTGTCTCCTCTTCTGCATGCATGGAATGTGACGTGTTTTCCCCAGAAACCTGCCATTTTTCCTTTCTGCCTGTAAGTTAGTTTTTGTATCCTAAAGTTTTCTGGGCTGTCAGAAGACCTCAAGCTAATGCTTTCCCCAGTCCTGCTATGGCAGCACACTTTATTTTATTTATTTTTTTATATTTACACCCCACCCTACCCCTAAAGGGCTCAGAAAACAACTTCTCATGGGAATATCCAGATTACTTCCCCAACTCTGCCAGTATACTAGCAGCCATTCAAAACAGACATCAGAAACCACAGCATGTGAAGTGGGGGAAGTGAAGACTGTAAGATACCTTCACGTTAATGTGAGGGTATTTATACAGGTTTGCCACTGAGTCACAATCAGGCTTGCCCGGCAACTGGTGGGAGGGAGGGACAGAGAGGACGCCTACCTCAGTATCACAGCATGCACCAGAAGTGACATCATCGCATTGGACACTCGGGTATTCGGGCAAGAACTCTATGGTAGAAACTATAGAGTTTTTGACCCAATACCAGAGTGTTCATTGTGGGTGACACCGTTTCTTCTGGTGTGTGTCAGAAGTGACACTGCCACATTACCAGTTCCAAACTGGGCTAGGTCTACCCCCACTGTCAGTAAGTACTCCTATCAGCCACCTGATCAGTATCCGGGATGGAGGTTAGGGGCAAGCAATTTCCCGGTTCTGGCAGGGGCTTGGCACCACTATTTACAATGAATTCACATCCCTTAAAGAATCTAAAAACTAAACACATCTGTCCAGCAGATGAACTTTTTGCGTATTGAACGAAGATCTGGCTCACCAAAGTTTTTGTTGAAACAAACTTTGTTAGCCTTTAAGGTGCCTCCAAACTCTAGAGGTCGAACACGAACCAGCTCATTTTTTTTGGAGGGGGGGGGACTATTGTTTCTATCTATCTATCTATCTATCTATCTATCTATCTATCTATCTATCTATCTATCTATCTATCTATCTATCTATCTATCTATCTATCTATCTATCTATCTATCTATCTATCTATCTATCTATCTATCTATCTATTTATTTATTTATTTATTTATTGGAAGCCCTAAATGCTTCTAACATTTTCCACTGGGAGTTTCCACACCACCTACGCTGTCCCAGAATGGAGCGCAACGGCACACCGCCGCCCCTCCTAACCCTAACCCTGACATCTACATCACTACGGTAGGCGATGATTCAATTCTTGTCATGGATGGCAAAAATGCCTGGCACTCGCATGAGTAAACAACACAACTGTAAAGCGCCGCATAAGCACCGCGGAGGGAGAAAAATGTGCCTGCGATCCTGACTCACCTGTTTTTGCTTCCAACAGCAAACCTGTCATCCAGGCCGGGATGATTCAGCTCGTCAGGAAACACTCTGATGTCAAAAGATCAGCCCAGTGTCATCCCATATTTCTCCATCCCCACCCTTCCCCTTTTCTGAACCTCTTTTAGACATTAAATAAATCAGAAGTCCCTGGGCGTATGTTGGGAAACTGGATGAATAGCAGAGGCATGAAAGTTTCACAAGATTACTATGTTTGATTTTATTATAATGCAAATATAAACAGCTAGCTAGATGATAGATGATAGATGGTAGGTAGGTAGGTAGGTAGGTAGGTAGGTAGGTAGGTAGGTAGGTAGGTAGGTAGGTAGGTAGGTAGGTAGGCAGGCAGGCAGGTAGGCAGGTAGGTAGGTAGGTGGGGTGGGGTGGGGTGGGTGGGGTGGGGTGGGGTGGGTAGGCAGGTAGATTGATATTTCCAACCCTCCACCAGACAGACAGACAGACAGACAGACAGACAGACAGACAGACAGACAGATTGCATATATATATATATATATATATATATATATATATATATATTATTATTTTGTTTGGTTTGCTTATTTTGTTTTGCTTATGCTTGATTGTTTTGTTTATATATATATATATATATAGAGAGAGAGAGAGAGAGAGAGAGAGAGAGTGAGTGAGTGAGTGAGTGAGTGAGAGAGAGAGAGAGAGAGAGAGAGAGAGAGAATTTTATCAAAATACACACACACACTGATGGGGGAGGATTTGCAGGGACGTAACCAGAAGCAAGAAGAGCTTAGGTCCCTAACTTATGGGTCTGGGGCCAAAATGTGGCTCCCCCCCCTTGAAGGCATTTATCCGGCCCGCCAGGCATGGTGGCGATGGCTCCATTCATGTGCAGTGGGGGCTCGAGGGAGAGGAGGAACCGGCCTCAACGGCTGTTGATTGCAGTTACATGATGGCACCCCCCAAATCTCCACCTAATCTCTCTGACCCAGAGTTGGAAACTCTTTCATGTGGCAACGCCTGCTCCGCCTCCTCTTTCCTCCTCAGGGGCTACTCCATGTGTTGCTCTCAGGCTTGTCTGTTCCTCATTCTCATTGGTATCAGCCTGTTTCACAATCGTCATTGGCTGCTAGGAGGAAAGAACCCAGGAAGATACCTAATCCTGGGTTAGGATGGAATGCTTCATTGGGAAAAGTTCTTGCTTTTTTTTTTTTACGGGGAAGGTATTCCCACAGCCTCCTAAATTCAATATTTGGGAGCCCACCCTGTACTTGGATATACTTTTGGTCAGCTAGTTCTAAAAATAGACCATGGACAGAAAGGTTGAAAGGTGAAATCAAACATTTTACAATCATTTGTGCATAGGAATTTGTTCATAGTTTTTTTTTAGTCCGGCCCTCCAACAGTCTGAGGGACAGTGAACTGGCCCCCTGTTTAAAAAGTTTGGGGACCCCTGGGCTAGCGTCATGGGGAATGTATTTAGGTGACTAAGATGAATTCCTAACTCAGTAGAATTGCTACAAGCCTGCTATGTTACCACTGCCATTCTGGGGCATTCTTTCCTTGATCGTTTACTTTATGGCTTCACACACTGAGTAGATAACTAGCCTTTCCCCTGACACTTTGGTCTCATGACAGCTGGGACTGTTTCATTTATCTTGTGGGGGCAGGATGCCAGGTGGCTACCTCCATCCGTTGCCAACCTTGGGGCGCCTCAGCTACAAACTAACCCTTTCTTGGGGAAATGGGAGGGGGGACTAACATTGGAATAAAGGGGATAGCAAAAGCCAGGTTCGCCAGAACGGGCTTTGTCCAGCTGGGTGCTTCAATGCCGATCAATAAACCCTGCTGATCAACAATACAGAGTCTGTTTATTGCTTCAGGGTTCGAGGCCTGAGAGGCAGCCTGACATCACAGCCATGTCATTTCCGGTGCACGCCAGACATCACTGCATGGGACGCTCTGGTGTTTGGCAGAAGTTGTCCTGCAAATCATACCTTCCTTGCCAATGTTTTCTTTCCCACCCACATTTTCCTAGCAAAAGAAAGGCATTCACAACACCACACACACAATTTCCCAACACTTCTGTCCTCAAAGCAATGAAAACCATCTAGGTTACCAGAATAGATCTTTGTCAAATTGGATGATGGTCCCCCTCAAGAAAACACCCACCTTGGAAGACTGCTGCCCCTTCTGGCTGCAGAAGAAATTCACATCCGACGTTAGACTTACCCAAAAACGTTCCGACAAATCCCAGAGCGAGGAAGCTGGAGAGAACTAACATGACCCCTATCGCTACGAGTCCGGCTCCAGCATAGTAGGCAAGCAGAGTGTCCAGGACTTGCAGTTTGAGCTGGCTCTCCATGACTTCGGCAAAGCTACGGGGAAAGGAAAAGACAGAACCCATATTGAGTGGCTCCATTCGACCAACCCGTCCCCCTTTGGAGGGAGAGTTTAACAGAATGTAGCTGGACATCAAAGAGTTTCTTTCTTTCTTTCTTTCTTTCTTTCTTTCTTTCTTTCTTTCTTTCTTTCTTTCTTTCTTTCTTTCTTTCTTTCTATCTATCTATCTATCTATCTACATGCAGTAGTTACGGCTAGGTCCTCTACCCACCCACCCACCCACCCACCCACCCATCCACCCACCCATCCACCCATCCATCCACCCACCCACCCATCCACCCATCCATCCATCCATCCATCCATCCATCCATCCACCCATCCATCCATCCATCCATCCATCCATCCATCCATCCATCCATCCATCCATCCATCCACCCACCCACCCATCCCTCCCTCCCTCCCTCCATCTCTCCATCCATCTCTCCATCCATCTCTCCATCCATCCATCCATCCATCCATCCATCCACCCACCCACCCACCCACCCACCCATCCATCCATCCATCCATCCATCCATCCATCCATCCATCCATCCATCCATCCATCCATCCATCCAATATCCATCCATCCATCCATCCATCCATCCATCCATCCATCCATCCATCCATCCATCCATCCATCCATCCATCCATCCATCCATCCATCCATCCATCCATCCATCCATCCATCCATCCATCCATCCATCCATCCATCCATCCATCCATCCATCCATCTAATTTGTATACCACTCTCTCCACAAGGGCTCAGAGAGACTCACAGCAATAAACAGTACATTAAATCTGTTTAATAAACGAGTAAACAATTAAAACAAAGTCATAAATCTCCTCCGAACTCCTTGGAGAAACAGCGGGGTATAAATGTAACCAAAGAAGAGTTGGGATTTATACCCCACCTTTCTCTTCTATAAAGAGGCTTAAGGTTGCTTACAAATTCCTTTCCCTTCCTCTCCCCACAACTGACACCTTGTGAGGCAGGTGGGGCAAAGAGTGTTCTGAGAGAACTGTGACTAGCCCAGCAGGCTTCATGTGTAGGAGCAGGGAAACAAACCCAGTTCACCAGATAAGAGTCTGTCGCTCATGTGGAGGAGAGGGGAATTGAACCCGGTTCTCTGGATCAGAGTCCACTGCTCTTAACCACTATACCACACTGTCTCTCAGAGATATTCTCCTGTTGCGGATCAGCATCTCCAACAGGCAGGTTCAGAATGATTGACGGCTTCGTTAGAAGGGCGGGGGGAGACACCCAGTCATTGAACGTGCGCAAATTTCGGGCAATTATCCCAGCTGCTTATGCAAAATGCAAACACGATTCCGATCGGCATCTGACTGATTAAAGCGGTCCCCGGGTTTGTGAACGGGAAACATGATGCACAAACAGGGTAATTGCCGATAATAACCCACGCGACAGCTGCGAAGTGCCGGGCCTCTCTTGCACGCCAAGCTCGGGTGTTCCACAAATGTTGCACTTCTGCCAGCTGATCCCTCGTTTCTGCACGTGCCGCAAAAAAGCACGGACGGGGGAAAGGCATGGCTGACGCTGCGCTGCTGGGATCTGGGATCAATTAATTGTGGCACCTACTCTACCCCACACCAAAAAAGAGGTTACCTCTTCCTTGAAACTGAGACTTTCCCAGAGACTCTGCCAAAACCTGGCTTGCGTAGCTTGTTCCAAGTTTTAACCAGGTGGGTAGATACAGCTGCTGGTGCCAAACACTCTGGTAGAAGTACGGTTGCCAGGTGTTGTGGGTCTGCCTGCCAATGGCAGCATGGCGTAGTGGTTAAGAGCAGGTGCACTCTAATCTGGAGAACCGGGTTTGATTCCCTGCTCTGCTGCTTGAGCTGTGGAGGCTTATCTGGTGAACCAGATTAGCTTGCACGCTGGGCCAGTTTAAACTCTTGCAAAATGGCATTACCACCCCGTGCGTAATGAACAAGAAAAGGTGTGTTTCATTTCTGGGATCCTGCGGATCTATTCTGCTAACAGGCCTTCCCTCTGCTGCAAGAAGCTCTCTTCTGAGCTCATCCAGAGATAAAAGAGCCCAGTGGTCGATGCTTGCTGGGTCATCTTGGGCCACGCCTACCTCACAAGATTGTTGTTGCGAGCATAAAACAGAAGGGAGAACGGTGTGGTGAGCGGCTTTGGGTCCCCAATTTGGAGAGGAAGGGGGGGGGGATATAAATATCTAAAATGAATCAATGCAAGCCAACCAACACCTGTTTCCAGTGCGGTCTCCACTTCCCACCCGCCTCAGTATAAACTGGGCCATTGGCAAATGGTCCTATTATCCGGGAAGAACATTGTTTCCTGCCGGCTCTGCGGCTGTTCAGATCTTTCGCCTGCCCCAAACTGTTGCATAAGGCCAAGATTTGGTGTTTACAAACCTTGCTTTCTCCTTCCACAGCTCCACGACCCCAGTTGCTTCTCCTACGGAGTTGGATAATGGCTTTGCTCAACTAACAAGCAGCGTTTAGGGCTTATTTGGGTCAGTATGTAACGTTTACCTCGACAAAACCCTTCCGCATGGCTCTGCAACTCCATTTCCTCAGACCTGTCACAGCAACAATTACCTTTTATTGTGACAGTCACCTCAGTCCTTGTGTGCGTGTTGAGTCGTGCCAGGTCACTTCTAACTTACGACAACTCTGAGTCTTCCAGAACGTCCTATTGCTAACAGCCTGCCTCGGGTCTTGCAAACTGAGGCCCCTTCCGCACGCGCAGAATAACGCACTTCCAAAGCACTTTCAATGCATAGCAAGTTCAACCCAAACACTAAATGATTGGTTCCCCACTCTGGGACATGGACAATATACCCCACTAAACTGTCTCTTCTCACTACTAGACACAGTGTGTAACAGGCTTCTCTCTGTGCTACACCTCTGAAGATGACAGCCACAGATGCAGGCAAAACATAAGGAACAAGATCCACCAGACCACGGCCACACAGCCCAGAAAACCCATCATTGTTAGTTGAATCCTGCCGCGGAAAAGCTCTTTCCACAATATCTTTCAATGCATTCTTGTGGGTGGATTTACTAAAGCGGAAGCAGCAAAAATCCACTTGCAAATGTAGCCCAGAAAGGGGTGGAGCAGGAGAAGGCTGCAGACCTCATGTAGTTGGAGGAGACAAGGCTACCAGACTCAGACCTTGGTTGTATAAGCCTCTAACACCCTTGTTAAGGTAACTGCAATGTTATTGGGAACTACTGGAAGGTAGTTGTTTATTTCAAGTGCCATGTAAATGTTGGAGTTTATTGTTTCAGGGTTTCCTCTTTTGTGGTTGTAATGGGTGAGAGTTCTCCTGAAACCTCATCATGTTGAACTCCTATTCTCCTAGCTTCCATGGAGTTCTCTAGGAGCCATCCCAATTCTATGCAGAGCTGAACCTGACCTAAGCTATCAGCATCTGTAAAATATAAGTGGACCTTAAAAATGCAACCTGAACAGGACCTTTGAAGTGTGATGCTAAATGTTGATGTTATATGTTATATGTTAAGAAAGTAAACCATTTTGTTGTTTTAAAAAATCGCTTGCTAAAACTTCATTCCAAGTTCTGCCCCACAGAACCCACAAGCTGAGGTTACACAAACAATTGCAAAAGTGGATTGAATGTGCATTATTCTGCATGTGCGGAAGGGGCCTGAATGCCGTGGCTTCACGGAGTCCATCCGCCTCATGTTGGGCTGCCTTCTCCTTCCACCTTCCTTCCTAGCATTATCACCTTCCTTCAGAGACTCTTCTCACAACATCACCAAAGTCTGTTTACTTAATTTATGCCGGCCTTTCTCCCCAACGGAGACTCAAAAGCGGTTTGGATCGTTCTCCTAGCATCCATTTTATCCTCGCTACGACCCTGCAAAGTAGGCTGGGTTGAGACGGTGACTGGCCCCAGGTTACCCACTGAGCTTCCATGGTAGGGTGGGCATTCGAACTTGGGTCTCTCCTAGTCTGATACTCTAACCACTACACATTTGGGTCTCCATCCTTCTGGAAGCTTCTGCTTTTGCCTTCCACTCGGGTTTGCAGCTGTAAGCGCCCATATTGCCCCCCCCCCCCCCCCCAAATCCCAGAATAAGATATTCCCCCGGTGCCTGATCTTCAATGCAAAATACCCTTTTAAAATTGAGTGTATTTTTATAACCCTGGAAATGTCAACATTCGGTGTTTACCCAAGAGGAAATCTAGGTTTCTCCCCAGGTGGGCAACCAAGGAACAGAAGGGGATCGTCTTACATTCGCATGTATGTACAGTAATAAAATGGCATATTTTTGAAAACAGCTCGGCTGTAAGGTTTTTTAAAGAACCGCCTGATTCTCAGTCAGTGCAAAGTGGAAGCACTCGGGCCTTCAAGCAGGGTTGTGGGTGAGAGGGATAAAATAGATAGGAGAAGTGAAGAAGAAGCAGAGCTGGATTTATCCCCTTTCTCCTGCAGGAGACTCAGCGGGGATGTCAATCTCTGCCCTTGCCCCTTCCTCACAACAAACACCCCAGGAGGGTAATGAGAGGAGCCCGAGGAAGCTGTGACTAGCCCAAGGTCACCCAGCTGGCGTGTGTGGGAGTGCACAGGCTAATCTGAATTCCTCAGAGAAGCCTCCACAGCTCAGGCGGCAGAGCGGGGAATCAAACCCGGTTCCTCCAGATTAGATACACGATCTCTTAACTTCCTACGCCACTGCTGCTCCTACTTTTGAGTCTCTGCTGGAGAGAAAGGAAGTGGCTAGCGGCTTTCCACACAGAAAGTCCTGAGTTTAATCCCCAGTATCTCCAGTTAAACGAAGCAGGTAGAAGAAGATTGCAGAAGACATCAACTTGAGAGAGAGAGAGCGGGTACCAGTCAGAGCGAACCAAGCGTCTAATTTCATACTCATTTCGGAAAAGTCTGAAGCTGAGAACAAACATCACACTCTATGCTGGGGATGATTAGGAAATGAATTGATAACAAAACTGCAAGGATTGTCATGACCTTATATAAAGCAGTGGTGCGACCGCACTTGGAGTCCTGTGTTCAGTTCTGGTCGCCACATCTCAAAAAGGATATCGAAGAGATAGAAAAAGTGCAGAGAAGGGCAACGAGGATGGCTGAAGGATTGGAGCACCTTCCTTATGAGGAGAGGCTGCAGCGTTTGGGACTCTTTAGTTTGGAGAGGAGACGTCTGAGGGGGGATATGATTGAAGTCTATAAAATTAGGCATGGGGTAGAAATGTTGATACAGAGAGAAATTTTCCTCTTCTCACAATACTAGGAACCAGGGCACCGGCCATTGAAAACGCTGGGGAAGAATGTAGGGGACTCAAGAAAAAAGGAAACATTTCTTCCTTTGGTGTTTGGAATATGCTGCCACTGGAGGTGGTGATGGCCACTAACCTGGGCCGTTTCCACACGGGCATTAAATGGTGACCTGGAGACGGCAAAAACGCCGTCTCCAGGCCGCCATTCGTTCGCATCGGGCGAGCTGCAACGCACTGCAATCTTTGCGCCTACCAGCCTGAAGCCGGCGCTCTTTAGAGCCGCTTCCGCAGCTTCTGGGGAACGCTGCTGAAGCCGCGTCGTCAACTAACGGTAGCGCTTCATCATCGGCGCCTCCACTCCGCATTTTACTATCCTCGGGAAGTTATCAAGCGTTGCACGCCAGGTTTGGGGACGCTTCGCCCTGCACCGCTGGAGCAGCGCTGCGACAGGGCTAGGGCGTCACCAGGCTCGGCGACGCGACGGAGGCCCGGGACATGCCGGGTCGGCCGGGCCGGGCGCTTCCGGCGCCGGGCTGCCCCGCTGGCCCGTGGACCGTTCCCGGTAGACGGGTCTCAGCGGTGCCGCCGGGTCGGGCGGCTTCGAAATGCCGATACCTGGCCAAGCTTCCGCTTCATGAAAACGCCCTGATAGTTTTAAAGGGGGGGCTTAGCCAGATTGATGGAGGAGAAGCTTCGATCTGTGGCTACCTATCTCTGATCCTCCTGATCTGAGTGCTGTAAAATGCCTTTAACAGACCAGGTGCCTCAGGGAGCAGCAGCAGCAGCAGCAGCAGCAGCAGGCCATTGCTTTCACCTTCCTGTCGGAGCTCCCAAAGGCACCTGGTGAGCCACTGCGAGGAGCAGAGTGCTGGACTAGATGGACTCTGGTCTGATCCAGCAGGCTGTCTCTTATGTTCTAACATCTAGATTAAGGTTCAACCATCTCCATCACCAGTTAAAAGGAGATGACGCAAAAAGACCTTCACCGGAGACGTTGAACGGCAGATATCAGTCGAAACACCCAAGACCGACTCTCTGCCAAACCTCGGTTCACCTACTCATTGTGAAAGCAGATTCGCGGCATCCACGCATCGGGAAAATGGACCTTCACAAAGAACATTCTCTCCGTTCTGTAAACCGGGGTTAGAAAGAAAGTTCAGGTCAGCACAACAGCCAGAAACAAACTCAGTGACCGGGCTTTTCCGTGGATTATGTGCTTCGTTGACCTAACAGTGTGGGCGGGTTTCGTCCCTTTGCTGCGACCTACCAAGTTCACGAGCAAATCGGAGCGGGAAGGTTTAGTCAACACAGTCCCTGCCTCCTTCTCACTACCAGCCGCTGTTTATGCCAAGAAACCGGGGTTCCAGGACAGGCTGAACGTTCCTGGAAAGCTGAAGGATAAACCTCGCCTCCAAGCACACACACCTCAAACACAACTTATCGCTCTATTACATAAACCACGCAGGCTTGGAGCTCTCCGGTTACTAATTATGAGAATAATCTCCACTTTCCAAAGAAACTTACAAAATTATGTTTGTATAGGTGTTACATTGTTCTAGGCGGAGTGATACCTTATATTTCCAGATAGCAGACTATATTTATCAGGCTCCCTACCAGCATGGCCATTGGCCGCCATTGGCAGGGGCTGATGGGAATTGTAGTTCATACACATCTGAGTGCCAAAGTGCTCAAGCATCATGGTTCTTTAGACTAGGGGACTTGCAAGTTTTCCAGGATGCTCAGGGTCTGCTATTTATCAAAAGTTTTCACCAGCATGGCCAATTGGCCATGCTGGTAGGGGCTGATGGGAATTGTAGTTCCTGAACATCTGGAGAGCCGCAGGTTCCCTACCCCTGCCCTAGACGGAAGACCGAGAATTTCCCAAACAGGAAAACTGGGGAAGATAAAGAGAATATGCTACAATGGTGAAACCGACGGACTGTGTAAACAGAAGGTCAAGATCTAAGGTTGACGAGAAACAGGAAGCATTTTTTCAGCACGAGGTTGAATCAATAACGTAAATATGTTAATAGTGAAGGTTACAAGTATTTGTTAAATCGACATGTCAGTGGGTGTTAATGAAATCATCTAACAGAAGGCTAGGTGGGATAAGAGAAGATAGAAGATTCTTTCAAAGCGGTATTATGTTTTGATGTTATTTTGTTACAAGATTAAGTTCCATTCTGTCACTGTGTTTTAGTTTTAAAGTTAGATATTTTTCTGTTTATTATTCTTGGGTTAGTTGTCCTTTTTTTCTGTTTATTATCTTCCTCTTCTGTATAATTATTTTGGGACAACTAATTTTAAAAATTATAATTTTTTTAAAAAGAGAACAGTCAACATCTCGACAGAAGAGTGTCATAACTCATTCGAGGCAAGAGGGAAAAGCAGACACCTTTGCTTCCAAACGAAAACAGTGGGAAGTTTGCTTCTCAAAATTTCTGTCCCTCTGGAACAGGCCCAAGACTTCTCAGCAAACTTCATGGCAATTCAGTGACAGTGGGCAGGTGGCTTGAATCATAGAATCACAGAATCATAGAGTGAGAAGAGACCCCAAGGGCCATCAAGTCCAACCCCTGCAATGCAGAAACACCCAATCAAAACACTCCTGATAGATGGCCTCCCAAAGAAGGAGACGGTTAAAGAACTATTACAGAACAAGGGGAAACTAGCAAATGTGACTCATTTGTATTTCTATCTACCAAGTTTTAGAGAGTTTGAAGAGGCTGGAGGAAGATAGGCACAAAACTGATACTCACGTGTTCCAACCAACAAAATCAAACAGGTCTTGCAACCAAAGAGGTTCAAGGAAAAAAAATCAGCGGATGGCAGGAAACCGGAAACTAATATCAAAATTCCCCCCAATAATTTAACAACCTCAGACAATCAGGCCTTGTTAAAGAAGCTGTGCCTTCATTGCAAAACAAATGATATAAAAGAACCAGCGAGACACCATTTGTTACATTCATTAGAAGAAAATGAAGACCAACATACATGCAAAGGAAATGAAAACTGACATAGGAATAAAAATTAAAAGCTGCACATCTGTAAATGGCACTTCTACCTGTAAACAAACCCTGGGCTCACATGTTACACCTGTTCATCCTTTGCCTACAACACCTGGCTTGAGAGGTAGCTGAAACAGCCTGACATCAAGGTTAGAGTATTATGCTGAGGAACCTGGATTCGAATCTTCCATTCTGCTATGAATCTATCTGGGCGAGCTTGAGCAACTCCCTCCTTCCTCAGTCTAGCCAACCTTGCAGGACTGTCCTGTGGCTCAAATGGCTTAGGGGAAAGCAGGAATTTGGATAAACCATGTATTGGATAACAATCAACTATCCTGCTTTAGCCAGCCATCAGCCAGATTGGAAGCTCAGGAAACGGCAGAGAGCTACCCAGAGACCAGATCTGGCGCGGTTACCTTGGCTGCACTAGGAACATCTAAGGACAAATTATCCTGATGTACAGTGCATCATTCATATGGGATTACTCGCTAGCAAAACAGGGGTGGGGGGAAAGGGTTATCTTCTCACATCAGAGATAAAGGAGTTGAAGCAACCAGTATGCTTTAAGTGCTGCAGATAATCCCCACAGCTTCTGCAAAGGGCAAATATTGTAACGCCTAAACGATATACAAGGGAGACAGGATAGGCTTGGTTAAATACCCTACAAATTTGGTAAGTTTCAGATTTATTTGGGCATAAAATTATCAGGCATAAAAATAAGCATAAATATGCACGGGGGCGGGCCGCCTGCACGGCCTGGGAGTCACTGATAGGGGAATGAAGAACAGGAGACGAAACCTTCTCCTTCCCCTTCCTCTGAGCCCGTGGTGGCGAACCTTTGGCACTCCAGATGTTATGGACTACAATTCCCATCAGCCCCTGCCAGCATGGCCAATTGGCCATGAACTGGAAGGCTCTAGATCCGTGGTGGCGAACCTTTGGCACTCCAGATGTTATGGACTACAATTCCCATCAGCCCCTGCCAGCATGGCCAATTGGCCATGAACTGGAAGGCTCTAGATCCGTGGGTCCGAACCTCTGGCACTCCAGATGTTATGGACTACATTCCTTATCAGTCTCTTGCCAGCATTATTACATGGCCAATTGGCCATGAACTGGAAGGCTCTAGATCCGTGGTGGCGAACCTTTGGCACTCCAGATGTTATGGACTACAATTCCCATCAGCCCCTGCCAGCATGGCCAATTGGCCATGAACTGGAAGGCTCTAGATCCGTGGTGGCGAACCTTTGGCACTCCAGATGTTATGGACTACACCTCTATCAGCGCTTCTGCCAGCATGGGCTAATTCTAAGGCCATGAACTGGAAGGCTCTAGATCCGCGGTGGCTATAACCTTTGGTACCCAGATGTTACAGGACTACAATTCCTATCAGCCTTCTGCCAGCATGGCCTACTGGGGCTAACTGAAGGCTCTAGATCCGCGGTGGCTAACCTTGGCACTCCAGATGTTAGCGGACTACAATTCCCATCAGCCCCTGCCAGCATGGCCAATTGGCCATGAACTGGAAGGCTCTAGATCCGTGGTGGCGAACCTTTGGCACTCCAGATGTTATGGACTACAATTCCCATCAGCCTCTGCCAGCATGGCCAATTGGCCATGAACTGCTGCTCTAGGATCCGCGGGTGGTGGCTTGCAACCTTTGGCACTCCAGATGTTATGGACTACAATTCCCATCAGCCTCTGCCAGCATGGCCAATTGGCCATGAACTGGAAGGCTCTAGATCCGTGGTGGCGAACCTTTGGCACTCCAGATGTTATGGACTACAATTCCCATCAGCCCCTGCCAGCATGGCCACTGCTGAGCTATGTAGCATATTGAAGACTTTATTTGAGTGGCTGTTGACTCAGAGGTTCACCATTGTGTGGTGAGTTTTATTGTTCTTTAATGACACTGAGACTTTTTGAGGCAGGATTGTACAAAAACAGCTGTCACAATATATGTTCATCATGGAACAGGTTGAAATGCTTAAAGAAGCACAGGCCCAGGTTACAAAACCAGGTAATGGTAAAGCCTTGTCTCAGGCCCCTTCCGCACACGCAAAATAATGCGTTTTCAAACCACTTTCACAACTGTTTGCAAGTGGATTTTGCCATTCCGCACAGCTTCAAAGAGCACTGAAAGCAGTTTGAAAGTGCATTATTCTGCATGTACGGAATGAGCCTCAGTTATCTTTTTAAATGAGTTTCAGGATGAGAGAATTAATTTTTATACCCTTTAACTCAGCTGCTCGCCAAGAACTTAAGTGCCATTGCACCACGGAAGGGTGTTTTTCTGGGCCGAAGTCACTCAGTGGAGTTCACTTCAAGACAACTGGTCCCTGTCAAATTCCCAGGCTCCTGTCAAACAGTTTATAACCATCTCCTTCTTTATGAAACATGCAGTTGTACTGCAGTAGACTGCACTTTATGCAGGGGTTTCTATTCAACCAGCCTGAATAACCTGCACTAGCTTGAACTCCTCAGACTTGTTGGCGCAAGCTGAAGGGCTTGTCACCAGTGCCAGTTAGTCTGGGGTATCAAGGGGCACAGGTTGGCAGCAAAGAACCCCTATGCTGCATATCTATATATATAAAAAGCTAACAGTGACTTTGTTAGTCACGCCCTAACTCCGAAACAGCTGGACGGATCGCCCCCAAATTTTCACATGACGTTCCTCCCTGTTCTGGGCAGGTAATCAGACCTTCAAATCGCCGAAAGTCCATACCTGAGCCAGGTAAAACATCTTTTTCCTGGCGCACCAGGCCATGAAGCTGCCTCTGTTTAACTGTCACCCTTAGAGTGTTTGTGCAGCCTGTCTGTCTGTGGCCTGAGGGCTTGGTATGAGGGCTTAGGATGTTTGCACAGATGGGCAGAGATGAGCAGTGAAAACAGTAAATAGGTAATACTGGTAGGTAATACGAGTGGAAGTGAAACACATACACACTTTGCCATGTGAGACATCAGGTGGGGTTCCCCCTCACACGCAGGTAACTTTCACTCTCACACTGCTACCACACAATACACATCCAGCTCATCCTCACACACCTCGCTCTGCCCTCCCTCACATCCAACCACCACTTACCCACTTCCTCACCCATATTCGCCACAGCTCTCTTTTACTAAAAACAAGCTGGAGTTTGCCTTTTTCTTCTAAGAAAATCCACAGGGTGGGGGCGAACCAACACTACCGGCTCCGCTTCTTTTGCACGTGGCCCTTTAAGAACCCAGGGAGCTGGCTTCGATCTGAGCCACCACCTCCGCCTCTGCTGCCTGGACTGGGATAGCCTCCTTGCCCCAGTTCTGCCTTACCCAAGCCAGGACTGTGCATGTCAACCAGCCTCATGGACAGCGGGATTCGCACTCTGGACAGTTCTGTTGTGGAATGGAAAGGGTTACCTTATACTAAAAACCAAGACAGCACCATATAATAATGTGAATTGAAAAGGGAAAGAGGGATTCCATTTGACCACCCCAAAAGGCTATGCTGCGGATCATTGGACCTGCATGGACATTTGTGTGGGTTGCGGACTGTGATGAGAAGGACCATTGCCACAGCAACGCGTGGCTGGACCCCGCTAGTAGACATATATTTCCATTTGCAGTTTCACATTGCAATCTTATTTACAGTGTTTCCTAGGTTTCCAGTATCTGTTACATTCGTTTACTTACACAGTTTCTGTTTGTAGCTGCACATCTGCCAAACCTAATCCAAATAGTAAATCATTGTGCTTCTGTATGGGCAATGGTTTAGACAGGATATCTGCTGCATTTGATTCAGATTCAACGTGTTCAAGCTTAATCAGTCCTGACTGTACCGATTGTCTAACATTTTGGTATTTCTCAGCCACATACTTGGTTCTATTTTTGAGGTTTTCATTCTCTGACATGGCTATGCTGTGAGGTCAGGCCTAAACCATCCAGATTACACCAAGCTCTTCCAGACTGCACTGAAATAAATAAATAAAAAGTGTAGGAAAACACAGACGGGCGCTCCCAAAAACCACTCGCTGCCCAAGTCAGCCGGCCCAGGGATGGGACCGCCAGGAGGACGCTTCTCTTACCAGTGACTCCGCAGAAAATTAAGCAGCAAGATGACGGCTCCCAGGGAGTAGCAGGCGGTGTAGGGGGAACGGAAGAGGCGTGTCAGAGACCGGGTCCTGTGCTCCCATCTTGCCACCTGATTGAAGAAAGGAAAATCAAACAGGTCTCAGAACTGAGGCACAGACAACCTACCAAACTGCCCACACAGTCAACGTCCCAGTTCAGGCACAAGAAGAAAAATTTAAAAATCCATTCTTTAGGTCCCTTCTGCCCAAAATAATGCACTTTCAATCCACTTTCACAATTGTTTGCAAGTGGACTGTGCGGAATAGCTGCAAACCCAGCTGCAAAGTGCACTGAAAGTGGATTGAAAGTGCCTTATTTCGTACGAGCGGAAGGGGCCTGGAGGGAGCTGGGGAAAAGTGACATGATAGCCATGATTCAATGTTTGAAGCGATGTGCACTGAAGATGGAGCAAGCTTGTTTTCCGCTGCTCCAGAGACTGGGGCAATTCAAGGTACGGGAAAAGAGATCCAATCTAAACATGAGGGAGAACTCTGACTTTCCTTTGCAGGTTTTTAGAGAGAGGCTGGGTGGCCATCTGTCAGGAGTGCTTTGATGGTGTGTTCCTGCATGGCAGGGGGTTGGACTGGATGGCCCTTGGGGGTCTCTTCCAACTCTAGGATTCTATGATCCTAGAGTTTCATGGGAGGAAAGATCTTAGGTTTTTAGGCTCTGGTTCTATCGTTCAACATCTTACAATTGATCTCTCTGTGTCAACATCAGTCAGTTAATGTTCTGATGTGAAATTAATCGTATGCTGTTTCTTGTACAATGTGTGCAAGACACCCAGAGCTTGGCGTCAGTCAGGAAAGTGCAGAGGAGCAAATCTAATAAAATATATAAAATAAATAAATATCCACCCTATCAGCAGCGTTTAAAGCGGAGCTACTCTGGTAAGATGAGAAGGTCTATAGTCTTCTTGCACTCTCTGCAGCTTCCTAGAACACTTGGAAAAGAATACTCTCCACGCAAGATGTTCTTTCCATAGGAAGGTTTTGCTTTAGCAGTTGCAAGGTTACACAAGTCTATGCTATACAAGATTACAAAGCTATACAGAACTCTTCAGCAAAAACAAAGTTGAACACACTCTCTGAACTTAACACTCAACTCAGACTCTATCTGAACTTAGCATATACAATGCAATGGTTCTTATACATCCAACCAGATATTTTCCCCCACCCTGCCCTGCCCCAGCAACAGCCTCTCATTGGTCTACAGTCACAGTTGAACTCACCAATCATGTTAAAGGTTAACTGCCACTTGTCCCTAGACCAGGGGTCTGCAACCTGTGGCTCTCCAGATGTTCATGGACTACAATTCCCATCAGCCCCTGCCAGCATGGCCAATTGGTGATGGGATTTGAAGTCCATGATGGGATTTGAAGTCCATGAACATCTGGAGAGCTACAGGTTGCAGACCCCTGCCCTAGACTGACTGTCTCCGGCCTCTGTGTTGGGCAAACCTCTGCAGACTAGAAGATGACCTTTTTGTGAATCATTTTTTAAAATACATATATCATGACACCCCTTCTCATATTCTAGTTAGCAGACTTACACATACAATCCACTCAGTTATTTTTACAGTTCCTAACAATGGTAACATCCTTTCAAATTTCAATTCAGGTACAGCTTTTGTTAACACATCAGCTTGGTTATTCTGACTTTCCACATAGTTCAAAGTAATTGTTTTGTTCTGTACCATTTGTTTTACGTTCTGGTATCTCACACCAACGTATTTGGTTCTGGTTTTCATGTTCTCTGTCTCTGCAAGACTGATACAAGTTTGTGAGTCGTCCTGAACAACCATTGGTTCAATACATTTCACATTCAGATTTTGCAATTCTGCACAGTCCAATCCAGCTACAAGTGCATTGACAGTGGGTTGAAAATGCATTATTCTGATTGTGCGGAAGGGGCCTAAAAGCTAAATTGGCCCTTGGTTCTACCAGCAGCATGCATCACAGGATGAGGGAGACTCCATTTGCACAGCGAATATCTCATCCCCCCCCCCCCCTTCATGACCAAGCACAGATGAACAACCCCCTTCTTGCCGGCACGAATCGTGTGCAGCTCCCAATTCAATTTTAAAAACGGAACCGTGCGTCACTCGGCTGCTATAACGGGCGCTCCAGGCAAGGTGGGCGAAGAAGACACGAGGCCACGCTTGTGTCAGTCACCACCAAATTGGATCCACGACAGGCCGCTGAGTCAACAGGAGAACAGAGCAAGACGGGAGGCGAGCTGGCAAAGGGCCGGTGGGCCGCATCTCCGGTTCTGCCTGTCAAACGCCGCTCGCAAGACAAATGGGCCCTGTCGCTTCTGTTTAGAAAAGCCATCTTTACGGCGGCGGCTTCTGCTATTTGGAGACTCTTCCCCATCCTTCAAATTAACAGCGGCATCAATCTTTGCCTTTTTGAAAACTTACACCTTTGGAAATCAGCCCGGAAGTGAAGGTTAGCAGCAACTGATAGTATATAAGGAGACGCTGTCAGACAGCTGACAGCGTGAATTTAGGAAGCCACTCCTTGGCATCAGAAGTATGGAGAGCTGGGTTCGAATCCAGAAGCACCTTAGAGCCCAACTAGATTTTTGGGGAGTTTTTGAGAGTCGAAGCTCCTTTGTCAGATACAAGTAGGAAATGAGTGACTTTTTAGGTGATTCTAGTTCCGTGGCGGTAGTTTTACTCCAGGATAGTTAGATGGACTATAATTCATTAACAGCCCCTGCCAGCATGACCAATTGGCCATGCTGGCAGGGGCTGATGGGAATTGTAGTCCATAACATCTGGAGTGCCAAAGGTTCGCCACCACGGGACTAGTCAGAAGGTGGGAGGATGTTGCTAAAAAGGCAGCCATAATGAAAGGACTCATAGAATCATAGAGGTGGAAGAGACCTCCAAGGGCCATCCAGTCCAACCCTCTGCCATGCCGGAAGACACAATCGAAGGACTCTTGACAGATGGCCACCCAGCCTCTCTTTAAAACCCCCACAAAGCTGAGCCGGGCAATCTAATACCAAAAGCAGTCGCCACTGAAACCGAAGATGGAAAACCGTTTCAAGAAGCTAATTCCCTCCCTCCCTCCGAAATATTAATTTTAAGCAGCCTGGTGACAGGACTTTGTAAGGTCGCCTTTAAAACGCTCTGGTTTCATCTGACGGCAATGCCGTTCGTGACTTTTGCCCGAGTATTCTTGCCTTCCATTCATATTCAGTGTTTGTTCCAGGGACACGGATATATTGTTTTCCAGCTAGCAGGCCTGACTTATTGACGCGTTGCATTTTAATCGAGACCACCTTGGGCTCTGAAACCCCAGCTCCCGTTCTATTTTCCGCTGTTCCATTTTTAACTTCTTCGCTTTACCGTAAAAAAAAAGGCATATTCAAATGTTGTGAGACCGAGGCGGGGGTTATATTTTCCTCCGCACTAAGCTACCTGTCTAAGTCCTTATTTGGCCCCTGCCCCTGGTGCTTTTTTAGTTTTAAACAAGGGACAAGCGAGGTTTAGGATAAAAAAAAGGAAGTCCACGTATATTATGACTCTTGCTGCAAATCTTTTCCATCTTGAAATTCATCCTATTAGAAGAGCACATGATGAATTGTCCAAGGCCTCTTCCACACATGCAGAATAATACACATTCAATCCACTTTCAATGCACTTTGCAGCTGGATTTGACTGTGCGGAATAGCAAAGTCCACTTGCAAACCATTGTGAAAGTGGATTGAAGGTGCATTATTCTGCATGTGCAGAAGGGGCCCAAAAGACTTACAAAACCAGGAAAAACTTACAGTTGTGGGTTTTCTGGGCTTTTTGGCTGGGGACTCAGTTTTTGCTCCTAATGTTCTGCTGCATCTATGGCTGGCATCTTCATAGATGCGTCACGACAAGATGTTTCACTTTGTGGCGGTCACACACTCTCGACGTGATGCACCTCTGACGACGCAGCCATAGACGCAGGCATAACGTTAGGGGCAAAAACTACCAGCCCACGGCAACACAACCTGGAAAATCCACAACAGCCAGAAGAACATATACTTTTAGCAAGATGCACCCAGCCATGATATTGATGGCAAAGCCTGCCTGCCTAGGCGGCCGCCGGGATTGATGAAGAGAGGAAATGCAAAGGGGAAGGCTTCGTCGGCCAAAAAAAAGATGCATTTGCTGGGAAGAAGAAATACCAGGACACAGTCGATTATTCAACGTTTGGCCTCTGTTCGTAAAACATATGACAGAGTTCAGGAGACGTAAATGTGCAGAAAGCGGGAAGGGGAACCAAAAGAGGCAGAGTTAAAATACCAGCTGGTCAAGGAATCTAGGAGCAAGCCAAATACAGGGTTAACAGACTTGTTTTTCCAGCCACGGAGGTCGAATAAGGAGGGGGAGGCTGACCATAGTGTGGGAGGCTGAAAGTCAGACTGTAGACTGTATGTTGATTGCTACAAGGAAGCATTTGTCTGCCTATTTTTGGTATGTGCTGTGAAACTCCATGTGGATAGGCATACGTTCGCATTTTCACGAATGTTTAAGTCCTGAAGAACAGAACGCACGAACGAACTTCGTTCGTGCGTTCTGTTCTTCAGGACTTAAACATTCTGCTAATTGATTTGTACAAGCTAACAATTAGATGTTTGCAGGAAATTTGCTAATGAGCCTCCTTAAAATACGACATGGGGCCAAACTGAGTCGGAGCGGCTGAGGTGTCTCTACTGACAAGGGAACACCAGGCGATCTTCGACAACCAGAGAGCTAATTAGGAACCTTCATTAAGTGATATTAAGTTGTACTCAACTAGCTGGTAACAATTAGCCAAACGCGCACCGCTGGCGCGTTTCCCGTGCATTGGGAGAATGTGTCCGAGAGAGCCCAGCTTTCTGAATTAATTCCGCCGCTCTTTAAGGGGAGGTATCGACAGAGTTCATTTTGACCATCCTCAGTGAAACAGAAATGACATATGCTGTGGTTTCAAGAACAAGTGGAGGGCAGCATTCCCCTGCCCCTGGTTTGTTTGGGATTTTTTTTGAAGCAAGTTTATAGTCCATTTTCTCATCTCCCTCCTCCTTTGCTTTCAAAAGAAGTTTTATTTGTGTTACACTGAACTAAGAATGCAATGATTAGCCAGAGATAAAAAGAAGCAGGATCAACTGGATCGGCTTTGCCAATTTCACATAGAACTTGTGATCCTAACATTCAGGCAGAGATACAAAGAAGCAGAATTGATTGGACCAGCTTTGTCCATTTCACATAGCACTTGCAATCCTAACGTTCAGGCAGAGACACAAAGAAGCAGTGTCAATTGGACCAGCTTTGTCCATTTCACATAGCACTTGCAATCCTAACGTTCAGGCAGAGACACAAAGAAGCAGTGTCAATTGGACCAGTTTTGTTCATTTCAAATGGAACTAGTAGTGTCATGTTAGAGCGCTTTTGAAGTGAGGGGTGATTGAATCACTGGGAAAATTGAAAAGAGTACTAGGAGTACTCGCTGCATGTAATCAGGGACTGCTGCAGTAATGATTGTGCATTAGCGTGGATCAAATTTGGCTGAAAAATGTGGTTCCTTGTGTGCGGTAGGTGAACGAGCTATCTGTTTCCGTTCCTTCAGGTAGTGGCACCTGCCCAGGGAATCATTTTGGCTTCCATTTTGGGTGGGTAGTTCTCAACAGCAGAGATGGAGGCAGAGCCCTTTTTGAATGGTCACTTCACGGTATAGCTGTGCAGTAACACTACAGTCCCCGTGCAAAATAAAAAAGGGGGTGGATTGTTCTTCTGCATCACGGAGGACATCAGGAATAACACATTTCCAGCAGTAGCATGTGGAACAAATGCAACTGAAGAGACAAGGAGAAAAAACCCTAATATGGAGCAGCAGTGGCGTAGGAGGTTAAGAGCTCGTGTATCTAATCTGGAGGAACCGGGTTTGATTCCCCGCTCTGCCGCCTGAGCTGTGGAGGCTTCTCTGGGGAATTCAGATTAGCCTGTGCACTCCCACACACGCCAGCTGGGTGACCTTGGGCGAGTCACAGCTTCTCAGAGCTCTCTCAGCCCCACCTACCTCACAGGGTGTTTGTTGTGAGGGGGGAAGGGCAAGGAGATTGTCAGCCCCTTGGAGTCTCCTGCAGGAGAGAAAGGGGGGATATAAATCCAAACTCTTCTTCTTCTTCTAAAATGACCAGGGGAGGGGGGAGATGTGCGGAATTATTTTGTTGAAGACGTTTCCAAGACACAAGGTTTGATAACCAGGATAATCTGTGTTACGTGGTGCACACGTTCAGTTGCTGGGAAAACAAAAGGATTCCAAACAGGACCTGCTAGAGGTATTGTGTCATTCTAAATAAGGTACACCTGCCCACTCCACGGCAGCAGGGTTCAGGTCTAAGTCAAGGTGCGCACTTTCTCTGTGCCAAAGAACCAGCCCCAATTCTAAACTGGTCTCAATTCCACATCTGCCGCTTGAGTGAACCACAAAAAAGCCCTTTAAAAACGAGAAAGGAATCCGAACTGGGTAGTGAACGAGCTCCTGAGACAAATCACGTAAACACTATTAGACAAATGAAATCCTTATCGACAGGTTATCGTGCATGGATTTCAAGGGAAGGCGCATATGGACGTAATCTCCAGGGATTGGTGGAAAAGAGAAAACAGACCTTATGAAACCTCTAGGTGTTTATTGCCAAACCGCTTGGCTTTACCTCGGTCGTGTCAAACTGAAGGTAATAATGTAAATTCAGTCTAATAGCTTTTTAGGGTAATGCAGGCGTGATAAACTTATGCATGAGTTTTGGAGTAAACTCCTGATAAGGGAAGGTTTCTTCTGTATTGATTTTTTAAAAAATCCTTCAAAGGGACAGCTACTCTTGTTTACCCACAACGAGGAAGCAAATTGGCCCAAAATGACTTGCCTGTCTTGTAGGGTCAACAGTCCCACCAGCCAAGCCGGCTTACAAACAAAACGAGTCATCTGACATGCAGACGGACAGAAAAGACCTTCATCAATCAGGCCGGAGGACAAACCAGAGCAGAAGAATCTAAAAACCATCTACAAAGACCCAAACTGCGTCAAAACTCCGAGCCGGAGATCAGCAAAGCGCCGGCATGAAAAACCGCAATTTGCAAAGCAGAAACTGTACAATTTCACGTTACTAGTAGCTGACGCGTTGATGAATAATCCATAAAGTCTCCACAGCCGAAGCTTTAGCAGTTACAAGTCTTTTATTAGTCAGAAGCACGCATGATAAGTCATCGAGAGAATTATGTGCAACTGTTTTAAGCGCTCTGGCAGAAATCTGTGCATGGTTTGCGCTTGGATTCCAGGTGTTTCCCTTCCTGGAAAACATCCCATCCTATGAAATTTCAATGAAGTCCACAATCAAGGGATGAAGGGAAATGCCTCCCCCCTTTTCTGGTCAGTTCGCACCAAATGCCCTTCGGAAAGATACAAGGAATGTGAACACTGGAGGGATGGGGGAACAATTTGGAAATCCCACCTTCAAAGTCTTTGTCTTCAAGTATTTTTTATCAGGGGCTCAAGCAGACAATTGTTTATTTCTTCACTCCTTTTCATTCCTTTAACTGACACTTAGGTGCTCTCAATGGTCGGTCCCTGTCAGAGCACTTTTGTTCTCATCAGACCTGTTTTGTTTAGTTTGGGGGCGTTTAGTTTGGGGGCGTTTATTCTCTTTTTCTTTACAAAACCATATTTTTCCATGCACTCTCGGGCATGCAGAGACCCCCAAGTAGCCACGTCCTAAGTCTGTCATTAGCAAACTTTAATATCTGTATACAGAAACTGATACACAGAAATGCCCAAAGTCAGAGGCTTAGTTGTATCAATCGATGAATTATTTGCAGTTCATGCCCTTTTTATGCCTGAAGAGTTGCATCCTTTAGCGGGCTGACAGCGGATAAGTTGCGATGCCTGCTTTTTGCACCAATGCATGCAAGCAGCATGTATTTGCCAAGTGATCGTAAGAAATGATAGCAAGGTTACATAGTTTCGCGGACAGACACGGAAGGCACACAGAGACATCGAAGTAATAAGTCTCAATTCAAAAATCTCAAGTCAGTTTTTTTTCTTTTTAAAGCAGTAATAGAAAGCAGAAGGAAGCAACAGGCCACTCATTCAAAAAAAGGTGTCTATTCATACAAATGATCACAGGAAATCATGTCCAATTAATTACCCTCTTGCGCTTCTGAACAACTTTTGAACATGTGAGTTTCTGTTTCCATTTTTTAAAAAATCCTTTTGGGAATCTGAATTCGCACCCAGTACCAGATTCAATGGGCATTTTGCACTCCCATAGAATCGCAAAGACACTCACAGTAGTTCAGACCCCCTTCTGGCCCCCACTGGGACAGTGACCCACAGATCCCGCTGTCATTTTGTATCATTACAGCTAATTATGTCCAGACCGGCATTAATAAATAAGTTGAACCCTGTGTGTTGCCATCCGCTGTCCAGCCCCAAGGCCTTACTGACAACTGCTAAATGAGTCTGTTTAAGCCGCACATTCATTTCTTGCCTGCCAATTCAGGAGCCATTTAAATAAGCCCTGATTTATTAATATACACCGGCTTGCTGATAAATTGTACATCGCCCAGCCCCGGTGGGTTTCATTAGCCCATGGCTGGATGCAGCATTACAAAACACACGATCCTGCATAATTATTATTGTAAAAGTGCTTTTCGAGATGCTATTTTCAGCTGTTTGGCCTGTCTTCAATTAGCCACCTGCGACGGTGGAGTCTCTTTGCAAAGCGATGCTCTGTGCAAAAACACAGGCTCGGGGGTGGGCGGGCAGCCACGCCGCCGGCCCTCCATTATGTTCCACTGCGCATCCGCCACATATGCTCAGGAAACAATTAGACGCTGTTTGGAAGGAACGCAGCTCATCAGCAGAATCGGCGTCCCAAGGGGCCTGGCAAACGAAGGTCACCGTTCTATCCTTTTACCAGCGTTTAAACCTCTGATCAGCCTTGATGAAGCTGAGGCGGAGAAAGGAAATATAATTTGGATGACCAGTTGCGCGGGAGGGGCTCTTTGCTGAAGCCAGAGTTAATTCTGGTTCCTCTCCTACTGTTTCCATTGCCCGATAATCACCAGATCCTCTCAGAATTATCTGCACATTCAGCCGCTGTACCCAAGCAAGTTGCTTAATTCAGGACTTTATGGAATAGGCCTCAAGGTGGGGAAAAGATGTCCTTGGCAGAATCAGGCCATTGAGGACAGTGAGGTGTAGTGGGTACAGTCCAGGAGGAGACCCCAGCTCGTAGTGTTACTGTTGCAAGAATAAAACAAAGCAGAGAACGATGTCGTAAGCCACTTTGGGAGAAAAGTGCAGGAAACAAATATCACTGACTGGCAATGGCTCTCTTTTGCTTTGTCCGCCATGCTACCAAGATCCTACTTCATGGGAGGTACCTGGGGTTTAAAACCTCCCTGAGCAATACCATAATCCTAGTCTTATTACATTGCTTATTAGGCATCTTATCCATTTTCCTAATCTTATTACATTGATACTGACAAACTGGAATGCATCCAGAGGAGAGCTACCAAAATGGTAAAAGGTCTGGAATCCATGCCCTACGTGGAGAGGCTTAGGGAGCTGGGGATGTTTAGTTTGGTGAAGAGAAGGTGAAGAGGTCAAATGATAGCCATGTTTAGATATTTGAAGGGATGTCATGTTGGTGAGGGAGCTTCTTTTCTGCTTGTCCAGAGACCAGGACCAGGAGTAGTGGGTTCAAGGTGAAGGAAAAGAGATTCCACCTAAACATCAGGAAAAACTTCCTGACAGTAAGAACTGTTTGACAGTGGAATGCACTACCTCGGAGTGTGGCAGAGTCACCTTCTTTGGAGGTTTTTAAAAAGAGGCTGGATGGCCATCTGTCAGGAGTGCTTTGATTATGTGTTTATGCATTGCAGGGGGTTGGACTTGATGGCCCTTGGGGTCTCTTCCAACTCTACGGTTCTATGATTTCATTGCTTATTAGTCTCATTCATATTCCTAGTCTTATTACTTTGCTTATTAGGCATCTCATCCTGCTGATTACATTGACTTTCACCAGGTAATCCGTAAGAAAGGAGGTCCATAAATAACATAAAATGAAAATGAAAATAAATCAATAAACCAGTCCTGTTAGGAATGCTTAAAATAGTAGAGAGCTGGTGTTGGGGAACCGATCGGGTTCTGCGTACAGCAGCTTTGAACGTGCGTAGGGGTAGAGTCATCCATGTGTTGCTATGTTCCACCTGCCCATGTTATTTTGCTGATTTTTTTCAGTTGATGCTTTACTCCATTTACCGGAGAAACCTGAGATCGAACCTACCACCAAGCTAAAACCCAGTGATGGCCTCTCAGTACCATTAGGAAATAAAATTCCTTACAACTGTGCCCAATGGGAGTCCAAAGTCCTTGCATCGTTTTCCTTCTCTAACTTTAATCCTTGCGACAATCCTGCGAGGTAGGCGAGGGTAAGGACAGTATGATAGGCCCACGGTCGCCCAGCAAGCTTCCACGGCAGAGAGGTTATCAGCCAATTTAAAAGGTGCTCTAAATATATCGAAAAGAAAAACCGTGGCCATCACAAGACCCAGAAACGTTTGGAAAACTGGAGGCGGCGGCGAAGGAAAACTAAATTGAATTTAGCTTCCCCAATGAATGGAGCTGCAATCCCACGAAAAGAAAAACCCGGTTCTCAGGAAAAGAGGTGCCCGTTTTCATGAGACTCTGGAGCTACTACCTTGGCACAAAGGCAGATGTGAAACACACACACACACACACACACACACACACACAAGAAGGGGGAACGAATAATGTGTCATTCGGCTGGTATCGGACAAATTGACAGAGAGTAGGAGAGTCTTGAAGACTCGAAGACCGCCACTTGGAAGTAAATTCAGTTGCCTTTCCTGCCCCCAACGTTTCCAAACGAACCCCAAGTTCAACAACAGCAGAGACGGGGTATCTGTCAAAGGAAGCATTGACTCTCAAAAACTCACAACCCGAAAATCGTATCCTTTACGGTCACCCTGAGCCCACCAGGGGAAGGGTAGCAAACCAGTATGATGAATCAAATCATATCAATGTCCAACTGAACTCGACCGTATTTTACTTTATTGTCCACTTTACACTGTACCCAGAGTTAAATATTTGTCATCCCTGCTACTCAAAAAAGAATATGCATCTGACTTGCAAAAGGTTTCCTTTCTGCTGGACAACGCCAGGAGTGACGCAAATGACGCAGTTGCCAAATACTTGGATTTGTATATGAAACAGCGCTCTAGGAGCAAACTCTGAACTTTCCCCTCTTTTTTTCTTTGTATTTTATTCAGTTAAGTGGAGGAGGAGGAGGAGGAGTTTGGATTTATATCCCCCCTTTCTCTCCTGCAGGAGACTCAAAGGGGCTGACAATCTCCTTGCCCTTCCCCTCTCACAACAAACACCCTGTGAGGGAGGTGGGGCGAGAGAGCTCCGAGAAGCTGTGACTAGCCCAAGATCACCCAGCTGGCGTGTGTGGGAGTGCACAGGCTAATCTGAATTCCCCAGATAAGCCTCCACAGCTCAGGCGGCCGAGCTGGGAATCAAACCCGGTTCCTCCAGATTAGATACACGAGCTCTTAACCTCCTACGCCACTAACCTCCTACGCCACTAATGAACTCCACCATCTAGTTGAAGTGGACCTGTGTATATAATACCGCGATATTGTTATGCCAATAAAGGTTCTTTGATTTGATTTGCGACTGAACTCGAACCCGATACCTGTCCATGGGAGCTTTGACTGACAAAAAGGACATACCCGGAAAACCCTGTTGGTCTCTAAGGTGCTACTCAACCTTCTACTGAATCTAAGCACCCAGCAGTGGGAAGAAACGGCTCATTACCACAAAGAGAGCATTTTTATGAGCGCACATTCGGGGGAATTGCTGGCCGCCTCGCCGAAACAGTTTGCAAACACTCGCCGTGTATCCGGTGTGTAATGGGTTCCTGGAATCCAGGCCCAAGCAGACAGAGCTGTTATCTGAAGCACCCATCAGCAAACCGATTCCAGGCAGAAGATAACACACACACACACACACACACACACACACACACGGCACCTGCTTGATGTCACTTCCAGCCACTCATTTCAACCAAAGTCAACACAGAGTGGAAAGAAAGACAGGGAGCCGGTAACCTTTGTTATCGCTCTTAAATGCGAGACCTGGCTAGTAAAATGTGGTTGGAGGCAAATACGCACAAACACACACTTCTTCAGCGATCCAGGCACACGTGCAGACAACACAACGAGCTCGGCAGTCAACAGGACAACGGCTATTGCTTCTTCAATGCCCCCTTCCGGAAACTGGAAGAGCTACAAGGCAGCAAATCCTGCCGAGCTGGTGGTCTGCCAGAGAGGTCCAGGGTACCTCGCCTGCGGGTGGGATTTAGAGATCGACAACCGCTGCCGAGGGAGAATATTGTGGTGGTCCCTGGCCCCAAAGATGTCCGGCTTGTTTCAACCAGAGTCGGGGCCTTTTTGGCCCTGGCCCCGACCTAGGGGAGCGCTCTGCCTGGTGAGATCCATGCCCTGTGGGGTTTGATGCAAGGAGGTGTTCCACCAGGCATACGGTTGTGGCATCTACGGCGGTTTGCCTCTTGGCCTTTTCCTTTGCCACCCTTTTCCCCTTCCGGGGAGGTAGAAATTTGTTTAATGAACTCCGCCATCTAGTTGAACGGATTTTAGTGTGGGTCGGCAGGGGCGCCCGATCGCATCTAATTCTTCCTCTGCTCTTTGCAACCGGACTTCCAAAGGGGCCAAGTGAATGGGCCCATCTCGAGCAATCCAGACCCCCGTGGCCCAGATCCTGCGGCGCCTCCTGTGTGCATGACCAAGCGATGACTAGAGACCAGGCACCTAAATTTAACTTCTTGCCTTTTTGTGACCATATCTCCAGGCATCAGCTATGAGTTCACCCACTTAGGCGATTGTCGCTTCACTGCTAAAGGATGACACAGCAACGATCAATGGGTTTTTAGCTCGGAAAAGAGTCACCGGCGGCCCCGCCTTTCCCCGCCTGGCCTCAATAGACTCTTGTCCCTGGTAAAAGCCGTTCGAAAAATCTTTATTCGTCTGTTGGAGATGGACCAAACGGAGGCGGTCATTGTGACTCGGACAGCGGGCCGGTGGGCCATCTGTCGCCGCCTCCGTTGGCTCAAAGAAATGGCAAACTCATTTATATTTCGCCCGCTGAGACCTTCACTGGGAGGGAGAAAGGGGTTATCTGTGATGTCAGCATTCATTGTGAGCGCCCATCAACAACTCAGTTTCATGTTTTAAAGGGGGGGGGAAGCAATTCTAGTGACACTTGACGCTGCCGTTTTGTTCAATGGAGAGGCGTCATCTCTCTGGAAAAGCGATACGGAGCTATCAACGCTCGTATGAAGCATCCAAAATGTTTCCCAAAATGAATAGCGGCAGGAAGCCCAAAAAACTGAACCGACAAAGCTGGGATCTCAGCAATTTTGGTGAAGAGCAGGCCGAAAAGACGACCTCCCGCACGGCAGACGAGAAAACAGCCATCTTGCGTGGTTGAAGGGCAAATGAGATTTGAAGACGAAGAAGAAGCAAAGTTTGGATTTATACCCCACCTTTCTCTCCTGTAAGGAGACTCAAGGCGGCTGACAAACTCCTTTCCCTCCCTCCTTCCAAAGTAGACACCTTGTGAGGTAGGTGGGACTGAGAGAGTTCTGAGAGAACTATGACTGGCCCAAGGACACCCAGCAGGAATGTGGAGGAAGGAGGAAATAAATCTGGTTCATCAGATAAAGAGTCTGTCACTTATGTGGAAGAGTGGGGAATCGAACCCGGTTCTCCAGATTAGAGTCCACCTGCTCTTAACCACTACACCATGCTGAACAGAAGACACACACACACACACCCGGGTGAGACTGTGCTTGTGTCTGCTGAGGTAGAACCATAGACAACTTTTGCACCCATTATCTTTATTTATTTATTTATTTGTATTTATTTATTTATTACATTTATATACCGCCCTCCCCTGAAGGGCTCAGGGCGGTGAACGTGAATATACAAATAGAGCACAAAATAAAATCAATCAATCTCAGATCATTAAATAAATCATAGTAAATGGCTCTATAGTCTTTGAATCATTAAAACCCCATTAAAAGCAGCGTATTAAGATGCCTGGAATAGAACCCACAACTTTCTGATGGTGTTGTGGTTAACAGCTGGTGGACCCTAGTTGGGAGAACTGGATTCGATTCCCCACTCCTCCATGTGAGCAGCAGACTCTTATCCGGTGAAGTGGATTTGTTTCCCCGCTTCTACACATGAAGCCTGCTGGGTGACGTTGGGCTGGACACAGTTCTCTCAGGACTCTCTCAGGCCCACCTACCTCACACGGTGTCTGTTGTGGGGAGAGGAAGGGAAAGAAGCTTGTCAGCCACCTTGAGTCTCCTTTCAGGAGAGAGAGGCGGGATATAAATCCAAACTCTTCTCCTGTAGGCAAAGTACATGTTAACCGTGGAGATACCCCACTTCCTGTAGTACATCTGGTCCAAGAGAAATGGCTCTAGGCAAACAATTAGGGAGGAACCCCAGGCATCTCCAGGAAACAGTAGACTACAATTCCCATCAGCCAATTGGCCATGCTGGCAGGGGCTGATGGGAATTGTAGTCCATGACATCTGGAGTGCCAAAGGTTCGCCACCACTGCTCTATGTCTTCTACCACACCACATGGGATTTTAGGAATGCCCCATTCCAATCCTAAAGGGCAGGCATTTGGGGTGGGAAAGTACCTTTGGTAAGTTTTGGCCCAGAGATAGCAGGACCAACCCACACCAGCCCAGCTGACCCACTGAAAAAACATCCTCCCAGTGACACATTCCTCATTCAAAGAGGTCAGCTGACTCCAACCAAAGATGCCTTATCTCATTTCCTTGTTTTCCCCGCAGTCGATTGCTGGCAGCTACATTTGTTCTGACAACTGACTTGTCAACACCTCATTTTTCGCCAGCGGGCAGCTGCAGGGAATTTGTTATTGTGGCTTTGTGGGTGGTTTTTCCCTGCTTGGGAATCGATATTGCTTTGCGCCCATTCCCATGTTGATGGTGCAGCTGAGTGGTGAGAAATTCTCATTTATTCTTAGTCACCCTCCCACCGATTTGAAGTTTGACTCTTTCACCATCCAACTCCCCTCCATTTAAGAAATTTCCTTCCTTCCTTCCTTCCTTCCTTCCTTCCTTCCTTCCTTCCTTCCTTCCTTCCTTCCTTCCTTCCTTCCTTCCTTCCTTCCTTCCTTCCTTCCTTCCTTCCTTCCTTCCTTCCTTCCTTCCTTCCTTCCTTCCTTCCTTCCTTCCTTCCTTCTGTTACCGCGAATTGCCAGGTAACAATAAGTGATTTCAGCTCAGCAACTTAATGAGGCGCAGGAAGCCGGCGTTTCTTCAAAGCAGGAAGGATTTTATTGCTAGTGATCTCTTGGCACAGCTCAGCAGAAAAGGAACCCCACATGGCTGTGCCTCAGCTCCTTTATACCTTTCCCAGTAACCCAGAAAGGGGTGTAGGGCAGTCCCACCCCCACAGTGCAAAACCCAGGAAGGGGGCGGTCTCCTTCCATCTAATACAGAGAAAATATAACACCAAAGGGAGAAAACAATCTCTTTGCACATGCTGATGAGATCAAATCCCAGAAGCAAAAGCCTGCACCTCCTTGCCTGAGGTGGTTCCCTTGGGAGTGTTAGGACAAAGACAAAGTTTAAATGAACCAATGAATTCTTGGATGCTGGAAAGTAAGGATGTGAACAGTCCAATGAGCTTGGATCCTGAGAGTAAAACTTCAAACAGTCCAATAGCAAAACAGGGTGACATCTTCCAAGGCTGGGTGACCCTTGGATGTGCTGGCAGCAACAGATTCAATTAGCAAGTCCAAAGAGGGTCGTTGTTCTTGTCAAAAGGTCGGCTGGGCTGTTGGTCTAAGCAGCCTTCCAGAGTCAACTTCCTTGTCACTTTCAATATCAGACCTTAACTGGCTATTGCTTCTCATTCTCAGACACAAATTTCAAAAAAATAACATTTCTAACTTAAACATTAGGGAAAACCTTAAAGGATAAACACACATACCTTATACTTATAGGCAGGACTGTACATCTACCTACTGGCAGGGGTTTCGGAGTTTAAAACTAATAGAACCTTTTAACTTTAACAGAAGAACCTTTATTAAACTAAAATCCTAAACTACAGGCATAAACTTTAACTAAGAGGGAGCGTTTACAACATCCTAGGAATGACACACAAACACAAGGGAAATCATATAGCATTGGCACA
This sequence comes from Sphaerodactylus townsendi, assembly GCF_021028975.2. Classification (NCBI taxonomy): domain Eukaryota; kingdom Metazoa; phylum Chordata; class Lepidosauria; order Squamata; family Sphaerodactylidae; genus Sphaerodactylus; species Sphaerodactylus townsendi. Next base: position 147,687,026 of record NC_059428.1, read on the forward strand.
AACATACATATGCGTTCTCTGTGAACCTTATGGAGGCTTCTGAACCACACAAGTCTCCGTATCCAGGCAAGGAGCCAGTGTAGCCAGGCAACCTGACTTCAGGAAAATATTTTGTTTATTTTCCCATCGGTAACACTTCCTTCCTTCCTTCCTTCCTTCCTTCCTTCCTTCCTTCCTTCCTTCCTTCCTTCCTTCCTTCCTTCCTTCCAATATTTCTACCCCACCTTATCTCCCTGGACTCAAGAAAGCTAATTTTATTTGTATTTACTTACTTCCTTTTCTTGCTTCCCAATGGGGACCCAAAGCTACCAATATCACTCTTACACTTGCCCATTTTATCCTCATGACAGCGCTGCGAGGTAGGTTAGACTGAGGGAGAGTAAACTATCAAGGGTGAATCAGAAAGCCCTCTGATCATGGGCAGAGGAAGCCAAACACAGGCTCAGAGATTAACCCTACTATCCTAAGCATATTTATGCTCTCCTAAATTTGTTCACATCAATGGAGCTAGAAGGGGGTATGTCTGCTTTGGAAAAAGGCCTGTTTGGAACGAGGCCAAATTGGGGCACTTGCCTCAAAAATCAGCAATGCCTACAAATATTTTACCATTCCTAGGAGAGCAAAAGCGTGCCACACGTACCGAATTCCAGAAAAACGGGTTGAAGGCAATGAAGAAAACAGCCAGCCCAAAAATGGAGTCCGTCACATCCACGTAACCGAGGAAGGAAGTCATGGCTGAGAGTTCAACCTGAAACAGGTAACCAGAGTTAGTCAGACGCCCGAGTGATGGACCCCTTCAAACTTTCTACCATTATGTGTGTGCGTGTGCATGTGTGTGTGTGTGTGTTTATATATAAACTTTTTTGTATTTTTTACAAATATAACCAGGGCAACAAAAAGAAAAGAAAATCAAAACAACAATTACAACTTCGCAGAAAAGGGGGAGATAAATTGCACATATAATATTACATGCCAGGATCTAATAAATAAACAATAAATTATAACAGCTCTTCTAGACAATAAAGAATGGTATAGAAATGAGCATGGAATAATGATTATTGTAATAATATTTTTTAAAAATAAAATTAAAATATGATTGTATTGTAAATTGTGTTGTGACCCACCCTGAGCCCTGTGCGGATAGCCTAAATAAATAAACAAACAAATAAATAAAATACCCTTTGCAATATCCGATAAGCCTGATTATGATATTAAACAGTACTATTGCGTGGATCATTACCAAACAAAATTGATAAGAAAAACTGATACGATGGACAACTATTATAAATGTCTTTTGTTATGTTTTTAATATAATTTAATATAATTGAAAAGACTTACTAATATACATTTCTAATGAAGTTTTCCCCCAAATTAAGAATTGGGTTCACACATTACTATAATTTATTCAGCATATGTGCACATGTTTTGAATATTTTCCTCCCTTTATTATTTAGAAGAAGAAGAAGAGTTTGGATTTATATCCCCCCTTTCTCTCCTGCAGGAGACTCCAAGGGGCTTACAATCTCCTTGCCCTTCCCCCCTCACAACAAACACCCTGTGAGGTAGGTGGGGCTGGGAGAGCTCCGAGAAGCTGTGACTAGCCCAAGGTCACCCAGCTGGCATGTGTGGGAGTGTACAGGCTAACCTGAATTCCCCAGAGAAGCCTCCACAGCTCAGGCGGCAGAGCTGGGGAATCCAAACCCGTTCTCCAGATTAGATACACGACAGCTCCTAACCCTCCACGCTATTGCTGCTGTTCTCTTTGTAGTCCCACTCTTCTGGGCCAGGAGGCTTCAAGGTGGATGACCCTCCCGGCCCCTCCAGGACCTCTTCATTCTCCATGACCATTCTTGGAGAGATGTCACCCTGGGAGTGGGAGTGGGACCCGGCTGTTAGGTCCCTGAAAGTCTTGTCTGTCACCCTCTCTCAGCTTCTGCCACCTTGGCGTCAAGAGAATGCACACGTTTCCTGAGTGCCAGGAGCTCATTGCAGCGAGGGCACACTCACAACATCTGTCCTAGTGGCAGATAGTCGTACATGTGACACTCAGCGCAAAACACTGGAAAGCCCCCACCCCCCCTGCTGGCTTCCTGCCTTCATATCTAATTCTGTTTAGATATTAAATTTTTAAATATTAAAATTTTAATGAGTTCCTCCCCCTTGAGTTTTCTGCACCATCTACTATCCCTCAAGGTATGTCCTTATTCAGTAAACACCTGCGCGCACCATTTAGTTGAGGAGCATACCGGTCACGTCTTGCTCCACTGGTGCAATTTCAACAGCCACCTGGTTACCTGTTGTTAGAAGTCGGTTATTGTGCCAAGGGTGACCCAGGCGCAGATCCAACTGTGCTTGCCATGGAAAGTCATGTATGACGGAGACATTCATTTCCAGGAATATATAGAACGTCCCCCCAGAGATCTCCTTGAGGCAGCCGTCAAGAACTATCGGCCGTGACAACTTTAACATAACTATTCCCAAAATCCCCCGGGAATGCTGGCAAACACTTTTTTATACCCTGTCGTTCTTCTTCAAGCTAGCTTGAAATGGTATCCCTTCCCCCTATAACAGTGGTGGCGAACCTTTGGCACTCCAGATGTTATGGACTACAATTCCCATCAGCCCCTGCCAGCATGGCCTATTGGTCATGCTGGCAGGGGCTGATGGGAATTGTAGTCCATAACAATTGGCCATGCTGGCAGTGGCAATTGGCCAATTGGCCATGCTGGCAGTGGCTGATGGGAATTGTAGTCCATAACAATTGGCCATGCTGGCAGTGGCAATTGGCCAATTGGCCATGCTGGCAGGGGCTGATGGGAATTGTAGTCCATAACATCTGGAGTGCCAAAGGTTCGCCACCAAGGCCCTATAATATATTCACAAACCAAAACAAAAGGTAGATTAGCAAAGAGACAGTGACTGGCTCACAGTCACCCAGTGAGTGGCGGACCAAGGATTCGAACCTGAGTCTCTCAGCTCCAAGTCTGGCCTCCTAATGGCTACGCACCTTCCTTCCTATCACATTCATCTTGGGCCGACTACGAGCAGCACTTTAGGGATTGTTCTCAATACAAAAGACTCGGGTTTGTCAAGAACACCTCAAAGCGTTCTTGACCTGCCCAAAAAAAAACCAAAACAAACGACAGCGTCATAACTAATAATAACTCCTGCTCTCTTATGTACTTTCGCAAGATAACCTAGATCTTTTTACAGGCAATAGATTGGACTCTGGAGGATGTTAGCTGGCACGTAAGTACTATTCAAGGGAAGGCATTTCCCTCTCCCAGCCAGAATTTGGGCCTATGTAATCAGGGAAAGCTGGAAAAAGAGCTATTTCCTCTGAAAGAATCACTTCTTAAAGAAATGAAATTGATAAATAGGATAGAGCGGGGAGGAAAAGGAGGCAGATGCAGGTTTGAAGAAACCCGAAAGAAACCCAAATTAGGTTTTTGGCAGATTTCCCCCAATTCGATCAGCTAAGACTCTTCAATATTCACTTGCTGGATTTATTCACTTTTCCCATTCATTTACCTTTATTGGCATAAAAGAATTAAACACAAGGCTTTAAAATCAAGGCTTCCGCTATTGATCTCTCAGACTCGTAGCTAAGGAGGGAAATTTAGCCAGTGGGTCAGTAACAAATGGGTTAACGTCAGCTAGTAAACAGATCAATCGCAATTTTCCCGTCAGCGAAGATCCCTGTACCATAGCGGCAGGTGCAGCCAATACAATCTGCACAACCAATCAAATTTCCAGCCAATCAGATGCAACCAGGGCAAAAGCTCCTCCTACTTTCTACAAAAAAACCTTTGACAGGCACCAGTGTTCGAGGATACCCTGGCCCCGACAGGAACCACGCTGGGGACCTCAGCTTAGACTACCCTGTTCCATAAATGACTGGAGAAAGACCCTCCCTCTTAAAACCATGAGAGCTAGCAACTTTGCTCCACCAAAAAATGCCTCAAACTGACCCTGACCTGTAAAGATTCAGTTTTGCTAATTATTGCGAAGAGAACAGACTGGAAATTAACTATGCTAAAACTAAAGTTCTCATTTTTGCTAAGAGTTGGAAGCCCTCGTCCTGGCGAATTAAGGGCCACAAAATTGAGCAGGTCAAATATTTCCGATACCTTGGCATTTACTATAGGTATAATTTGTCATGATCCTCACAGCGACTAGCAGTAACTACCTCGGCACATACCAACATGACAGCAATATATCACTTTTTTTACAGTAAAGGCAATCAATATTTTGTGAGGGTCTTGTTTAAATGGGAAATGGCACACTGAAAACCAAGAGGGCCATCACCGAGGATGCAGAGCGGAAAAGATATTAAAGCATGAAAAAGAACATTATTTCTGTCTGTCTATTTTTGGAACTTATACCACACCCAGTATGGAGGTCTCAGGGCGGCTTTCAAAAATTAAAAGAATAAAATCATCCTATAAAACAATAATTAAAACTCCATAAGACACTTCCAAACTAATACCCACTCACATACCCTCTCTAGCCCCAGACTAGCAGCTTCCAAGGGGGGCACTGGGGGGGGGGGGGGCAAAGGCAGAATCGATTGTGCAAGAATAATAACAGTAGAAACAATATTAATTTGTTATTGACTAAGATATAAGTAACTGTTTACTAGAAGAAGAAGAAGAAGAAGAAGAAGAAGAAGAAGAAGAAGAAGAAGAAGAAGAAGAAGAGGAGGAGGAGGAGGAGGAGGAGGAGGAGGAGGAGGAGTTTGGATTTATATCCCCACTTTCTCTCCTGCAGGAGACTGAAAGGGGCTGACAATCTCCTTGCCCTTCCCCCCTCACAACAAACACCCTGTGCGGTAGGTGGGGCTGAGAGAGCTCCGAGAAGCTGTGACTAGCCCAAGGTCACCCAGCTGGCATGTGTGGGAGTGTACAGGCTAATCTGAATTCCCCAGATAAGCCTCCACAGCTCAGGCGGCAGAGCTGGGAATCAAACCCGGTTCCTCCAGATTAGATACACGAGCTCTTAACCTCCTATGCCACTGCTGCTCCTAGGTACTAGGTACTTAGTACTGTTTGGGAATTAAATGTTAGAAGGTGACAGATTTTAAAACTATGCAATATTCTTCCTGAATGATATTAGTGTTGTAACTTTAAGATCCGATGCATTAGAGTTAATATGTATACAGTTTATGGGTATAAAAGTTGGGGTGAAGGGGAAAGTCTTGTTCAAATGCCGAAACTCTTAAAGGGCTGGGGCCTGGCGAATTGTCCCGGGGCATACTTTTAATGTTTTTAAATTTGTCATATTCATTATATATGTTTCATTGTAAGTATTTGGAGATATGGCGAGATATAAATGCAAGAAATGAAATAAAATAAAGACTTAATTATTTCTTTTCATCTCTGGAAAGATGCGGGGGTAGGATTAGGGGCAGAATTTCAAAACAAAACCTAGAAATTCGTACCGTTCCTGCCAATGCAACAGGGCACTGCCTTCTTTTTCATGCAGAAATTTCCAGCACCAAAAACGACCCCCGAGGAAATAAACGAACCAGGTGGGAAATTCTTGGAGATTTTGGGTGGGGCCTATGGAAAATGAGGTTGGGGGTCTTTAGCAGGGTATAAAATGCCACTGAATCTACCCTCCAAAGCTAACATTTCCTCTGGGGGAAGTGATCTAGAGCAGTGGTGGCGAACCTATGGCACGGGTGCCAGAGGTGGCACTCAGAGCCCTCTCTGTGGGCACGCATGCACAGAGTTCATCATGTGGGGGGACCCACACACACACATTTAGGCTGGCCTGGGCATGATCCTTTACCTGGAAGTAAGCTCAGTTGCTGGCAATGGGGCTTGCTTCTGAGTAAACCTTCCTAGGGTCGTGATTCACCCATTCAAAGCATTGAAGGGTTGTTTCACCAAGCTTATTCCTGAGTAATGTGCGCCTTGGAGCCAACTGTTTTTTCTAAACAAAAACCTCAGTATTCAGGTTAAATTGCTGCACTTTGCGATAAATAAGTGGGTTTTAGGTTGCAATTTGGGCACTCGGTCTCGAAAAGGTTCGCCATCACTGATCTAGAGTGATCTAGTGTTGTCTAGAGTCCAGTTTTGAATCCGGGAGATCTCCCAGCTGCAGACTCCTTTCTCCAGTTATTTTGCCCCACTGCCAATGTTAGAAAAAAGAATCCACAGATCTCCCCCAGCAAATCCTTTAGGAACAAGTCACGGGAATGATGCATCATCACGTGATATTTTTCCACTTAAAAAAAAAAATAAGTCCTTTTTGTTCTGGGTCAAAATAACCTTCCAAGAGGTTTAGGAAAGGGTGTGTGTACATTGCAGCCACAAGGCAAAGCCCAGGAAATCTGACATGAAGGGCGGAAAAGGAAGAGTGGAGCTGGAGAGTGGATTTTTCTAGAGAGAAGCAACCCAATGTTGCACGTCTGAATCCAGAACCCCTGACATGTGTCTGTTTGAGAAAGTCAAACAAAAGGCTGAGAGAGGGAAGCTAAGGCAATTCACAAACCTAGCCAGAAGTTTACTGTTTTCCCCCAAACGCTCTTGCCTTCTTTAAGGGAAAACAAATATTTGCCAAACAAAACAAATAAATGTATCTACCTTGCTATAATCCACATTTCCCAGTCCTCCACAGCAATCCAGAGAATGGGGCACGTTATTCATCCACAACTAATAAGACTAATTTGAAAATGGGCTAATCCCCAAGTTTTAAAGGGTGGGGGGGCTGCATGAGCGACCCCCGTCTCCCCACTCTGGGCATAACTGTCCCAAGGCAATTTGCAAGCAGCAATTGCAGTTTGCAAACAGCAACTGCAATTTCCGGGTTGCTCATGAGAGCAGGCGGTGTGCTAAGCATGCTGGGAAATGTAGTCCATCCCCCTTTTCTTTTTAAATGCTTGCAGCCGGTCTAGCAAGACAGATGCAAAGCCTGGGAGACATAGGAGAGGGGGGGGGGGGGTGTCAACTTTTTGAGTTTAAAAGGAAAAAAATCTTGACTGAATCTAACGCGTGAAAAGCTTTTTTGCTCCTTTGAAACCACAAATGCCATTGAAGCCAGAAAAGGGGGGGGGGGGTTCAAAGTGTAGATTGTGCAAAGAAGCAAAAGGAACACATCTGGAGCTCGTGCAAAGAGGTCACGCAAACTGCTCATAAACAACGTCGTAATGCAGTCGACAAAATGATTCACTGGAAAATGTGTGAAAATTATCCTTTGCCAACGGGGAAAAAATGGTGGGACCGCATTTGTGGAAAAAGCAGTTGGAAAAGAGCAGGTCAAAATATCGTGGGGCTTCTGAATACGAACAGGTTAGGTGTTGGTGCATAATTCGCCAGATATAACTGTGGCTGCAAAGAAAAAAAAAGGGCTGAGCCTTTGATGTAGCAACAGCTGGTGAAAGATGGGTTGAAGAAAAAGAAAGGGACAGTTGGAAAAGACGAGGAAAATACCAAGGTCTGAGAATGGAAATCGAGAGATTATCACTCAAACCAGCAAATGTCATCCCAGTGATTATCGGCACGCCGGTTGCTGAACCAAGAAAACCTTGGATGATGCTTGAAGCATCTACTTCCATGGTGGCGAACCTTTGGCACTCCAGATGTTATGGACTACAATTCCCATCAGCCCCTGCCAGCATGGCCAATTGGCCATAACATCTGGAGTGCCAAAGGTTCGCCACCACTTGATAAAATCTCCATCTGTCCATTACGAAAAGGCCCACTTGTCAATTACAACAAGCTTGAATCTACACATATATTACTGCGCCGATAACATCCAAGGATCTTGGGAGAACCCGATGCATACGAAGCCGAAGCCGGGTGAAGATCTGGCAGCTGTGATGCCATCAAATAAATAAATTAATAATAACAATACTAGAATACCATGCCACCACAGTGCAACGTCCTCGGCCTCTGGTTGAGGCTGGAATTGTAATGAAAGGCCAACAGCCAGCTAAAGAACGGGCAGCTGTGATATTAAACAAAATTAAATAATAATAATAATTTGCACGGATACGACTCCGATGCATTACAACGTCCCAGGCTTCTGGGCGAGGCTCGAATTGCAACAAAAGCCCAACAACCAGCTAAAGAACGGGCAGCTGTGATATTAAACAAAATTAAATTACAGCAATAATTAGCAATAATAATACAATGCACATATTGAATTGCAGCAAACCCAGGTATCCCAGCAAGGGTGTGCTTAAGCCAATCGTAAGCAGTCTTCTTTAATAGGGTTGCCTACCTCCAGGTGGGCCCAGGAGTTTGCTCTGAATTATAACTCATCTCCAAACTACAGACAAATGGCAATTTCTGAAGGCAGTTTCAATGGTATCCCATAGGGTCTAGTGGAAGCCCTTCCCCAATTCTTCCCATCCGAGGCTCCAGCTCCAACCCTACACCTCCAGGAATCTCCCAGACCAGTTGGCAACCCTATGCCCCTAAAGATACACCAACAGAGAGGAACAAATGCTGAATCCGGTGGCACCTTGAGACCAAACAAGTTTTATTCTCTGCACAAGCTTTTGTGCGAATGCGCAAGTCTTCAGATGTACACAGATGTTTACACCAAGAATAAAACTTTGTTGGTCTTAATGGAGCCGCCGGACCCAATTTGTTTTTTCTTTCACGGCTACCCACCTGAATTGACCAGCAAAGAAAGTGACGCTTTAAAAATCAGTTTCCCAAGACACTGCAGGCTTGGATAGGTTTGAGTGGCGCAGACACGGATATGACCATACTGCCTGAGCTGGACTTTGCACCACGCACAGGCTAGTCTCCAGAGCCGAGCGGACACCGGTCGGCGCTTGGTACACGTCTCTGACCTTTCGGAGTTTGCCGGGCGTGATCCATGTGTCAACAGATCTGTCATGCTTGGGTACATGCAGCACCAGTGCGGTGTAATGCTTACAGAGGTGAACTATCTGGGAGCACCAGGTTCAAATTCCGCACCCTGCCATGGAAGGTGTGACCTTGGGCTCTCAGCTTAGCCTACCTTATAAGGCCATTGTGAGGATAAAATGAGGGAAAGGAAAATGGAGTGAGCTGCTTTGGGGAGGGAGGTGGGGTGAAGTTAAATAAATGAGGGAAGTTTAAAATCTGATAAAACTTAGGGATATTTCAATGGACAAATAATTTGTGTTTAAGGAGAACACAAATAATTTGTGTTTAAGGAGAACACAAATAATTTGTGTTTAAGGAGAACTGGAGAATTGCTGGCACCCTTAATTCCAGTTCCATTCTAGGGTTGCCAACACTGGAACGGGAAATTCCCAGAGATTTTGGGAATGAGTCTGAGAGGGTGGGTTTAAAGAGGGGAGGGATCACAATTGGGGTGGGTGAGGTAGATCCAGAAGTTGGGGGGGGGTAGATCCAGAGGTTTGGGGAATGCACAATTGAACCGCTTGTCCCGGGCGCCGTTGTCTGTAGATATGCCCCTTGCAACAGAGTGTAATGCCATTGTGTCTACTCGCTGAAGCCGCTTCCAAGAGAACTGATCTTTGTTGTCAACTGTAGCTCTATGGTCATTGTGGGAGATCTCCAGGCCTTGCCTGGCAGTTGGCAGCCCAAGAATGGCTCCCATTTTCCCACCCTGCGTTGCGATCTCCTTGGCGAGGGAAAGGGGCTGACTGCAGGATTAGAGCGGGGCAGAAGAATCCCTCCGCGTGAAGCAGGCAGGCACTGGGCCACCGTGGCAAATTCTCCGGCGCTCATTAAAATCATATCCTGTCAAGAGACCAGCTGGAAAGAGAGAAGGAAAAACACGAGGACTGATTTTCACACCTCCCTTGAATGCCAGTCGCCACTGCCTGCTGGCTGGACTGGCAACCAGCCGGACATTTTGGATTTTTACCAAATTATTCGTCTCTTTACCGACCAGGGACTCTTAACATGTGTGTTATGATTAGAACAAGCACTAATAATAATAATAATAATAATAGCTGGAACTACGGGCTGCCAAACAGGGCCACAAAATGGCTGTGGAAGAAGGCTGGGCCTAACCAACAAAATGGCCGCCTTGTAGGCGACAAAATGGAGGTTGCCAACCATGTCCTCCCATGAGGGAGGCAGCTGTTTCCCAACAGGTGCTCCTCGCAAAACCAAAGGTAACAACGGGATTGGTGGGAGCTTTTTGGTTCTGTGGCGGTAGCTAGTTGCGTGGCAAAGGGCAGACACGTTCCTCTGCAACACATTACAAATTCCACAAACATACAAAAAGCCGGTTCCAGCTTTTCTGTGTTCGTGCACAGGTTAGTTGTCGTTTTTTTAAAATTCCTCGTACTCTGCTTGCTTAAGTGTTTCTTTCATTTCCCCCCAGCATGGCCCCGGTACGTGCGGAGACGAAAGAGAGAAGAGAGGCTTCTATAATGTACTCTACTGAAATGCAAAGGCGGAGCGTTGTGTTTCACACAGGGGCTTTTCATTGTTTTGACAGAGCGGAGTCGCTTGCTGGTAAAACGCTCCTTCGACGTGTTTGTTCCGATTCAGAAAAGAATTCGCTCCACCCACGCCTGTGCACTTTTCCGTGCCAACGTGAAATGGATTCGGTACCCCTTGGGGAAGGAACAATGGAATGCCATTTTTATATTCAACTCTAATTTCTGGCCTCGGCAGGACATAATGCCATAGGACCACTTCTCGTATTGCGTCCAGAGGACGCTATGTTCCTCTGGTAGCAATCTCCTGGTAGTACCCAGTCCCAAAAGTATCAGCTAGCCTCAACCTAGTTCAGAACATTGTCTGCTCTCACCCTGACCCTGTCAGCTGAGACCTGGGCCTTAGAATCATAGATTGTGGAGTTGGAAGAGACCCCCAAGTGCCATCTAAACCAGCCCAAGGAAGACACAATCAAAGCACCCGGACAGATGGCCATCCAGCCTATGTTTTTTAAAAAAACCAAAGAAGGAGTCTCCACCACCCTCCGTGGCAGTGGATTCCACTGTCGAACAGCCCTGACCGTCAGGAAGTTCTTCCAAATGTTTAGGTGGAATCTGTTCTTGCATCTTGAATCCATCACTCCATGTCCCAACAGAAAATAAGCTTGCTCCATCTCCAAGACGTCATCCCTTCAAATATTTTGACGTGGCTATCATGTCCCCCACCCCCCACCCCTTAACCTTCTCTTCTCCAGACCAAACATCCCCAGCTCCCTAAGCCTCTCCTCAAAGAGTATGGATTTCAGACCTTTGATCATTTTGGTCGCCCTCCTCTGGACCTGCTCCACCTTCTCCATATCTTACTTGAATTGCAGTGCCTAGAACTGGACACAGGATTCCAGGTGAGGTCTGACCAATGCAGTATAAAGTGGTAGTATTATGTCCCTCTATCTCAGTGATGGCGAACCTTTTCAAGACCGAGTGCAGCCCAAATTGCAAACCAAAACCCACTTATTTATCGCAAAGTACCAACACAGCAATTTAACCTGAATACTGAGGTTTTAGTTTAGAAAAAACAGTTGGCTCCAAGGCGTGTGTTACTCGGGAGTAAGCTTGGTGGTAGTTGTTGGCTTTGCTTTGAAACAACCATGCAACTCTTTGAACAGGTGAATCATGACCTTAGGAGGGTTTACTCAGAAGCAAGCCCCATTGCCAGCAACCGAGCTTACTCCCAGGAAAAGGATCGTGCTTTAGTTCTTTGCATGAAAATCAGTGGGGTTTAACAGCACTTAACAGGGTTGCCTACACTGCTTCCCCAAAACTAGGTTTTAGGTTTAATGCTAATAATCAAACTCAGTGGCCCAGGCCAGCCTAGATGTGTGTATGGGGGGGGCAATTTCCCCCCCACATGATGAACTCTGTTTGCGCATGCCCACAGAGAGGGCTCTGAGTGCCACCTCTGGCACCCGTGCCATAGGTTCGCCATCACTGCTCTACCTAGACACAGTTCTCCTACTGATGCAGCCCAGAATTGCATAGGCTTTCTCGGCTGCCGCATCACACTGTTGGCTCATGTTCCGTTTGTGGTCTACTAAGACTCCCAGATCCCTTTCGCATGCACTGCTGTCAAGCCATCCTATATCTGTGCATTTTTTTCCTGCCTAAGTGTGGCACTTTATAGTTCCCCCTGTTGAAATGCATTTTGTTAGTTTTGGCCCAGCTCGCTAATCTGTCTCGGTCATGTTGAATTCTGACTCTGCCCTCTGGGATATTAGCCACCCCTCCTCATTTGATGTTATCTGCAAATTTGATTTGCATGCCCTCTATTCCGTCATCTGAGTCATTGATAAAAATATTAAACAGCTCTTGAGCCCGGGACAGAACCCTGTGGCACCCCACTAGTTACTCACAACTTTATCAACATTTGGCATAAGTGCTCAGATGCATTCTTAGGTGTTTGGAAGCCTGTTCTGGAGGCTTATTTGTTGATCTGCCACCATGGTTGTTATCTGTTATCTTTTTTCATTTGTTTCTGCATACGGTCATTATTTGTTTCCTGTAAGTAAGTCTCATGATGCTGGTAGTCCAGTCGAAGCCTCCTTGTGCTTGTAGTTCAGAGCAGGTCAGCGGGTAAACACGAGGAAAACATTCACGTCTGATTTGCCTGCTGACTGATGCAAAAGCGAGGCTCTGTTCTCAGCCTGAGCTAAATCAGCTCCGCGGCTGAACAAGACCCGTTATTCTGGACCCTCGGCCTCAGCCATGGGAAAGGTCGGAGTCCTGGGGCAATTGTTAACTGAGAGTGCCCTCTCCAGAAATCCCTCTTTCTCCTCTGACTATAACTGCAACCTTTTGCCTGCATCATGGAATTCAAATCAGCTCCAGGCAGTAAGAGGATAGCAATTGCCCATAACAAACCCAAGACCACAGGGGTGTGTGTCGTGACCCAGAAAAGCCAAACAAAGGCTAACTCATTACTTTTCGGTTTATGGGATGAAGCCACCCTGGGCTGGGACTGCGGGGAAGGCATGTCAGTGATTTATAAAGTTATGTATAGCAGAGAGAGAGAGGAATTTCTTTTCCTGGCCCTCCCCAGTAAAAATTTCTAGCTGTAGTTTTTTTAAAAAATCATTTATTCTTAACGTCCTTTGTTAACTCACAGAATCTCTTTCTGTTTATTTTTTATTTATTTTATGTATGCCCCTCTTTTCTCACTAATGAGGGCACCAAGAGCAGTGGTGGGATCCAAAAATTTTAGTAACAGGTTCCCTTGGTGGTGGGATTCAAACAGTGGCGTAGCGCCAATGGGGCTGGGCGGGGCACAACGGGGGCGTGACCGGGCATTCTGGGGGCGGGGCACTAATAATTTCTCTGTTACTGTAAAAAACTCTTACTGTTAAAAAATAGTTCCTAATTTCCAGCTGGTATCTTTCTGTCCATAATTTAAACTCATTCTAGCAAGTCCTATCGTCTACTGCCAACAGAAACAACCACTTCTCCTCTAATTGACTGCCTGTCAAATGCTTAATACTTTCAAATACTTAATTTTGTTTCTAGAAATCAAAAGAAGGATACTTTCCTTAAACAGGGAACTTTACCCTATTTCTAAAACATGTTTTTAAAACAGCCCAACAGGGAGAATTATCCCGTTTTCTACCTTTGCTAACCAGCCACATAGGAAGCAACAGGACTTTATGATTTTTGGAACTAAAGGAATTTCTAACGGAAAAGCGGACCCAATTAGTCACCCCCTCTCGGCACACACAAATAATTAGTAACCCACTCTCGGGAACTGGTGAGAACCTGCTGGATCCCACCTCTGACCAAGAGGCTTATATTATCCTCCTCACCTCTATTTTGTCCTCACAATAATCCTGCAAGGTTGGTCAAACAAACAGGAAATGCCTGGCCAAAGGTCCCCCGGCAAGCTACCTTGGCCGAAAAGAAATTCAAACCTGGGCCACCCAGATCATAGTCTAGCACTCTTACCAGCGTGGCGTAGTGGTTAAGAGCGGTGGGCTGGAGAGCTGGGTTCAATTCCCCTATCCTCCACATGAGCAGTGGACTCTTATCTGGTAAACTGGATTTGATTCCTCTCTCCGACACATGAAGCCTGCTGAGTGACCTTGGGCCAGTCACAGTTCTCTCTGAACTCTCTCAGCTCCACCTCAGTCCATCAATCTCAGTATTGGCTACTGACTGGCAGCCGCACGCCAGGGTCTTTCCGGTCACCTATTTTCTGATTCTTTAACCAGTGATGCCAGAAATGGAACCCGGTCCCTTCTGTATGCCAAGTTGAACAACGCCCCTCCCCAGACTCTGCCATGGAGGATGTTGTGTCTGCCATGGGCAAAATTTGACCCTGTTGATTTTTGTTTCCTCCAGTCAATCGACCCAAATGGGATGATTCGCTCGTGGTATTCATTTGACCGGCCGATCCCTTTTGTATTTTTAAACAGGGTTGGCATGCAGCCGGCTGATTGACTTCCCCAGCTTAAGGGAGCTGTTTCTTTTTCCATTGCTGGCTGTTTCTCTCCGACAGCGTCGTCAAGACAGACTTCGACATACGAGAACATCAGCATGGTGTCTTGAACTCGGTTCGGCGGCCAGCTGAGCGGGGAAGCAATCACAGAGCAGTCGCAGCGGGAAAAAGTTTTTCAAGGGATTTTCAAAGGTGGAGGGCAAGACGGGGCACGTTAGTTATCCATGGAATAGGCAGGCAGGGGTTGGGGTTGTACTTCTATTAAAACAGGGATGCTGTTTAGGCCGGACGTTATTGTCAAATGCCAAGAGATCACCGCTGTTGTCTCTGTGGATCCTTAGCTCTGGAGTGTTTGCCTCATCTTATATTTGATTGTATGTGGAACCCAAGTCCTGGCAGCAAAGAAAATAAGGCCTAATGCGGTTGCTAAGAGAGCAGTTCCTCAGACATTGTTTTACTGGTTGTCATGTTTTCTTGCTGTATATTTTATTTTTCTGTTTGTAGTTATAATGTTTTTGATATAATTGTGGATGTTTTGTAATGGCCCGCGGCTACCTACAAATAAAATCATTCATCTGGTTGTTCAATTTCTCCCTCTGTTTGGAAAATTCATCTGGTGCTAAACACTGCAGCCAGGATGTCAACAATATTTCAATATGGCAAAATTGACTAGAAGAAGAAGAAGAAGAAGAAGAAGAAGAAGAAGAAGAAGAAGAAGAAGAAGAAGAAGAAGAAGAAGAAGAAGAAGAAGAAGAAGAAGAAGAAGAGTTTGATTTATATCCCCCCTTTCTCTCCTGCAGGAGACTCAAAGGGGCTGACAATCTCCTTGCCCTTCCCCCCTCACAACAAACACCCTGTGAGGTAGGTGGGGCTGAGAGAGCTCCGAGAAGCTGTGACTAGCCCCAGGTCACCCAGCTGGCGTGTGTGGGAGTGCACAGGCTAATCTGAATTCCCCAGAGAAGCCTCCACAGCTCAGGCGGCAGAGCTGGGAATCAAACCCGGTTCCTCCAGATTAGATACACGAGCTCTTAACCTCCTATACCACTGCTGCTCCCCTACACGCTCCCCTACGACTAATGGTTGAGTCCAGAATAAGTTATACAGACCATATCACTGTAGTCTTGGCCTATCACCAATGGCTTCCAATTTGTTTTTGGGCACAGCTCAAGATGTTGGTCTTGATTTTAAGACCCTACATGGTTTGGGATCAATACAGAATCATAGAGTTGGAAGAGACCCCAAGGGCCATTCCAGTCCAACCCCCTGCCATGCAGAAAGACACAGTCAAAGCACTCCTGACAGACGGCCATCCAGCCTCTCTCTAAAAACCTGCAAAGAAGGAGACTCCACCACACTCCGAGGCAGTGCATTCCACTGTCGACGGTCAGGAAGTTCTTCCTAATGTTTAGGGGAATCTCTTTTCGTGCACCTTGAAGATCCTCTGAAGATGCCAGCCGCAGATGCAGGTGAAACGTCAGAAGAAAATGCTACTAGAACACGACCATGCAGCCCAGAAACCACACAACACCCCATCCCAAAATCACATTGGCTTTCTTGGCTGCTGCATCACACTGCTGGCTCATGTTCAGTTTGTGGCCTACTAAGACTCCCAGATCCCTTTCACGTGAAGTGTTGACAAGCCAGGTGTCCCCCATCTTACATATGCGCCTTTCATTTTTTTCCGCCCAAGTGTGGCACCACACAAATGTTGAAATTCATTTTGTTAATTTAGGCCCAGTTCTCTAATTTAAGCTTACCGGGAGGACCTCCAATAAAAACAACCGAACTCCAGCCTCGGATGTATGGGGGGGGGGGGTCAAGCGTCCATTTGGAAACACCCGAGAAGAGAAGGGGGGGGGGTGTGCAGGTGGATCTGCATTTAAGACAAAATGGCAGCCAGATACAAAATGACAACCGTCATGGCCGCCTAGCCAAACTTTCTGGTAACAAGGCTGTCTGATGCAATAGGCGCCGTGTTTGGCACAGCTGTTGCAAGCGCAGCCTGTTCCATTTGCGTCAGCCCAGACGGCTCTTTGCAGATGGGGACAACTCGGTCAACGCGGTCCGAGCAAATTTAGGCAGCCGGGCTCGCGACCAGC
Organism: Sphaerodactylus townsendi; assembly: GCF_021028975.2. NCBI lineage: Eukaryota > Metazoa > Chordata > Lepidosauria > Squamata > Sphaerodactylidae > Sphaerodactylus > Sphaerodactylus townsendi. Next base: position 147,703,467 of record NC_059428.1, read on the forward strand.
TTCCTCCATGCCCCGAGTTATTTTCTCCCCCTCGAGGGCCGCTCCATTCGCAAAAGGCCTGCTCCTAAATTAGAGCCAGTGTTTGTCTCGCTCAGAGCCGGCCTGCGTCTTGCTCAGAGCAAGCATTAAAGGTAACTGCTGTATTCCTAGAAACCCGGCATTTTCTGCAGGAAGCGGCCTCCAGTCCCCAAGGCAACGGGGAGAACTATAGCCGCTCCGTGCTGCGTCGAAGGGAGAAGACATGATCGGTCCACCATCGATCTTTCCCCCCAATGTCACGAAGAGTCGCAAGGGAGCTCAGGAGAGCTGGCAGAAAAGGGTTCGTCCTCTTCCCTCGGCCTAAGTGGCTCTCATTAAATCCCCGCTGAGCTCTGGCGTTCCCTTCGAGAGGCGAGCATTTCATCTACGGCCTTGGTTTTCGTGACGGAGAATTTTGACATCCTGTGACTCCTGGGGACTGTTGTAAAGGCCAAGATGACACGTTTGAGTGCGGCAGATCCGCTTATTTTCCCTTCTTGCTGTCAAATTATGGGGATCCCAGAAGGTTTTCAAGGCCAGAGAGCATTTGGAGGTGGTTTGCCCCTAGCCATTTCTGCACAAAGCTTTTAAAACGTTTTGAGGCATTGTTTTCTTCACCTCAAATGTTATATTTGCAGCCACAAAACATTTTAAACAAAATGATTCTCTGGGGCCCCTTCCGCACATGCAGAACAATGCACTTTCAATCCACTTTCAGTGCACTTTGCAGCTGTGTGGATTGAACTTGCAAACAATTGTGGAAGTGGATTGAAAGGGGCTTATTCAGCATGTGCGGAAGGGGCCTGGCTGAAACGTTTTGAAAATGTCTGTGCAATCTATTGACTACGTTTTCCCACGCTTCTCTGCTCCCCTAAACCTCCTCCTCAGTTCCAGTTTCTGAACTCGCTCAGTTCCCCCTAGCCCAGGGGTCTGCAACCTGCGGCTCTCCAGATGTTCATGGACTACAAATCCCATCAGCCCCTGCCAGCATGGCCAATTGGGAATTGATGGGAATTGTAGTCCATGAACATCTGGAGAGCCGCAGGTTGCAGACCCCCGGGCTAGCCTGTTACCTGCAGCATTTCTCTGTTTGCTCTTTTATTTTTGGGGGGGGGAGCTTTCAAAACATTGAGCATACGCGGAGTACAGAATGCCACACGAGGCTGCGAAGTGCTGAAACATCGATTCAACACAGAACTCAAAGGAAAAGGGGGAAATCCCCGAACGATGGCCAGGGGGAGTAAATACAGATGGCCCCCAGGGGGACTGAAAATATTTTAGAAACATTTTAGGGGACGTTTGCAGACAGGACCGTTCCCTGCTTTTGTGTAGCAACCCGGACTTCCTTGCTGGCCTCCCATTCAAGTACTAACCAGGGACGACCCTGCTTAGCTTCCAACAAGATTGGCTTAGCTGGGGCTATCCTGCTTGGCAGATCTAAGCTCAAGTTGAGGTGTTACTTTTGACCTCGGTCGAATCCCCACTTGAAATTTGCACGCAGATCCGAACCTGTTCGTTGTGAAACCGTGCCCTCTTCATCGGAGTTTCTCCCTCCCCACCGCAGTGAGCACACAGCAGACACACCCGGTTGCAGAACTCTTAGCAATCCCCACTACCAGGCGATCTCGCTTCGCCAGTCTCCCCTGATTGGCTGGCGTGCCTTGATGGGGCGGGACCTTTTTCCCCGCGGAAACGTATCTTGTAGAGGTGTGATAAAAAAACCCAACATGTAAAAGTTTATTTTTATGAACGTTTATGCTGCTTGAAGGGTTACCAGTTACCTGCATAAACCGTTAACGATTCAAAGTTACACGTTTGACTGTTTAACATCTTTCTGCGTCCTGCTGGCCGATCGCAAAAGCCAAAACAAAACCAAGGAAAGGCTGTGTGCGCATCACATCAGTGCTGGCAGCGCTGATCGGTTGCCCGAATCGCGATCACGCCCTCAGCGACGGGAAACGAGTCAGGGTTTCAACCCTTGCCCCTCCCCTCAGATCAGCTCTGAACTGTGTCAATGGGGGTCTACGCCACTTGCAACCAGGTTCTGCCAGGATGTGGATTAGCGGGGAGAACGAGCACCAGAAACGGAATCTGCCGCAGAAGCAATGGGGAGGTCGTCCCTGAAACTTGGTTAGTTTATGCTTCTTGGAAACTCAAGAAGGTAGTGGAGCCCTTCTCTAAAGCCTCCATGATGGAAGCCAGACCAGGGTATCCGACAGACTGTCTTCTCCCATGTATTACTGCCCGGGATTTAAGATCACAGAGAGAGAGACCCTTCTGTCTGCCCCATCAATCAAAGAAGCCCATTTGATGGGCAAGTGAGAGCGGGGCCTTTTCAGTGATAGCCCCACGGCTGATAAGCAGGGAGCTGCACCTGGATCCCTCCCCCAGTCTTTAGGAGGCAGATGAAGATGGTTCTATTTGGACTACCTTTGGGTTGGTTTAGTAGCAGTCCCGAGTAATGGTTTTAAATGCTGGTTTTATGTTTTTAATGCATTTTATTGTTTATTTTTCTGCGGTCGTAAGCCGCCTCGCGCTTCCTAAGGACGAAAAGAAGCTCACAAATGTTTTAAATGGGTAGAATAGAATCATAGAATCATAGAGATGGAAGAGACCAGTCTCGACACACACGCAGACGCACTCGGTTCGACTCGCGGTTGGTGGAATTGTACCTCAGCTCGAGTCCTCCCCGTTCCTCCGCACAGCAGCCGACTCGTGTCTCCGGAGCCGAGCTCAGAGGGCGGGACCACCTCCCTGCACTGCATTCTGATTGGTTGCTGAGTCCTTCGTTTCTGGCGCGATGCCTCCGCTGCCAGCTACTTCGAGTCTCCCCTTCTGCGCATGGGCGAAATATTGAGCTGTGATTGGCTAGATGGCAGAGTCGAGTCGACGGAGATTCCGCACTCCGCCGGCTTCAGCTCGAGAGCAACCCGAGTCCACCAGTCGATCCCCCAGTTGAGCTCAGAAATTCAACGCGCAGGGGGTGAGTCGAGTCAGACACGAGTCCGACGCTACGTCTGTGCGGAGGACTCAGGTCCGACTCAAGTCGATCTAAGGTCAATTCCTACAATCTAAGCCCATCCAGCTATCAGTATTTTAAAGGAGAAAAGACGCACCCTCTAAAAACCCTCTAAAAACACTAATGACAAACCAGGAGGGTCCTGGTCTCAAGCACAGTTTCATGTGGGTAGCCATACTGGTCTGCGGTAAAAGATCTGTATTCGAAACCAGGAGCGCCAGTCAGATTTCCAGGGCAGGAGCTCTCGAGAGTCAAAATTCCCTTCTTCCAGTGGAGACTTGCATTGCTCCAAGGCAAACTTGAGGCCATAAAAGCTGGCAAATTGCATTCTGGGGTGATTATTTTGTCTGTCCAAACTGTCCAAATTGCAATTTCTGGAGAGCACATAGAAGGAACTGATTTCCAAAGAATAATCTAGGGCCCCATGTTATAGATCCCCCAAACACTCATTCGGAAAAGATACAAACACACAAAGGGCTGGCCTTGGGAAACAGCAACCAGCTACCTGCAATCTACAGTGTACCTCTTCAGCAGGTCCAGTGTGCGGAGATCTGCTTATGTCTCCAGGTACTGAGTGAAATTGAATTTCTCAAAGCCTGCCCCCAGAAAGCCGTTTCGTTCCCAGCTCAGCAATTGCATCCAAGGGTCATGAGTGTGTTTGCCTTGAGGGAGTCCGGAACAGGTTGTCTCCGAAGGGGAAGACCTACAATGGCAATGAAAAGGCAGGGACAGAAGCTGCGGTCATAGAGGCTGTGTCACATGTCCCCAAAGGACACACTGCCCGAAGGAAGGAGTGGGTGGAAATATTCTGGCCACTTAACCAATGTCCAGGAGCACAGAGAGATGGTTCTTTGAGCTCTCTCCTCTCCCCAAATCCTACCCACGCCAGGCACCAATTCCCCCAAACTCCGTGCATTTCTCATTGCAAAGTTGACTGTGGTGCATCGAACAGGTAGTGGAAATTGTACATTTCAGAGTAATAGATTTCAAAATCCGCAGTCTGTCTGTGGCTTGCTTGCTTGCTTGCTTGCTTGCTTGCTTGCTTGCTTGCTTGCTTGCTTGCTTGCTTGCTTGCTTGCTTGCGCATATAAGGGCAAGTATATGCAGGCAAGGCGTATAAGGCGTGCGTGCTTGCTTGCTTGCTTGCTTGCTTGCTTGCTTGCTTGCTTGCTTGCTTGCTTGCTTGCTTGCTTGCTTGCTTGCTTCCTTCCTCAAGCAGGATCTCAAGAAACAACCACCAAGTGCATTTTCCAAGTCAAGCTCACAAAAGCATAGTAACAGGTTCATCCATTCATAAATGTTCCAGGTTCACACATATAGGTGTGTGTGTGTGAGTGTGTGTGTGTGTGTGTGTGTGAGTGAGACAGACAGACAGACAGACAGACAGACAGACAGACAGACAGACAGACAGACAGACAGACAGACAGACAGACAGACAGACCCTGGAACTTTATGAATGGATGAACCTGTTACACCTGAAAACATTTCATTTCCAGCCTCAAAATGATTCTTTGGCCTGAAATGTTTTCAAAACATTTTCACTTGCTGTGCAATCTATTTACTAGGTCTTCCATGCCACTGTGCTGGCCCCGAATGTCCATTTCATCCCATCACTCTGTTCCCCTTTGCCTGTTTATCTTAATCATGTTTGTTTTGTAATTTGTGGGAGGGTATAATCTTTGAAGCATCAGTTATACGAACTACAGAGAATTGCAGCAAGAAGCATTGAAGCATCAATTCAACAAATAACTCAAAAAGGTGTGTTTGGGGGCGGGGGAACCCCTCACATCAGCCATGAATCATTTTGAAGGGGTGAGTGCGGACAAACATCATGGTAAGGGGCAGAGGATTGAAAACATCTTGCAAACATTTTAGGTGATTTGTGTGGGATCATACGGTTACAGGGGATGTGGAATGGTACCGTATAGGGCCCGTGGTGGCGAACCTTTGGCACTCCATGCTGTTATGGCCAATTGGCCATGCTGGCAGGGGCTGATGGGAATTGTAGTCCATAACATCTGGAGTGCCAAAGGTTCGCCACCATGGGACAGGCCGATCTTTTCAGATCTCGGAAGGTACGGTGTCGATACTTTGAACGGAGAGCCCCTCTGCAAAGCAATGGGAAAGCACCTCAATTTAACTGCTTGCCTTGGAAGCCCCACCAGAGATCGCTAAAAGTCATCTGCAACTTGGCAGTGTGTTATGTGCGCAAGTCAACCACAGCCCTTCTAGCCCTGGCTCCATGACCCAGGAGGACTGCAACCAAAGCACACGGGTCCAGGAGTCTTCAGGGGCTTCAGCCAAAGTCGAATGGTTCGTGGTGACTTTTCAGCACATCAAAATTGACTGTTTGATCGTCTTCCGAAGCTTCCTTGCCTATTGTAGACCAGAGTAGAACAAGTATCAAGAGTTCCCTCTAGTGGCCCAACCTCCAAATACTCAGCCGAGACGCTGGGATTAATAGATCACCGGGAAGTTGAAAAATTACATTCTTGGCCATTATGGTGTAAAATTATCCTACTGGGGAGTGGGAAAATAATGTCCTTTCCAAAGAACAAGCCAGATCGCCTTGTGCATCACGGAGAGCGGCATTTATAATCCCAAAAGGCCAGGCTGCAAAGTGGAATCAGTAACTGGATTTCCAGAGACCCAAGGTCAATGTTTTGTGCTGAATGGTGCCTAATTCTCCAGCCATGCCAAATGTCAGAGGCAACCAAGAAGGAAAAACAGAGCTTTCCTTCCTTCCTTCCTTCCTTCCTTCCTTCCTTCCTTCCTTCCTTCCTTCCTTCCTTCCTTCCTTCCTTCCTTCCTCCCTCCCTCCCTCCCTCCCTCCCTCCCTCCCTCCCTCCAGAGGAGGGAGAAATTCCAGCAGAGTCAGAAGAAATATCAACAAATGTGCAGCCTGTTGCCCACCAAGGATTTGGACGGGGGAATGCCCTCCTCATCTGTATCCTCACAACAACCCTGTGAGGTGGGTTAGGTGGACAGAACTGATTAGCCCCGAGGTCATGCACCAGAATTCCCTGCACCAATGGCGCACGGGGATTCCCTTCAACATATCCCAGAATCCACTGCTTTGGTGTAAGGCTGCCCTCAACAAGTAAGGGGACATGGAATCTCTCATGATAAAAAATATTACCATACCTTCCAGTGGATAGTTGGGTGACAGATATTTTGGGGCTGTGCATGGAACCTCTAAATCGAGTAGGTAAATAATATTCAGGGGATACAGGACTGCTGTTCTTCAGCATCCCCTGCCAGCAACATGCTGGCAGGGGATGATGGGAACTGTAGTCCATAACATCTGGAGGGCCACAAATTTGACACCTGTGCTTTAAATTATCTTCCTCCTTACACAACTTCCTTTTCCTTCCTGAGAGCTGAAATAGAACGCATCCATCCAATTTAATAAAAAAATAATTGCACTAAAAAAATTAGGGTTTTTTCAATTCCAAGCGGAAGAAGCAATTGTCGTTTCCACGCTCGGAAGTCCTCAGAAGCTACAACGGTCCCCTTCGCCGAGGAGATTGAAAACGGACCCGGGGCCAGCTGAGACAAGCCCACGCAAAGTTTTTTCTTGGAAGAGTGAGTTTTCACTTATCTTTCCCTTTCTCCTGAAGCCTGCCAGACGAACAAAGACCCCCAAATGTACACATCTTCCTTATAAATCTTTATACCTTTTCTTCTGGGTTTGCATTCCTCGTCCCACGGAACAACCCCTCTGTGCGGTCTGTACGGTCGTCTGTAGAGGTCAGGATGTTCTTAGCGGAGCCGTTGTGCTGGGAAATGAGTCGGGCAGGGCTGGCTTTTCATGCAACCCCCAGAGAATTCATTACTTTCATTGTTATTAAGTAGCCCTCTTTGAGTTCGGTGGAAATACCGAGAACACGGAGGACGCCTTGCCCTTTTGGGGTGCAGGATGAGATGTACTTGGCTCCAAGCGGCCGGATGATTACATTATCCCCGAGAAGACTCATTCTCTTTCTAAACAAAGGCCGCGGACATACAGAGTTGAACGAACAAGTGTTGGCTGCTGGGGAATGCTTGTGCCCGTTATCGTGAAAAGGCCTGCCTTCGAATCTACATTCAGCACCATCCTCGGGTTACGGTGGCAAGCTACACTTTTCGCAATCTGCCCAGCCAATCAAATCTCCAACGGCCAATCAGAAGCCTTGCTGGGCAAAAGCGCCACCTAGCCCCACCCAGTTTGTAAACCATTTAATGGGCTTTAGGAAACGTGTCAGGTCCCTGCTCTAACCGCTACACCACGCTGCCTCTGAAACAATCCCCGGTGTCGCTTCGTAAGAGGAAATGGGCTTGGGAGTTTGCGCCGGTCTAGAGCCAGGTATTTGGCAGGCCCGAGTCCAGACGGAGTAGCCGACGCACCCCATGACGCAAGACTTATTCTGGAGTCAGCCAAAGCTCGGCAATGTTTGGAGCACTCAGCCCCGGGAGTTATTTTTAGCTCCCACCTGCTGCTCGATTGAAGCAGAAACCTTTCTAAAAATAGCCCGATCGATTCGAGGGAAGGAAAATTAGTCACTCCACCACCGGCCGTGCCCCAAAAGGGGGTGGTGAGAAGTCTGGACCATCTACGTCAGAGCAAGGGATAAACAGAGGTGGTTTGCCATCGCTTGCTTCTGCAAAGCAACCCTGGACTTCCCTGGGGGTCTCCCATCCACGTACTAACCAGGGCTTGACCCTGTTTAGATTCCAAGATGTGATGAGAAGAGGCTAGCCTGGGCCACTCATGTTAGGGCAAGAGATGGACAGAGGTGGTTTGCCATTGATTGCCTCTGCAGAGAAACCCTGGACATCCCTGGTGGTTTTCCACCTAAGTCCTAACCAGGGCTGCTCCTGCTTTGCTTCTGAGAAGTGGTAAGTCTGGGCTGTTCGTGTCAGGGCAAGAGATGAACAGAGGCGGTTTGCCATTGATTGCCTCTGCAGAGAAACCCTGGACATCCCTGGTGGTTTCCCATCTAAGTCTTAACCAGGGCTGCTCCTGCTTTGCTTCTGAGAAGTAGTAAGTCTGGGCTGTTCGCGTCAGGGCAAGAGATGAACAGAGGTGGTTTGCCATTGATTGCCTCTGCGAAGCTATCCTGGACTTCTTCGGTGGTCTCCCCATCCAAGTACTAACCAGGGACAACCCAGCTCAGCATCTGAGATCTGATTAGAAGGGGCTAGCCTGGGCCATCCACATCAGGGCAAAAAACATACAGAGGTGGTTTGCCACTGGCTGCCTCTGTGTAGCAACCCTGGATTTCCATGGTGGTCTCCCATCCAAGTACTAACTACGTCTGACCCTGCTTAGCTTCTGAGATCTGATGAGAAGGGGCTAGCCTGGGCCATCAAGATCAGGGAAAGAGATGTTCAGAGGTGGTTTGCCATTGCCAGATTGGCCCAGGGATCCTGAAGATTTCATGCCTTCCTCTGAGCATACAGCAGGGGTCACAAGGGGAGTCGGGCATGGAGTGGTTGTGAATTTCTTGTTGGTCAGGCGGTTGGACTAGGTGACCCATAAGGTCCCTTCCAGCTCTATGCTGCTGTGTTTCTAAGGTAGCATCCGAAAATAGGGGGGAAAATACAACCAATTGGAATTAGGTGGTACAATAAAAATAATCAAAATAGCCAATAAATTACTGTAGATTTGTTTTAGAGCAGGGTTCCTTCTTGTAAAGAAAGCCAAGGGGGTGGCTACAAATCAGTTACCCCCTTCCAGTTATTTCTTTATTTAAAAAAAGACTATGAGCCAATCTTTTCTTTTGAAAAAAATCACATTCAGAAAAGTCTCAGGAACATTAGGTGCAAATTCTTTTTTCACTGTCTTTTCGTTTTACTGAACTTCAAATCCTGAGCAATACCGCCACCAAGTGCTGGGAAATGCTCATTACGCCATCCGGTGAATTGAGCGCATAGCTGGTGCTTCAAATGCACGGGCAACGTCATAAAAAACCAAGGGTCCCCAATCCCTGGCCTGTGGGCATCTTCGACCCCCTGGCACTGCACGGTGAGCCCAACCCCAAAATGGCTGCCATAAGAGGCGGAGTCAACCTCAAAAATCTCAAGGATTTTCACCCACCTCGTCATTTCAGGCAGAAGCTGTTGAACAAACTGCTTTTTAAAATGAACATATTCTTTAAAACACACACAGATTCCACGCACGTAGCTTATCAGTCAAGCAGCGAAGAACCTTGAGCTGTAATTGCAACTGCCGAGTACAAATTTTTGGAAAATCTGCACCGCCGATCTGCAATGGCTAATTTGAAGCCCTGAGCGTCATTCCCCCACCAGGCCCGGCTCCCTTTCTAAAAACACTTGGTATGCACCTGGAAAGGTATGTGCAGGTGCCATAGTACCCATGAGCACCACGTTAGGGAACCCTTTTATACATCCTCCCCAGCAAAATTGCCAACTGCAGTCATTTGACAGCATGTAGATCAAAGTCTAACAGGTTAAATGGGTTGCAAAGGACATTTAAACAGGTTCAGTTTGTTTGTTTGTTTGTTTGTTTGTTTACTTTGTGTATACCTCCTTCCCCAAGTATGAAACAGTTTCCATCGTTCTCTTCTATTTTATCCTCACAATAACCCTGTGAAGTAGGCTGAGATTCTTTGAACATCTACTTGATTATTTAAGAAGAAGAAGAAGAAGAAGAAGAGGAGGAGGAGGAGGAGGAGGAGGAGGAGGAGGAGGAGAAGAAGAAGAAGAGGAGGAGGAGGAGGAGGAGGAGTAGTTTGGATTTATATCCCCCCTTTCTCTCCTGCAGGAGACTCAAAGGGGCTTACAATCTCCTTGCCCTTCCCCCCTCACAACAAACACCCTGTGAGGTAGGTGGGGCTGAGAGAGCTCCGAGAAGCTGTGACTAGCCCAAGGTCACGCAGCTGCCGTGTGTGGGAGTGTACAGGCTAATCTGAATTCCCCAGATAAGCCTCCACAGCTCAGGCGGCAGAGCTGGGAATCAAACCCGGTTCCTCCAGATTACATACACGAGCTCTTAACCTCCTACGCCACTGCTGCTCCCTGTGGTATTTTGTGTCACCTGCCTTGGGTCCCTGCTGAGGGGAGAAGCAAGGCAACTGTGGTAGTTTCCCCACTTACCTGGGTGAGTGGTTGCTGTGCGCTACTCCCAGTGCGCATCATTTCTGACGCGTGCCCGGGCTTCCCCAGAGCGCGGGGTCATCAAAAGGCGCTGTTTCAAAAGGCGCCAGGAACGTCGCGCGCTGAGGGGGCGCGACAGCGGCAGCGTCGGGGCGGCTGCGTTGTCGCTGCCCCTGTAATGGGGAGTGCCGGGGGACCCCGCGCTACTTGGGGAGAGTAGCACGCAGCAGCAGGTAAGTGGGGAAACGCTCAAAGTTACCTGCAATATTTATTTTGTCTGCTTGGTTTACAACCCACCTTTCCCTGCAATGGGGCCTTCTTCTCAATTTTATCTTCACAACAACCCTGCGAGGTAGGTCAGGCTGAGAGTTCATGCATGGTGCCAGCAAGCTTCCATAGCAGAGTGGAAGATTTGAAGTTGGGTCCCCCAGATGCACGACCACCACTCTAACCACTTTGTATTTGGCTGGTCCATGCAGCAGTGGCAGATAAATGTTGTTAACAGAAGATGTACATTTTGAACACGATGAATTATCTTGTTGGGGTGAAAGCCCTGGGAGCTGAAGGCAAAATGAGTCAAGTAGGAGATGTAGCTGACCACGAGGACAGACTCTGAGGAGGGACTTCAGAGGGTAACTAGTCATAGGGCACGGCTCCCCAATTTCTTTAGTGTGGTGGGCCACTGGCAAAGGAGACAGTCACAAAATGGCTGCCATGGGTGGATGAGACAGTCACAAAATGGCTGCCACAGCTGGAGGAGACAAAATGGCTGTTGTGGTTAGAGGAGACAGTCACAAAATGGCTGCCACAGCTGGAGGAGACAAAATGGCTGTTGTGGTTAGAGGAGACAGTCACAAAATGGCTGCCACAGCTGGAGGAGACAAAATGGCTGCCACAGTTTACCTTCACTCACACAGACAAGATCCTGATGCTGTGGTGGGGCCAATCAAATCTCCTGTGGACTATCAGAAGCCTTTCAGGGCAACCACTCCCCACCTGGCCCTGCCCATTTTCTAAAAACACTTGACAGGTACCCCGGAAAAGTGGTGAGCATCATGGGCCCCACAGGAGCTACATTGGGTATTTGAGCGGAAGACGATCTGTTGAGACCCACAAGTTCTTCCCTCTCTGCTGAGGTCATGGAGAAAATACCGGATTCCCCTTGGAAAGCCCTGTCCGGTCTCCACTTGCCCACCAAAGGAGGCCACGTGCTCCAAACATCTGGCTCCGTGAACATAAACCGTACATAAGAAGAGCTCCAATGAGTCAGAGAGGTGCTGCATTTATTTCAGCCATGGGAGTGGGGTGGAGCAGGTCAAAAATAGCATTTCCTTTCGTCAAAAGGGTTCTCTGCAGAGAGGACGCCCCTGTTCCGGGGTCAGCGTAGGTGACCCAACGCACAATGCCGGGCAACGTAGTCCCAAGTTGTGTTGCAGTCGCTTTGGGGGGGGGGGTGTTTCTAAAAACAGAACACCTGGGCCCAGATGTGGCCGGGTCCCACGTCTTGGGTGGGCAAGTTGGGGGTTCTGCAGCTGAACGGATGGGTGCCATTCTTGGGTCTGTGGCCGAGGTCGGCCGGTCGATTTAAAGATCGGTTAATTGGCCTCACCCGCTCGCTGTCTGCTTGTTGACAGATTGATTAAGGCTATTAGGGAGACGCTATTAAAATGTAATTGTCTTAAAATTATTCACTACATGAATTTAATTACATCAGACGAGGCGCAGGCAGGTATTTGCAGCTTCGGATGGAACTCAGAGGACCATTGACGGCTGTCTGTCGCTTCGCCCGGCGCGGCCATTTATTTCCAACATAAATTCGGTCTCTCTTGAAGCAGCCGTTTCAGTCTTTTCATTTTTCCTTGACATGCCAGCTTGGTCCCCGGAGTGACTGATATCATCTTCTTTGCCTCACAGCAACCCTGTGAGGTAGGCCAAGCTCAGAGTGTGCAACCGGCCTAAGGTCACCCAGTATCCTCACATCAACCCTGTAAGGTAGGCCAGGCTAAGAGTGCACGAAGAAGAAGAAGAAGAAGAAGAAGAAGAAGAAGAAGAAGAAGAAGAAGAAGAAGAAGAAGAAGAAGAAGAAGAAGAAGAAGAAGAAGAAGAAGAAGAAGAAGAAGAAGAAGAAGAAGAAGAAGAAGAAGAAGAAGAAGAAGAAGAAGAAGAAGAAGAAGAAGAAGAAGAAGAAGAAGAAGAAGAAGAGGAGGAGGAGAGAAGAGGGAGGGAGGAGTTTGGATTTATATCCCCCCTTTCGCCTCCTGCAGGAGAGACTCAAAGGGGCTTACAATCTCCCTTGCCCTTCCCTCACAACAAACACCCTGTGAGGTGGGTGGGACTGAGAGAGCTCCGAGAAGCTGTGACTAGCCCAAGGTCACCCAGCTGGCGTGTGTGGGAGTGTACAGGCTAATCTGAATTCCCCAGATAAGCCTCCACAGCTCAGGCGGCAGAGCTGGGAACCAAACCCGGTTCCTCCAGATTAGATACACGAGCTCTTAACCTCCTATGCCATGAGCAGCCTAAGGTCACCCAACACCCTCACAGCAACCCTGTGAGGTAGGCCAGTAAGGCTCCATGGCCGAATGCGGCATTCGAACCCGGGACTCACACCATACTGGCTCAGTGTGTTAAAAAAGTATAAATACCTATTTTGGCCAGAATCTGGGTTTGTCGTCCCTGGATTAGGTGTCTGCCAATGCCCCACAACCAAGTTTATTTAGGGGGGTGTTTTAAAATGCCTAATTCTGCTTCTCTCCAGAATTCAAAGCAGCTTTTACTAAATCAGCAATTTTCATCCGTTGGCGTTGCCGCCCCTTTGGACATTATTGATCGGCCCCTTGAGAAAAGACCAATCCTGATATGAATGCAGTCACATCTGTTTCTTTTTCTTTTTTAAATCCATGCACAGTTCAGCAGGTTTATTTTTGCAATATTTGTTATCAGACTTCCTCCCCAATGGAAACCCAAGGGCAGATGAAGGGCCAGGCCTACTGTGACATCAGAGCAGAACAGCCAATCGCTGTCCAATGGCCGGGTGCATTGTTAACTGTTTATATGTCTATGAGCCACCCTGGGGCAGTAGTAGTATGATTTTAAAGTCTCTAGTTCACAACAAACGCCAGTTGTTTGAGTGCTTCATGGCGCATAATGCAAAGAACCACGAAAGCCTTCGACAATACAGGAAAGGAGTTTCCACCTAAACATTAGGAAGGACTTCCTGACGGTCAGGGCTGTTCGACAGAGGAATGCACAACCTCTGAGGGTGGTGGAGTCTCTTTCTTTGGAGGTTTTTAAAGAGAGGCTGGATGGCCATCAGTCAGGAGTGCTTTGATTGCATGTTCCTGCATTGCAGGGGGTTGAACTGGATGGTCCCTGGGGGTCTCTTCCAACTCTATGATTCTATGGCTGGGGAGGTTGGGGTTTAGAGAAGAAAGGAACGGTACAATCCCATACAGGGGCTTTCCGCACTACAGAAGGGAGCTAAGGTCGACTCGGTTCCCTTCAGTGGGGGGCGATTCCAGGCTGTCCGCACAGCAACTTACTTGGCCCCCTGGAACCGAGCTAAGTGGGCGGGATCATCTTGGTGCCTGTTTCGCTCCTCTATCGTGATTGGAGCTTGTGTTACCATGGGAAACGGGAGCGTTCTTTTACAGTTTTACGGTTTACAGTTACATGCCCGCCACGAATTTACTCTCCCGTTTCAGCGCATGCCACACAAAAGCGGCTCCTGATTTGAAGTTGAACGGATGAGGTGTCATGGGCTGACAGCGTCCCGCGACTTCGAAGCGTTATCGACCTTGTTCCAGCAGAAAGGTGCAGTTCATAACTGCGACAGGGATGTCGCAGTTCTGAGGGAGGGGAACTGAGACAAAACAACGTTGAGCTCAGTTGCAGTGCGGATACACTGAGGTGAACCTAGATAGAAACCAGTACAACTCTGTCAGTCCGGAAAGCCCCACAGTCCACCTTTTGGGAAAGATTCGTTTAGAGACCTCCACTTTCCTTCTCACGGGATGCCGCTGCCTTCTTTCCACCCCCTGGGGCTGACACTCCGCAACTTTCCCAACAGTCAGCGACAACATTTTATCGACAACATCCCGTTTTATCTCCTTCCCGGGCAGAGGAAACCTTGAAGTGGCTCCGATTTCGGTTACTATGGCGACACAGGCCCTGGTTTATCCAAGCCGAGTGGTGATATTCAGACACGGAACAAAAGCTGATGGCCGCTGAATAAGTAACACCCCGATGGTTGCCAACCTCCAGGCAAGGCCTGGGGATCTGCTGGAATTAGAACTGCTCCAGGTGACAGAGACTAGTTCCCTTGGAGAAAATGACTCTAAGACCTTTTACATTCCTGAGATTCTCCCCTCTTTAAATTTCCCCGACCCCCCGGCTTCCTGAAAGTTCCAAGTCTGGAGTTAGCAACTTGAGCAAGCGCCAGGTAGCTACTCGGTAATAAGCTCTGTGGCCTCCCCGATCTCTGCTACCTGATCTGGCGTGGCCCAGGAAAGCAAAGATGTGGACCCCAGGATCTGGAAATGGGCCTTCCGTCTCTTTTTTCCTGACCTGAAACAGTCAGGGAAGGGCACTATTTGGCTGATGCAGGAATTCAGGCACTCACTGGGAACTGATATGCGGGGCCCTGACATTTCCCTTCCTATCACACACTGCGGAAATCGGTCCTCGGCACAATATGTTCCGTGTCTTTCAGCCTGCTGGAGTTTCCGCCCGCACAGCGTCTGCATATTTGGGATTCCCCAAGTTCCCTGCCAAAGCCTGCCACGGCCAGACAAGCAGTTGTGGGGTTTGGCGGCTCGCAGTGACCCGCGGAGTCTCTTGTTTCACCAGGCCCGAGGCCTTCAGACTGTGAGAAAATGCCGCGGGTGACCCGGCGAGGGTGTGGCGAGGAAAAACTGAGCCAAAGTCCCAGATCAGTTATGTCCTCCTTGCTTCTCCGAACAACAGTTTGGAAAAAATAGCTGCTAGGCAGAAAGGCCTCGTACCCTATAAAAGTCTGTATCGAAACACTAACCAAATGCCCTTCTGAAATGCCTAATTATCAGCCAAATATTTACACTGTTTACACTGTATTGTGTTCGATTTTCTTTTTGCATTGTTTGCATTACATTATTTTTGCAGCATGGTTTTTGGATTCTCTCATCTGTCTTGAGTCTCAGAGAGAAAGGCGGGCAATAAAGGAAGAAACCAAATAATAACTAAAAATCTCCAACCGCTTTCACAGCTGGGCCACCTAAATGTTGGGAAATACCCTGTCTTTCTCTCCTAGAAGAAGAAGAAGAAGAAGAAGAGGAGGAGGAGGAGGAGGAGGAGGAGGAGGAGGAGGAGTTTGGATTTATATCCTCCCTTTCTCTCCTGCAGGAGACTCAAAGGGGCTTACAATCTCCTTGCCCTTCCCCCCTCACAACAAACACCCTGTGAGGTAGGTGGGGCTGAGAGAGCTCCGAGAAGCTGTGACTAGCCCAAGGTCACCCAGCTGGCATGTGTGGGAGTGTACAGGCTACTCTGAATTCCCCAGATAAGCCTCCACAGCTCAGGCGGCAGAGCTGGGAATCAAACCCGGTTCCTCCAGATTAGATACATGAGCTCTTAACCTCCTATGCCATTTATACCCCACCTTTCTCTCCTGTAAGGAGACTCAAGATGGCTTACAAGCTCCTTTCCTTTCATCTCCCCACACCTTGTGAGACAGGTGGGGCTGAGAGAGTTCTGAAGAACTGTGACTAGCCCAAGATCACCCAGCAGAAATGCAGGAGTGCGGAAGCACATCTGGTTCACCAGATAAGCCTCCGCCACTCAGATGGAGTAGGGAATCAAACCCGGTTCTCCAGATTAGAATCCACCTGCTCTTAACCACTACGTTTGGATTTGTACTCCACCTTTTTCTCCTGTAAGGAGTCTCAGACAGGCTTACAAACTCCTTTCCCTCCCTCTCCCCATAACATACACCTTGTGAGGCAGGTGGGGCTGAGAGGCTTCAGAGAGAATTGGCCCGAGGTCACCCAGCAGGGTTCATGTGCAGGAGTGGGGAAACAAATCCAGTTCACCAGAGAAGACTCCGCCGCTAATGTGGAGGAGTGGGGAATTGAACTTGGTTCTCCAGGTAAGAGTCCACCTGCTCTTAACCACTCCAGAAAAAAAGACATTATACCGTAGTCAGAAGATGGTAGGGGCACGGCAAAGGTTTTTGGGCCCAGTGGCAATTGACTGTGGTGAGTTTCCAGGGTCGGGTAGTTTTATTGCCAAACGTTGTCCCCCCCCCCCACCCGCTGACTCTATGGCTGGCATCTTCAGAGGCACATGACAGCCAGATGTGTTTCCCTCCGTGGCACCTCTCGCCGTGACATGCCTCCGAAGATGCCAGCCACAGATGCCGGCCGAACATTCGGGGCAAAAAAACTACCAGCCTGCAGCACAGAGAAGCAGCTAGGAGGTGACCCCCTGAAAAGCGTGTCCGTTTCTAAGGAGCCGCTGGATTCGAATCTCGCTCTTCTTCAGCAAGATGACAGGGCGACGCTCGGAAAGTATCCAAGGTGGGGGATTGCAGGAGCGTCCCCCTTTCAGGTGGCCAACTCTGGGCTGGAGAATGTCTGAAGATTTTTTTTAAGGAGGTTTGGGGAGGCTCCTCTTGAGGAGATGCCTTAAGCCGGAGGTGGCCAACCTATGGTATTCCAGATGTTCATGAACTACAATTCCCATCAGCCCCTGGGGAATTGTAGTCCATCAACATCTGAAGTGCCAGAGTTGGACACCCCTGCCTGAAGCTGGTCCCCATGGCCGTAAAGCTCCTGGAAACCCCGGACAGCTCCAGGACAGACCGGGGCCTTGGGAACCCCAACAGTGTCCGGGAGGGCGCTTCCCCGCCCCCACCGAGCCCTGGGGCGGCCGGACGTCCAGCAGGGGGCACTGTGGGGCTTCGAGAGCCCCCCGGCCCGGCTCAACCCCCTCCCGGGGAAACCCGAGCCGGAGCTTCCGACAGCAGCAGCCGCGGCGGCTCTCTGGGCGCCTTTCCCCGGGGCCGGCGCGCGGGCTGGGCGCTCCCGCAATGGCCAAGGCGGCGCCCGCGGGCGGCGGAGGCGCGGCGGATCAGGGCCCCGCTCGGCGGCGCCGCAGCCTTTAGCGCTCCAGGGCGCGCTCCGTGCGCTCCAGGGCTTTGGCACCGCGCAGGGGGAGCCAGGAGGAGGAGGAGGAGGAGCACTTGAGCCGGCGTGGATGGACCGCGGGACCCGGACGGGCCAAGGGCGGCGGGCGGATCGGGGCCCTCGCTGAAGGCGCCCGGGCCAGGTAAGGGAGGAGGAGGAGGAGGAGGCTGCTGCTCCGCCGGGAGGGAGGCGAAGGGGGAGGTCTTCCTCGCGAGTAGGGATGGGGCGCGTTCCGCTTCTTGGGTTGATGGACGGGGTCCCTGGCGCCGGAGGCCCTTAAGCCGGAGCTGGGAGGCGGACGCGGGAGGCTCGGGGGAAGAAGGGGGGGGGGGACGCGCAGACTAGCCCCCGGCTGCACGGAAATCTCGCGGGAGTCTGGAAGAGGCCCCTGGGCGGGGGCTTACTTCCGAGTAAACCCACAACTGCTTTCAGAGAGTCGGGTCGGGGGAAGGAAGGCGGTTTGGGGGGCTGGGAACGGGCTTCCTCGCGCGTAAAGGACGGGCGGATTCCGTGGAGGCTGCAAAGGGGCGCTGAGGAGGCGGCGGGGGGGGGGGGGCTGGCGAGGCGCTTTCCTGCTGGTCTCCTCGCGAGAAGGAAGAGGGGAAAAAGCGGCCGGGCCTGGGCGGAGGAGGAGAGGAAGGCCGGGACGGTCCCCGCAGGGTCCGCCGGGGAGGATGGAAAACGTGCCTTCCGCGCTTCCCAGGAATTCCGTGGCTCTGGCTATGTCCCACAACGGCCCTGCAAGGTGGGCCAGGATCCCTCACCTTAGGGTCTCGACTCAGTGTTCATTTCTCACGATCGAAGGTCACCGGGCAAGACGGGGACCGGCTCTTTTCCCTACAAAGTTCACCCCCAGGTCCAGATGTTCCTTTGAGGCAGAGTCATTTGGCCAACTTGGGGAGACCTTTTGGATTTTATTTATTTACTGCTCATTTCTCGGTTCAGCTTAATATGCTGCCCACCCCCGGAGGGCTCTGGGCGGCGCACAGGATACATATTAAACTTCACAAGATAAAACCAACAACAGCGGCCTAAAATCTTTGCCGCTGGCCGGGTCGTGTGAACCCAACCTTTGAGCCGCCGCTTTGGGCTTGGCGTGGGGTTTGCTTTGCCCCATTTGAAACTGACTTTGCTCCCGTGTCATTGACAATCTGCAGGGAGGTTTGCTTTACTACACCTGATCTGGTCTAGAAATGGAGCAGAAGAAACAAAAGAATCAGCCCAGGAAATGGGATCCATGCAAAAAAAAACCAGGCCTGCATCTTTGGGGTCTCTGGGCAGACACTGTCTCCGTGCAAACAACACGAGAGGACTGTGCGTGCGCCTGTTGTGCACCTGTGCGCTCCACCGTGCATGGGCAAATGCCAAAGATGTTGACTGGGCTGAGGCTCTTCGTCTGTGTATAACCCGTGCGCATGTGGAACAAACCATCCTATACAGCAGTTGTGGCAAACCTTTGGCACTCCAGATGTTATGGACTACAATTCCCATGCTGGCAGGGGCTGATGGGAATTGTAGTCCATAACATCTGGAGTGCCAAAGGTTCGCCACCATGGCTATACAGCAATCGAACTTGGGCTTTGTTGCGTCCTCGTGAAATTACTTTTTCATGTGAGAATCCTAGAATGAGGAACCGGAATAACGGAGCCCTTGTCAGAGCAATTTACTCCCGAGTTGCCCTGAAGGGTCACTCCAATTCCTCTGGTTTTCCAATAGATGGTTCTAAGAGGTCACCAGCTGGGTTGGAAGGCAAAACCCATCCCCCCCATCCCATTGAAAAACCAGTACTCTTAAGATAAACTGCATCCAAACATAGAGGATCCATTCTTCCCTTTTGATGGAGCCTTTCTCCTCTAGGGATTGGTCAGATTCTGCTACAAAACACAAAAGCCATGTGAAGGACCCCACATTGCCCTGTGGCAACAAGTTCCTTAAGTTAATTACTTAGAAACCACTTCCTCTTCCTGTCTTGAACTCGCAGCTGGTCAGTCAAGGGACTTGCCTTGCAAGCAGCCCGTAAGCCCCACCAGTTATTGTCCGGGGAGTTAAAATGAGGAAGTCGCACCCGGCACCCAGTTTGACCCTTGGCGCAACTCCGAAGGTCAGAGAGCAGAGAACAGCAGATTTTTATAATTGAGGGGCCAAAAATGTCAGAATTCAGGCATCGAAGAAGAGCCCATATAAGAAATCCCATTATCTACAACGAAAATGGTACGATTTATCTGGCAGCTAAGCGCTGATATATTATCGATGACCCATTAAAAATTTCCAGAGTTGGCCAAACGCACAATTGGATTAGCATTGCCCTTGTTAAAGTAGTAAGTGGCACACACAAAGATCACAAGACTTTGTGTGTGCCGCCACTATTTCTAACACTAAGGAGTCCCGCAAATCGACATAGTGTCATAAAATAGCGATTATCATCTTTTTATTTTCGGAGCTGGTTTTGCATCGAATTAAATATTGACCGATGTTAGATGCTGCCATTGGGAATACCACTAAGGGATATCTTTTAGATGCTTGCTGGCATAAACTCCGCGAAGTGGTTTTGCACCTCTGTGACTTCTAGCAACTGTTTCGAGTTCTCTCCTCTCCCTTTCTCCAGTAGGAATTCTTTTAATGCCCCGATACTTCTTTGCGCACTAGCTTCCCCAGCATAACCCTGCTCCTCCACGACCCACATGAGAGATATCTGCCTTTTTTTTCGAAACTGCAAGATTTGGACCCTAACCCTATCCCCGACACTGGCTTAGGTCTGTATCCTTCTAGAGCAGTGGTGGCGACAGACCTTCAGCACTCAGATGTTATGGACCTACAGAATTCCCATCAGCCCCTCGCCAGCATGGCCAAATTTTAGGCCCATGCTGGCAGGCCGATGGGGAACTTTGATAGGTGTAATCCACTATGCTGCCAAAAGGTAGAACCGCCACCATGGCTCTAGAGTCTGCTAGACATGTGCCCCTACTCTCCCAAAGTTCGGGGTCAGAGTGGGAGGGGTGGTAGCGGGCAGATATCTAGGAGCCCTTCTCTGTGCCCCAGCACCTCCTGCCCATCAGCATTGGAATATCAGGTTCCAGTATTATGTTCCTCCCCAGCAGACACTGCAGGGGGAGATTCTGGTGACCAGGGGTGGGGCTGGGGTAAGCTTTTGTACCGATGTGCCTTTGAGGCCCACTGCTTGTCTGCCAGGGGGTTCCCCGGAACCGAGGGCTTTCCCGGCGTTTGGTCTTTCAGAACCCAGGGGTCGGGCCTTGATCCAGAATATTCCGCATGCCAAACGGGGGTCTTGCCATGGATGTCGGCTTTTGGGGGTCCCGTCCTTTTCTGGTGTTATCCTCCCTGGCCCTGGCTGTCTTTTCCTGGCTGTTTGCGGCATCCGCACCTGCCTCGGCCTGCGTTGTGTGCCCCACAGGTGCCGCGCGACCAGCAGGCAGGCAGACAGCGGGAGGGTTGGGTTTCTCGGCAGGGCGCACGTTCGAGCTTCAAAAGAGTCTGTGATGTGCCAGTCTGCGCGGAGAGGGATAATAGTGCCGTGTGAGGCCGGGACTAACACTTTGGGATCCTCGTCGTAGGGAAAACCTACTTAGGGGCACCTTTTTGGTTTGGCCCTTCTTCAAAACCACCTTTCCTGTTTAACCCTTGCTGACTCCCCGACCCAGTTTTGCCTTAATTAGCCGATTAAAATTATCAGGGAAACTCAGAATCCAACGAAGTCCAAGATCCTGTTTCCTGCACTTGAGCATGAAGACAACAACCTCTTCCGTCCAAAAAAGGGTACAATGCCATGGTAAAAGGAGGTTCCATTAAGCTGTCAAAGCAAACGTGCCCCCCTCGGAGACTGTCCAGTCTGTTTCGTTTTTCAGTTTTTTCAGTGCCCCCCCCCCCCCCCGGAGATTTGCATAGTTTGTTTTTCTCTGCAGGTCATTCATGCGCCGTTCTCTAAAAAGCGGGTATATCTTACAGCGTAAACTTCAGGATGTGGAAACAGGAGATGAGGCTGCAAACGGAGCAGAGCTTGATTTGTACACAGAAGACGCAAAGTCGAAATGGAGGATGGGGCCGGGGGGGGGGGTCAAAACCACAGGAACAGGAAATCAGAAACCATTTCTGTCACTCGCCCTGCCCCTGGGTCATATTTGAAAGTCTGCATACCCATTGTCACCTGGCTCTGCGTTATCATTGGCATTGGGATGATATATTCCCGCTGACTGAGACCCATATGTGAAATAAATATCGCTTTAGAGCGCAGACACCACCCCAGACTGAGTTAGTGTCTCTGTTTTTATGCACTCAGCTGTTCCTTGAAATCTCCCTTACGCGCTGAGCACCCATTTAAATATATTTTCTTACATATTCAAAAGATAACTTCAGATTGGAAAAGGTCCCACTCGGCTCTCTTTACTCCCTTCCCATTCATCTTCCAGTTACATCTGAGCCCTGTTTGTCATTCATGGTGCATATAGTTCCTGTTCCAGTAATGTGAGTTTTCTTGAACTCAGTTCCCAATCTCTAAAGTAGCCATATTTCCCGCTGTAACACAATCTTCTACCAAATATTTGTTTGGGGCATGTTTTGAGGTTTGCATTGTTGGCCGTGCGCAAGAAGCTTTGGTTCGAAGGCAGCGGACATGAAATACATTTTTGCAAAAACATTTCCATCTTTCCTCTTGGCCAGTGATTTCTTTTTGTGTGTGTTATTTGTAGTCCGCCTTTCTCATAGAGCAGGGGTAGGGAACCTGCGGCTCTCCAGATGTTCAGGAACTACAATTCCCATCAGCCCCTGTCAGCATGGCCAATTGGCCATGCTGAAAGGGGCTGATGGGAATTGTAGTTCCTGAACATCTGGAGAGCCGCAGGTTCCCTACCCCTGTCATAGAGACTCAAGACAGATTATCGCGTATAATGCTAGCATGCAGTACAGTCAATAAAACGGGACATTCAGTAACCAATGCATTTGGATTTCAGAAGTTTGGTATCCCCAGGAAAAAACTGAAGTATAGCATTTATTTATCTATTGGATTTGTATCCCAGCCATTCCCCCATAGGGCTCGGGGTTAGGGGTTAGGGTTACAAACGTTAACATGATGTATTAAGAAATTGTATCACAGGATCCCGATTGCAATAAGCTATACCCAGCTGTAGAGACCACGTCCCAATCATTTATTCAAGTATTTTGTACAGCACAGAGGCGTAGCTAGGGAAAATGGAGCCCGGTGCAAAATCAGAGTTATGATGCTTCTCCTCCCCCCATGTTCGTTTGTGTTTTTAAAATTTTTTAGTGTTTTTCCAGTTTTTGGCCTGCAGGGGCGCAGTTTTTAGGCCAGCAGCATAAAATTTTTAGGGTATATTTAGGAGACTATCCTGATGATACCAGCCAGGTTTGGTGAAGTTTGCTTCAGGAGGTCCAAAGTTATGGACTCTCAAAGGTGTAGCCCCCATCTCCTATTAGCTCCCATTGGAAACAATGGGGGATGGGGCTGCCCCAGGAGTCCATAGCTTCCAGTTACCCCCAGAGACAAACCTCACCCTAACTTGAGTAATTATCATCAGGAAGAGATTCAAAACTCCCTGAAATTTTGGTGCTAATACAAACCCCTACCGGGCATACAAAACTATTGCCCACGAAACAAAGAAACAGGCTACTAAAATACAAAAACAAATCTGGAAATTTTTTGCTCCCAACTGGCGTGAACCGGTCGTCGCGCAGCCCCCATCTCCCTTGTAGCTACACCTCTACTGTCCTGCATCGTTTGTGGGAAGTCAGAAGAGTGGGAACTTTCTGAATCGCCCCTCCATATTCTGGGCATCCTCCCTTCGGAAAAAAGAAACGAACAGAACGCCACTAGGAAGGATGGCCAGTGAACTAGAAGGCCCACTCAGGACTGGCTGAGGGTGGGAATGGTTCCACTACCCTATCATTTTTGGGGAGGCTTATACTTGAGATTCTCTGACCAGAACAAAATGGCCTTTGAGAACTCTCTTCCTCCTCCCCATTCTGTCATTTTGTGTTTGTTAACAATCAACATTGCTGGCCAAACCGAAGCGCACCCGTAAAATCTGATTTTAAGCTTTCATTTAGATAAGGATCGCCGTGCTTATTTTTTGGGAAGGGCAGCTTGGGAAGAAGGCAACTAGCTTAAGCGTGGGAATATGGAGCAGGCTTTGCAAACGCACTTTCGACTGAAGTTCTGGAGGCTTCAAAATAGCAGGAAGGTGGGGAGACGATTGTTAGCGCGGAGTTAGGCTGAAGGCTTACGCTAAAAGTCCCCGAGCCATTTTGGACGCCCGCTCGCTCTGGCTGCGCATCTGTTTCTTTGATCTTTTTCTCTGTGGGTTTCCAGGGCCTGGATATTTTCACGGGTGCATTTTTCTGACCGCGGGCCAGCGCACGGGAGGGTTTGTTCTTGGACTAGTTGTTCAACCATGGTAAATCTCACCCGGGTGCACACCTCTGCTGTCACACTGCATCATGGGCGTTGATAGATTTCAAGCGCCAGAAGTGGCGTGCCGTTCCTTCGCATGCACGTTGTGGTCGAAAGTCGCAGGCGGGTTTTGGTGAGGCAGCCAGAAATGGCTCTCCGGGCGGAGCTGGCTGGATTTTTGGAGAAAAGTTTGGCCTATCCGCCACTGTTTTATCCATTTCTGCTTTTATGTGAACAGTAAATTATTCGTTCCCCGTGGTGTTTTCAAAGGTTACAGCTTCTAGTGGTCTGCTTGGAAACTGAACCTATTCTGCCCTCCATACATATTTTCTCCTGAGTTGAAGGCCCCCAGGCCCCCGTTCCTGAAAATGTAAATAAGTAGAATTTTGGTTTGGTTTGTATTAAGACAGGAGCAATTCGCGGTAGAGTGTGGGGAAAAAAACCCAGTATCTCAGTGGAAACTAAACCACGGTTCATGATTGCTCCGAGTCCTTTTTTTCCAAACTTTTGTCAATGGCAAAAACATAAGAAGAAGAAGAGTTTGGATTTATATCCCCCCTTTCTCTCCTGCAGGAGACTCAAAGGGGCTGACAATCTCCTTGCCCTTCCCCCCTCACAACAAACACCCTGTGAGGCAGGTGGGGCTGAGAGAGCTCCGAGAAGCTGTGACTAGCCCAAGGTCACCCAGCTGGTGTGTGTGGGAGTGCACAGGCTAATCTGAATTCCCCAGATAAGCCTCCACAGCTCAGGCGGCAGAGCAGGGAATCAAACCCGGTTCCTCCAGATTAGATACACGAGCTCTTAACCTCCTACACCACTGCTGCTCCTGATTCTGGTAATGTGGGCAAGGGCTAATTGTGGTGACGGCAAGTCCCAGCAGGCAGTGTGCTGTCCCGGTTTCTGCACCAAAATCGAGATGGCCCACTGCTTGCTGTGATTTGTAGTCTTTGCTGTTTGGACAGGGCAACGGTGATGGTTGCGGGGCGGCTCCGAGCCATGAAGACTTTATTGTCCCCGTTGTTTCCTTGGCCTCTTCAGGGCATGATGTCAAAATTTGGTCCGCTTCTGTTTTGAGACTCGAGCTGGCAGTATGGGTCCAAGGGTTGCCAACCTCCCGGTACAGCCTGGAAATCTCCCAGAATTACCCCTCAGTGTCCCTGTAGAAAATGGCGGCTTTGGAGGGTCGTCTCTGTAACATAGGCTATCAATCTGAGTTGTCCCCTCTCACCATTGTTTCTACCAAATTTGTCCCCACCAAAGTGGAAACTGCCCACTTAGGGTAATACTAAGGTGACCAGCCATCCCGATTTTCGCGGCACACTCACGCTTTTGTGCAATGTGTCCCGCGTCCCGCCAGGCTTTGACATTGTCCTGATTAGGCAATGTGCTCCTGTGGCCATGTGCACGCTGCCGCACTAACTTCTGGGGCAGCGCGCCTTGTAACTGCAGGAGCACACTGCCCTTTGCGGCGGCGCTCCCCGTCAGGAAACAGGGAAGCACCCCAGAAGGCAGTGCAGCAGCGCAGGAGGGAGCGCCTCCCACGCTGCCGCAGTTCCTTCTGGGGCGCTTCCCTGTTTCCTGACCAGGGAGCACCGCCGCAAAAGGCAGTGTGCTCATGCGGGTGCGTGCGTCCGCGCATGCGTGCGGCCGCCCCGCTTATCAATAGAAAAAATCTGGTCACCTTAGGTAATACCCCCACCCCCTATCCTTAAGAAACTGAGCAGCAGAAAACATGACCTCCATAGAGACCCTCTAGGCATTTTTCCTAGTCTCTATGGTCACCCGGCAGTGACATCACATCCTCCCCAAACTCCACCCTCTCCAGGTGCTGCTTCATCCCGATCTCCCAGCATTTGCTTTTGCAAAGGGAACCCTAGTTTGATATCCCCCTTCCATACCCTGTTATCTGAACATATGGGGAGAAGGCTGCCTATCTTTTGTTATGCGAGGGAATGCGAGAGAATGAAAGAAAGCAGAAGACAAAGAAAGAGAGTGTCTGGATCCTTCCGACAGTAAACGAGTTGGTCTGATTCAGCCTCTGCAACAAGCACCAGGAGCCAACCACAAACAAGATCCGGCCTCCAAGAGCTTGAGAAGGATCAAGTTTCCGGAGCACTCTGGAAGGCAGCTCCGAAATGCAGAGGGAAGAGTCTCGCGGCCGAGGAGGAGAGGGTTTCCCCCGTCCTGTTCCCTTCATGTTTCCATAATTTCCCTCAGCACGGAGTTCAACCCCTCCCAGTTTCTGGTTCCAGTCGGCAAAATGTCTAAACTTAATTCTGGAATCGAATCCTGCGCAGATTGCTGCGGCTGAGGTTTATTTGATTCCTCCCTTTCATCGCGCTTGCTGACATGCATATAAAAACGCTGCTCGAAACCCCCCGAAGCCCAACCTTGGTGTTAAACAATTGCATTTGACTTTTTCAGGCGGCGCGTTTTATTTGTTTACTGCAGCTGTGGCTCACCTTTCTCCCCACTGCGGGACCCCAAGTCCTTACACTGTTCTCCTCTCCTCCATTTTGTCCACACAACAACCCTGCGGGGTAGCTTAGGCTGAGAGTATGTGAGTGGCTGCAAGATCACCAAGCGAGCTTCCGTAGCAGAACAGGTATTCAAACCTGGGGTCTCCCAGAACCTGCACTCTAACCACTATACCTCTCTCTGTCTCCAGTGAGCTGCACCCCCCCCCGGCAGCTGGCTGCCACACACACCCCCATTATTGGATGACTTGAGTGTGTGAATGACCTCTCTCAGGTCAACAATGCGAGGAACGGTTTTCTTGCCTCTTTCTATTCCACAGAAGTGGTTTGTCATTGCCTTCCTCTGCGCAGGAACCCTGGACTTCCTCAGTGGTCTCTGGGACTTCCTTAGTGGTCCCTGGGATTTCCTCAGTGGTCAGAACAAGGCCCAGTCCTCCTTATCTTCACGTGATCTGTTGAGATTGGGTCAGAGGCAAGAGGCAAACAGAGGTGGTTTGCCATTGCCTTGTACTTCCTTGGCAGTCTATTGGCAGTCTATTGAGATCAGGCAAGCCTGAGCTATCTAGATCAGAGCAAGAGACGAACAGAGGTGGTTTGCCGTTGCCTGCCTCTGCATAGCAACCCTTGTATCCCTTAGTGGTCTCCTAGCTGAGTTCTAACCAGGCCTGACCCTGCTTAGCTCTTGAGATTTGATGGGATCAGTCTAACCGGGGCCATCCAGGTCAGGGCAGATGTTTGCTGGTACAAGTAATTAATGCAATTCATGTCCTTCTTTGTCAGTTGCATTTTGTGCTTGTATCACGTGCTGATGTGAGATATTCACACCCATGCCCGTCAGTCTTTCTGGGCTCTGGTCCTAGATTTGCTCCTGATGGGGAGGGAAAAGTGGCATGGGATAGATAGCCCGATCTCACCAGATCTCAGAAGGTCAGCACAACCAGTATTTGGATGGGGGACCACCAAGGAGGACTCTGCAGAGGGAGGCAAGGGCAAACCACCTCTGCTTCTCGCTTGCCTTGAAAGCCCCTTACTGGGGTGACCATAAGTTGGAAGCTAAGCAGGGTCACTGTTTGGATGGGAGACCACCAAGGAAGGCTCTGCAGAGGAAGGCCATGGCAAACCACCTCTGCTTCTCACTTGCTTTGAAATCCCCTTGCTGGGGTGGCCATAAGTTGGCTGTGGCTTGACAGCATACGCATAACCGCGTAGGAAACAGCTAATGAGCTGGTACGGGTGCACGTTCATGCAAGGCTCTGGGCCTGCTGAGCTCCTGGATTTGCCTGACGCCCTCATTCCCATCCAGCATCTGCATTGTGCTGTGGAGGGGAGTCCTTTTGACTCTGGAGAAACTGGGTGGTGGGGGGTAGGGAGGAGGCCTTCAGTAAGCCTGCCAGGTGTCGGAAGGCCTCCTCTCCTTCGGTGGCAGGCCTGACAAGATGGAAGCGACAGAACCCTCCCGGGGTCCAGCGGGAGACATAAAGATTAAACAGCGGAGCTGTGAGGCGCAGGTAGCTCCAGGCGAATTGCAAGACAGGGAGAAGGCGGAGGAGGAAGGGAAAGGAGCAGGCCAGGGAGGGAGGGAGGACCGAAGGGCAGTCTGGAGAGCCATCAAACATGCATTTCTCCATCCCTCCCGTTCCAAGGTCCAAGATTTGATGCCGTACAAATCGAGCCAATGTCAGGTCCTTATCTTCCAAGCGCAGAAACAGTTGGCACGCAGAAAGGGGGGGAAAGCAAGGGGACGCCGGCAGTTTGATTGACAAGCCCACGAAGGCCACTCCCCCCCCCCCGTGGGCCGAAAAAATAAATAAAGGCGGCGGCAGCTGTCTGGTTGGCATCGCTGCGTTGACACCTCCCTCCTTTCCTGAGCCGGTGGTGTCTCAGCCGTGCTGCGGTGCCCGCTGCCAGGACGGCGTTCTGACTGGCTGAGTTTGGTGTTGGGCGCTTGGCAGCAAATGCCGTCGCCAAAACCTGCCGTCTGCAGCTGCAGCAGGGCCAGTGCCAGCTCTGGATTGGACCGCAAAGGCTGTGTGTTGGCCGGGCGGGGGGAGCATGGCATCTTGAAGCAAAAGGCGTTGGGCCCCCCCTCCCTTGGCACATGCTTGTACTCTTGAATTCCGGGCCGGGGGGAGGGATGCTTGGCTGGGCTCGTTCCGCAACGTTTCCACCCCAGATGGCCAGTGGTTCTGGCAGTGCCGGGAATGATGGCGCCGCTTGAAGCAGTTGCCGCGAAACCGGTGATCCGGACAAATGGACCATCTGGCCGGCATCTGAACTGGGCTGAACATTCTCTCCTCAGCCGAAACTGATTACGGACTGAGTCTCTCCCTTCCCTCTCGTGAGCAGTCCCTATTAGTCACATGTTTTATTGTAACATTAGTTGCTAAGGCTGGGAGGCCTAGACAATCTGTGGTTCGAGCCTGGAGTCCTCCACAAAACCTGATAAAGAGAGTAGCCATTTTGGTCTTGAGTACTGTACTGGCCTTCTTGTTTACTGAGGTTAGCCATGTTCAAAACTAATCTTGACTCAAGCACCACTTGTGGGACCAATGAGATTTTGGGAGTGCAGTGCATAGCCCCACAACCACTGCCCCATAGCATTTCCCTTCTCTAGTTACTACGTGCTTTGTAGCTTTGTATCTCAAGTTCCTTCTTTGCTACACCTCCCACCTTTTGGCTGGGATAAAAGGACTCCGAGATCTCCATTCGAACTCGTATCTGACGAAGGAAACTTTGACTCTTAAAACCTTATGTTGGAAAAAGTCCTGTTGGTCTCTAAGTGGCTAGCAGTTGCACGAAGCCACAGCTTTAACATTTCTTTAAAAAATTTATCCCAGTACTTCTGCAAACCACCATTGCTTCACCTTTTATCAACAATCCTTGGATCATTCTACTGGCCTCCTTTGCAGGGCTGTTGTTTACTAAAGTTAGCCATGTTTAGCACTAATGTACAAAGACCGCAAGTACACATACATTCCATTTGAAGTGTTGCATCTCACGTGTTTGAAGGGGACAGCGAACAGAGAATTTAACGAGTATCACTGTTGCCCTCTGAAGAGTTCCCAGTGTTCGTTCTGCACTCCCCAAGTGGATGTTTGTTGCAACCCAGTGAGGGGGAGGCGATGTGTTGATGGGACCCCGGTTGTCCCCCAGGATGCTCCTGGTGTGGGAGGAGACGGCAGGGTTTGGAACGCTCCAAGCATTGTTTCAGAGAGCTACACCACGTCTAGTCAGGTCTGTGACAAGAAATGGCTTGTTAGAACAGCGTGTAGAAGTCCCTCGTTCAGTCTCTGTGTCCTCTAAGAGGCATGAACGAACCTGTCTCCCAGCCTCATGTTTTTGACCTACCAAATATCATTTTCATTACCCTCCGCGTGAGTTTCCCAAAGGCGCAGGATTCTAGATGAATTCTAAACCAGTCTTCCGTGGAAGGGAGCCATCTTTAATCCAGTTTGGAAGGTTTTGAGATCGGAAATTGCACAGAAATGAGAAAATAATTTCAGCATCTCTTGTGAAAATAATGACAAGGCTGGAAAGCGTAGCCAGCTAAAAGCTCGGGACTCACAGATGTTCCAGGTTTTTTTCCCTGCTCTTGACTGTTTCCGTCCTCCCTTTTCCCTGTCTGTTTCCTACGTAAAATACGGTCTTTAGGCCCCATTGCTAGGCTGTCAGAATATATGCTGGTGATTTATTGACACACACAAAAACCCTGAAGAAATGAGTTTAGGGGAAATAGGGGAGAAATAGGGAAAAATGGCACAAAGCTAGAAAATTCGCTTGTTCGGTTCGCACAGCGAATTTCCACCCACAGGGATTCGCGCACCGAAATGGCAGAGAAGAGAAGGCCAAAACTGTCACATGAACACACGAAACTGCATCACGTTGAATCTGAGCACTGGTCCAACATTCCAGGCCCAGGTTTTTCACATCACCTGCAATCTGACCCTCTGAATTGGAGATTTCAGGGACTGAACCTCAGGCTTTTGGCATGCCAAGCAGATATTCTACCACCGAGGCACAACCCCCTTATGGAAAAATTCCAAAGGAGCCATCACCCAGAGAGACTATCTCTTCCTTGGAGACGTTGGCCCTTTCTGTACGACCAAACTAAAGTGTTCTGCGGCCAGAAATAAAACGTTTCCTCGGTGAAGTTCCGCGAGGTTTTTACCCCCAATGCGTTCCAAAGACCTTTTACTTGCAACCTCAAAACATTTTATGTCTGTGCTGTTTTATAACGATTTGTTAGCCTGAAATGTTTTCAAAATATTTTCAGGGTTGTGTGAGCTATTGAATATGTTTTCCATGCCTCACTTCCTCTGTGCTATTTTTTATTGCTGTGCTCACTCCGTTCCTTCTCATCTGATAATTTCCATCATTTCTGGCTTTAAAAATGTGGTGGTGGTGGGGTTAAATCTTTGAAGCTTTACCCGAGCTAAGGAGAACCGCAGCATGAGACACTGAAGCATCAAGGCATCGATTCTGTAGAGGATTTTTAAAAAAATGGAAACCATGCAAAATGGTGGTCAGAAACTGTTCCAAGGGGGTGAGTGCAGACAAACCGGGGGGAGAGAAATTGAAAACGTTTTGTAAATGTTTCTGCAAACATTTCCAGGGACTTGTACGGAATAGGCCAGGGGTCTGCAACCTCTGGCTCTCCAGATGGCCATGCTGGCAGGGGCTGATGGGAATTGTAGTCCACGAACATCTGGAGAGCCACATGTTGCAGACCCCTGGAATCGGCCATCCCCCGCCTCCTGCTTGTAATGAAAATTCCCCAAGTGTATGTAGTAGTTAGTTTAGTTGGGCATAGTGGTTAGTGTGGGGCTAGGACCTAGAAGACCCCTATTTGAATACCCCCTTTATCCGTGATGCTTGCTGGGTAACTTTGTGCCTGTCCCCTGCTGTCAGCCTGTCCTACTCCACAGGGTTGTTGGGAGGAGTAAAGAGAGGAGGGGGAAGATGTTGTAAGCTGTTGGGTGTCCTCACTGAGGGAAAAAAACAGGGTCATATTCAGAAGCCCTGCTTCAGGCATGGCCTGCTTCAGTGGCCTTGCTTTTGTCGTTAAATGGGTGGCAACTCGAGCAGGGCCTTCTCGGTCATGGCACCGACACTCTGGAAATCTCTCCCCAGGGAGGTTTGTCTGCCCCCTTCTGTCGCTTTCTTCTGCCAGCAGGCGAAGACTTGTTTGTGTTTCATTTGCCATTCCCTAATTGCTCCCTTCTTCCCAGTCAACATTTTAATTGCCGTTTTTAAGGTTGGCATGCATTCGGACTCTTTTAAAAAAATTGTTTTAAGGATGACTGTTCGGGGGGGGGGTATGATTTCCATGCTTTAAAACGTGACTCTGATCCCGTGTGTTTTCGATCGTTCACCCCCCACCCCCACCCCGGTGCCCCTTGTAATGGCAGGAAGGCGGGATGTAAAGGTTGCAAATAAATACACATCTTGTGAATAAAGGAGCTGTGCCGGAATCTGCTTCGGTTATTTTTTCAGGCCGGGGGCCTCGTGGGTTTCAGCCGCCTCTCTTCAAAAGGAAGGCCTGGTCAAATTCCCAGGATTTTCCTTTGAGGTGACCCCTGGCCCTCTCGACCTCTCTCCATTCCCATGGAGGAAACCGCCTGCCGCTCGTAGGGTCGTGCTCAGCCAAGCCAATCAGAGAAAAAACCACCGCTGGGCCTTTCTTCCTTTGTTGGGGCTCCACAGTGTCTGTTCCCGTCCGGCGGGGAGGCGGGTCATGAGTGGCACATTGAATGAATCTGAAAGACTGCCCGGCCCAGAACGCACCACCCTGTCGGTGAGAAGGTTGCTGTTATCCCTTTTACCTCTCAGAGGAGCTGCATTTGCTGGATCCTATTGTGCCAATTTCGTTTCTTTGGACCACAGCAGAACCCCCCAAGCCACTCCAGAGTTGGGGGGTGGGTTGCTTTGTGTTAAATATAAAAAGATGGAGGTTGTCGTCTAACTGTGGGCGGAATCGAAGGAAATTGTAGTGGCGGGCTTGGGAGAGCAGCAGCTGCAATTTCGCCCGCCCCTTTCCCAGTGATTGACACATGCCATGTTCTCCTCCAGCCCTGTTTGTATGGCCCCCGGCACTTCGCTGGTATTTGGTGTTTCCTTTGCCCTGTTAGGGCCCAGATAAAGTTGCCGTTGGGTGCGCGGGGACTGCATGAATTGAAGCGGGCTGAACATTTCCTCCAAAATCAGCTGCTTTCCTCTCTCACGCTCTCTGGCTGCGATTGACCCTCTCCTCTTCAGAAGTTAGAATGTTTGTGGACATTCCACAGTATCACTACAGGGATTTTTTCCCCGCCTCTGGCAAACTATAACAGCGTGGCCCCTATCACTCATCCGCAGGGTTGGGTCAGGAGCAATAGCAGGAATCACTTTTCTTCCAGCACCCCGACAACAGAGATGATTCTGAAAATCTCTTCTCCGAGTTTTGTCCGAGATTGTAGATTTCTGAATTACCTGTTCCTTCCCCCCCCCCAAGCAGAACTGTTTCAGAAGAGCTATCATTCTGTGTAATTTCCAAAGTTAGTACTAGCCACAGTCTGCTGCAATTTTCAGTTTCTGCCATTCACCTGCTTCGTGGCAAATGGCGTGGCCCAAATTGTAATAAAACAGGAATGAATGCAGCACCACACAAAAATTGGGAACCGTGAAAGAATAGAGCCATGGAAATCAGCTTGTCCCTAAATGAGGCCTGTTCCCCCTGTGCTCAAACTCTTGTGATGCCACGGAATATTCACAAGAATTCCAATAGATGCAGATGTAACCCATGCAAGTCTGCATGGAAGGCGAGCTGCCTTTTGCCACCTTTCCCGTCTGCTCTTTGGTGTTTTAAAAACTGGTTCCTTAAACAAACGCTAGCATCCAGAAGCTATTATAATGGATGCTGTAAGATTATAACAACATCTTATATTTTCAGGAGACATAGTGGGGCACGAATGTTGAAATGAGCTAGGCTAGGGAGAATGAAGTGAGCTCAGGATTTAATAAAATGGCACCGAGGAGAAAATTCAGGGAAGGCACAGAGGCCGCGGGAAATAGAAAACAAAGTAAAAACAGGATCGCACAGCAAGAGAAGACGTTTTGAAAACATTTCAGACTAAATTGTTTTAAATGCTTCGAGATTTCGAAATCATTTTAAGTGCTTTGAGATTTGAAATCATTTAAAATGTTTTGAGGCTGGAAATAAAACTTTTTTGGAACATAAGAGGGGGGGGGGATTCGGAACTCCATGGAGAAACATTTCATTTCTTGCCTCAAAACATTTTTAAAGTTTGTGCGGAAGTCAGCTGTGACTTAAGGCGTTTTCCACCACCGGTCAGTCGTTGTACATAGATGAACATGTTTCTTGCAGTCTTGGAAATAACTGTAAGTTATATATAATCCCTGGTTTTGAAGGAACTTAGCGGAGGTTTAGGCTTGCTGGCCTCAAGAGGTGAGTTGGGTGGCTATACTAGAAAAAAGAAACTTTTGGGTTTGCTGCGGATGCTGTATCTGACCCCCGTGCTCCAACAGGTCTGGCACCTGTGCTAAACCTGCATCAGATGCCAGCGTGGTGTAGTGGTTAAGAGCAGGTGGATTCTAATCCGGAGAACTGGGTTTGATTCCCCACTCCTCCACCTGAGTGGCAGAGGCTTATCTGGTGAACCAGAGGTGTTTCTGCACTTCTACATTCCTGCTGGGTGACCTTGGGCCAGTCACAGCTCTCTCTGAACTCCCTCAGCCCCACCTGCCTCATAAGGTGTCTGTTGTGGGGAGAGGAAGGGAAAGGAGCTTGTAAACCATCTTGAGTCTCCTTACAGGAGAGAAAGGTTGGGTATAAATCCAAACTCCTCCTCCTCCTCCTCCTCCTCCTCCTCCTCCTCCTTCTTCCCTGGAGCAGAATTCAACACTGCTTCTATTTCGTTCTGGGATGTTGCCAGAATGGACTCCCTTGTCTCTTTCGCGTGGACGGCGCAAACTTAGCGGCTTGTAGACCCAGAAAAACTCCCAACGTATCAGTATCCGCAAGTCAAAGCTCACGTCATTAGAGTTTCTCGTTTCCGATTGACCTGCAATTGGGTTTTGTGGTGTCTCGTGCAAATCTGACGAGACGGTGGAGTGGAAATCCCTAACAATCGATGAATCGATATCGGTATGGGACGGAGGAGGAAATGGGAGGAGAAGCTCAATTAGCAAGACGCTTCGTTTATGCGCAAGATCTGATCTTGTAACTTGCTCATAACCAGAAGAGAGAGAATAGCTCTTGGGTTGGCTGATGTAATGGGGTGGTTGTGACAGCCATCTGGCACCCTTCAGTCATTTTTGATTGCAAGGAGTCTGTTCTCTTAATAGGGTTTTTCGAAAAACAAAAACATCGCAACATTTGTGTGTTGATAGTATTGCCGAAGTAATGTGAGTGCTACGTGATTAGATATATCTATATTTCCACCAGCTCCTCTCTTGACCCCAAATGGCCAAAACGTCACGTGTAGATTCAGAGATAGCTGTAGGGTCAAGAGATTTGGCCAAGGAGGAAAGTAATTCTAGTGGCAGAGGAGAGGCTCCGGACGATTATACACAAGGTGTCTGCCATGCGATGGGGCCGAATGTCCATCACAGCAAGATTTGTTGCATGGCCGTATTTCCTCGAGCCCTGCTTTCACTTTCCACCCTCTCCGCGGCAAGACCACTTCTCTCACTCGTCTTCTGTTCCATGTGGCAGGCTCCTTCAATGCTCATATCAAGATATCAATATCTTGATATAATAATAACAGTGTCGGCTTTTTCAAAGAACAGTACAAGCCGGGTCTCTTTTTCGCTCCACCCCATCTCTCCTGCTCTTCTTCTGCCCTCCCTGATGATTGGGAAGTCTTCTTAAAACTTTTATTCCAAACAAGCCTCTATTTTGAAACAAGCCTCTGACTTCTCCTGCGGCGGCAGCGGTGTAAATAGAGAGAAAGCATTTCCCTCCTCCTCCACATGAAGCCTGCTGGGTGACCTTGGGCCAGACACAGTTCTCTCTGACCTCTCTCAGCCCCACCTGCCTCACAAGGTGTTTTTGCGGGAAGGAGGGAGGGAAAGGAGTTTGGACGCTGTTTGGAGATTCCTGATGGGTGATTAAAAGTGGCGTATAAATCCTAACTCCTCTTCTTTCCACCTCTTCCTTCCACCAGTCTCTAAGCTTCTGCCTTAAAAATGGAAATGGGGTCAGTGGCTAGGCAGGGTAGCTGCTGAGGTCACTGGGAAGTGGGCAGAGCCAGGTTTGTCTTTTCCCTTGCTCCCAGAAAAGGGAGCATTTGCAACGAAGAGGCTGGCGGCATGCCACCAGCTGTTCTGTGAGTCTGGGCAGCTGCGGAATATCTGGAGGGTTGGCAGAATTCTCCCTGTCCTTTCCGCATCCACTGGCCCCGCCTTTCCCGGCTGGCACTTACCGCCTGTTATGAAATTTCCGTAGCTGGGTGGTCTTTCTCTCCTGCCCTCCCCACCTCCCCAAGTTAAAAAAAGACTCTTTCCCCCTTAACATAACCGCAATTCAAGGGTTCACAGGCTCCCCAGCAGAGGGACAGCGGTCAGCATTCTTGTCATTGTGCCATGCACCATGCGCCCTCCTGGTGCGCCATGCGCTCTCCATGCGTCATGCGCCCTCCTGGTGCACCAGTTCTCCTTAAAAAAACCCAACTGCCAGGAGGCCCCCCCCACCAGGAAAAGGTAGTGTGGGGACGCCTTAAACGGCACACCGAGGCAGGCCGTTAATCATATCCCCCTTAACAGGTTTATTTGCTCATTAAACATTTAAGACTTGTTTCGCTTTATCAATAGCGCGGAGGCGTGAAGGCTCCCGGTGCAAAGATTTATGCCACGCACAATAGGATTGCTGGATTCCTCTTTTATTTTTTTCCTGCCCCCTTTTCCCCTGCCCCCACTCCAACCGGTCTAAGAGGCCATTTAAAAATTCACCAGGCAGCTGAGGGAGACGTTGCCGTGGCAGCTTTCCGCACTGACGTTTTTCCTCTATAAATTAGCAGGACGGATCCTTTGGAGTCTCTGGCAGGGCGATCATCTGCTGCCCCGCCGCTGCTTCTTCCCTTCTGGAGACTTGAGGAAGCACCAGCGCCCATATCACCAGTACTTTTCCACGCCCTGGGGAGGCCCACAAAGGTCCCTCTGAAAACACTGGCCTCTTTTCCAACAGCACATTGAGGCCCCCCGCGGGAATCGACGAGCCCCGGCTTGCGGTGCCCTGCGGTGATCCCAGCTCGGATCAGAATGGAACACTTCCAGTTGGGACTTGTCGGCATTCGAGCGCTGATTTGGCCTCAGAAGATTCCCCTCCTTGGTTGTGGGCGGGTCTCAAGTTCCACCAAAGCTGCCAGGTGGGCTCTCGGGACGTGATGGGAAATTATCAGGCTTGCTGGATCAAAGCGCCAGCGGTGGCCAGTTGGAAGCCCCAGGGAAACCCACAAGCACAAGGGAGGCCGCAGCATCCTTCCCTGTCTGGCCTATGTCTGATATTCACAGATACATTGCCTCTACACATGGAGGCTCCATTTATTTATTTATTGACCATATTTAGACCCCACCTTTCTCCCCAAAAGCAGCTAACATCACTTCTGTTCCATTTTATCCTCACAGCAGCCCTGTGGGGTAGGCTAAGCTGAGAGTGGGACATGTCCAAGGTTGCCCAACAAAATGCCACAGCAGGCTGGTATCCCAGACCCTAGTCTGATATTCTAACCACTGGGCCACACTGACTCATGCTGTTAAGTGTAACAGGCAGCAACAAATCTCTCTCCCATAAATATATCCAACGCTCTCTCATTGGGGCTTGCAAATAGCAGAGGAGGGTGGAGAATCCGGCAACCGAGCGAAGGGGTTTCCCACCAGATGTGGGAGGGCGTATGTTTTGCATAAATAGGACTCAGGTTCGATTCCCAGGCTCTCCAGCTGCTGAGGACTGCTTGTCTGGGCCTGCCAGAGCAGACGAACAAAGCTAGATAGACTTAATTTGTAAAGTCACTTTGCTCGTCCAAAAACAAATGCCGCGCTGCACCTTAAACTTCCTTGCATGAGCATGCCGTGAAGAATATTAGTCTACGATTACTGGGTGGATGGGGGAGCAGAGGTAGGGGGGCCTCCCACCCCTTGTGAGACCCACCCCTTTCAATTTAACCCCGCCCACTAATGTAACCCCTCCCCAAACCCCCGTCTCTTTTCCTGCAGGGTGCTGAACGTGTTATTCCTCGTATTTCACAGATGTTGCCAGTCAGGTTTGGGAGAGATTGTGCGTGGCTTTCTGAATGTTAGGGTGCTGTGGGTTTTCCGGGTTGTATGGCTGTGTTCCAGTAGCATTTTCTCCTGACATTTCACCTGCATCTATGGCAGGCGCCAACCTCTCCTGGGCCATCCAGGTCAGCGCAATACATGAGCAGAGGTAGTTTGCCATTGCTTGCCTCTGCATAGCAACCTGGACTCCCTTGGTAGCTTCTCATCCCAATCCTAACCAGGGCTGACCCTACTTAGGTCCTGAAGGCTGAAGTTCCAACTAGCCCGGCCCACTTGGGTCAGGCAAATCTTTCGCCATTTAGAGTTGTGTAGCGTTCCTCTTGGGACTGGCTGTGGAATCCTGACACTGTGTGGTAGAGACAGGAAGTTCTAAACAAGAGAGGCATTGTCGACTTGACTGGTATTCTGTCTTTTCCGTGAGTGGAGCTCTCGACCTTGAAGCAGTACCAACTCTATCCGGGACTTTGGTGCGAGAGGCGGCAGGCCTCTCTGCAGACTCCTGGAAGAGGGTTCTGGAATCCGTTCCAGACCCCCTAAAGCCATCTGCTCCGGAGTTCAGGCGATGTGCAAGCATGTTTGTTCCTGTCTCCACCAGGGCTTCCTTGGCTGCCGACCAAGTGGTCTCGCTCCTCCTTATCTAGGACGGGCAGTCCCTGTAGGAGGAAGCGCTGCTGGCAGGTTGGCCGACGGTCCTTGCCAAGAGCTGCTTGAAAGCGCCAGAGACGCTGAAGACGCTTCCCGGTCTTTGGACGTCTGCTTCTCCCCTGCCTGCCCTTGGGGATGCCAAGGCACAGATTCTGGCCTCCTCCCCAACCGGTGGCTTCCCGGCCTGAGTCCCATCCACCTGGATCCCCAGGGGTTATCTGGAAACCTTCTGGGTTGGAAACGAGAACAGGGAACCACACTGGGCGGGGCGCATTCCGGTTTTCCCATCCAAAAGGGACTGGGGCGGTACGCCCATCAGCTCCCAAGGTTGGTAGCTCTTAGTCCTTGAAGAAAAAGAAGAAGAGTTTGGATTTATATCCTGTAAGGAGACTCGTGGCTGACAAGCTCCTTTCCCTTCCTCTCCCCACAACAGACACCTTGTGAGGCAGGTGGGGCTGAGAGAGTTCTGAGAGAACTGTGGCTAGCCCAAGGTCACCCAGCAGGA
Organism: Sphaerodactylus townsendi; assembly: GCF_021028975.2. Taxonomy (NCBI): domain Eukaryota; kingdom Metazoa; phylum Chordata; class Lepidosauria; order Squamata; family Sphaerodactylidae; genus Sphaerodactylus; species Sphaerodactylus townsendi. Next base: position 147,742,081 of record NC_059428.1, read on the forward strand.
ATGCAGGAGTGCAGAAACACATCTGGTTCACCAGAGAAGCCTCTGCCACTCAGGTGGAGGAGTGGGGGATCAAACCCAGTTCTCCAGATTAGAATCCACTTTCTCTTAACCACTACACCGTAGCTCTTGGAGCCGTATGTTCTGCCCTTACGTTGTCAACAAAGTCATGCCGCCTTCTAGCTTGGCTCAAGGCCCAGCTTGGTTGCTGGCCTCTGGAACCCAGACAGCACTCCTTCCGAATCTCTGTGTTGGTATACCTCTCTGCAGCCCAACAGACTCTGTTTATATCCCCCCTTTCCTACTTTGTCCCTGGCCCGGATGGCGTGTCACCCTCGCAGGGGTCCTGCCGAGAATGATCCCCCTCGTACAGGTGCTGCTGAGAATGATCCCTGCCCATTTTGACTTTGGCCTTGACACAAGAAGGCGGAAAAGCTACCTGGTTCCCCACCATCGTCTTCCTTTCTTTTTTTGCAAAGCAGAGTCAGCCAAATGGGGGAGGAGGAGGAGGAGGAGGAGGAGGAGGGAGAGAGAGAGGCGAAGGCAGTAATCTCTGCATTGGGAGAGCTGGCTGCTACCTCTCTGATTGCAGCTAGTAATGACAAAGAACCACGGCTGCTGCCAGAGATAGAGGGAAGCGCGCGCCCCCCTCCCCGAGCGTTACAGCAAAGTCACAGCTATGGGAGCAGTGATGCTGCAGGAGGGACGCCTGCCTTCCAAGAAGCTGGTAATAGCAGCGAGGAGTCATCATCGATTGCGTTTGAACCCTCCTCTCCTCTCTTAACGTGCGGTTTTTCCTCTCCTCTCCGAGGCCGTATCTCATCCCTGCCTCTCCGTCTCCCTCCCTCTCTCACCGCGGCACCCCTGTCCTTCCCCCTTCGTTTGCCATTGAAGCGGCTTACAATAACCCCCCCTTGCTGCCTGAACGTGCCTGCTCAGATGTTCTCGACAGCACAATAGGCAGAGACCTGCAAATGCTGCCGAGGAAGAGCCGTTAGCCAGCCTTTCAGAACAGGCGGAGAAGGGGGGGCCCTCCCTTCTCTCCTGCCTTCCCTGTGGACCTGGCTTAGCTGTAATCGCAACCCCCCGTGCCCCCCCCAAACAGCAAAGTAAATGGGAACAGCGCGCCAGGGCGAACCGGTTTGCCAAAGGTGGTCGCCACGGGCCATCTCCGCGTGATTCCTCGTCTCCTGACATGGGTACCAAGGTTTAAGCGAGGCCCGGTTGGCGTGTTTTCCTTAGGAACAGTGCTTGCGTTTTGGAAAAGGAATACAGGTGGTTCCATGGGTGTTTTGTGGAAATGTTACTGTGTGTTTGGGTGAGGCCGAGGTGATCTCGGGTTCTGTATTGTCCGGCTTCCAAATAACGTGGAAGAGCCACCGTGCCGATCAGCCTCTCGGGCCCCCCACCTGCTTCATCCCGGGCTCCCGGCTTGCAAGGTCTTTTATTGAAGGTTTATTGTATTTGAAATTCTTGGCACTGGTTTTATGCCTAATAAAGGTTTTGGATTTGGATTGAAGGTTTATTGATAAGCTCCTGGCTGGTTTTAGACTAGCAGCCATGCTAGCGAACCGTCCCAGTCCTGTCGAGGGAAGACCCAGATGCCAGAAGAACCCTGTTCTGCTTGCCAGAAGGAGCTTTTCTGAACATGGCCTCTGTCCCATGTTCTTCTTCCCTTCGTCGGCACTCCCCTTTGATTCTTCATCTCCCGCTTAAAAGGCACTCCTGGGTGAAAAATAGGGCTTTGTTTACATGCAGAGAGCAACACACACTCCTCTCGTTTCGGGGCCGTATCTGGCAAACAGACATTCTTTGTTGGAGGTACCCAGGACTCCCCAGCCCAGAGGCCAAGGGGTGGCTCCTATCTTTGCTAGGCACTGCGTCCAAAAGGGTACTTTCCCGCAAAGCCGAATAATATTGAAAGGTCAGCCTCGGATATAGTGGAGGGGAAGGAAGAACAAAAGTATTGGGGTTCTTTAGAGTGGAGCGGTTGCCAAATGCCGGACTAGGCCCTGCTCAAAGGTCTTGGAACCAGCATTTTTTAATGCTCCCCTGTCTTGCCTGCCCATCTCTCTTTCTCTTATGGGTTCTCGCCCCCCACCCTGCCCGCTTGGCAGCTTCCTTCCAGTTCTTATGCTAATGAGGTGCATTAATGCTTAATGACTGTGAACAGGGCTGGTTAATTGTACCTATCTGTGCAGGAGGCACGTTGACGCGTAAGCGGGGGAACGGCCGCTCAAAGCAGCTGCGTGCCCTCCTGGACAGTCTTAATTACACGGAAAACTAATGTGATCTAAAACGCCGGGATGGCAGTTAGCAGAGTGAGGCAGGTGGCGTGTCACGCCAAAGAACTCAGGAGCCCGTGGGGTGGCGGGACCCCAATTTCCACCCCCCCACACACACACACACGATTGCCACCAAGCAGGAGAAAGAGATGGTGGCAAAGCCCCGCTTGTCCGCAGTGTTCGCATCGGGTGGGGAACGGGTGCAGCGCAGCAGATTAATTTAATTAATTTATTGCAGTTAGTTTGCAAAGGCATTATCCCGCCGTCTGGAGTGGAATACTGAACAGCCCTGTTAATGCGCCGCCAGAGAATCCGTGGCGGGAAGAAAGAGTGAGGTGCGGGGCTCCCCACTTTGGGTGGCGGTCTCTCTTTAATGCCCTTTGAAAGGGGTCGATTTGAGACACAAACGGGCTCCCCCGTACAGAACATTCGCCAAGCTGTCTGGCTTGGTGTCTGTCTTCCCGTTGGGGTCACTTCTAGGCTGCCTGTCACCCTACGCCAGATGCACCCTGAATCTTGTGGACTCTGCCCATAATGGTGACCACACTCCCACGTCCACTCTGCTGAAGGTTGGGAGCTAGCTGAGCCACTGCAAGGAACCACGGGTTGCTTGTTGTTTTGCCCCACTGGTGGTCACTCCAGTTGCGTGGGTGGAAAACCAGCCTTGCGTCCGTCTAAACATCTGTATGCGCCACCCTCGTGGGACCTGAATTTTCCCTCGAGCCCCTGTCAGTGCCATTGGGAGCCATGCTGTGGAGAACCTGTGGACTCTCAGCTGGTGGAAAGCGAGTGTCAGATCAGAGAAACTCTTCGAGCACGAGATGGCAGAATTTCAGTGCAGGTACAAAAGTCCTCCTCTGTCAAAACCCTCTGACTGCCATTATTAAAAGCCACTTGTCGACTTTCCACTTATCTGCGTGGTTTTGACACGCCGGCGAGGGAAGCGTTTGTGCCTCGTTCTAAAGGGGCGTCTTTGATGGGCCGCCTTTGGAAGAGAGTCTCTCCCAGGTGCTTTTGAAGGCTGGATGTTGAGCGTGCCTCGCGTGGACGCCGGGCTGCGGTCTGACGCCATCTCTTCTGAAGCTGGAAGGGGCTGTTTCTGCTGGGCCCCGATTGTTATCCCTGATTTTGACTCGCCGTCGCAGTGAGGTTGACCACGTGGGAAGGCGGACTCGTTCTCCACACCTTTGATACACCCGGACGAGAGAATTTTGGAAGACATGGCTTTTCTTCCCTAAATCATGAGGAAGCGCGCATTCCCGACAGTTGTCCTCTTAGAGAAGAAGAAGAGTTTGGATGTATATCACCCCTTTCTCTCCTGTAAGAAGATTCAAAGGGGCTTACATCTCCTTTCCCCTCCCCACATACCCACAACAAACACCCTGTGAGGTGAGTGAGGCTGAGAGATCTCCGAAGAACTGTGACTAGCCCAAGGTCACCCAGCTGGCATGTGTTGGAGAGCATAAGATAATATATTTCACCAGATAAGTCTCCACCACTCAAGTAGCGGAGCGGGGAATCAAACCCGGTTCTCCAGATTAGAGCACCTGCTCTTAACCACTACACCATGCTATAAGAGCCTGTCCCATTTGGGTCACAAAAAGATCTGGGGTCAAGGGTACTTTGTCCAGCAGGAGAGAACTTTCCTAAGTATTATAGAACTCTGTTTGTGCATATCGCATCTGCAGCAAGGACTTTATATGTGCAAAACTGGGGAGATTATAAGATACTGACAAAAGAGGACAGGATTCCGGAAGTTACGGAATATTCAGAAATGGCAAAGCTGACAATGCTGTTAAGAGGCAATCATTTGGACAATGTTTTTAAGAAAACTGGAAACCTTTTACGGAATGTCTTTTAAAAACCTGTTCAAGCAGAGAAGTAGTAGCCAGGTTTGAAATTGAAAGAAAGCTTTTAAATGGAAAGAAAAATTTTACTTAAATAACTGTTGAACTGATGTATAAATTGTATATGTGAACAGTGGTGGCGAACCTTTGGCACTCCAGATGTTATGGACTACAATTCCCATCAGCCCCTGCCAGCATGGCCATTTGGCTATGCTGGCAGGGGCTGATGGGAATTGTAGTCCATGACATCTGGAGTGCCAAAGGTTCACCACCACGGACCTAGAGTAAACTTTTAACCAAAGATGAAATAGTGGGTGGGGCTCAGAGTGTTCAGAGAGAGCTGTGACTGGCTCTAGGTCACCCAGCAGGCTTCATGTGCAGGAGCGGAGAATCAAACCAGGTTCACCAGATTAGAGTCTGCCAGGAACGTATCTGCAGAAAATGGAACCTGGGGAAAGCTATACAGTTGTCCCTGGAGACTCACTGCTGTGGGAAGGGAGGGGGGCAGCCAAATGCAAGGGATGCAAGCACCCTCTATCCCCCCCCCACACACACACACACAGGAACAGCAGTGGCATAGTGGTTAAGAGTAGGTGCACTCTAATCTGGAGAAGTGGGTTTGATTCCCCACTCTGCCGCTTCAGCTGTGGAGGCTTACCTGGTGAACAAGATTAGTTTGTGCACTCCAACACATGCCAGCTGGGTGACCTTGAGCTAGTCACAGTTCTTTGGAGCTCTCTCAGCCCCACTCACCTCACAGGTGTTTGTTGTGGGTGGGGGAGAATGGAAAGGAGATTGTAAGCCCCTTTGAGTCTCCTACAGGAGAGAAAGGGGGATATAAACCCAAACTCCTCCTCCTCCTCCTCCTCCTCCTCCTCCTCTTCTACCACTATTACTACTACCACCACCACCAGTCTGGTGCTCATGTGGTGGAGCAGGGAATCAGACCCAGTTTTCAGATGAGAGTCCACCGCTCTTAACCACAACACCAGTGATGGCGAACCTTTTCGAGACCAAGTGCCCAAATTGCAACCCAAAACCCACTTATTTATCGCAAAGTGCCAACACGGCAATTTAACCTGAATACTGAGGTTTTCGTTTAAAAAAAACGGTTGGCTCCGAGGCGTGCGTTACTCGAGAGTAAGCTTGGTGGTAGTCGGTGGCTTTGCTTTGAAGCAACCAAGCAACTCTTCCAATGGGTGAATCACGACCCTAGGAGGGTTTACTCAGAAGCAAGCCCCAATGCCAGCAACCGAGCTTACTCCCAGGTAAAGGATCGCGCTTTCGTTCTTCGCATGAAAACCAGTGGGGTTTAACAGCGCTTAACAGGGTTACCTACACTGCTTCCCCAAAACTACGTCTTAGATTTAATGCTAATAATCGAGCCCAGCGGCCCAGGCCAGCCTAGATGTGGGGGGGGGGGGGACTCTGTTTGCGTGTGCCCACAGAGAGGGCTCTGAGTGCCACCTCTGGCACCCGTGCCATAGGTTCGCCACCACTGCACTACACCATGCTGGCTCTTTCTTTACATAAGGTTTCTTTATGGAAGGAGAGCATTCAAACATATGGAAGGAGAGCATTCAAACATTCAAACTGAGCCCTTCGGGGGAGGGCGGTATAAAAGTGGAACAAATAAATAAATAAAATAAATAAATAGCCACTCGCAAGCATTTACTCCCCCCCCATGTCTAATTTGGTGCAGTCTAAAGAGGATTCTACCGCCTGATTTGGCACGTGCGCAGATCAGTTTCAAACGTCTGCTCGGGGAAAAGACCACAACAGTCAACCTGTCTATGCAAGGTGGGCAGAGATTGCCTATCAATTGCGGAGGCATTGATCAAACGTCCAAGTTGACAGGAGCCAGGGTGGGCAGTCAGTTCAGCTGCTTCTGCAGGAACTTCTTCTGTTTTCTTTGTTTTCAAATGTTTATACTGCCCTGTTTTTTATTGTAAAAATACACGTATCTCAGTACACATAAACACCTCTGGTACACGGACCCGTCTCTGCTTATAAACGAGAGCCCCGTTTGGTTCCTACCTCTTTTGGAATGTATTTGTTTGTCTTCATTGGCACCTCCCCTTTCTCCCGCACAGGAGCTCCAATAAGCTCATATCGGTCCTCTCACCTGTCTTGCCCTCACAACAACCCTGGGAGGTAGTTCAGGCTAAGAGTGTGTGACTAACATCTTTTAAAAATGCACCAGAAATTGCCCGAGTGCCCGAACAGCCAGCTTCCCCCCGGCTGGACATTTCCTGCTCCCCCATCTCACGAATCCATTCCATGAAAAAATCTCCCTCTTTTACGCCTGACCCCAATTTTCCTTCCTGACAAGTATTTTTACGGGCGCTTCGCAGTTTGGCCGAAGGCGGTATCTGTGGAACGCTGCTAAACGCCTTAACCAAAACACCCGCTGTAAATGACAAGTGCTAATAATATTCAGGATTCCAGAGCCGTCCGGTTGAGCCTTTCGGGGGAAAAAATCACGGTAAAACTGTCAGTAAATAACTGGATTGTTGAGGGACTGAGAAAACCGGAGAGGGGGAATCTGGCTGTACATGAAAAGCGTTCCTATTTTCTTCTTTGGCAGCACGAAAAAGCTGCCCGCGCCCTTCATTTCCTTTGCATGCTGTTCGCCCCGGCGCTGCCAAGCCCCCGAAACCGCAGAGATCCAGAGGCAGACTCTAAAGATTTTTAAAATTAAATTAATTCCTCTCTCCCTGATCCCTCCAACCGTCCCTGTCCTCTCCCTTCTCCGTGTCTCTCGCAAGCCGCATCCCCGGCTTAATGGCTTCTAAGCGCTCTCTGACATTTCCATGCATTGCGCGGCTGGCACATCAATTGGTCATGTAGGCACCCCCCCCCATCCCCCATAGAAGGGCTCCTGTCGGATGCACTTCTCAGAGGTGACTCTCTGGCGCTTTCTTGAATGGTGCACTAATGAGCACAAATTCATTAAGGCTTCAGAGGGTTCGTTTCTTTAAAAAATCTTTGGGTGCTGGTTAGAAATCTGGTTACCTGCACATTTCCAGCTGTGTTGCTAGGGCCGAAAGATGGGGGTTTCCCCTGAAACTTTCGTACCCAAATGCAGAAATGCCGGAAGCTATCCCTGTACGACAGGAAACCCGTAGCTCCATCTGTGCTGGACACAGCGCTAACATAATACGATGCTCGTGTGGCGGATGGCTTTGGATCCAAATGTGGCTCTGTGTGGAACAAGTATTTACTTTAAGGTGGATTGGAGCGGGTAGGTCAAATGCTGTTAGCCACCAGTCCGCAGAGGCGTATCTAGGAAAAATGGAGTCCGGATACAGAATATGAAACCCCCGCAGGTGCCCAGGTCTGGAGCTTTTTTGTGCCAGTGTCCAGGTCTACCATCTAGAGCTTGTGTCAGTGACCCAAGGTCACCCAGGAGGAATGTAGGAGTGCAGCAACACATCTGGTTCATCAGATAAGCCTCTGTCACTCAGGTGGAGGAGTGGGGAATCAAACCCGGTTCTCCAGATTAGAACCCACCTGCTCGTAACCACTACACCCCGCTGTGTGCCCATGCACTTAAACTATTATACATGGTGCTCTGGTGTGTATCGGAGACTTGTGGGCCTCTTGGTGTGTGCCACTTCCTGATAAAGGTCTCGCAATAATTTTGGTTGCGGAAATGTAATCCACATTCCAGCTACCCACAGTGTTTTAACCTCTGCATTTCAGTGGGGCAGAGGGCTTTCTTTTTGGGTGTCTCGCTCTGAATAGGACCCCTCTGGGATCATTAAAGCTTGCAGATAGCTGCATTGTAGCAGGCGTCTGCACAGGGATTGTCCAGGTCGAACCGACTGATCCCAGTTATGCCTTATCACAGTGGTGGTAAACCTTTGGCACTCCAGATGTTATGGACTACAATTCCCATCAGGCCCTGCCAGCATGGCCATTGACCAATCTGGCAGGGCCTGATGGGAATTGTAGTCCATAACATCTGGAGTGCCAAAGGTTCGCCACCACAGCCTTATAGCTCAATATCTGTCAATGTTTGGGAATGCTCCCCTTCTCTAGTCATCCCAAGATTCCTCCAGTCAACCCGTTGAACCAGTAGAGTCCATCAACTGAACTGGTATGGTTGCTTTAAGTCTGCAGGTGCCTCACCCTATAACAGGGGTAGGGAACCTGCGGCTCTCCAGATGTAAGAACTAATAAGAGCTATAAGAACTAATTTGCAAATATGTGTACGTCCCCTTTTCATTGATTATTATTTTGGGCTGATTGCCGCTCCGGATTGTATTCAAAATAGGCAGGCCCGTGTTTGTTGATTTCTGTTTCAAACGGTTTCCAAATCCGAAACCACAAAAAAAGGAGAAAGGATTTCACAATCCAAACCGACAGAAACTTCAGAAGTACATTAGCGTCAGCTATTGGTTACTTTTTTTTTCTAACTTAAACCCTGCAGTCAGGAAATTCATCTAAAACTCGTCTACAAATTCGTCTAAGCAGCACAAAGTAACCTCAGCACTGGGGAAAACAGTTCAGTTGTGGCAAGAGACCTTTGAAAAAGTCTTCAGGGTTTATTTAAATTGCTGCTGCTGGCTGCTATACCATCTTTGTTCTAGAACCGTGGTGGCGAACCTTTGGCACTCCAGATGTTATGGACTACAATTCCCATCAGCCCCTGCCAGCATGGCCAATTGGCAGGGGCTGATGGGAATTGTAGTCCATAACTTCTGGAGTGCCAAAGGTTCACCACCATGGCACTAGGACCCAAGCAGAGCATTCTAAAACAAAGACGGTCCAGGAAGTGGCAGGTCAATTCTCAAATCAGGTGTCATCTATATCATGAAAAAGGTATACTACCCAGCATGGAGAACCAGAACCTCCATGCACAGGGGTAATATACCGCAGGCTAAGAAGAAGCAATAGGGAATACTTTCCCACCATCTGTGAAATCCCGGAGATGTAGAATCATGGAGTTGGAAGAGACCCCAAGAGCCATCAAGTCCAACCCCCTGCAATGCAGGAAAACCCGGTCAAAGCACTCCTGATATATGTTCATCCAGCCACTGTTTAAAAGCCTCCAAAGAAGGAGGCAGTGAATTCCATTGTCGAACAGCCCTGACGGTCAAGAAGTTCTTCCTAATGTTTAGGTGGAATCTCTTTTCTCCTAGTCCTAGTCTCTGAGGCAGCAGAAAACAAGCTTGCTCCCTGTTCGACATGGCATCCCTTCAAATGTTTAAACACAGCTATCATGTCCTTCGCTTCTCCAGACTAAACATCCCCAGCTCCCCAGCATGGACTCCAGACCTTTGGCCATCCTGGTTGCCCTCCTCTGGACCCGTTCCAGCTTGTCAATATCCTTCTTGAATGGCGGTGTCCAGAACTGTAGGTCTGGCCATTGCTGGGAAGATAATTTTGGACTCTGATACAGCAAGGTATTTTTTTCAGTTGGTTCCAATAAAAGAGATTACTTCTATCGGAGAAGAAATAGATTTAAAAGTGAAGTGCGGATAGAATTATTGTGTGGTTATTTTATCCTCTGATGATCAAGCGGCGAAATGGTGTTCCACCCAAACTTCTGCGGTGGTGCTTAAAAAAAAAAAGAATATGGAAGGCAGCATGAAATAACTTTGCTGTTTTTCCTAACAAAAGCTACCACTTGCAGCTAAAAGGGAAAACCATCTGTACTGTAATATTTTTTTTCATTCCTGGTTCCACATTACTAAAAAAGCCTTCAAAGTAAACAAATATGCCTTGAATTTGAAGCCCCGCTGCTTAAAATTGTCCCTGTCAATTGATCCACAAAAGAAAACTGACTTATCCAGACACGATGCCTCAGAAAAATGATTCTGGTTGGGAATGGGCGGGGTAGAAATTCGATAAAATAAAATGAATAAAATAAACTTGTTTTGATTATCTATATCCTGCTTTCCCTGCACCCCCTTGGGGAACCAAAGCAGCTTATGTCATTCTCCTCTGTTCCATTTTATCTTCACAATAACCCTGCGAGGTAGGTGAACCTGAGAGGCAGTGACTGGCCCAATATTGCCCAGCGAACTTCTATGGTAGAGTGCGGGTTCAAATCTGATCCTAGTGCCATGGTGGTGAACCTTTGGCACTCCAGATGTTATGGACTACAATTCCCATCAGTCCCTGTCAGCATGGCCAATTGTAGGGGCTGATGGGAATTGTAGTCCATAACATCTGGAGTGCCAAAGGTTCGCCACCACTGTCCTAGTGTGACATTTTAACCACTACACCATGCTGGCTCTTCTCGTCATATTCTTGTAGTAGATCGTACCCCTTGTAAGCATAGCTGTCTCTCAGGAAGCTGTAATCTAATTCAGATGGCAAGGAGTATAGCTTCCTAAAAGCCAGGCTATGCTTACGAGGGGTCATATCTACTACAGGAAGCTACGTATTGCAACAGTCAAAGATTCTTTGCTCCTTCCCAAGCAGTGGTCAGTCTCAGAGTAGGCTCACACTGTATCATGCCAGGGCCACGAGAGTTGGCTTTGGTTCTCTGTGCCACAGGACGGTGGAATCTGCTCGAGGCTAGTGTGAAGATGGGGATTCCATACCCCCAGTAAACCCTGAAGTTCCTCGCTCTCCTCAGTCCAGATAGTTCATGACAAGCCTACCTCACAGGGCTGTTGTGTGGCTCAAACAGGGATTATTTGGTACAGAGAAAGGGAGGGATCTATGGTTGACAGTGGTAATGTTATAATAGCAGGGAGGGTATGGGTGCGCACGTCCACGCTCTGTGGTGTGTTTGCTGCAGCTGTTTCAACACCTGCATTGGGCTTTTCCTGCGATGGTCTTTGCCAGCTCGCTTCAAGATGTTACAAATGCAAATTGCACCTCTTTCCTCCCTTGGAGCAGACTCCATAAAGGGGAGGGTTGAGGTACAGTGGACCCCCCCCCTTTTCAGTCCTTGCAAACGAGACCCAGATGGTTCTCCTTTTTCACAGTTCTCTGCAGATGCCAGGGAGCATGGCATGTGGCAAGTCGCCCAGTCGCTAGACTCTCTCGCACTTGCCACATTGACCGGTCCCTGCTGTTTTTGCGTCACTTGTCACTGTCGTCATATTTGCCAGCCTGGGGAGCTACACTTCGAACGGCGGGGTGGGGGGAGCTTGGGCTGGGTCCCTTCCGTTGTGGGCTGCAGAAGCAGGTGACTGATTCTGAAACCCTAGAGCAAGATCTCTCAAGGGATTCGATGTCGGCCAGGCGACCGGTTTTTCAAGCAGGCCGAATCCCTCCGAACGGAACAGTTCGAATAGAACGAAAGGCGCTCCTTGTGGACCGCCTCCTCTCTGTAGCCTCTGCATTATGCATTCGTCTGTTTTTTCTTCAGGGAATGAGTCGAATTGGATGGCCTTGCCTGCGCGCCACTAATAAACACCCCTGGAAATTTAAGCACGCCAACAGAGGGTTCCACATGACAGTTTGTGCCACCTCGAAGACAGCAGTTGTGCACAAAATACACTTCTGAAAGGAGAGAGAGAATGTGGGAAGGCTTGCTTTCTTGGTTACCAAGCAACACGAGGGCTTCGAGGAGAAGCCCGGCTGCTATGTAGGGTAGGGTCAAGCACGCAGGGGTGGGCATAGAAAGGGGCAAGTCCTTCGCATGCAAGTTTTTAAACTCTCTTCATGAGGTGAGGATTAAGTGAGGGGAGAGAGATTTTTGGAGTCCCCCTCAAGAGGTTTAAGGCATGTTGGAGGAAGTTTCGGTGTGCACATTGCCAGAGCAAACAGGCCCTGCGTAGTTGCCAACCCCCAGTGGCACAGTAGATCTGCCAGAATCACGAACGGACAGGGATCAGTTCTCTGGGAGAAAATGGCTGCTCTAGAGGGTGGGTTTTATGGCATCCTAGCCATCTGAGTTCCCTTCCCAAACTCTTCCCAAGCTCTACCCCCAAACCTGCAGGTATTTTCCCACCAGGAGTTGGTACCCCTGCTTGCAGGGCCGCACACCATTTCTGTATCTGCCCAGGGAAATCTGGGACCATTTTCAATTGAACTGAGCAAGAGGCCTGGAGAGCCGTGCGCTGGATGTTTCCTCTTGTTCCCAAAAGCTCCGCTACAGCCCTGTGGGGCCCTAATGGGGGTTGGGACTGCAGAGGGGTCTTTGTCTACCTTTGTGTGATTCCCTCCCCACCCCCAATAAAAACTGTCCTCTCAGGAGAAAACCACTCAGTCCCCACCCAATTTGAACAGGGGCCACATGGGAACAGTTTACCTTTCGAAAATGCCAGGATGTTGAGGCCACAGATCTCTCTCGGTCTTACAGTTATTTCCGTTATATGCATTATGGTGCGACGTAGTGATTAGAGTGTCAGAACAGCATCCAGCTTCGAATCCCCCGTCTGCTACAGAAGAAATTCTGGGTGATCTTGGGCTAGTCATATCCTCCCAGTTGGACGTGCTTCATCGGGTTGTGAGGAGAGAACTTCGCTCTGGCTTCAAGGACATTTGACTAGCCCCAACCAGAGCCATGCCCCCACCCCCCCGGGCTGGTGGGAGTCCCTATCATCTGGCGTCACAGCCCTGCGGGATCTTAATCACTTCCACAGGGCCTGCAAGGTGGAGATGTTCCAGTATGGTGTAGTGACTAAGAGCAGGTGGATTCTAATCTGGAGAACTGGGTTTGATTCCCCACTTCTCCACCTGAGTGGTGGATTCTGATCCCGTGAACCAGATGTGTTTCCGCCCTCCTATATTCCTGCTGGGTGACCCTGGGCTAGTTACAGTTCTCTCCGAACTCTCTCAGCCCCACCTGCCTCACAAGGTGTCTGTTGTGGGGAGAGGAAGGGAAAGGAGCTTGTAAGCCACCTTGAGTCTCCTTACAGAACAGAAAGGTGGGGTTTAAATTCAAACGCCACCGCCTCTTCTTCTTCTTCTTCTTCTTCTTCTTCTTCTTCTTCTTCTTCTTCTTCTTCTTCTTCTTCTTCTTCTTCTTCTTCTTCTTCTTCTTCTTCTTCATCTTCTTCTTCTCCTCCTCCTCCTCCTCCTCCTCCTCCTCCTCCTCCTTTTTCTTCTTCTTCTCCTTCTCCTTCTCCTTCTCCTTCTTCTCCTCCTCCTCCTCCCTCCTCCTCCTCCTCCTCCCTCCTTCCCTTCTTTCTTTCTTTCTTCTTCTTCTTGCCTTTCTTTCTTCTTTCTTCTTTCTCCTTCCTCCTCCCTCCTCCCTCCCTCCCTCCTCCTCCTTCCTTCCTCCTTCTCCTTCTCCTTCTCCTTCTTCTTCTCCTTCTCCTTCTCCTTCTCCTTCTTCTCCTCCTCCTCCTCCTCCTCCTTCTTCTTCTTCTTCTTCTTCTTCTTCTTCTTCTTCTTCTTCTTCTTCTTCTTCTTCTTCTTCTTCTTCTTCTTCTTCTTCTTCTTCTTCTTCTTCTTCTTCTCCTCCTCCTTCTCCTTCTCCTTCTCCTTCTTCTTCTCCTTCTCCTCCCCCCCTCCCCTCAAAAAATCAGCACATTTATCTCTTGGTAATCACATGGATGCACATCATGATCCAAATGGGAAGAAATACTCCAGTGGTGGAATTATTGTTGGGGAGAGCCACAGCTGCTCAGAGAGACAGAATGTCTAAGAGGCATTCCTTCACACCAGCAGGGGGTGTGGTTTTTGCCAGGGAATTTGTTTAAGATGGGAGACTTGGTCTTTCCCCCATGCAACCCCTCCCCTCCAGAAATCTCTCCCCCCTCCCCCCAGCCATTTCCCACCACAACCAGACTTCTTTGATTTTGGAGTCCATGGCAGACTGGGGTTTTGAACCTGTGGCTTCCAGATCCTCATCTGGCTGTCTAACCACTATACCGCATTGTCAGATACTTTTTCTAAAAAGAAATACCAAAGGTCCTTTCTCTCGCCAGCGGAGACACTGCATGCTAATTAGAGATGCCGGAAACAGAGTGAACTTTTTAGCACCGCGTATGAAAATCCACACCTCCCCAGGGGAAGAGATTTTTAAGAGTGGTGGCATTAGTGTACTTTACACTAAAATAAATTAAAATCCTCTGCCCCCAGGAAGGAAAATCCTATGCCAAGATACTTCTCCATCTGGTATTAATTATGCAAATGGAGCACACACGTCTCACTTTCATAACTCTTTAACATAATTTAATCTAACCTTCCCTCCCCCCCCCTTCCCATTTTACATACTTTGTGGAATTTCTGCTAATCAGAAAAAGGGGCATGAGGCGTGACGGGGGGTGGTCATTCCCTTTCCATCTAACCTACCTCGCAGGGTGGTTTTGAAAATAAACCAAAGGAGGGAAGAACCATATATACTGCCCTGATGCTTTGGAGAAAGCAGTGAAATAAAAATGGAACAAAATTAGAATTATAGAATCATAGAATTGGAAGAGACCCCCAAGGCCAACCCCCTGCCATGCAGAATCACACAATCAAAGCACTCCTGACAGATGGCCACCCAGCCTCTCTTTAAAAACCTCCAAAGAAGGAGACCCAACCACACTCCGAGGTAGTGCATTCATGAGGGCATGGATTCCAGACCTTTGACCATTTTGGTCGCCCTCCTCTGGACCCGTTCCAGCTTGTCAATATCCTTCTTGAATTGCAATGTCCAGAACTGTACGCAATATTCCAGGTGAGGAATAGAGAGGTACAATTACATCCCTCAATGTGGACACTATACTCCTACTGATACAGCCCAGAATCGCATTGGCTTTCTTGGCTGCCGCATCACACTGCTGACTCATGTTCAGTTTGTCGTCTACTAAGACTCCCAGATCCCTTTTGGGGAACTGTTGGTTGCCCCTATTTTTGCACATCGTTTCCTGCAGCTGTTACAGATGGTACAAGACGGTATGTGTGTTGTTTGGGAGGAAGAAGGTTTAAAGCCCAGGTCTCATTCCATCAGGGGCCTGGTTGGAATTGGGGGCTCCACAAACGCCAAGAGATTCATTCATGGAAGCCGGAGGGTGGCCTGTGCTTGATCCCCGAGGTGGTTTTTCAAGGGGCACATAGAAGAATCACATTTTGAGGAGAAAATTGAAGTCGTGGGGCTGAAGCCATCTGGCTTTGCATCCCTGTTTAAGTTGATTTCCTGTGGTGTAGCCAGGCTTGGCACAAACTCAAATATGATCCCCCTTTCTCGAATTTTGCTCTGGGCAGGTCAGTGGATCCTCAGGGACAACATTGTGGGGTTTTTCAGAGACGGGAGGAACCAGCTAACAGCACTGCCCTCCCTTAATTGTCCTAAAGTCCTCGGGACGTGGCTGGATCCAAGCCAATGAGTCATTTTGGCATTGGTTGTTGCTTTGTTTTTTGGCTGGACTTCTTGGCTGATAATTCCGTGGCCCCAGGTTCTAGGCCACGCTCGTGCACTTCTGCAAATGTGCGGCCCTAGGCTACAGCTCCTTGGCTGACTGGCAGAGCGTCTGCAGGGCACGCAGGATGTCCCAAGTTCAATTCCCGGCATCTCCAGTTAAACGGTGACGTGAAAGTCCTTGGCCGTGGCTCCCAGCCAAGGTGGATGACTGGTCTTGAAGGACCAAGAGTCGACCTCCATTCCAGGCAGGTTTGTGCTGCGTGGTCCCATGGAGGTGAAACAGCAACCATGAATATGGACAGCAGTTACAGTCTGTGGGTCTGGATGGTTGTGCTGTCCAAAAAATGCTTCAGTTCCTGGTCCTTCAGCTGCCACAATGGAGCTTGTTCACAGTTCCTGGTCCCGTAAATGTTGTGGATACTTCAAGAGTAGAGCTCCGACCACCTTCCTAGCCTGTGGGGGAGAGGGAGGGGGTGCACAGCCAAATGTGCCCCCACCTGACCCATGCGAGTGGTGCCTGTAGACTTTGCCCCCCTCCCACCCCCAGGTTACGCCACACTTAATCATACAACCTGAGGATCTGGGGGTTTTGCCATGGAGGTGGGTAGATCCTGTCGCCCAGCCCATAATCACCATATTCTAAAGTCTAAAGAATGTCATTCGCTGCTCATTATCAAGGGAGAAAAGGTGCATTGCATAGATGTGTAATGTAAGAGCAGGTGGATTATCATCTGGAGAACCAGGTTTGATTCCCCACTCCTCCATCTGAGTGGCAGAGACTTATCTGGTGAACCAGATGTGTTTCCGCACTCCTACATTCCTGTTGGGTGACCTTGGGCTAGTCACAGTTCTCTCAGAAGGGAAAGGAGCTTGTAAGCCACCTTGAGTCTCCTTACAGGACAGAAAGGTGGGGTATAAATCCAAGCTCGTGCTCGTGCTCGTGCTTATGCTCTTCTTCTTCTTCTTCTTCTTCTTCTTCTTCTTCTTCTTCTTCTTCTTCTTCTTCTTCTTCTTCTTCTTCTTCTTCTTCTTCTTCTTCTTCTTCTTCTTCTTCTTCTTCTTCTTCTTCTTCTTCTTCTTCTTCTTCTTCTTCTTCTTCTTCTTCTTCTTCTTCCGCCTCCGCCTCCGCCTTCTTCTTCTTCTTCTTCCGCCTCCTCCTCCTCCTCCTCCTCCTTCTGCCTCTGCCTCCTCCTCCTCCTCCTCCTCCTCCTCCTTCTTCTTCCGCCTCTGCCTCTGCCTCCTCCTCCTCCTCCTCCTCCTCCTCCTTCCTCCTCCTCCTCCTCCTCCTCCTCCTCCAGTGACCCCTTAGGGTTTTCAAGTTAGGAAGTGTTTGGAGAGGGGTTGCCATCAGCTGCCTCCGTGTGGGCTGAGAGAGTCCAGAGAGAACTGTGACTGACCCTAGGTCATCCAGCAGGCTCCATCTGGAGGAGCGGGGAATCAAACCCAGTTAATTACGCTTTCTGCCACTATACCACGCCCTTGCTTAGACAGGGAAACGCTTTAGAAGGAAACCTGAAATGGCCCTGTGTGCGGTGCACTTGCGTATCGCCAGCCCAGAGGTCGCCGAGTTTCAAAGCAAGGCCTGGTTTGCCAGGGGTTAACGGGTGAGTCCGGTGTCTGACAGAATTTCAAAAGCTTCCGCTGGTCTCGTAATGTGTTGCTGTTGGCAGACGGCCACAGGTTTCCATGCCAAGCTGAGGCTAACGCCCCTTGTAAGAATCCTGCGGCCTAAGACGGAGCAAATTGCAAAGCGGAGAGGGGAGCCGAGGCTCGATTTGTGATGGCGAACGGCCTGACCGCAGGGCGAGGAGGAGCTCGGCCGGATTGGGGACACCTGGGTCAGGGGATTGCCTGCTCCTACCCTCTCTCCCCTGCAAACGCTCTCCCCAAAGCATACACTTCCGAATAAACGTGACAGCCTCTCTGAGCTGGCGTAAAATCCCCAACAGGAATCCTGTGTCTGCTTCCCCTGGAGCTTGTGGGAGTTAGCGAACCTCTCGGGAGATTCGGCGAGGCCCGGGAAATGGGATCACTTCCCTTCCCTAGTGTTGTCGGTGACAATTTTGCACACGGCTTGCAGCTGCTGAAGATAGGAAACAGGGGTACCCAAGGAGTCAGGGTGTCACCTCTCCCAGAGGAGCCCCGGGGCAGCCAGCAAAATCATTTTACTATCTTGTCCCCACCCCGTGTTAAAGCTGGAGTGTACAGGCTCAAACAGAGATCACACATCTAAGTTTGCCCATTAAATGCAAATTTTATGGCCGGGTGGAGAGAGTGTGTCCAAGTAAATCCGGGGCAGTGGAAACCCTAGGACAGTGGTGGCGAACCTTTGGCACTCCAGATGTTAAGGACTACAATTCCCATCAGCCCCTGCCAGCATGGCCAATTGGCCATGCTGGCAGGGAGCTGATGGGAATTGTAGTCTGCTGACTTCATCTGGGAGTGCCAAAGGTTCACCACCACTGCCCTAGGAAGTATGTTTTTTAAGACGTTCTTTTCACAATGAGGCTCAGCCGAAGTTTATTGGGTCTTTGCGGGATAAAACCTCAGGACTTTTGGAAAAAAATTGAGATGGGAAAACTCTCTGACAAAGTTGCAAAAATTCGCACAGTGGTGTATACAGTTACAGTTTATACAGTGGTGTATAAAGCTCACCAGGTAGCAAGTATATAAGATGAGTAGGGAAATGTCAGGTTCATTTTTCATTTATTTTGGTCAGGTCTTCTTACAACCTGTAAAATGGTTTCAAATAATTTTTACCTGCTATGATGCTTTATGAGTTTTTATCGTTGGTGTGTATTTTAGGTTGCTTGTAGTGTTCTTTTAAATGTCCTGGTGCGGCAATGAAACATCCCCCTTCCTCTGGATTGCTTCCAGGTTTGTGCAGCCTCGGTTTGCCTCAGGGCTGGGCGAGGAGAAGTGATTTTAACCCTTCAGCCCCCACTCGCTTTCACCTATCGAAACTGGGTGGTTGTTAGCATTTTGAAGGGAACGCCCCATCCGTTTTCTCTTGCTAAAGGCTAATAACAAAGCAGCGAGTTCGACTTCAACTAGCAAAAGTGAGTGGGGATTGAAACGTTACCCCTCTGCCTTCCCAGCACTGCCCCAAGGGAAACTGAGGCTACACAAGTCAGCAGTTTACTTTCTGTGGATGGAATGAGATGTGTGATCCACAGTATAAGAATGGGTGACTGGAACGAGTATTCATTCTTGAACATTAATCATAGCTGCAAATTCTACTGTGCCCCATGGAACCTTCAGCAACAAGCTTTCTCTTCCCTTCTCCTCTTTTCAATACAAACCATAGAGACCAGTGCCCAAGTGGTAGCTTCAGAGGGTTAACTCGATGGTACACCATAGACTCGAGGAGGCCCTGCATTCCTAGAGTGGCTACAGAAGGCAGATGCTCTGAAGCATCTGTTTCACCTATGGCCTCTCATCCCTGCCAACTCTCAGCTCCCCCCAAGCTCTCACCCCAAATCTCCATGAATTTTCCAAGTTGGAGACTTTAATAATACTTCTGGTTGCATTTGGCAAGGAACGGGAAGGGGGGGAATGCAAGAAAATCTGCTCCTCGCTCACCCCAGCCTGGGCTTTTGTCTGTTCTGACTACCACTGAGGCCTGCTTTGGAAAAAAAAAATCAATGCCACCTTCTGTGAATGAAATCCCGCCTGTCTCTAAAAGCCATTTCCAGCAGCCATTGAGAGCTCACCACTTACTGACTCCCACGGAAAAGGCTTCTGCCCATTATCCATCTCGCTGCCAAATCAGTGGCCACAGCAAGGGACGTGGCATCCCCGGGCGGAGGCCTTAATGGCAGACAATTCAGTTGCTCGCGTCCCCTGAGTTCCAGGAACCCACGAGTGGCACACGGCTTGCCCATCGAGAATCCACCCAGACGAGAGGCATTTTCCGAGGAACCTGCTTCTCACTGTGCTTTTCTGTTTGATTCGGTTCAATTGAATTTTGCCCCACTTTGCCTCGAAATGATCGTGCAAGCATTTGTGGCTCCCTCGGCCGTTCCTGAGGCCGTTCCTGAGGGTCGCGTCTTGCCAGAAACAAAGTCCTACTGCAGCGGCCCTGATGTCAAACTTGTGGTTGTGGGGGAAATACCCACAATTTCAGTACAGGATGCTTTCACATCCTACATGTGAGCTCCCAAAGGCACCTGCTGGGCCACTGCGAGTAGCAGAGTGCTGGACGAGATGGACTCTGGTCTGATCCAGCAGACTAGTTCTTATGTTCTTACAGGATGGGACGCTTGACAATTAGCCTGACAATTAGCTGGAAAAACCCAGCAGGAAAGAAAGATGGCCACTATAATCACAAATGGAAATTGCCCTTTCTTCTTCCTCTTCCTCCTCTTCCTCTTCTTCCTTCTCTTCTCTTCCTTCTATTTCTCCCCTCCCCCTCCTCTTATTAAAAATTTTATTACCACTTCAAAACCTTTCCAACTCCAAAAACACCCTCAAAGAAAGAAATCCAACAAATTACAAAGCACTTATTCCATAAGGACTCCAAGTTTCTTCTCTGCCAAACAGAATCAGAGAGTTGGAAGAGACTACAAGGGCTATCCAGTCCAACCCCCTGCCATGCAGGAAGATACAGTCAAAGCACCCGTGACAGATGGCCATCCAGCCTCTGTTTAAAAACCTCCAAAGAAGACTCCACTACCCTCTGAGGCCATGAATTCCACTGTCCAACAGCCCTTATTGTAAGAAAGTTCTTCCTAATGTTTAGGTGGAATCTCTTTTCCTGCACCTTGAATCCATTACTCCTTGACCCAGTCTCTGGAGCAGCAGAAAACAAGCTTGCTCCCTCACCAACATGACATCCCTTCAAATATTTAAATGCTATTTTGGTTGAGCTTCGAATGGGTTGCTTTTAGAGGACCACTGGATTTGATCTGCTCTTTGGAAACAGAGAGAGTAGACCAGTGGTGGCGAACCTTTGGCACTCCAGATGTTCTGGACTACAATTCCCATCAGCCCCTGCCAGCATGGCCAATGGCCATTCTGGCAGGGGCTGATGGGAATTGTAGTCCAAGGCTATCCTGATATGAGCAAGGTTCACATGGCACTACAGGATGAGACTGTTCCAATTAACCAGTCAGTGGGTTGAAAACAAGGCAGATCTTTGAAACCGGGCAGTCCCGGTTTCGGCCAAACGCAACGTTCTTTTCATAACCGCAAAGAGCCGCTCGGGAGATGGGAGGCTTCAGCCAGGGCAAATGTCGAGAAGTTAACCTCTTAGGCTGCCGGCTGCATTGAATGTAAGCTCCTGGGGGCGAAGACCTACCTTGCTCAATAATGCTGCTGTTAACGCATCTTGTGTGACGCACCACGTGCTTCTGAAACATGGATCATGTCCTGTTTCTGAAAAAAAGGTCTGTTTTCCTGGCTCGGGAAGGGAGCGGGGCAGGAGGCGAGCCAGAAGAGGCGAGTGAGGTTTCGGGAGTTGCGCGCGGCTTGTGGGCTTGCTGGCAGGTCTCTGCGAACATCTGTTTAAAATAAATTTGTTCATGGCCATTGTTTGCTGACTGCTTTGCGACTGCTCCTGGAAGAACGCGATGTGGAGTGGGGGGGGGGGGAAAGAGAGAGAGAGGGGCAACCTGTCCGGGAATTCATCATGAAAATTCCCCTCCTTCCTCGCGCCTCCTCTTCTCGAGGGGAGATTTCCTTCCCGGCCTTCCCTTGGGTTCCATTAGGCCCGCATTAAAGCTTTTACATCCCACTTTGGACGCTTCCTTCGCCGATTGGAAGTAAAAAGGAATTCTAATAAACTACCAGGAAAGATTCGCCATTCATTCTTTCCATGGAAACCGGGAGGCTGACACAGTGTGGAGGCCGCACTCCATAAGACCCAGGTCACCGCAGGAGGGGCCCGCCGAAGAGCAGGGAGCTGGATTTCCCTCGGACAGAAAACCAGGAGAGAGGCTGTTCTCTTGCCTCCCCACAGGTGCCTCTTTGTGCAAACTGTGGGATGTGGGGGGATGAGGCTGGATCGATGGGAGGGCAGTGGCGTAGCACCAATGGAAAAGGAGGGGCACAACACCCTGGGGGCGTGCCTTGGTGGGGGCGTGGCGGGGGCATGGGTGGGCATTCTGAGGCCTTCCGGGGCAGGGATGGGTGGCGTTGCAGCAGGGCCACAGGGCATGCACATGCCCCAGGCGCAGTTCTCCCTCACTTCACCCCTGCGGGAGGGGGAGGGTAGCATTCACCATTCGACGGATTGCTGCGACTTGTGGGTTAGAAGAGTTGGCAACCTCATTAGCTGCAGCAGTTGTAGCAGCCAGCATGCCTGTCTTTCTCTCCTGCCTGGGCCTCTTTTATTCCCACCATGGGTGATCCCTCAAGGATCCCTTACAAATCCCGGTTGCACTTGGGATTTGTTTGTGTGGTTGGTGAACCCCTAGTAGTCTCCAAACTGTCTTTTCATGGAGGAGGAGAAGAAGAGTTTGGATTTATATCCCCTCTCTTTCTCTCCTGTAAAGGAGACTCAAAGTTGGGCTTACAATCTCCCTCCCACCACAACAAACACCCTGTGAAGTGGCGGTGGGAGCTGAAGAGAGCTCCAAAGAACTGTGGCTAGCCCAAGGTCATCCAGCTGGCATGTGTTGGAGTGCACAAGCTAATCTAGTTCACCAGATAAGCCCCCACAGCTCATCCTTCAGATTAGAGTGTACCTGCTCTTAACCACTACACCATGCTAGCTGAGGAGATAGGAGGGCGTGGTAATCACATGGTGGTCCTCAGGACTATATATTTATGTATATTCATGTTTTCGCATTGATTGACTACTTACCTTAAGGATGTTGAACTGATGGGAGAGTATGAACTAAATATTTACCTGAATTAATACGGATAACTATTTGTTATAGTTGTTAAAAATAAGTTGAAATAAATTCATGTATATAGATATATGCATTTGAAATATTAGTTATAGCCAGAGTGCAACAGTAGTGGTAGTTCTATTATTATTAATATTTACTATTGCACCCCCTTTTCTTATGTGGTCCTCAGGACTGTTACATCTCAGGACTGCTTTCATCTGCCCAAATGATGGTGGTTTTGACCTTTTGCCTTTAGTGACTTTGGGGAGGAAAATCATATTCCGCACTGACAGCTCTGGCAAGGAAGATCACAGAAGTAAAAGAGGAGGAGGAGGAGGAGGAGGAGGAGGAGGAGGAGGAGGAGGAGGAGGAGGTGAAGGTGAAATAGTAGTAGTCTACTACTACTACTACTACTACTACTACTACTACTACTAGTAGTAGTAGTAGTAGTAGTAGTAGTAGTAGTAGTAGTAGTAGTAGTAGTAGTAGTAGTAGTAGTAGTAGTATATGCTAAAATATGAATTTTTGGAGCAGAACAAAAATTCACCTTTCCCTTCTCCCAAGCTCTTCAGTTAGAAAAGTTCAGCAAAACTTTGCACCTGAAATGAGTTCGCAGGGGGCGAATCCTTGTTGGAAGGGATAGCTGGGGATGGATAGAGATGTGTGCATTCCACAGATGGAAATTACTGGGTAGGAAGATATGGGAGAAAGCTATCCTTTAGATATTTTGGTTGCCTGGTGTTTAGGGGTTTAACAGGATGTTTGCAAGAACAATTTCCTGAAGTAAGTCCCACGAAGTAGATTTCAAGTAGGATTCAGAATAGGCCTGTTTCAAACCGTATTGTAGAGGTTATGACCAGAGACTTGACACAAACTGGCAGCCTGTGGAGTTATTTTCAGATCAGCATGACGTGACCTCTGCGGCCGGCCCTGAACAGCCACCTGACTAATGCGCTTGGTCCCGTTGGAAGCTCCAAACCGTTCTCAAGGGCAGCCCCGTGCAAAGTGCATTGCAGTAATCCAATTCTGGATGCAGTCGGAGCGTGGATTGCGGTGGCCAAATGGGGGAATGTGGAAAAAAGGTGGCAGGTGATGTGCTAGCTCAAAGTGGGCGGAGACACTAAATCGTCCACATCTCCATCTGCATCTAAAAATACCCCTAAAAGTAAACTATCCTGAACAAACTGTTCCTGTATTCCTCTGCCATTTTTTTGTTGACTAGTGGCATTTAAGACTAATTAATAGAATCATAGAGTTGGAAGAGACCCCAAGGGCCATCAAGTCCAACCCCCTGCAATGCAGGAACACGGATTACGTTCAGGGAGACTCAGATTCAAATCCCTGTTCACTACATGGTTTTGCTCAAGTCACATAGACCAGCTTACCTCACAGGGATGATAAAATGGAGGAGTGAACGTAAGCCACTTTGGGTCTACTTTAGGGAGAAAAGCAGGGTAGAAATATCCAAATTAAGATAAATCAAAGGCATTTAAATTGGCAGTCCTACATAAGGAAGGGTGGATATTCCAATGGCTGTAGCACAAAAGGCAAAAACTGATGGCGGTCGTAAATCTTTGAAGTAGAGACAAACCTGTAAGTTTGTGGATCTGGTTATTTTAATTTTTTCCCCCTTGCCTCGAAAGAGCCAAGGAATGCCTTCAACCATATTGTATTTAATAAGCCACGCACCGCAGAAACGTGAGGCAGAGAGAAAGCAGGCGTGGAACAAAACAGATGGTTTGAGCCTGCCGTATGAGGCTGCATCCCGAGTGAACCCAAGCTGCAGTTTAAAGAAAGAAGACGAAAATCCAGTGCTATCAAAAGTTACTTTTCTCTTCCTACGCTTAGAGGATCCAAATGTGAGAAAAAGGGGAAAGACTTATCGCTAACAGCAATGTGAAGGTCATTACGACTGGTAGGGTAGGAGAGGCCAAAAAATCTCTTCGTGGGGGTAGTGGCGGGGGAGATAGGTGCATTTCTACAGGGGTGGAACAAGGGGAAACTGTGCCTGGGATGCACCGTGTGCCCCCGCCACAGTGCCACCCACCCCCATCATGCCACACACCCCACAAAGCGCGCCTGGGGCATTGCGCCCCCCTATCCTGTTGGTGCTACACCACTACATTTCTGTGACACCCACCCAGACATAATAGTCGTACATCCCACTTGAAGACTGGGCCATAGATTTCCTCCCCCCATGCCAATGCGTCCCCCAAGTACTAACTTGGTCCCCCAGTTCCTAACAGGCCCCAATGTTTGTTTTCTCCATCCGCTGTAGTTCATCCTAGCTTATCGGTTTTGCGCAAAGGAATTCTCAAGTGCCATGTTGGATCGAGCTATCCCATCCCTCTCCATAATCTTCTAGGGCATTTCAGACTGTTGCTTGCGACTAAGGGGCCACCTGTGACCTCAAAGGACCACTGGGGTTGTGAAGTCATCGGGGTCACGTTCCTAGCGGACCACTGGGGCTCTGAATGTTGCTAGTCGAGATCTCTGTTTCCTTGTACCGGCAGCCTCCTCTCACCCCCACTTCCGATCGTATTATTATTCTGATTCTTTAAATTGCTAGCTGTTTGGGTCAGGAGCCAACCTGGTTTTAGTGGCTTTAGCTCTGCAAAATCCCATATGTATTGGCAACACGATAAAAATAGTATACATGTTTTTGTTTTGTTTGCCAAACTTGGAACTCGGGAAGATTTTCCCAGTGCCAGCTTGAAATGGGGTGTGTGTGTGTGTGCGCGCGCGTGCCCGGTCCTCGTGGGCTGTCCTGGTCTTCTCCCCTTTTTGAATCCCTTCCAGACCATTCCCTGTTGAGAGGCTCCGGGGTTCTATCTTCACCCAGAAATGTCAGTTCCCTCTTGGTCAACCCTTGCTTCAGTGGGGAGAGGCTGCGGTGGTGGTGAGGGGGGGGGAGCACCCTGTCTCTGTTTAAATTAATTTATTTCAAACGTTTCTCATCATCCCCCCCATCCCAGACCAAAAACCATTTTAATACCCGCTCCTGCACTCCGTTGCCAAGGTCAGGATTTTCGGTCTGCTGCTTACTGGGCACCTGGGATTTTGCCCTCCAGAGACCTGTCCACTTTATTCCAAGAGGTGGGCAACCAACCCCCTCCCCATTCCTTGTGGCGACCCCTATTACCAAACCCCCCCACTGGTTCGTTCTCATGTAGTATACCCTCGCCTCTCCTTTGCCAGTGCATTCTGCCTGTACCATCCCCCCAGCAGATCTGTGGCGCCCCCCTTCCATATTCCTGCTGTCACTCACCACTTTGGCTGCAGCTGGCTACGCACAGCCTTGAGAAGCTCCAGGTGTACAGCGCTCACCCCCCCCCTCCCGCACTGCTTCCTTTCCCATTTCCCCCTTCCTGTTCCCCCCTTCCCTCCCCATCTCACAAGCCCACCCAGCTGACCCCTTTTCTCCACCTTTCACCGCAAAGCTCTTTTGACCAAGGAGCGCTGGCTGCCTCTCCCCCCTCGTGCCTCCGCACACCGCCCGTGAGCGATTCTTTTCCAAGAGGAGGCCAAGCAACATCAATCGAGAGAATCCACCCTCCTGCCTTTGCCTCCGCCTCTTCCTTTCTCCATATTATGATTTTGCATCCCTTTCGGAGGACTTTATATTTTTCTCTCTCTGTATCAGTGGGGGGGGGGGGTGAATACAGCCTCTGCAGCTTTTCCTGACCCCGCATGACGGCGTGTGCATGTGTTGTGGGCTGCCCCTGGTTCTGATTGCTATTCCTGGCACAAACACACACACACACACACACACACACACGGAGCGCAGATCAGAGAAGCGAAGCTGCCATCCGCTCGACACAAAAAGAGCTAGAGCGAGAGAGACTGTGAGCAGCCCCTTGGTCTTTGTGGGCATCCCGAGGTCTTTATAAACCTGAACTGCTCCTTTTGCCCTTCACCCTCTGCTCTGACACTTTTCTCTCCCCCCTGTCTGCTTTGAGCTGCCTGAAGCCAACCAACACCCCCCCTTCACACACACACACACACACGCACGCACACAGAGACACACTGTGCTTTCCATCCACACAAATGATCATCTCTCCTCCTCCGCTGGCATTAAATTTTCAAACTGGATGCTACAGGGCCGTTCCTAATTACCGTCTATCCTCTAGCGGTCCATGAGTAATGACTACTGAAAAACCTCAAAAGGATTGCTGAGAAAGTGGTGGGGGGGGAGCGGCAAGAAGAGAGAAAGGAATTGTGCGATTTTTTTCACGGTTTTTTTCCCGCCCCCCCCCCTTCCTTAAGGATCTAATCGGTGGCCACCGTGCTCTGGAAGAACAGAGAGGAAAAGAAGGCGAGAGAGGGTCAGAGGAGACGAGGAGGAGCAGCCCTGCGCAGGTATTGTGCAAAAAAAATAAGATCTCCGATTCTTTGCTAGTGGGGCTGCATGATGTTCATTCATTCATTCATTTGTTCGTTCGTTGATTCATTCATTCGTCAGTTTTCTTGCCTTCTCTTTACCTGCCTCCCTGGTTTTATTTGTTCTCCTTTTGTCATTTTTTTGAGGGGGAGGGGTGAAAACATTGGCATGGGGCTTTGGTGGAGTTGGCAAATGTGATTTTGCGGGGGGTTGGTCTGCCCACCCGGCATGAATGGGGTTGTTGGAGAGGCTGCTTCTCGACAATTTTCGAGCCAGTGACCGAATTTTCCTTTTCAAAACGAAAGATTTGGCTGTGCTCTCGGAACAAAGGTGGATGGCGCTGAATCTGGTTAAGAACAGAACCGAAGTTTGCTCAGAATTCTCTTAAATGGCTTGTCATCTCCCCGCATCCCCCCCCCCATCTCGCCAGGGTCTGTGAAGTTGAGAAAATGCTTGATTCGCAGTGGCGGGGTTGCGGCGAGGATAAAGCTGGTCGGCTGACTCTTATTTCCGAATGCTCGATGGAAGGGGGTCCTTATTGAAAAGTTGCTGGATGGACGCAGATGGAGAGACTTGGCATTCCCTTTCTCTGTTGTCGTTGCGTCCGTGTATGGTGTCGATGTGGCCCCCCACGCATGCTATGTGGTGCATCTTTGGCCAGAGAGCCAATCTCTAGCCACCGAGACCGCTGACCATGGCTTGCGTTTGCACTGTACAGCTGGTGGGAGCATTTGGAAACCCCTTGGGGGGACTTTGGAGAGGTCTGGCTGCGATTCTCTTTCTTTTCCCCATGACAAATTTAATTCTCCTCCTCTCTGGCCCAAACCACCCAGGGATGGAATTTTTTTAATTGGCACTTGGGGACCCTTGACGAGGCATCACCAGCTTACAGTGATCTTCTCGCTAAGGAATAAATCGCAATCGGGCCAAGTATTGTGGCAGAAAAGGGCACTTGGACAAGGGAGTTGAAATGCAACTACCGAGAAACTCCCAACTGGGCAGTTGCGAGGAATGCAGATAGGGCTGCGATCCTCAAAAGGGATCGACTCCAGAGCAATCCTGTTCGAATCCAGAGTGAAACGGGTTGTCAGTCGTCCTCGGTTACGTTGTCGTGCGTGGGTGTTTGTGCTTGGGCGGGCGCTCGATGCTCTCCAAATTCGTGATGCAGATGTTTAATAAATAAAAAAACGATGTTTGTGACACTGGAGGTAGCCAGGAAAAGAACAGAAAACCGCACAGTTGTTGCATTTGGGAGATGTTAGGATATGGTTTGTTGTGATGTTTGTTTTTACAGAAAAGAAAGGAAGTTTCCAAGATGAGGAAAGAGAGCAAGAGAGCACCAAAAATGGCAGTATGTCTTAGAAGACCCAGTGTTGCGATGTCCTCAGTCTGAAACTTGGGAGGCCTGAGTTCAAATCACGGCACTATCATGAGAGCTTGCTGGGCAACCTTGCGCCTGTTGCTCTCAGTCTGGCCAACCTCACAGGGTTGTAGTGAAGGTTAAAATAATGACGGGTAGAACCTTGTGCCCCACCATGAACTGAGAAAGTATAAAAACAGGATAGAAACAAGCACTTTTTTGTCTCGTTCAGTCCTGACCACACTCAAAAGTAGACCGTTTGAGCCTTTTAGGGTGTCTCCCACACCCACTCGGGGCTTGAAATTGTATTTTACTTTTTTTTTTAACCAGGGAAATCTGAGTCCAAATTCCTCCCAGTCGTGAAAGTCACAGGCTGAAAAAGTTGTTTTCTCTTGCCCTGCCTACCTCACAGGGTTATGGGTAGAAAACAGGAGAAGGATGTCAGGCAACAGAAAAAAGGGATGTGAAAGAGATATGTAGGGCTGGCTTAGAATTTCCTCACAGGCATCGAGAAGGATGAGGTTCACTGATGGTGTTTCGGTTGTCGCCATGTCCCAGGATCTCAGGTGTATCTGTTGGCTTACCCAACTTTTAATTTCACACTTTTAATTTCACAATAACCCTGTGAGGTGGGTGCACTGAAACAAATACATTTATGGGGCTGCCTTCTGCTTCGCGACCAGCTCAGATTGAGAGCAGATCTCCAGGGTTTCGGGATCTTTCCCATCACCCAATTCGTGAGAGGGATCAAACCTGGGAGCTTCTGCATCCTAAGCGAACGCTCTGCCAGATCCTCCTGGATCCATCCAGACCCCCAGTTGTGTTTCAAGGCTGTGTCAGAATTTGAACTTGGGTCACAGGCTAGCCCTGGGTGCAATTTTCCAGTTACTTACAATAGAAAAAGAGTTGGATTTGTATCCCCCCTTTCACTCCTGTAAGGAGATTCAAGGGAGCTTATAGCCTCCTTTCCCTTCTCCGCCCCCCCCCCCACAACAAACACCCTGTGAGGTAGATGGGGCTGAGAGAGCTCCAAAGAACTAAGGTCACCTAGCTGGCATGTGTTGGAGAGCACAAGCTAACCTAGTTCACCAGATAATCCTCCAACAGCTCAAATGGCAGACTGGGGAATCAAACCCAGTTCTCCAGATTAGAGTGCACCTGCTCTTAACCACTACGCTACGCTTTTCAGAACACAAATCCTTACAAGCTGCTGGATTTTATATAAGAACAATGCATGCATTCCCCTTATTTCATTTCATTTTTTACCATCAAGTCACAACTGACTTATGGGGACTTCTTGGAGTTTTCACAGCCAGAGACATTGGGAGGTGGTTTGCATTTGCCTAACTTTACCCCCCTGGTCTTCCTTGGAGGGCTTCCATCGAAACACTAGCCATGGTTGAGGCTCAAGCGCGTGGTCACCCAGCAATTTCCATGGCAGAGCCAGGATTCGAACCTGGGTCCGGCACCTTAACCACTACACCACTCTGGCTTTCATTTGCCTTAACAGGGAATAAGAAGAAGAGTTTGGATTTATACTCCCCCCTTTCTCTCCTGCAGGAGACTCAAAGGGGCTGACAATCTCCTTTCCCTTCCCCCCTCACAACAAACACCCTGTGAGGTAGGTCTTTTAAAGAAAAGCGATATCTCTTAGAGATCAGCTAACGCCTCTCAGGAGGGTTAAAAACAATCAGAAGAGGGGATAATTTTTTTAAAAAATGGAAAGTTATCTGAGAGCAGTGGGCCCCGCCTAAGCCCTGTGCAAATGTGATTTATGCATGCAATTGGCTGGGCGTAATGACCCCAACTTGGTGCAAAATCCTCATTGAAAAATATTGTTTTCAGGCGGATGTGTCTATAAGAAGGCGTGAACTAGTCGAAGGATTTTGCATTGGAGGGGGGAAAAGTCCATATAGTATTGATGGATCTGAAAGATCTAGGCATTAATGGGGTGGCCATTATGGGATGCCCTCTGTCATGCATATGTTATAAATTATAAACCTCGCCACATTCTCTTGTTGTGGGGGCACATTACATTGGAGCCCTCAAAGAAATCTGAATGGCTTCCTACGAACCTAACCGAACTGGGGGCCCCGTGACCCTGATATCTGCGCTGAATGCTTTCCCCCGCCCACAAGAGTTGACAGTTTTTAAAAAACGTCTTGGTGTTTGTTTCGGGGGGGGGAGGCCGAGATTTAGGGGGGAGGACTGCGGTGGGCAGAGTGGGGGCAGATTCAAATGGGGCTTAATGGATTCCCAAGACAGCTCTTGGAGATTAAAGTCAAAACAAGGCCGAATCTCGGCAGACCCGTCTCTTGCATTAAAGATGCCGGATTCCTCCTCAAAGTCCTCCACCTCCTTTCCCCCATCTTTTAAAGGGTGGGGGAGGAGTGATGTGTTCTGCGCACAAAGGACAGAGTTTTCTCCTCTTGTAATGAGGACCCTAATTGAAGATCTGAACCCTCCTGGGACAGTCCGTGTTACTGATGGCTTAGTTTGTTGCGGTTCTTCTGGGCAAGCAGGAATGTGAGTCTGGAGAAATGCCTTTTTGACCCTGAGATCTCCACTGTGCCTTTCAGACAGGGGTGAGCAGAGAACCCCGTGGACGTACAAAAGGTCTCCTCCCCCTGACAAAAGGGAACTCCTTGATATTGGCAACGGTTTCGGAGGGAGCTCAGAAATGGGGTACGTAAGGGATCCGCATGCTGCCCTCCGCCTCTAACATTGTCATATAGATCAATCCGATTGCCTGTGTGATGATAATCATACTGGTATGTGATCCCTGACAGGTTGGACTATGTAGGGTTTTTTCAATCTATCATACTGGTATGGGATCCCTAACTGGCTGGAACAGGTAGTGGGTTTTTAAATATATATATCCTACTGGTAAGTGATCCCTGACTGGCTGGAACATGTAGTTGGGGGGAAGGTTGGGTCTTTGAGAGCCAGTGTGGTGTAGCGGTTAAGAGCAGGCGCACTCTAATCTGGAGAAACCGGGTTTGATTCCCCGCTCTGCCACTTGAGCTGTGGAGGCTTATCTGGTGAACTAGATTAGCTTGTGCATTCCAACACATGCCAGCTGGGTGACCTTGGGCTAGTCCCAGTTCTTCGGAGCTCTCTCAGCCCCATCCACCTCACAAGGTGTTTTTTTGGGTGGGGTGGGGGAGGGAAAGGAGATTGTAAGCCCCTTTGAGTCTCCTTACAGGAGAGAAAGGGGGGGGATATAAATCCAAACTCCTCCTTCTATCATACTGGCTTGTGATCCCTGACTGGCTGGACTATTGTTGGTATTTTTTGGTGTTGAAAAATCAGAAGAAGAAAATATTGGGTCTGATGGGTCCTTTGGAGAGAGTGGAGATTTTTGAATGATGCATGTGGTAGATAAAATGCTTGTGCGTTTTCTGGGTTGCTTGCATTGCGTGAGAATATAAGGTCACTGCTGGGTTGTACCAGCATCCAGCGGTCTGATGGATAACCTGTGGAAAGCCCAGCAGAATCCAATTACCATCTCTCATTCTTTGCTCCCCACCACCTAGTATCTTCAGGTAGACTGCCTCAAAACATGGAGGCTCTGTTGAGCAGCTATTGAAAGATAGATGGAAGGAAGAGAGGTCTACTTTTAAAAAAATTAGTGGAGTTAGCAGTTCCACGTTTGATCTTGGACTTAGCCTATCTATTGTTTTCCAAAAATTCTGCCGAGTTGGTCTGAACATGTGCAAAGTGCCTCAGAAAGGAACGGAGTTCTATTTCAAAGAACCAAGCGAACGGCAAGAGTTTCTGACCACGTTCACCCTTCCCAGCATTTGGACGCCGAACCCACCAAGGTCTGGCTGGGGTTTTGCGAAGCTTTAAGGGATTCACCGTCCCAAAGCGGATCACTTATTTATTGAATTTATTAAAAACAGAGCTTGTTTTTAGTCCCCCAGGCAAACCACAACAAAGCTTAAAAGCAAGAAAACCATAGTTTTTTAAAAAAAAAAACCTACAGTACAAAGACATATGACCTGAAAACACCAGAAGCTGACCAGCAATTCCGTCACTCAAAAAGTCAGCAGATCGCACCACATTGTATTTGGCAATGGTCGCTAAACTAAATGGCTTTGGAACGGGACATCCGCATGGACGGCGGATGCAGACAATAGCGATTTGGTCAGATATCCAAATGGAACCTCTGTGTACAAGAGCAGTCTGCCAGAAGATGGAGGGAACTGGGGGTGGTCCCCTCATCTGGAGTTTGCTTTTGAATTCCTGGCATGCTCCTGCCCACCACAGCTGGGAACAGAGCTCTTAGAATAATTGAATCCTAGAGTTGGAAGAGACCCCAAAGGCCATCCAGTCCAACCCCCTGCCATGCAGGAACACACAATCAAAGCACTCCCGACAGATGGCCATCCAGCCTCTCTTGAAAAACCTCCTCAGAAGGAAACTCCACCACACTCCGAGGTAGTGCATTCCACTGTCGAACAGCCCAAGGAGACCCAAAATAGCTGGATCTTTGAACAGATGCACACTTAGGAGAGCACTTTGCTCCATGGGTAACAACTGGCTAGTGATCCCTGACCCGAAAGACATGTCCCTGTCCTTGACCAGGGCTGGAGCATTTTCAGCTCGGATCCCTGTCGGGTGGAATGCCCTTATCTCGATTCCGCCACCCCGGTAAGACAGAGCTATTCTGCAACAGTGTTTTCCATCCATAACTTACCACCCTGCCCTGCTCCATTCGACTTTGCCTTTCCGTTCCCTTCACATTTGCCTTCATTCCCCTTCGTCGGAACTGTTTTGTGGCACTATCAAGGACTACAATTGGTTTAAACTGGTTTTCTGTCAGCCACCCTGAGCTTACAAAAATAAAAAATCAATTTGTCGCTCTGGACATACCAGGGGGGGTTTCACAGGGGATGAAGCAGTCGGGGAGGGGATGAAGCAGTCTCCCACCTCATCTTGCTTGGTTAACCCTTTGTTCATCACTGGAGACAGGCAGGGCTGGGTCAAGCTGTTTTGTTGCCCCGAGTTTTGTTGCAGCTCCTGAACCCTGAACCACCAGAACCATGTCCAAGGCAAGCTTACCTATGGATTAGTGCCACAATATTATGCCTCGCTGCTAGCTGGGGTATCGTCACAGATCCTGGAGGGAATGCCAGCATGGTATAGTGGTTAAGGGCAGGTGGATTCTAATCTGGAGAACCAGGTTTGATTCCCCATGCCTCCTCTTGAGCGGCAGAGGCTTATTTGGTAAACCAGGTGTGTTTCCGCACTCCTACATTCCTGCTGGGTGATCTTGGGCTAGTCACAGTTCTCTCTGAACTCTCCAAGCCCCACCTACCTCCCAAGGTGTATGTTGTGGGGAGAGGAAGGGCAAGGAGTTTGTAAGCCACCTTGAGTCTCCTTACAGGATATAAATCCAAACTCTTCTTATTCTTCTTCCTTTCTGTGCTTCCGTTGGTTGAGCCAGCCGAATCTTTATGGCGAATTGGCTTGGTCCTCATTACGCTCTGAGAAGTTGACTGGGTGGAGAACCAGCCCTGGAGGTAGAAGAAGAGGAGTTTGGATTTGTACCCCGCTTTTCTCTCCTGTAAGGAGTCTCAAAGTGGCTTAAAAACGCCTTCCCTTCCTCACCCCACAACACATGCTTTCCAAAAGAGCTGGGACTGGCCCAAGGTCCACTAGCTTCATGAGGAGGAGCGGGGAAACAAATCTGGTTCACCTGATAAGAGTCCGCCACTCATGGGGAGGAGTGGGGAACCGAACTCGGCTCTCCAGATTAGAGTCGATTGCTGTCCCAGAATTGGCCAGGCCGAACGTGCGTTCCTTTTGTGGTGTGTCCAAACCCCCCCCCCTTTGTGGATTATCTTTCGAACATCCGGAAAGGTCTTGTGACGGGGAAAGTTTCAGCTTGTGATCCATCGAGCAATTTAAGCCTTTTTTCAGATGTTCTAAGGAAGGAGGAGAGATACGGACAGGAGGGGAGCGGATTGAGACCGAAATGGCCCACTTTGCCTCGCTCACTGATACCAAGGCTTGTGCGCATGTTCGTGTGCAGGATATCATCTTTGGTGGGGAACCCTGGAAAAAGCTGGAATCGAGTGGTGTGCCGAGTGCTTTGTGGTTTCCATCTGTGTGGGCGAGGGGTTTGCCTTTGTGATCTCCTCCCTCCCAAATGCAGACGTGTTTGTTGTCCCGGCATCGATAGTCTAAGGAAAGCTGTTTGTTCTCCCATTTGGATTTGCAGCAGGTAATTTCCAGCGCTGCAGCATTATGCCAGTTGTGATGCTTTAGACTGGGTCGGTGCTGCCATTCTAGCGAAAAATCGCACGGCTCGGAATCAGCCGCTGAAAAAAAGATTTACATATTTATTTCAACCTCCCTTGCTTTCCCCCTCAACAGGGATCCAAAGCGGCTTAAGGCGCCGTTCTGCCCGCTTCTGTTTTATCCTTACTTCAACAACCTTGCCCGGTTGGTTGGGCTGAGAATGTGTGACTGACTCAAGGTCACCCAGCAAGCATCCACAACAGAGAGAGGATTCAAACCCGTCTCTTGGATCCAACTCTGACGCTCTAACTGCTGCTCTGTGTTAGAGCCAGTGTCTGCATTGGACAAAACCTATTGTTGTGTTGCTGGAACTCCAAAAACATCTTAGCTCTGATTTGAAACTTGGGGGGTTCACGCTGGACTCTATCTTGGAAGTTGGGCCTGGGTCTTTAGATACTCAGAGGTGCTTGCAGCCCGAAAAGACATTCTGGAGAATGTGAAAAAACCATAGATTCACGGATTCTCACGAGTATTCACTGAGAAGGGGGGTTATATTCAAAAGCTTGTCAGGACAATATGCTGGGGCGCCATAGCTGTGCGCTATGGGTGCTGGGTTATATTTTGTAGGAGGGCACATATAAGAGTGAAAGGGAGCCAAATTTCTGCATGTGACTATCTCTTTCTTGCTGGGATGAGCTGATCAGTTTTGTCCTGCATTTATTAAGAGTTGTTGGA
The DNA here is from genome assembly GCF_021028975.2 of Sphaerodactylus townsendi. NCBI lineage: Eukaryota > Metazoa > Chordata > Lepidosauria > Squamata > Sphaerodactylidae > Sphaerodactylus > Sphaerodactylus townsendi. The sequence continues at coordinate 147,777,031 of NC_059428.1, forward strand.
ATTGTGGGGTTTCCAGAAGTGGTTGTGAGCATGCAGCAATTGGGCGGGCAGAAGAGTTTCTATTCAGGAAGTCCTTTCTTTCATTAAAAGACAAACCAAGTTCCTAGCTCCTGGCGCTTGAGGGACTGCTTTCTGAATTGGTCAAGTAAGATTTTTTTTTCCAGCGGTTGTGGGAGGATCTTCCCTGATCTTGCCCTCTCCCATGAGGCGCTACTCCAAATATTTGAAATAAGGGAGAAATGGGCAACTTCAATTTGTATAGAACGATGAACATCTCGGAATTCTGCGTTGCTTTTTTGCAGAACTTTCAAAGCATCAATTTGGATCTTCAAGTTTGAGGTTCTCTCTTTTCCTCCTTGGCTGCCCCAACAAAATTTTGTCCGACTCTTTTCCAGTTGCTGTCTCTAGCTCGGGCTGGTTTCAGAAATTGGGGGCCCCTAAGCAGAGTGCCATGTGTGGGCCACATCAACCAACAGAAGGCCAAAATGACCACACAAATGACCAGCAATGGCTCATGCGGCGAGATAACCAGTTACCATCTCCGATTGCTGCAGTGCTCTGCGAATATTCGGTTGCCGAGTATTCGGTATAGGTTTCAGGAGGGGCCGTAGCTCAACGAGACATTCAAGGTTCAGTCCCTAGATTCCATTTAAAGGATCTCACATTAAGCCACTGCTGAGAATGACTTTTCTGTCTGTCTGAGCCTCTCTCAGGTTGGGTTTGGATACGCCATTTTGGCTGTCGAGTAGATGTGTTCTTGCTAGTTCCCAGCTGGGAAGACCTTTCCCAAGTGCATGGGGTCTGATCCAAATCAGAACCAGATCGTCAGAGGAGGGGAAACAGGCCACCCCATCCCTGCATGTTTTGCTGATCTGACCCCCCCCCCCTCCGAAGCACTTGCTGGGGAAACTTTCATATCCCGTATTGGTACATGTGGAGGTGGGGCACATAGCATCTCCTCACAGCCACCTTAAGTTTGGGAAATGGTGTGGTGGAAAGGCTAAAGCCCCTTTTCTTCATGAACCCCGGTCCTGATCCAAACCAGTCCCTGCATTCCTAGAGGGAGACTCACAATTGGAACTGGGTTGCACAGGTCTGAGGAAATACATAAAGGGTAGTTAGACCTGCAGCCAAAGTAGGCCAAAAGCATAGAAACTCTGTGTTTTGCTACACAAATGACCAGCAATGGCTCATGCGGCGAGATAACCAGTTACCATCTCCGATTGCTGCAGTGCTCTGCGAATATTCGGTTGCCGAGTATTTGGTATAGGTTTCAGGAGGGGCCGTAGCTCAACGAGACATTCAAGGTTCAGTCCCTAGATTCCATTTAAAGGATCTCACATTAAGCCACTGCTGAGAATGACTTTTCTGTCTGTCTGAGCCTCTCTCAGGTTGGGTTTGGATACGCCATTTTGGCTGTCGAGTAGATGTGTTCTTGCTAGTTCCCAGCTGGGAAGACCTTTCCCAAGTGCATGGGGTCTGATCCAAATCAGAACCAGATCGTCAGAGGAGGGGAAACAGGCCACCCCATCCCTGCATGTTTTGCTGATCTGACCCCACCCCCTCCGAAGCACTTGCTGGGGAAACTTTCATATCCCGTATTGGTACACGTGGAGGTGGGGCACATAGCATCTCCTCACAGCCACCTTAAGTTTGGGAAATGGTGTGGTGGAAAGGCTAAAGCCCCTTTTCTTCATGAACCCCGGTCCTGATCCAAACCAGTCCCTGCATTCCTAGAGGGAGACTCACAATTGGAACTGGGTTGCACAGGTCTGAGGAAATACATAAAGGGTAGTTAGACCTGCAGCCAAAGTAGGCCAAAAGCATAGAAACTCTGTGTTTTGCTACACAAATGACCAGCAATGGCTCATGCGGCGAGATAACCAGTTACCATCTCCGATTGCTGCAGTGCTCTGCGAATTATACTCTGTCTCAGAAAAAGATGTTAGTACAGTCAGCTGAGGAATAGCGGTCGAGAAAATTGTATGCTTCCGCATTAGAATATAGTCCCGAATGAATGTGAGAATTATCATTCATTTTTACATGCTGCCTTTGGCAAAACCATTATTTTGTGCATTACTGAACACGGTACTTTGATACAGGAGCATTTATAGTTCATTAAGTGCAAAAATGTATTTTTACTTTCATACAGATGGGGAGGGAGCAGGGCTAGGTAGGCACTGGGACCCAAGTGGAATATTCTACAACAAAGAAAGCCTGGCATGTTGAGTTCTGTGGCAGAGGAATATACAACCCTACTAACATCTTGTTCTGATTATAGAAAGGTGAATTATTCGATCAGTTACCTCCCTCTGTTTACACACCATACTGGGCATTGTTAGCCGCGTGCTTGCAAGGGGCCACAGTGTTAAGCCCCGTATCTCCATCGGCATCTCTGGCACCTTCCAGTGCTAGATATCCCTCTCCATCCAGCCCTGCTAGACAATGAACGTTGTCTTCTCAGATGACCATTCCAGCGCGTGAGCTAGCCAAGTAGCATGCCGTCACAGCGTGGTGGCTAGCATGGCAGATGTTGACCTTGGGTTACTAGAGTTCAAATCTCCATTGCTACCATGGAGGCTTTCTTGGTGACCTTGGGACCATCATGAGGTCTCAGACTGGCCTAGCCTGAGAGCTAGCGTGGTGTAGTGGTTAAGAGCAAGTGGATTCTAATCTGGAGAACCGGGTTTGATTCCCCACTCCTCCACCTGTGTGGCAGAGGCTTATCTGGTGGACCAGATGTGTTTCCCTCTCCTACATTCCTGCTGGGTGACCTTGGGGCAGTCACAGTTCTTTGGAACGCTCTCAGCCCCACCTACCTCACAAGGTGTCTGTTGTGGGGAGAGGAAGGGAAAGGAGCTTGTAAGTCACCTTGAGTCTCCTTACAGGAGAGAAAGGTGGGGTTTAAATCCAAACTCTTCTTCTTCTCACAGGGTGGTCATTGTAAGGAAATAGAGGAAGGGAGAAATCCCTGTTCTAAAGCCACTTTGAATCCCAGCTGGGGGGAGAAAAAGCGGGATATAAGTAAATAGATGCCGACGCTTTGATGCAGATGCCGCACTGGTTTGGAGGTTTTCTTAACCAGTAGCGAATGGAACTCTTTGACCGCTCGAGACAAAGGGGTTGTGCACAGCTCACATGGGGTCTTTGCTCTGATGTTTCGGCTTCTTGAGGCCTTTGTGGACCCCTGTTATCCACGTCCCCACCCAGGCAAGCCATGGATCAGTGTCAAGGTTGCAGAACCCTGGAGGTGTTAACCCCGGGCACTGAAATGCCCTGGTGATCTGTGCGGGAAGCGCCGAAGGAAATGAAGCGGCCTCGAGTGGGTGGAGAGCAGGAGGTGACCCCAAGCATCCCTGGATGGCTTGAAACGATTGCATATTGACGAGAACAGTGACATATCTGTGTTGATTCCCACCCCCCGCCCGCCTTGCCATTCTATTAGAAGGTTTGAGCACCTTCCAGTGGCAGAAAGGGGTTTAATTTCAGGCACCACTGCCTGGTGTAATGACGCTTGGCTCATCCGAGGATCTTAAAGTGCTCGGCGGTGGCTGGTCCGGAGCTGCGTGGCCTCCTCCATGGATTGTATCGGATATGGGGAAGTCGAGAGCTTTTGAAGAGAGCCAGTTGTCAAAGGGAGAGGCCGAGCCGGGAAGACAAATCTCTCCACCCGCTGTGTGCCCACAGGGATTCTTCGCTTTCCTTCTCTGAGGTCTCTTCACCCGCCATTTTCATCTGGGATAAACTCTAGCCACTGGCATACAAGGCCAAGGGGTTGGGGTGAGCCGTTGTCTGCTTCCGCCTGTTCGGCTTTCAGCGTTGTCAGTCAGTCACAAATTCTGTACCCGCCGGTTGTTGATCCAGTGAATTGATGGAGGGATTTTACCGAAAGCACCAAAACAAGCAGGATTTTAAAATTTAATAACATCTTAAGAAAACATAAGGAAGGCCATATTTAATTTTTAGTGTTTATTTTATGCTTATTTGCCCTGGATCCTTAGATTTCCCTTTGAAGCGTGGCACAGAGATTTATTCTCCGTCCTTCCTTATTTAGATATTTATAGCCCTTATCTCTTTCCAAGGTTTGCAAATCAGCTTGCAATATCTTTTTCCTCCCCTCCTCATTTTATCTTCGCAACAACACCTCTGTGAGGTACATTAAGCTGAGAAAGAGTGTCCGACCCATGGAACCCACCAAGCTGCCATGAGCGAGTGGGGATTCTAACTCAGTCTCCCAGATCCTAACAATACTCTAACTGCTGAACCGCACGGTTATCTCACTCCGTAAATTAATGCATGCATTGCCAATGATGTACTGTTTTTATTAAAAGTTGTAACCTCCATTTTAGATTTATCTGTCTCTCTGGCTTCGTCCTAAGAAAAAGAAAAAGACCCCGCTGGGTCAGAACAAGAATCCTATGGATATCTGCCTCATAGAGTATAAAGCGCTGTTTGATGTCTGCAGTATCTGTCGTTCTGAGATAGTCTGCTTATGAACATGAAGGATCCATTTAGCTGTCATGCGAATGGCAGAGCCCTTATACAGTGGCCAGAGATTGCAAAGCTGAATGAACGTATACATTAAAATATTTACACCCCTTTCCTCTTGGTTCAAAGCCTTGCTCCGCCACTTCATTTTCTTGCTAAACTGCTACTGTTCTGTTCGTTACTCGTTTCTGGCCTGCCTGTTTTCACTCTCTGCCCTCTCCTCACGTGTTTCTTATCAAACCCCAGTTCATTTTTGCTTTTTTTCTTCCCCTTCAGTGTGGAATGGGTTGGTTGCTGATCATGCAAATAGGGCTGGGCTGGGCACCGTGGCAGCTGATGTCTTAAAGGCACCGCCGGTTCCCCCATGCGACGTTTTGTAGGGGGGAAAGGGTATTGTGGGGCTTGACAATGAAAAAACCAGTGAAATCCCTCTTAATTGCCTTCCTTTCCCACTAAGTGCTCAGCCACTGCCAAACTGTTCAGGAGGAGAAGACCGGCGCGTAGAATCGTAGAACAGAAGATTAGTGCATGCATATGTGAATTCGTTAATGTATGCTAATGAAAGATAACCTTATTCTGTTCCCCCCGGGAGGCAAACTTTTGAGAAACCCCTTAATTCCTCTGTGGGTGAGCTTTGGCCCTCTGATTTATTTGGCTTTCCATCTGGCTCCCCCCAGCCCCACCCCAGCGGGCAAACGGGGCAAGAGAGATGGGCAGTGGGGGAGAGGACGCGACTGAGGAATTTGGAAGGAAGAGAAAGCGTTTGCGGCAGGTTATCCAAGCAGACCCCTTTGATTCCCCTGTCTGGCACCTTTCAATTAGAGTTGAGGATGCAGCTTATTGGATCCTCCAACTTCTTGTGGGGTCACACACAGAGAAACCTTTCAACCTTGGGGGAGCAGCAGGAGTCATCAGCATGTTTGGGACACGTGCTGGGCAAAAAGAGATTGTCCCTATACAGAGAAGCCCTTTGCACTCATGAGTTCCTGGCCCCTGCTGGAAGGAGTGGGGCCAGGGCGACATCACCACACTCTATACCTTTTTCAGGATAAATTGACCCCAGGTTTGAAAATTCATCCACTACTTCCTGGACCGCCTTTGTTCTAGAATGCTCCTGTCCCCAAGGCACTTGGACCCAAATGCAGCATCCTGGAACAAAGATGGTCCAAGAAATGGCAGATGAATTCTCAGATCTGGAGTCATCTTTATCCTGGACAAGACCTAGGGATTTCCCAATGGGGATTCTTAGAGCGTCACACGATGTGGAGATGTCATGTCCGGGTCTTCACCCAGAAGTGACATCATTGTCATATGATGCTCCCCATGCCCCAGACCCAGTGGCATAGCGCCAAGGGGGGCGGGGGCATGTTGCACCAGAAGTCTTGGCGCCCCTGCAAGGAGGTGTTCGAGAATTGGACAGAAGGAGGGCTTGGAGGGCTACAGTATCGTCTTTTGCGCGCACCGGGAGCAGTTCCCCCTCGCTCTGTCCCTGGCCAGACCTAGAAGCTATCCGTGGAAATTCCTAGAGCATCGCTTGGCACAGAGATGTCATTTCTGGGTCTTTCCCTCCGAATCACCACGTCACATGACACCACCCTCCCTAAGTTCAGCCCCAAAGCTCCCGATTCAGTGCAAATTCACTTTGCCAGATCTGAGCCCATTTTACAGAGTTGAAAGGGTGCAGGGGGACCCTTTCCGCCGAGCCACTCGATTTAATCAAGTCTGTTCTTTAAAAAAATATTTAGAACTTCTTTGTCTGTGTTTGTGCAAAGTTATACTATGTGTACTCCCTTACTATGAGGTTGTTGGTTCCACTGTTGGTTCTTCCTCCCTACTGGAATTTCATTGCCATTGGATGGCTTTATTCGATGGGTGCCAATTGGTCTCAGTCAAAATGAATGTGAGGGAAATGACGCCATGTGCTTGTCAGGGCTTGGGAGTCTTGAATGACCCCAGCGTGGCAAAAAATGCCGTCAACATAGCGGGGGTTTTATGTTCACGCAGCAGTTAAGACAGGATGTTATTCAAGAAATTTCTTTGTGCCTCCAGGAACATTTGAATTGGAGGGGAAAGAAAGAGGGGAAAGTTAGGATCATGACACCTTACGAGATACACACTGAGATCATTATCAACCCAAGATACCCTTCCTGTGTAGTAGAACCCCTGTATTGTATAAGGATGTCACTCTGGGTTAGAAAATCCTTCAAGATTTCAGGATGGAGCCCGGGGAAGGCATCTGGCGGCGTATAATGCCTCAAAATCCACCATTTTCTCCAGGGGAAAAGATCTTTTTCAACTGGAGAGCTGTTGTAATTCTGAGAGATCTACAGGGCTCACCTGGAAGTTGGCAACCCTCATACTGTAAACAGCAGCCCATAATAAAAATGTTGTATTCCTGTATTAATTGCTTCAAGCGCAGCTTAGAAACATCCTTTTTCGAAGTACAGAAAGGCCCAATGGCTTTATGGGTCCCACTGTTAATGCAGGTAAATATTCGTAGAAGACCTGCTTGGTTAAAATTATCGTTCCCCCCGTTGTTTTAATGTAACTGGTTCACACCGTTCTTCCCCTCCTCCCCGTTTAACAAATGGTTCCAGTTGACATGCGCCGGGAATGCAGATGTTCTCGTAACCTTTCAAGGAAACGACAAAGAGGCATAAAAGGGTCCCAGGAGAGAACAGGGTTTGCAGGCTTGGTAATTTGGTCTGCGAGAATGTAGAATATCAATGTTCTTTGCTCTGAAAGCGATGATATCCAATTATAGATCTCTGAATCCAAACCTTTCTCGTTGGATTTAGTTTAAGAGTGCCCGTTGTTGTCCAAAGCAATCCAAAACTATTGCAGAGTCAGCAACCTTGCCTGCCACAAAAAGGGTTAGATTCATATTAAATAAGTTTGTCTCTGGTTATCAGCCATGATAGCCAAGTACAGCCTCCTCATCCAGGAGCAGTATACCTTTGCATGCAGACACCAGAGACCAAAACGAGACTTTATTTTGTTTTACTTGAATTTCTATTTCTGTCTTGCTCAACCTTAGCCACAGGCTGAGCTCAGGACAGCTTGCAACAATGTGAAAGTTTAGATACATACACAATTTGATAAATAATATTTTAAAACTCATATCATAATGAAATAATGGCGCTCTTCCATTTACCGAGGAAACCAGTCTCAACTTCTACTTGTGATAAGAAGGGACAGAGAAGGGAAAGGGAAAGGGGGAGGGGAGGGGAAAGGGGGAGGGGGATTGGGAGACCACCCTCAGTCTTGGAAAACCAGAGAAACTGGTACAATACAGCTGGATTACAACTAGGTTCTGGGATGATGAGAAGCTGAGCCATAAAAGCAGCACTGTGTGTACGGGGTTGATTTGGGTTGGGGCTGGATCCTTTGGGGGAAAGGGGGGTTATGTCTTTGTCCAGCAAATTATAATTATCTTCCACCCAGACTATTCGTAGCCCTGGATGGGATATTAGACAGGGAAATGGGTAAGATACTGATATCGTTCCCTGCCAGGAAGAATATGTGTGAGACACCTCTCCTCTGGCCCCTGAAAATGGTATTTGGAACAGGGAAAGCATAGTTGGCGGCATGGGTTTTCCAGGTTGTATGGTCGTTTTTGACCCTAATCTGTTGCTTGGATCTTCCGGGAGATGCTGCGTGGACCGGTGCGGAGTTCAGAAAGGGGGAATGATTTTGTAACCGGGTGAAATTGGGAGGACGGACGCTCTGTGCCGAAGCCTGAACTTGAAAAGCAATATGGGGTACAGATGTGGATGAAACGTTAGGAGCAAACACTACCAGACCACGGCCACGAAGCCCAGAAAACCCCCAAAAGCCAGTTGATTCTGCTAGTGAAAGCCTTCGACAATAGATTGAAAAGATGGTTGTTCATGCTTTGCTATGTACAAAATTCGATCTCTGGTGCTGCCTGTTCGGGGTTTCGTGGCCTGTTGGTGCAAACCCAGCACTAAAATTGCCTGACCTCTACCCCTTCAGCATCCATTGGAGGAGGGGATGCCAGCCTCCAATGGCACTGGGGGATCCCCCAGAATTAAAGTTCATCTCTTGACTACAGAGATCAGTTGTCTTGCAGAAAATGGAAGGGTTTGGAAGGTGGAATCTATGGCATGGTACCCCATTGGGGTCCCTCCATCCCCAAATGTCCAGGAATTTCCTGACTTGCATCTGGCAACCCTACTCTCCTTCTCCAGCTGCTGACCAGGGGACAACGACTTAGTAACCTTATAAAAGGCAATGAATCACACATCTGAATGTTCCCCTATGATTCAACTCTTTGCACGCCTGTAGGGGGTAGAAACGGCATCTCAAGGGGTTAGGGAATTTGTTGAAGATATTTATATCCTGCCCTTTTTGGAAAGGCTCAGAGCAGCTAATAAGCGAACTCGAAAACTTAGAAACAACCGTCAACCTGGGAAAAAATGCAGGGTATTAAAACTCAGCCCAGAGGCATACGCTATTCTTAATAACTTCGCCCACCGTCAATATGTCAGCATATTTTAAATTTCAAGTCGGCAGCCAGACGCTTTTTTTAAAAAAAAAGGCAAAACAAAGCAATAAGGCCCATCTTAAAATCTCTTTGAAGGGCTTATCAATCAAACCAGCCCGAATCCTCACCAAAATCGGTTGGAGAGCCACAAGAGAGAGCAGGTATTTGAACCAGTGTAGCTAAGGGAGTGCACAAGTCTATACTGAGTGAGGTAGTTATTCAGATGTGCTTGTAAAGGGCTTTAAAGGCAAGAATCGGCACCACGAATTGGGCCGAGAACCAAACCAGAAGCCCATGCATCTTCTTCGAGACAGCGGTGATATGACGGCTGCCTCGAGACAGTGGCAATACGCACTTGCCTGTCCCACAAAGTGAGTGGGCTGATGCCTTTTGCACTGCCGCATAGTCTTCAAGGGCAGTTTCACATAGCGTGTGCTACAGTACTCCAATCTCCAGGTGTGGACCGGTGTGAACAGATCAGCAGAGTTCAGAAAAGGGCGATGATTTTGTAACTGGATGTAATTGGGGGCGGGGGGGGGGGATGACACTGGAGCCAGAGTTTTCTGGAGCCAGAATTTGTTTTTCAAAAAGCAGTATGGGGTCCAGAAGGATAGGCCTGGTTTTGTCTCCTGAAATTGATAGGCAAAACCAGGTCTGTCAGTTCGGCGGTCAGTCTAACCCAGCCTACTGTTTCCAACTATGACTGGGCAGATGTTTCCGAAAGTCTCACATACAAGACATAAACACAACAGCTGCTTTGCCCCCTTGCTTTTTGAACACACAAAATAGCTTTATAATGCATCAGGCCACTGGTATATCAAAGTATTGTCTACTCAAATCAGCAGTGACTCTCTAGGGCAGTGGTGGCAAACCTTTGGCACTTCAGATGTTATGGACTACAATTCCCATGGCCATGCTGGCAGGGGCTGATGGGAATTTTAGTCCATAACATCTGGAGTGCCAAAGGTTCGCCACCACGGCTCTAGGGTCTTCCCCACCTCCTACTGCCCAATTCTTTTTAACTGGAGATGTCGGGAATTGAACCCAGGGTCTTCTGCTTCCCACAGCCTCTCCAGTCATTGGAATTCATTGCTCAGGAAGATGTTAGTCGGATTCATTTCCAGCATACAATTCATCTCTTCTTTCCCCAACCCAAAGTGATACCATGTACCTCGGAGAGCCGGCACGGCGTGGTTGTTAGAGTGTCCCACCAGGATCCAGGAGACCCAAGTTCAAATTCCCACAGAAATTCTCTGGATGACCTTCGGTCAGTCACTCCCTCTCAGCCTAACCTACCTCCCAGGGCCCTTGTGAGGATAAAATGGAGTAAAGGCGAAGGATATCAGCAGCTTTTAGTCCGCAAGAGAGAGAAATAAATACCTGACGGGGAGGCGGATTACATGAATGCCATATTTAAGATTTGGGGATGGAACTGTTGGAGATTTGAAGATAAAACTTGGGATTTGGAAAAGGGAGGGTCTTTAGCAGGGTATAATGCCATACAATCCACACCCTCCAAAGAAATCTTCAGAAGGACAAACACTGTCTTCAGGTAAACGCTGGATACATTCCCCCACCGGCTCTGCTGTCGCTTTTGGAAAAATATTGCAGAGGTATCCAGAGAGATTGCAATTCATGGGAGGCGTCCAGCGAGGAGGGTCACAGGAAGAGAGATGTGCGGCGGAAAGGAATTGAGTTATTAGGAAAGGCTGAGAGATTGATGAAGTGGCGCGGCTGTCGGATCAAGAGTTCTCGAGCAAGATGGAGCTTGCCGGTTGGCATCGGCGAGCAGGCAATGCAGGGCCGAGCGAGAACAGCGCCAGCAGAGCCAGAGCCATCCAGGGAAGAACCCCGAGAGATTGTTTTCTGAAAAGGAGCTTCAGCGGCAAATATCCGCTGTGGCGATTGCAAAGGACTGAAATCGAAAACACGGATCCTGCGGCCTTGATTTCTTCCCTTTTGCTTTTCCATCTTCTTTCCCCTCCTCCCCACCCCCCTTCCAGCTGTCTGAGCTACTAGACAGCAGGCGCTTAGAAGACCAGAGATCATTAGCCAGAAGCCAACAGATGAGCCGCTTTCTTAAAAGGATTGTCTGATTCCTCTATTGATCTGCTTGATTTAGAAGGAGGAGTGGGTCAGAGGGTCATAAATTATCATTTGGAAGACCCGGGTGGTGCAAAGGGTGGGCCTGCTTTTAACCGTGCGGGGGAAGGGATCCGTCTGGAGCTCGCCAAGACTCCTCTCCCGATTCGAACCATGCCCTTGCTGGGAGTGAAAAAGAATCCGCTCACCAGCCACGATAAAATGTGCTGTCATGCAGCAGCCACATTACGACAACCCTTTAGGGTTGTGAAAGTAAGACATGTTCAGAGGTGGCAGAGGCTTATCTGGTGAACCAGATGTGTTTTCTCAGACCTACGTTCTCGCTGGGTGACCTTGGGCTAGTCACAGTTCTTCGGAGCTCTCTCAGCCCTACCTACCTCCCAAGGTGTCTGTTATGGGGAGAGGAAGGGAAAGGAGCTTGTAAGCCACCTTGAGTCTCCTTACAGGAGAGAAAGTCAGGATATAAATCTCCTCCTCCTCTTCCTCTTCCTCCTCCTCCTCTCCTCCTACCATGTCCTGAATAAGCCAGGCTAGCCTGATCTTGTCAGACCAACCCAGCTAAGCAGAGTTGGTCTTGGTTAATAGTTAGATGGGAGACCACCCCTGTTTACCTCTTGCCCTGACCTGGATGGCTCAGGCTAGCATGATCTTATTCAGTCTTGGAAGCTAACCAGTGTTGACCCCGGTTCGTTGTTGGATGGGAGATCACTAAGGAATACCAGGGTCGTTACCAGAGACAGGCAATGGCAAACCACCTCTCCTCATTTCTTGCTCTGACCTGGATGGCACGGGACTGCTTGATCTTGTCAGATCTCAGAAGCTAAACAGAAAGCCAAAGAAAGCCAATGCGATTCTGGGCTGTATCCATCGGAGTATAGTGTCTAGATCGAGGGATGTAATTGTACTTCTCTATTCTGCATTGATCAGACCTCCCCTGGAATACTGTGTACAGTTCTGGGCACTGCAATTCAAGAAGGAAATTGGCAAACTGGAACGGGTCCAGAGGAGGGCGACCAAAATGGTCAAAGGTCTGGAATCCATGCCCTACAAAGAGAGACTTAGGGAGCTGGGGATGTTTAGTTCAGGGAAGAGAAGGTAAAGAGGTGACATGATAGCCCTGTTTAGATATTTGAAGGGATGTCATGTTGAAGGAGGAGCAAGCTTGTTTTCTGCTGCTCCAAAGACTAGGACCAGGAGTCATGGGTTCAAGGTAAAGGAAAAGAGATTCCACATAAACATCAGGGAAAACTTCGTGACAGCAAGGGTTTTTTGACAGTGGAATGCACTGTCTTGGAGTGTGATGGAGTCTCCTTTGGAGGTTTTTAAACAGAGGCTGGATGGCCATCTGTCAGAAGTGTTTTGATTGTGTGTTCCTGCATTGCGAGGGGTTGGACTTGATGGCCCTTGGGGTCTCTTCCAACCGTATGATTTTATGATTCCAGGGTTGGTCCTGGCTAATACTTGAATGGAAAACCACCCAAGAGGTCTGGGGTTGCTATGCAGACATTGGTGAAAATACAACCACAGTAATTAAGAGGGAGGGGGAATACAGAGAAAAAGGATACTATGTCCTGGGTGAGAGACACCACAGGATAAACCAAAAGTGGGCTGATCCTGACAGTCCTCTGCAGAGAGAGGCAATGGGCAACCACCTCTGCTTCTCCCTTGAAAGTCCCTCACTGGGGTTGCCAAAAGTCAGTTGCAACCGGATGACACTGATGCTCATAGAAAGTTTGGATAGAAGCAGGGAATGACTTGGGCACGCTGCTACGGTTACCCTTTCAGTCGAAACCCAGAGCCCAGCCGGTAATTATTTCTCTTTCTTAATTGAAAATTTCGGCCTCAGCGATTCACTCAAACAGGCGAGGGAAAAGAGCCTGAGAAAGCACGACACAATCGGAGTCTGGTGTAATGGGCCAAGGGGGAGCATGGATTGATGGATTCCACAGGTTGGCAAATGATCTCATAACTCAAGCGAGGGCACAGCCGCAGCAGGATCCATCAGCCGCTGCCCCTCCCCACTTCCCCGCTGCTGCGAGGCCAGAAAGAAAAGGATTTCCTTACCCCTCTAGCGTGGATGGATTCCTAACATCCAATCCTTTTATTAGAATTATGATTGCTACGAGGAATTCGCCCCCTCTTTAAATGTTGCCAAACAGAAGCGATATCTCTGTGCCCATGTGGCAGGAGAGGAGCGGCAATTACATAAAATTACAATCAGGAGAGGCTGGTGACGCCACCGTGGCGCTTCCCCCCCCCCCAGGCCGAGGATGACTGATTAGGTCCAATCAAGGCGTTAGAAACAAGGTGTCGGATATTCTGGCAGCCCGTATATCACTCTCCACTTTGCAGGCTGTCTGTTGAAGTGGCGAGGATTCCCAAGGTGAATTTGGCGGGGAGACAGGCTAGGAGGGCGTCCGTCTCAGATAGGGGGATGGAACGGCTGGTCTCGACAAGGTTCTGCGGGGAAATCTTGGATCGGCATGGCGGATGACGTATTGATGTCAGTCCTAAAAGCACGTCTCTCGTTTACTCAAGTTTGTTGTTGAGTGGCTCGTTTGTCATTCGGTTTTTTCGAGAGCCGCTGAGACGTAAAATATAAGATAATTATGTACACATAAAATATTATACATATAGTCAGCCTTTGGTTGTCTCATGAGCCAGGTTCGAAGCCCTCCTATATGTTGTTGTACCATGGATGAACCATGGGTGAAGTGAATATGTTTTAGCTATTATGCTGAAGTAAATATCTGCAAAATTGATAACTTGCTTTTCTTGCGCTTCTCAGCAACACAGATTGGGAATTAGCGCATCTATGAATGATAGGCATTTGTTGTCTGGGATAGAAATAGAATTAGATAATTGGAAGCAGGCTTGTGAGGTATATATTCTACCCGTCATTCAGGGACTTCTAAGCGAGAGTGTCCCGGATGATCCACGGAGGTGGAAAGTTCTGACTAATCACAGCTGACAAATGTTGATCCCATAGGGTGTTCAAGGCAAGATTTCCATTGCCTGCCTCTACGTGGGCTGAGAGAGCTCTGCGAGAATTGTGACCGGCCCAAGGTCACCCAGCAGGCTTCACGTGGAGGAGTGGGGAATTGAACCCAGTTCTTCGGATTAGAGTCTGCTGCTCTTAATCGTTACATGACACTGGCTCTCTAACATCTACTGCCACTAAAAAGATGGGGAGGAAGCACCAACTAATGTATCCCATCTTGAACAGAAGGCTTTTCATCTATTTCTTTAAAAAAAAACCTCGCTGGAATGGAGATGACTAGAATTCTCAAGGGAGGACATTTTAAAGCTCCAGGCCACAACAAAGGGGTTTGTGCTGTTGGGAAAATAGTTTGAAGCTATTGCCCAAAAAAAAGTACCTTTCTTCAACTTGGTTTAGAAGAAGAAGAGTTTGGATTTATAACCCCCCATTCTCTCCTGTAAGGAGACTCAAAGGGGCTTACAATCTCCTTTCCCTTCCCCCCCCACCACGGAAAACACCCTGTGAGGTGGGTGGGACTCAGAGAGCTCAGAAGAACTGTGACTAGCCCAAGCTCACCCAGCTGGCATGTGTTGGAGTGCACAAGCTAATCTGAATTCCCCAGATAAGCCTCCACAGCTCAGGCAGCAGAGCGGGGAATCAAACCCAGATTAGAGTATACCCGCTCTTAACCACTACACCACGCTGTTGTAAAGTTTAGGAAGGACATTAGTGGATTTTTTTTAGCCGATCAAGCAATGGTGACCCCACATGACCGTGATCTCGAGACTAGACTGTTGTAAAGTGTTTTGTGGGGCTGCCATTGAAGGCGATTCATAAAGTTCTTTTGAGGCAAAATGGCCGCAGCTCTGGCTCAGTTTTTTTTAAGATCACTGCCTCTCTGTTCCAGAGGTCAGTTCAAGGTGCAGGGCCTGACCTGTGAAGCCCTTCATTCACAGAACTGGACACAGTATCCCAGGTGAAGTCTGACCAGTACAGAACAGAGTGATACTATTTATGTCCCTTAATCTAGACACTATACTCCTAATGATGAAGCCCAGAATTGCATTGGCTTTCGTGGCTGCTGCATCACACTGCTGACTCATGTTCAGTTTATGGTCTACTAAGACTCCCAGATGTTGCTCCTCTTCAACAGACATCCTTAAACATGGCTGTAGTGTCAGCCCTTAACCTCCTCTTCTCCAGAATAAACATACCCAGCTTCCTAAGTCTCCCCTTGTAGGCCCTGGATTCCAGGCCTTTGATGATTTACCAGACCTTTTAGCAATTCTGGATGACCAGAATTACACGTGATATTCCATAGATGACCCCATCCTTTGGGGCACAGAAGCATTTCCCATAGGTCTCTCCTTCTGATGACCCAGCACTGAGTGAACAGCAGAGGCAAAGAATAAGAGGGGGCAAACGGAGGGAGAGAAAGAGGCTAGCAAGAGAACAATGGAAGCGTCGAAGTGCTCTGAAGGCTGGCATTTTGCCTGTGTGTGTTTGGGGGGGGAGGGGTGAACTGAGATCCGTTTTTGAGCCACCTCATCAGCATTTCCTGTCTCGCAACAGAGAAGCTGTGTGTGGCGAGTGGGGGGGGGGGGAAGAGGCACGCTAAAAATAGACGCGGCAAACTTGTAACCACGTTGACAGCTGTGAAGGTGAAGTCAGCAACATCCCAGTATGACATCAAATATATATATATTTCCGAATCATTTCTCCCCCGCTCTGTTGGCTGGCAACTGGAGCTCAGACCTTATTGAGGGACCTCAGTAGCTATGGGGCGTGCTGTATGGGAAGATTCTAGGCAGACATAATTTAAAAGGGGCTTGCCGTGGGCAAGGGTTGGGTTTGAGTGCGGTTTCTGGTGCAGTCGGCTTTATCCGTGAAGGTTGCCATGTGCAACCCTCCGTGATAATGTGGTTTCTAGCTTGCTGGGGTAGAAAGTGGGGAGAGGCCGTACCTCAGTGGCACAGCCTTTGCTTCGCGTGCCTGAGGTTCCAGGTTTAATTCCTGACATCTCCACTTAAAACTATCAGTCACAGGTGGTGTGGGAGACCCCCGTCGGAGACCCCGGAGAGCTGTTGCCAGTCAGAGGCCAACATTGATAGGTTTACCCTTTGTGGAAGGGGCGATACCAAAATCAGTGTCCGCTCTCTGAGAGGGCCATTCCACACATAGCTTGTGGAGCTGACTGCCACAAGCTGTGGCTGTGGTTTGACAACCTCATCAACATAGTTTGCAGAGGAGAGCAGTTCGGTCAGCAGCTGTTCGCCACCATCACCAGGTGGAACTTATATGCTCAGAGGCAGTCGTCTGCCCAGGCTATGGGGTTGGTGAGCTTCCCAAGGAATTCTGGGAAATGGAGATGGCGGGCTAAACAGATTACTGGGTTGATCTGGAGGGGCTATTCTGCTTCAAATCCCGAGCCAGTAGCGGTTGCAGCTGGAGCTGGCCCAGGCTGTGGCTGCTCC
The DNA here is from genome assembly GCF_021028975.2 of Sphaerodactylus townsendi. Lineage (NCBI taxonomy): Eukaryota > Metazoa > Chordata > Lepidosauria > Squamata > Sphaerodactylidae > Sphaerodactylus > Sphaerodactylus townsendi. Next base: position 147,793,583 of record NC_059428.1, read on the forward strand.
CGGATTGGCAGCTGGAAACAGCTTCTCCTTGGCCGCTTGACTCTCTCCCGCATCCCCCCTTCAGCCTACTCAGGAAGCCATTAAGATCAGAAGCACGTACAGAGAGACTCTGTCTAACAGCACTGTTGGCTGACCCTGATTTGTAGCGAGGCTGAACAGCGAGCGCGTTGCTGCGGCGTTCGAGGCTCTTCCTGTAGTAATCGCAAAGAGGGAAGGAGCTGCATGTGACACCGCTGGGAGAAAGCAGAAGCACAACGGGGAGGCCGGGGGGGCGGGGGGGCGAGCAAGACATAACAGATCAGCACCAGGGAAGCAGGGGAAATGAAGATCGGGCGCAAATGAAAATCCAATATCTCATTTGCGTAGAGGCCGGGAGAACGACCCGTCGGGGGACGTCGGGAGAGGCAAGGCGCATGGAATCGTGCAGGCAAGGTGGGGGTGGACGTTTCAGGAAGTGGGGCGTACGAGACACTTTGCCTCGGTCTGTTGTCTCACGAGCCTTGTTTTTTAAAGGTTTTATTGTGCCGTCCTTGGGTATCTCGGGGCCGAGAAGCGTCTTTGAGCTATATTATATCCCCTTCTTCTCTGATGGGAGTGTTAACAATGGGGTACCCGTGGAAGCAAACTCTGTGTGAACTGGAGGAAATGCATCTGTGGAAGCTGTCGCCAGTGTAGCACAGAAGAACTATAGGATTCACTGATAGGAAGTGTTGTCGAGATTTAGCAGGGTTAGTGTTAGGGCTTTGCAGTGTTTTTGTTGAACCAATTTGCCAACCTGACAGGCTTCGTTCTTTACTGTGACCAACCCATCTGGCCCTGCGGTTCCTTGCCCAAAACCCCCAGGCCAGGGAAGTATCAGATAGAGGTAGCATGTATGCACTCCTCCACAAATGGGTAGACCCCTCCCCAAAACCAGTCCCTGAATGGGCGCCTCTGTTGTGTTGAGAGGGAATTGGCTGCCATTCATTCAAACGTGGAAAGAATCCATGGACTTGCAGGGATGTGCAGCGCAGAAATCTCTGCATAGAAAAAGACAGCTATCTTGCACATGTGCCCGTATACATACCGATATACCAGGGCTCCGTGCAACATTCAAGGGCTTCCTTTGTATGTTCGCCACCCTTCAGAATGACTGGCTTTTTACTACTTGGAACAGAAGCACTAAGTGCTTATCAGTCATCCCAGTGCCCTTTCGCTCATTGGCCAGAAGATAGGTAAGAGGGAGGGTACTTCAGGCCGGTTGGCCAATTGGAACAGAACACTGGCCGTCCTTTGTAAGTGAGAGATGGTTTTGAATTTCTCATCCCTTCCTGCTTTGACCTGAAAATCCATTTCGATTTCGCACCTGGGAACCCACAGCTCGGTAGTTTTCACGCTGCTGCCATTTCCTCGCCCCGAATGCTTGCTGTGAAAAGGTGCATATTTTCTAGGGTTAATAGCGCAATGATGCGTGTCGTACGTATAAACAATGCACGTGACATCAGTTGTGTCGGGGAAAAGATGGGGAAAGCGCACTGGGCAACCAAGTCTGCGACTTCAAGCACAAAGACGCAGAGAAACGAGCCCGATGTTTTGGTGGATGCTTCTGACGTCATGGAAAAGAAATTGCAACAATGTCCTGAAAGTGCTAAAAAGAGCCAGACACTTTAAAAAAGAGGGGGAGGGCAGACTATCACTGAGGGTCTAACTCTGTCTTTCTGGTTTGGACCCCAACAGAGAATACGGATTATTGGAAACAGGTTCCATGACTTGAAACGAAAGGTTAGGACCAGTGGTGGGATTCAGCAGGTTCGCACCATTTCGGCAGAACCGGTTGTTAAAATGGTGCTTGTAAACAAACAGTTGTTAAATTATTTAAATCCCACCACCGGAACCGGTTGTTAAATTATTTGAATCCCACCACTGGTTAGAACTGGTCTTACAGATGCTTTGCATCTGTAAGGCCTCTTCCACACATGCAGAATAGTACACTTTCAACACCTTCCATTCACTTTGCAGCTGGATTTAACTGTGCAGAATAGCAAAATCCACTTGCAAATTGTGAAAATGGATTGAAAGTGCGTTATTTTGCATGTGCAGAAGGGGCCTAAAGGAGGAAGGCTTCGTAGGTCTACCCAAAAGTAACTGCTCTGTTGTTCAGTAGGGCCTACTTCCCAAAAAGAAAGGGTCCTTTGAATGACACTCTTCTTGTTGCGCAGGGAAAGCCCATCAGATCCATTACCCTCCCCCTTCCCCGTTGAACGCCGCACCGTTGTTACTCCTCAGAGCCGGATCCGAAAGCCGAGAAAAGAGCAAGTCTTTGAGCCCCATCTCACAAACCTGAGAGGCTGAGGCTGACGTCTGGCAAGAAAGAGACAGCCATTAAAGCGAAGAAAATTAGATTCCTCGAGTTACCTTAGTTACCCGGTTTCTAATGACTCCAGCTTCCGGGCCCCATCACCTTTTCACGTATAAAGATTCTCGAGAGATTGCCCCGTTAATAAGTGAGAGTCCCTTGTTCGCGATTTTTCCAGGCAAGGAGAGAGGGGGATCAATGCTGTCTCTGTCGGGGTGGCCTCCCCGGGAGATTTTTTAATACTCTCTTTTTGTGCCGTGGCTGGGGGGTAATCTATATCTTTCTGTCTGTAATTGCCTCTCCTTAGAGCGGTCTCTCTGGCGGGTAATAGCCTGCGTTGCTCGCCCGAAGATTTAGGGGAGGGGGAATGATATTTTGGAGGAACAGCTGTCAGCGTTTACCTGCGAGCCAAAGATTATCGAGGACGAGGCAGACAGAATTGTCTTTCAGGGATGCGAGGCAAATATTGTTTGGGGAGAGGCGGGTGCTCAGGAAGGGGCGGGGTGGAGGGCCAGCTCTCAAACGCCTGCAGCAAACCCATTTGGTTAGAGCTGCCTCTGCATAAGGAGTTGGAATCTGGAGGCGGAAGAGCCACAGGTTTGCGGGTGTAAAGGTGGTTTGTACAGGAGAGATACACGCCCATAATCTGAAAAACAGATTATGACCTCATCTTCCAAGCTCTGGGTTTACAAGGTACAATCCCCATTCCATGATACCTGTGCCCAGTATGTAATAATAGTGATAGTTAACCTGTATTTAACAATTTCAGTGCTTTGCACGCATCCTGCAGTGGCGTAGGAGGTTAAGAGCTCGGGTATCTAATCTGGAGGAACTGGGTTTGATTCCCAGCTCTGCCGCCTGAGCTGTGGAGGCTTATGTGGGGAATTCAGATTATCCTGTTCACTCCCACACATGCCAGCTGGGTGACCTTGGGCTAGTCACAGCTTCTCGGAGCTCTCTCAGCCCCACCTACCTCACAGGGTGTTTGTTGTGAGGGGGGAAGGGCAAGGAGATTGTCAGCCCCTTTGAGTCACCTGCAGGAGAGAAAGGGGGGATATAAATCCAAACCCTTCTTCTTCATCATCATCATCCTCATTCTTCCTGCAGCCCTGTGTAGTACTTACATACATGTGTGGTGTCAATTGACTTACAGCGACCCAAGAGAGTTCTTTTCAAGGCAAGTGGAAAGCAGAGGTGGTTTTCCATTGGCTTCCTCTGCAGAACCTTCCTTGGTGGTCTCTCCTCCAAGTACTGACCCTGTTTAGCATCCAAGTTCTGACCAGATTGGGCTATACCATGGTCCCTTTGTGGTAGGCCAGAAATAATATTGTCATGTTGCAAGGGGGCTGCTGAAAGTAGGTCAACTGGGGCCGCTTCGCAAGAGTGTGGTGCAGAAATGGAAAACTCTAGCTGACCCTACAACTGAAGAATGGTGGGTGAATATACAGGAGGTGGCCAAGATGGCCAAGCTAAGCGGGTAGAAGACCGGACAAAAGGAATCTTGATTTTTTTTTTTTGCTTTTAAGTCACAGATGACTTATGCTTACCCCATAGGGATTTCAAGGGAAGAGACATTCAAAGGTGGTTTGCCATTGCCTGACATTTCTTGGTGGTCTTCCATCCGATTACTAGCCAGGGTTGACCCTGCTTAGTTTCTGAGGTCAGATGAGACTGGGTTAGCCAGGGGCATCCAAGTCAGGATAAGAGATGAATAGAGGTGGTTTCCCACTGCTTGCCTCTGTCTAACAGCTCTGGACTTCCTTGGTGGTCTCCCATCCACGTACTCACCAAGGCCAACTCTGTTTAGCTTCTCAGCTCTGACAATATTGGACTAATCTGGGCCATCCAGCTCAAAGCAAGAGATGAACCGAGGCGGCTCGCCATTGCCTGCTTGTGACTAGCAACCCTGGACTTCCTTGGTAATTTCTCGTCCAAGTACTAACCAGGGTCAACCCTGCTTAGCTTCTAAGATCTGATGAGATCAGTCTAGCCATCCAGGTAGGAACATGGTAAAGGGTTATGGGAAGTGCTCCAGGTTTTTAGGAAATACAGTGAAAATAACCCAACAACGGAAATTGATTATGGCTGTTAAAATTCAAAGTGGGAAATGGTTGATCATACTAAATATATTTCAGATATTCCTGGGGCAACGTTCCCTGCAAGCTGTGTGGCCGCGCGGCTATGCAGACACCATATTGGTGCCACGTAGATTGAGCAGCCACCAGTAGGGGGAGCTCTTGCAGGCGGCTCTGTGCGGTTCCGCAGTAGGGAACTTCCGCGCAGCTCCCTACTGTCATTAGACAGACTATTGTCTTGTGGAGTTTTCCCAATAATCTGTATAGAGGAAATCAGATTCTATCTTCAATGGTTAATGCGTATTGGTGAGAACAAGGTGTGCATGTATAAAGTGCTGATTTATAGGCGAGCAGAGGTGGTTTGCCAATCCCTGCCTCTGCATAGCGATTCTTTGGTGATATCGCATCCAAATACTTACCTGGGCTGACCTTGCTTAGCTTCTGAGATCGGGTGAGATCGGGCTAGCCTGTTGAGGTCACGGCAAACCTTGATGTATGTCCATGAAAACCATGTGAATATTTGGGGGGTTGCATTTCATCACCAATAATTAATGGATCGATCAATCGGTCCTGTTTTGGAAATAAGATCAGATAAATTGGAAATGCAGGACATCAGGGAGAAATTTGGTTGAGGAAGATTCCAGAACCGTCATTAGGGTACATTTTCCCTGTTATGGACATGGATTCATATTTCCACGCAGAGGACACTAATCCTCTTTATAAAGCCCGACTTGTCTATTTACAAGGTGCAACTCACAAGATTTTTTTTTTGAACCATTAGCAATACACAGCAGCACAGACAAGACTTCCTAGTATATTTTTAAACAAAAGAACAATCATTTGGTTTGGTTTTATTGTTGGAGAAAACTGAATTCAGTGTGCAGTAGGTAGGGAAGAATGATGCGCAAAGAGATTATTGAGTGGGGGAAATTCTCATGCAAAGTCCTTTGTGTGCGTGGAAAGTTTCGTCAAGTCACCACCTACTTACCAACAATCCCATAGAGTTTTCAAGACAAGAAGCTCACAGAGGCGGTTTGCTGTTGTCTTTCTAGAATCATAGAGTTGGGAGAGACCCCAAGGGCCATCAGGTCCAACCCCCTCCCATGCAGGAACACACAATCAAAGCACTCCTGACAGATGGCCATTGAGCCTTTCTTTAAAAACCTCCGAAGAAGGAGACTCCACCACACTCCAAGGCAGTGCCTTCCACGGTCGAACAGCCCTGATTGTCAGGAAGTTCTTCCTAATGTTTAGGTGGAATCTCTTTTCCTTCACCTTGAACCCATTACTCCATGTCCTAGTCTCTGGAGCAGCAGAAAACAAGCTTGCTCCCTCACCAACAGGACATCCAAATATCTAAACATGGCTATCATGTCGCCCCTTCATCTTCTCTTCCTGAAACTTAACATCCCCAGCTCCTTAAGTCTATCCTGGTAGGGTATGGATTCCAGACCTTTGACCATTTTGGTTGTCCTCCTCTGGAATCATTCCAGCTTGTCAATGTCCTTCTTGAATTGGGGTGCCCAGAACTGTACACAATATTTCAGGTGAGGTCTAACCAATGCAGAATAGAGAGGTACAATTACATCCCTCGATCTAGACACTATACTCCTATTGATACATCCCTTTGAATAGCAACCCTGAGATTCCATGATGGTCTCCCATCCATGTGCTAACCAGGGGTGGCCTTGCTTAGCTTTCAAGACCTGGCTCACCCCAGGTCATGGTACGGTCTTTCTTAGCTCCAAAATAATAAGCACGTTGTCATGTTCAATTCTCTGTGTGTGTTCATTTTGGGGTCGCACTGACGGGGGAGCGCAAGAAATTATCTCAGCCAGGCACGAGATACAAAATGGCTTTGGGTTAGTTCGACAGCTCAGGGTTCGTTCACAGCTGCCGTTTGGAAACCCAAGGACTCCAATTTGGTGAGCAGAATAAATTATGCAGATGTCAGTCACTTTATATGCCAGTCGCATTCCATTTGAGGACATAAGGAATGGCTTTTCCAATCAGAGCAGAGCTCTCGCTGGTCTGGTTCTCTGTCTCCACGGCCCAGAAGCACCGCACCACCACAGCAGACCTGGGATCATAATCTCTGGCCTTTCTTCTTCTTTTTTGTAACAGGTATACACCAAAAAACCAATTGCGATTCTGGGCTGTATCAATAGGAGTATAGTGTTTAGATCGAGGGATGTAATTGTACCTCTCTATTCTGCACTGGTTAGACCTCACCTGGAATATTGTGTGCAGTTCTGAGCACCGCAATTCAAGAAGGATATTGACAAGTTGGAACAGGTCCAGAGGAGGGCAACCAAAATGGTCAAAGGTCTGGAATCCGTGCCCTACGAGGAGAGACAGAGGGAGCTGGGGATGTTTAGTTTGCTGAAGAGAAGGTTAAGAGGCGACATGATAGCCATGTTTAGATATGTGAAGGGATGTCGTGTTGGTTGAGGGAGCAAGCTTGTTTTATGGGGAGTGGTTCCATCAATGTGTTTGGTTTGGTATGTCTACTTCCATGGTGGCGAACCTTTGGCACTCCAGATGTTATGGACTACAATTCCCATCAGCCCCTTCCAGCATGGCCAATTGGCCATGCTGGAAGGGTCTGAATGGGAATTGTAGTCCATAACATCTGGAGTGCCAAAGGTTTGCCACCACTGGTCTACTCTGACTGGAATTAGTTCTCCAAAGTTACAAGCTCCGGCCTGAATATGCATGATTTTTTAAGAAGTTTGGATTTAAGCCCTGCTTTCTCTCCTGAGTCTCAAGGCAGTTTATAAGCTCCTTGTCCCTTTCTCTCCCCTTGTGAGGCAGGTAAAGAGTTCGAAGAGAACTGGCTCAAGATCACCCAGCAGGCTTCATGCGTAGGAACGGGGAAACAAATCCAGTTTATCAGATAAGAGTCTGCTGCTTATGTGGAGGAGCGGGGAATCGAACCCGGTTCTCCAGATGACACTGCTCTTAACCACTACCCCACCAAGGCTCTCCATTTAACCGATGCCAAAGATTAAATTTGGGACCTTATGCAGGCAAAGCAGGTATGCACCACGGAGCTAATTTTAAAGTTTTCAGGCTATAAAGGAATGCTCTGTACGGAGACAGTGTATAATTCACCCTTAAAACTGTCTCCTTGAATGGGACAGCAGCTCTCCAAACCCGATCCGTCAGCTCCTTTCTAGCGGAAGATGCTGGGAGTCAAACCGTACACATGCTGAGCCCATTTGCTCCACCACCAAACATTACCCCCCACCCACCCACCCTCCCACCCACACTGAACGCATTTGACAGAAATCCATTTAGCATCCGAGCCGGCTCAAATCATTTTCATGCCCGAGGTGGGAAATCCAAATGCTCCCCCACCCACGTGAGAATTAACGCGAGGAATCCTCTCCGGGGCTCTTCTGGGCCAGCCTGGTTGAGCGAGAAGGAACCAGAGCGGGTGGGGAAAAATGGTGGGAAAACGCACAGGGAACTGGCGAGATCCACAGCGGGTGACAGGGGGATGGATGCAACTCTGCAGTGGCTACTGGACTGAGTGTGAAAGAATGAACGGTGTGGGAGAAAAGGGATTTATTTATTTATTTATTTATTTATTCATTCAACTTATATACCGCCCAACCCCCGAAGGGCTCTGGGCGGTGAACAACATGACATTCAAATACAGATAAACATAAAATCAAATATAAGTTAATCTCTAAATAATATAAATTAAAATGCAGCAATTAATATTTGAAATGGGGAGGATTCCCTTCTTCTGCAACTCAACCCAACCCCCAACCCCCGGTAGTTATCCATTGGGAATTCTTTCCCCGTTGTTTGGGAACCCCCCTTTCCTGGATATGGCAAACATATTATGGTCTCCATCAGGGGAGTATGTCAGTATATGCAGGTAAAAGGACCCCTCTACCTCTATACCAGGGATCTGCAACCTGCAGCTCTCCAGATGTTCATGGACCACAATTCCCATCAGCCCCTGCCACCATGGCCATTTGTCGACCTGTCAGTGAGGGGAAGCATGCGGTATGAATCTTATAATAATCTTCATTAAAAAAACACTATCTGAAACAAGTACCACCGCCACCCCATGACACGTCCGTGGATAAATCCGCCCCAGACTGTGGGGATATTTCCTTTGATCTTGGAGAACACCCATTGCTGAACATGGATATCTTGTCCCAGGGAATGGTCACCTAGAACAGGGGTCTGCAACCTGCGGCTCTCCAGATGTTCATGGACTACAAATCCCATCAGCCCCTGCCAGAATGGCCAGTTGGAGAGCCACAGGTTGCAGACCCCTGACCTAGAACCTTTAGAGCCCATAGCAAGGGTAGAACCCCTTCATCCAGGAACCAGCACTACCCATCCCCACCGGGTCATGCCCATCACAGCGGGACACCTCTTGAGAGCATTTTGCATCCTGTTCACGTCTCTGAGAGTCCAAAAGGGCCGTGAGTGTGTCCCCTCCTGGTGACAGTGGCCCGTGTCCATTTGAGCTGGGCATCTGATGGCAGTGACCCCTCACCGAGCGCTTAATAAGGATGGGCAGTCGGTTTGCGAACAGCTCTCCCGGGGTCCAAAAACCTGTCTTTCCAACCTAATTAGGAAACCACTCTCTGCCAGCCAATCGGTTTGCGAAAACCAGAATCCCGGGGAAGACGGGGCGGCTAAATGGTGCAGTAATTTATTCCCCGGTGAATAATTTGGCCGGCGTTACCTGAAAACCCTTCTGGCCAATTTTTTTTTAAAGCGTTAAGCCTGTTTTCTCGCACATGTCTGTTCACATCCCTCCCACTCACCCTCACCTCCTCGGGGACTGAGGGAAGCAATCGTAGCCCGGAGCAGTTCGAGCATTGAAGGTTGGTACAGTTTGGGGGATTTTTCCCCCCCCTGTTTTAATCCCTGCAATTGAACTTCAAGCTGATACTTTTCGTTCCTGGGCACGGGAACGAGGAGGTTGCCGCTGCGGCCTGCGAACAAAATAAATACCTTTTTTTTCCTGCAGGAAAAAAAATCTCTGCCTCCTCCCTTTTGTATCCTTCACTCCCACTTCCCAGATGGTTTGCAGAGGTTTAGCATTTTCAAAGCGTTTCGTCAAAAAAAAAAACCCACCGTGGATGACAATCGAGGAGGGCTGCTTTTTAGCCTGCGGCCGACGCAGTTTGAAATGAGGTCCCAGGTAGCCATGGTTACCTTTCCTCTTTGGGAAGAGATGGCTTTTTTCCCTTTTTTTGTGCGTTGCCTTTTGTGTTTGTGCATTTCAAACATACGGTTTTGTCAGAGCTGCGGATCGGTGTTTGCACGCACCTACGGGCAGGTCGGCAGGGGGAAAGACGGAGCCCAGAGGGACTCCTTGGCAACCCTCTGGGGGGCGGCAGTGAAACTCCAGGCCTGAACCTGGACCGGTGATGGATTCAGGTTCTGGCGAGAGTTGAAAGCAATGCCGTTTGCTCCCCTTGCAGGAGACATAGACGCCTCTTTCATCCTGCTGTCGCCTCCATTTTATCACAACACAACACAAAATCTCGCAAAACCTGTTTATCTGTTGGGTTTTTTTTCCCTGGGGGGGGGGGGTCGGGGGTGGGGGGGGGGGGGGGGGGGGGGGGGAGGGGGGGGAGGGGTGGGGAACGGGAGAAGGGGGGGGAGGGTGGGGGCGGGGGGGGGTTGGGGGGGAGGGCGTGGGGGGGGGGGGGGGTGGGGGGGGGGGGGGTTGGGGGGGGCGGGGGTGTGGGGGGGGGGGGGGGTGGGGGGGGGGGGCGTTGGGGGGGGGGGGGGGTGGGGGGGGGGGGGGGGGGGGGGGGGGGGGGGGCGTGGGGCGGAGGGGGGGTGGGGGGAGGGGGGTGGGGGGGGGGTGGGGGGGGGGGGGGGGGGGGGGGGGGGGGGGGGGAGGGGGGGGGGGGGGGGGGGAGGGGGGGGGTAAGGGGTGGAGGGGTGGGGGGAGGGGGGGAAGGGGGGGGGGGGGGGTGGATAACATCTGGAGTGCCAAAGGTTCGCCACCACTGCTCTAGAGGATACAGATAAGCCAGTGTCGGGGGATAGGGTTAGGGTCCAAATCTTGCTCTTGAAAAAAGGCAGATATCTTCAAGGGGTCGTGGAGGAGTAGGTTATGCTGGGGGAAGCAGGCAAAGAAGTTTGTGGCATTAAAGAATTCCTACTGGAGAAAGGGAGAGGAGAGAACCAAACAGTTGCTAGAAGTCACAAGTGCAAACCACTCGCAGGTTTATGCCAGCGCACGAAAGATATCCCGTGGGGTATTCCTGTGCGCACTAACATCGGTCAATATTTAATTCGATGCAAAACCAGCTCCGAAAATAAAAAGATGATAATCGTTTACCTTTATGACACTGGTCGTTGAAGCACTCTTAGGTGGCGAATTTTTTATACTCACAGGATCACTTCACGCCTCGCCAGCATGGCCAATTGGCCATGCTGGCAGGGGCTGATGGGAATTGTAGTCCATAACATCTGGAGTGCCAAAGGTTCACCACCACGGCTCTAGCACCTCTCCACCAAGGAGTATATGGTTCTCTCCTCCTGTTTTACCCTTGCGGCAAATGGCCTGTGAGGTAATTTAGGTTCGGAGAGAGTGCCTGACCCTTGGCCCAGTTGCGGGTGTTGATCACCCTGAAATGGAGGTCCTCCGTCGCCTGCACAAGAACTCCCTTTTCCCATTTTGGCATCCTTTCCTCCTCACAATTGTGACTGCAACGAGGGGAGGGCACAGCACGCAAACAGCTCACACTTCTGAGAGACTTGGTGTGTCTCGAAAGAACAAATCTGCGCCTGGTGGCGTGGGGGCCTCTGCGCCGACTGGGGAGGGTGCCCAGAGAAACCTGATTCGGGCTCCAGGTATATTTATTTATTTATACCTGCCTTTGTCCCCTGTGGAGACCAAAGGGGCTAACAGTGCCCCCTCCTTTTCCACTTTACTCTCACCACAACCTTGTGAGGGAGGTTCGGCTGAGAGATAGTGGCTGGCTTGCGGCCAGGTTCTGTGGCAAGGTGGGGGTTCGAACTTGGACCTGCCAGTCCAACACTGGAATCACTGCCGAGTGCTGTCTTTCCAGATACAGACCCAGAGAATCATAGAGTTGGAAGAGACCCCCAGGGCCATCCAGTCCCACTCCCCCTGCCATGCCGGAAGTCACGATCAAAGCACTCCTGACAGACGGCCATCCAGCCTCCCTCCAAAAACCTCCAAAGAAGATCTTTGAACTCCACCACCCTCCGAGGCAGCGGATTCCATGGCTAAACAGCCTTTGCTGTCAGGAAGTTCTTCCTAATGTTTAGGTGGAATCTCTTTCCCCATAATTTGAACCCATTATTCTTTGCCCTAGTCTCCAGAGCAGCAGGAAACAAGCTTGCTCCCTCAACCAACATGACATCCCTCCAGATATTTAAATGTGGCTATCACGTCACCTCTTCACCTTCTCTTCCCCAGACTAAACATACCCAGCTCCCTAAGCCTTTCCTTGTAGGGCATGGATTCCAGACCTTTGACCATTTGGGTCATTTTCCTCTGGACCCGTATAAACTGTCATTACCTTTCTTGAATTTTGGCATCCAGAATTTTGGCATCCAGACACACGGATCGCAGCTGAGGTCTGACCGATGCAGAATAGAGGGGGACTATTACGTTCCTTAAGCTGGACACTATACTCCTATTGATGCAGCCCAGAATTGCATTGGCTTTCATGGCTGCTGCATCACACTGCTGACTCAGGTTTAGTTTGTGGTCTACTGAGACTAAGATCCCTTTCACATGTGCTGTTGTTAAGCCAGGTGTCTTCTAGATACTTCTAGCTGTGGCTCACTCTCCCATTTCCGGAAAAAACAACTCTGGCCATCTCTGGGTGGGGAAATTTCTGGATATTTGGGTGTAAAATGTGGGGAGGGCTGTTTTTTGGGGGGAGCTCTGTAGGATACCTCCAGGGTGGTGGCAGGAGATTTCTCGCTAGGACAGCTGAACTTCAGGCGACAGAAATCAGTTCACTAGGTGAAAATGGCCGCTTGGGAAGGCAGACCCTCTGGCATTACACTCCACTAAAACCCCTCCCCTTCCCAAACCCCACCTTCCTCAGGCTCCACCCACAAAAATCTCCAGGCATTTTGGATCTGGCTCCCCTATTTCGATTCCTTATCTTGGCCCGTGCCCACAATTTAATCCCACGGAGGTCTCGTTTCTCCTCTTAATCCTGTTTCACGCTTCTCCTTCCTCGAGTGGTGGGGGACCGCCACTAGGAACAACGAGGACTTTTAAAATGTTATCTTTATAAGAACTTATTACTTACTGTTTTTTAAAAAATATATGTTTATTTACCAAAGTACCAGCAGGCAGGGGAAAGCGACCGCACAGATTGGCAGGGCGCTCTTAGAAGCAGCAGCCCTCTTGACCTTACTGATTGGCTCAGCCGAAATCCGAAACCCACCCCCTCCCATCAACCCAACTGGGCAAACCAGTTTCGGTCTCCACCCACCGTGGGCTGCATGCAAAGTGCATTCCAGAGGGGCTTTAGCAGAAACGGCTGCCAAATTTGCCCGTCAGGGCCCCTCGTGGCTCTAACCCCGCCCCGGTTAATGGTCCAGTCTAAAGGGAGATATGCAGTCTCGGTTCGGCCCAGTCCGCCGTGTGTATTGCAGCCATCGGCCAAACCACAGACTCTCGGGAGAGCTGTGGGAGGGTGGGTTGCTCATTTCTCCATCCCCCTGCAACACAATAAAGATTTTCTTCCCAGAGACAACGCACATTACACCAGGTGGCTTTAAGCCTCTTGAATTAAAGAAAGGCGCTGTTTTCGAATGCCCGCGCATGAATGTGCATTTGGACTCTGATTGATAGAAGATCAAAGCTTGTGTTCCTGGTGATCCTATGTTTTAACGGTTTGATAAAAGCAGCGGAGAAAAGGCTTACACACATTTATAAGATTACCAATGCATTTTTTTCTGCCTTCGCTCTGCCTCCAATTCTTTGGGGCGGACGTAGAAAAAAACATAATTGGGTGAGCCGAAAGCTCGGGATTTTTCTGCACCCGCCGTGGTAATCCTTTCGAGGCGCTTTCTCACGGAAACCTTTCCCCAAATTGAGCTGCTGTGAATGGCTTGGGTGTGTTGCGGTATTGTGGGAGGGAAACGGGGTTCAGGGCGGGCCAGCCCATGACCCATCTGTTTGGGAGAGCGAGCCAGCCCGATACTGCTGGGAAACATACAAGCTCCCCATAGAAACCGTTTCCCCCTGTTTGTTAACAGTTTTCTGGTAATTTAAGGTACCCTGCCTCTGGCCATGGAAGCTTCATTTGAGTATCGTAGGACTAGACTTCTTTACAAACAGAAAAATCTACGCTAGTGGCTATTCGCACATGCATAGAAGACTTTTTTTCAGTTTTGTGCCTACTATTGATTTTATTGGATACCTCCACTACATGGTTTAAAAAATTAATTTTAGGCCTGTACAAACACCAAAATCCACATCTCCTAACCTATCGAAGGCCCAACGTTGCGCTTTCTGCCTTTAATTTGCCTGCAGCGTTTGCTCGGTTTTCTCCACCACAATGTGAGCTAGAAACTTGTTTTGTTGTGATCAAAGGGAATAGCTAGGCTTCCAATCCTTAGGGATCTATAGCTTCCAGCAGATTTTGCAAACGGCTTTTAGATTCTACACTGCGTGGCGTGGCCACGATTGTACCCTTATCTGCACTGTGTCTCAGACAGAGATGCTAGCACGGTTGCAACGGTTGAAGAAGCTGTAATCTTCTGCATTAGAATATGTATATGAAAATTATCATTCATTTTTACACTCCATCTTTGTCAAAAAGCATTCTTTCGTGCATTATTGAACATGGTACTTGGATACAAGAGCATTTATAGTTTATTGAATGAATAGCATCAAGATTTCAAACAGATCCGGGGAGCAGGGCTAGGTAGGCTCAAGAAGCATTCTACAACAAAAGGAGGTCTGGCACGTTGAGTTCTGTGGCGGAGGAATATACAATCTACTAACATCTTTTTGTGGGACTGTATAGATCCCCCGCAGGACTGAATCCGCACATGTTTTCCCTTGAAGGTTAAAGAACATCTCTAGAGATGGGGTGATTTGCCCTGGGGAATCAGCATGCATAAAAGGGATGTACGTGTATCAGGTGTACAGGTTAGCGTGTCAGACCCAGGTTTGAATCTCTAGTCTGCCCAAACACCTTGCTAGGTGGCCTTGACCCAGTCACATTATGAACTCATGAAGCCTTGAATTAAATCGGATTTATCACTTGGTCTGCCAAGGCCTGCATTGACCTCATTCATTTGTTCCAGACTGAAAGAATTTTTTATGACTTGAGGCATTATAAGATTTTGGCCGAGCAGAACTGGCCACGGTTGGCACATTGTAATATACTCTTTCAGAGGGCATGACTTTGCGTGGAAGACCTGGGTGCCAATTTAAACAACACTTCAACAATTGGTCTCATGAAAAAGCATCCCAGTTGCAATTTGTAATCTGGTAGCTAAATACTGTATCAGTGTATTACTTTTGACCACTGGGGGAGACCAGTTGGCCAAAATGCTTCTATTTTTAAGAGTCTAAAAGGTTTCCTTCGGGGTATTGTAATTGTGATATTGTAGTTTAAGACAGGCAATTGCAGCGTGGTGTAGTGGTTAAGAGCAGGTGCACTCTAATCTGGAGAACCGGGTTTGATTCCCCGCTCTGCCACTTGAGCTGTGGAGGCTTATCTGGTGAACCGCATTAGCTTGTGCACTCCGACACATGCCAGCTGGGTGACCTTGGGCTAGTCACAGCTCTTCGGAGCTCTCTCAGCCCCACCTACCTGACAAGGTGTTTGTTGTGAGGGTGGAAAGGAAAGGAGATTGTCAGCCCCTTTGAATCTCCTTGCAGGAAAGAAAGGGGGGATATAAATCCAAACTATTCTTCTTCTTCTAAAGGTCTTTTACAAGTGTAGGTAATTTTAATTTGTAATAAATGCATTTTTTTTATATTTAAGCAGTTTTATTTAGTGGCCCCGTAAATTATTATTTTTTTTATCTTTTAGGTTCGATGCCAGTTTTGGAGGATTAAGTTTGTTCCCCACTTTTGTTTGTGTGTTGTCTACTCAGACTGGTGGGGGCTCCCCCAAATTTAGAGATGCCCAAGATTGAACCTGCGGCCTTCCACATGCCAAGGAGTATTCTACTGCTGAGCCGTGGCACCTTCTGCCACGTCCTCTTCTACAGGGTTGTTGCAGGGATAATGTGGAAGAGAACAACGTAGGCTGGTTTGGGTCCTTGTTGGGGAGAAAAACGGTATAAATAAGATTGCCAACTTCCCTACCATTTGGAAATTGCTAGAGTTTTGGGGGTGGAGCCTATGGTGCATGGGATTTGGGGATGGGCGGGGCTTCATTGGGGTATAAACCCATAGAGGCAGAGGCATATGAAGGGGAAATGGTGCCCAGGGACAACACCTGCTCTGAGTGCCACCCTTGTGCCCCCCGTCCCAGGCTTGGGGGCGGCTCAGATGGGAATCGCAGTGGCAGCCGGCCAGCAGCGCCCTCAAGCCCCTGTCCCAAGGGTCTGGGGATTGAAGGAGGTGACTTGGACGGGCACTGTGGCAGCAGGCCAATTCTGTCTTTAGGCACCTCCCTCACACTGACCCAGTTCTTCTGACCCGGGTGGGCACGGAGGAGGAGGGGCGATTTTGTGGGGGGGGCGCAGTTGCACCCAGGGTCATTTGACCCCACCTGTCCCCATGGGCGGTACGCCACTGCATAGAGGCCACCCTCCAAAGCTGCCCTTTTCCCTAGGGGAACGGATGTCTGTCGTCCAGAGATCAGTTGCAATCCGGGGAGATTTCCAGGAGGTTAGCATCTTTAAACGCCACTTGGGCTAGCAACGATGAACAGACGCCCCTCTTTCGCCGCCCCCCCCCCCAGCCCAACTGCTGCTCAGCCGCTCCAACCAGAGAGCTGTCTTTTTCCTGTCAGCGTGATAAGCAGCTCCGAACAATTATTGCCGTGCACCGGGAGCTGCAGACGGATTGGCTCTTCTCAGCCAGCGCAAAATAATTTGCAAAATTAAGCGCCTGACTGGAGAAAGACAACCCTCGGTGAGCGGAGCCGGGCTGTTCCCTACAATGGCCCCCCCATTTGCAGCGCTGCCTCTATGCAGCGTGTCAAGAATCCGCAGGCTGGCTCCTCGCACCTGGTTTTTTCCGCTTTGTTTTTTCCGCTTTGCATTTTTCCGAGGGATAGGCTCCGTGCGAACAGAAAAAAACACACCTCTAATTGCTGCTTTATTGACTCTCCTGAGCTGGGTGCTACAAACATCTATGGGGTGGGAAACCAGATGGGCCGTGGAAGGGCGGGGCGGGTTTGCGCAATGCTCTCCAAATGCAGGGGATTGCTACGAGGTGAAGGAATTGGAATGGTTCGAGATTCTCTGTACTTTGGCTCCGTCACCAACTGAAAAGGAGGCTCGAACCAAAAGACTGAGACAAGGAAGGAAGATCAATGTAATTCATAGAATCATAGAGTTAGAAGAGACCCCAAGGGCCATCAAGTCCAACCCCTGCAGTGCAGGAACACACACCGTTGACCATTCTGGTCGCCCTCCTCTGGACCCGTTCCAGCTTGTCAATATCCTTCTTGAATTGCGGTGCCCAGAACTAGACACAATATTCCAGATGAGGTCTAGCCAATGGTTCTACATTCATATGGAAGAGTTGGAAAAAAGTGTTATGTCGAAGAATTTCTCTGTTGATGTTAAGCCCCAGATCTGTGACTTAAATCAGACTCTGTAACTTGAAGGAGCTCCCATAGGATGCTATCCCAAATTTGATCCTGCAAAAAGCTATGTTTTTTAGGGACAGAGATTCCTTGCGTAACCAAATAACATTAATGGATGTAAATGCTATGTTTTTAAATAATAGCAGTCAACTTTGGACTGAGGAAAGAATTCCTGAAGGAACTAAGTGGGTGCTGAAACATCAACTTTTAAATTCACAAACACCAAGACAACTTCAACAAAAAACAAGAGACTCTGAGAATTAACAAAGCTTGGCTACCAGTACTTAAAAACACCAGAAGCAAAGGCCAAGAGCATGCTGGGTTCATGGACAATGGACTCCACTCAGACACAGGATTTGCATTCACCAATACTGCTGCTGCTGCTGCTGCAGGGAATGCAAATGTGAATCACACCCTGGACTGAAAACCCCCACCTGCAATACTATACTATCAACCACACCTTTGCATAGCAAGTTCCACCCAAACACTTACTGATTGGTTCCCCACCTGGGGACATGGACAATATATACCACACTAAAACATTCCCTTTTCACTGGACACAGTGTGTAACAGACTTCCCTCTGTGATACACCTCCGAAGATGCCAGCCACAGATGCAGGCGAAACGTTAGGAACAAGATCCACTAGACCACAGCCACAGAGCCCGGAAAACCCACCAGAACCAATCAGCTTTTAAGCTTCCTACAAAAGAAGGAAATTAAAGGTCAATTAAATAGACCATTAACTGAATATAAAGATTTTTATTCGGAGTATAAAGAAGGAAGAAGGAAAATTAATCACTAAAATATATAGGATATTATTAAATCAGGGTCAAAATCTGGTGCAGATGATTAAAAAGAATTGGGAAACAGAACTAACCACCAAATTTAGTGATAAAGATTGGAAGCAAATATTCCAACGCTTCCCTTTCAAATTGATCTCAAGAGGTTTACAAGAGTGCGCGTTAAAGATTCAGGTGGTATTTGACTCTGGTGAGAATAGCCTATGCAATGAAAATAAATAATACAGATTGTTGGAGAGACTGTGGCGAATTGGGAACATTTATTCATATGTGGTGGACATGTCCAGTTGTACCAAACTTTTGGTGGTCAGTATTTGCAAAGGTTGCTAAAACAGCTCTGCAATCAATAAACCCTATTATTTAACTAGTCTCATGCAATTTATTTATTACTCAATAGCCGATGACCCGTGGCCCTCGCTCTGCTCTGGGGCAAAAAGTCGTGCCAGAAAAATGCTCTCACTTTCCCCGTAGAAAGTGAGACACGCCGGTGGGGCAAGAGGAAGTGCATCGGGGCAGGATTTCCTTCCTGCAAAAAGAAAGAGTGCCAGGACAAGATTTCTTGCCCCAGTGTACTTCTGGTCCCCCCCCCTCGCGCCAGAGTGCTGGTGCGTAATCGGCCAATGAAAGCATCCATTGTAAACAACAACTTATCTTTTTACTAGTTGCAGCTGGAAAAATGCTAAAGGGATTCCTTTAGATAGGTGGCATGATAAACTAAGCCACATAGTGGCACTTGGAAGTTTAACAAATATGACTGGACTAATTCAGAGGAGGAAAAAGAAAGATAACTTTAGGAGGATTTGAAACAGTTTTCTAAGTTATTTACGGGATTTCAAGAGCATAGCTCACTGAATAATTTTCTTTAATGATTGGGGGGCCTTATATGAAAATTTGAATAGGTATTGAATAGTTATATCAGAAGATTTTTTATGTCACCTGACAGTCTTGGTAGAACCTCCACATCCAGAGAAAGTATACCCCTGAATACCAGCTGCTGGTATAAGCATTGGGGGAAGGCAGTTGCCTCGGAAGCTTATTCCCCTCGGCTAAATGCTCTTGGAAACTGTGGATTCTTTGTCCAAACAGGAACTCGAGAGTCCAGGTCAACCTTGGGGCTGGTTCAGCTACGCGTTTGTCTTTTGCCCTCGGGCCTTCTTCAACTTCCCTCCGTGAGATTCTTTGGGTTCTTTGCACAGAGCTCCTTCCTTTCCTGTCTAGACGAGTGGTGGGGGTCAGTTGGAGAAGGGTGGAAGGGCGGCTTTTATCGGTCATGTTTTGAATGCAGCTGTTTAGATGTTATACAGTGCAGCTGAGAAAAAGCAGAAGTTTGTCTGCAGGGGAATGCTACTATAAGTATAATGCCCCGTCGTCATACTATAATGCCCCGTCATCAACCCCTCGGCTGTCCCGTCGAGTCCTCCCCGGATCCTCACTGGGCAGCTGATCGAGGGTGGGTGTTGGATGGGGGTTATTTTTTAGAAACTGTCAGCCAGCCTGCACCCTCTGGACCCAGCCTGTCTCACTAGTCATAGAACCATAGTGGGAAGAAACCCCAAGGGCCATCCAGTCCAACCCCCTACAATGCACGAACACCCAATCAAAGCACTCCTGACAGATGGCCATCCAGCCTCTCTTTAAAAAACACCAAAAGAAAAAGACTGACCCATGGGTGACGTCACATCACGGCGTTTACGAGGCGGACTTTGTTGATTGGGTGGTTTGCCGTTGCTTTCCCCAGTCATTTACACTTTACACTTTGGATTCATTTTACTGATCATAGAAGGATGGACGTCCGAGTCAACCTTGAGCAGACGGTCCGAGTCAACCTTGAGCAGACTGATCATAGAAGGATGGACGTCCGAGTCAACCTTGAGCAACCTTGAAACAGACTTCTGTCGGGACTAAACTTGGGACCCCAAGCAGATCTTTGACTACAGCACTGCAGTTTGCCACTCTGCGCTACGGGGCATTACATGTTAAGCAATCTGTATACACAAGGTCTTTGAAAGGGACTGTGGCTCAGTGGTTACATGCACAAGACTCTTGGTTCGATCCCCGGCATCTCCAATTAGGCCAGAGACCCAGGAGAGCCTTTTTCGTCAGTACCTTTGAGAGCAGATAGTTTTGAGCTTGAGGTCTGACTTGGTAGAAGCTATTTCATATGCCCAGGATGCAGCAATGGTACAAGACCACACAGCCGAGCTCTGCTGCCTTCCTTGCACACATTTCCAGAAAGTGCCGGAAGGGAACTGTAATGTCGGAAGCACCCCCTAAGGGGTTATCTACCGTTATATTAAAGAGCTCTCCGATTTATTCCCAACCAAGATCACTGTGCTATCTCACTTTGAGAGGGGGGCACACCGGTGAGAATTATTTTTTCCCACCCCGTTCTCGCAGAGATTGGGAGGTCGGTCTCCTTTCAACAGAGCTTCCCTGTGCAGCTCTGCGTGGGCTCGGGTACCGTAGCAGGTGCGGTGTCAGCAAAAAAAGATTCGGAGCCTGAGCAAAATCGCACGGAGAAGGTTGTCTTGACTCAAACTCCGGGTCGAGATGGAGTGCTGTGTTCAGCAAAAGAAACCCCCAGGACTTATGCAGAAAAACCGAAAAGCACAGATATAGGTTGAGTGATTCCTGACTTGACAATACTACATGCGAAAGGGATCTGGGAGTCTTAGTAGACCATGAACTGAACATGAGTCAGCAGTGTGATGCAGCGGCCAAGAAAGCCAAACTGATTCTGGGCTGTATCAATAGGAGTATAGTGTCTAGATCGAGGGATGTAATTTTACCTCTCTATTCTGCATTGGTTAGACCTCACCTGGGATATTGCGTACAGTTCTGGGCATCGCAATTCAAGAAGGATATTAGCAAGCTGGAATGGGTCCAGAGGAGGGCGACCAAAATGGTCAGAGGTCTGGAATCTGTGTCCTACGTGGAGAGATTTAGGGAACTGGGAATGTTTTGTTTGGCGAAGAGAAGGTTAGGTGACATGATAGCCATGTTTAGATATTTGAAGGGATGTCATGTTGGTAAGAAAAAAAGCTTGTTTTCTGCTGCTCCAGAAACGAGGAATAGGAGTCATGGGTTCGAGGTGATTCCACCTAAACATCAGGAAAAAATTCTGGACAGTCAGGGCTGTTCGACAGTGGAATGCACTACCTTGGAGGGTGGTGGTGTCTCCTCCTTTGGTGCTTTGACTGTGTATTCCTGCATTGCAGGGGGTTGGACTTGATGGCCCTTGGGGTCTCTTTTAACTCTGTGATTCTATGGGATCTAGTACTGACCCCTCAAGCAATTGGGGTCAGGTGATAGATTCATTCCCCAAGAGCAGCAGTGGCGTAGGAGGTTAAGAGCTCGTGTATCTAATCTGGAGGAACCGGGTTTGATTCCCAGCTCTGCCGCCTGAGCTGTGGAGGCTTATCTGGGGAATTCAGATTAGCCTGTGCACTCCCACACACACCAGCTGGGTGACCTTGGGCTAGTCACAGCTTCTCGGCGCTCTCTCAGCCCCACCTACCTCACAGGGTGTTTGTTGTGAGGGGGGAGGGCAAGGAGATTGTAAACCCCTTTGAGTCTCCTGCAGGAGAGAAAGGGGGGATATAAATCCAAACTCTTCTTCTTCTTCAAGAAGGGCAGGACCCAGCGTTCAGAAGCCACACATGGGGGTACGCATGGGGGTACACACAAACCGACTCTGTGGGTGTGAGGGTCGCAGATAAACAGCAGCTGAGGCAGCTCCTGCACACATGTGTACAGGAGAGCGAGCGAGGGAAGGTGGGCGGGAAGAGTTGTCAGCCTCTGCGACCCCTCCCTGCGAACCTCATGGATTCTGACACATTCCACCCACAGAGGCAGAAGCCTGCAACAAGCTCCCCTCCCGGGTTGGGCGCATCCAATTTACCTGGCTCTCTGAAGCCTCTCCGGGGTGTCAGCTTGCTGCGTCGTCGCCGTGGCAGTTGATGAGAGAGGGGCGGGCGGAGAGGACGCCGTGACAGAAGGCAGGCACGGCTGGCTGTTGAAAGAGCAGCCCTAAGTGGGTACCGTGGACGTGGCCAGCGGCCACCCATATTGCCGTGGGAGGCTCGCCTGGGGAGGAGAGTCAGATCTCGGGAGGAAGAAAGGGGGATGGTAACTGAACATTTTGCACTAGATCTAAAGGTACCCTGGGGGAGAGCATGATAGATTATCACCTAATAGTCAAATCAAAGTAGTCTGCAAACATAGGAGGAGGGCTGGTCTTCTACCCCTCCCCCCCCCACACCACAGCATCCTGTTGTTTCCTGCTGAGTAGCCACTTTCCCCTGAGGAATTTCCTGGTATGCAGCCCACCCCCTGGTGATTGCCTTGAGTTGTATGGAGGTAGACTGCCTTTGAACTTGAAGGTTCACTTGGGCTCTCCCGGCTCACAGCCCTTGAGGTTTGAATCCTTTAATCTGATCATTTAGATTTATTTTGAAGATCCTTCATCCTGTCACTGTGGTGATGGTTTGCGGGTCGTCCTAGGGGCTTTGCCTGCTGTTGACCAAGGGTATCAGAGAGTTGGTTTACTGGCCAATTATGTAAAATAGTTGTTTGTGTCCTGGTTTTCAAGCTGGCTTCTGGGGCACCCTGCAGTTCTTTGGAAGCTGGCCAAAGGCTCCTTGGTGAGAATCAGAATTGGCAGACGGGTTTCCCTATAAGACCATCTGGGTACCTCCATGGATTGCCACCTTGATGTGTAACTCAAGGTGTTTTGTGGTTGCGTTCTGCTCGAGGGAGAAACTTTAGGCCCGACCTGGCTCTCAGAAGGCACCTATTGGATAGAATCTGTGATGTCACATACCCATCTCCCAGCATCTCAAGGTGTTTCATTGTTGTGTTCTGTTTGAGGGACAATCTTGAGGCCCAACCTGGCTTGCAGAAGGCATCTATTGGATAGAATCTGTGATGTCACATACCCATCTCCCAGCATCTCAAGGTGTTTCATTGTTGTGTTCTATTTGAGGGACAATCTTGAGGCCTGACCTGGCTTGGCATCATCTATGTCAACACCCTGAAGTGCAGCAACCTTGACCGAGTCACTAGGGTTCATGGCATGGGTGCCAGAATCCCAGCTTTTGACCAGAGCCAAACAGATTATTTGCGAGCTGAAAATTCGAACCTCAGAAAGCGAAAAGAGATTTTAAACTGAGGATTCGGAGGAGAACATTCGGGGCAGGCCTGCACAAACCATTTCAGCTCAGCCCCCTAACAGAGGGTGTCCTGCTAAAATTTCATTAATACAACTTTCTAGAGGTGATCTTGAAATTAAATCTCAGAATGGGAGAGTGCATGAATGCTTCTGGTCTCTAATGTGCACGCAAATGCTGCCGCGCATGAACACTCCGGGTTACAGACTACACATTCTTCCATTTCAGATGCAGGTCAGCCTGAGCTGTACTGTTGGACAGGCCTGTTTGTCTAGAAGGGCTTCACCACACTGAACAAAGATGAGCGTTTGACGAAGAAAGAAAGACAACCGAGTCAAAACTTTGACAATGTGCGGAAGGATGAATCGTATATGGGGGTGTTGGTGACATTTCAGCCATTACCTGTGGAATATCAAGGGGCACGATTGTGAACTTGAGAGATGCATCTGATCAATTGGAGATGCCCCTTGGGGTGATTGTTTGCGTTTGGTGAATCATAGGAAGAATTGTATGGGAACCCTGTAATGCCTTCCCCTGTAAGACCCGCCTGTTGCCTGACTTATTTTCTTTTACGCCCTTAGTTTTGAATTAAGGGGCTTTACCTTTTATCGTCTGCTACCAGCCGGAGGATCATTATAGCTGCAGTATTTTAGGCTGCTTAATGTTTTGTGGTCTTGTAGTATCCTCTCGGTGCATGCCAACGTGTGCCATCAAGTCCCAGTTGATTTATGGCGATCCGGTAGGGTTTCCAAGGCAAGAAATGTTGGGAGGTGGTTTGCCATGACCTGCCCTTGTGTAGACTGAGAAGGTTCTGAGAGAACTGTGACTGGCCCAAGGTCACCCAGCAGGCTTCATGTGTAGGAGCAGGGAATCAAACCTGGTTCTCCAGATTAGAGCCCTCCTCTCTCAACCACTACATCACACTGTCTCTCTTTGCGATATCTGAGTTTAGTTTAATAGTGTCAACAGATTATAGCAACTTGTTTTAATAGCTTTGTTTTCAGCAATTGTCTTCTAATGTTTTTGTATATTGTTGTATTCTGGTAGGTTTCCTCGAGTAGATCTCTGAAGAAGTGGTGTATACATTTTCCAATACTTAAGAGTAGTTGCACTCTCTCTCTCTGTTCTGAGGCATTGTGAGATTTCAGTGTGGTAGAACCTGAGCAAGAGTGACCAGCTTGCAAAAGGCACCTATTGGATAGAATCTGTGATGTCACGTACCCATCTTCCAACATCTCAAGGTGTTTCATGGTTGTGTTCTGCTCAAGGGGCAATCTTGAGGCCCAACCTGGCTTGCAGAAGGCACCTATTGGATAGAACCTGTAATGTCATGTACCCATCCCCCAACATCTCAAGGTGTTTCATGGTTGTGTTCTGCTTGAGGGGCAATCTTTAGGCCCAACCTGGCTTGCAGACAGCACCTATTGTTTAGAATCTGTGATGTCACATACCCATCTCCCAGCATTTCCCAAAAGTCGACGTGCAACAGAAATTACTAATCTTGCTTTTGGTACTATGAGAAAGATTTTCATAGCCTGGGGTGAAATGCAGTTCTAGCAACCAAATTAGTATCCGATTCACTGATAGTTGTGGGTTATACAGCATGCAAAGAATTCTGTTCTCTTTTTCTCTTGCATCCCAGTCTTTGACCATAATCATCCACATATCTGGGATGGGAGAGGGAATTTGTTCTCCCTGATCCAAGCCAGATCCGAATTGAATTCCCAAGAGGGAATTATCAATTCACACATGACTGCAAGTTCTTGTGTTGGACCTGGGCACAACTCATGGACTTTGGAACAGCAACTCGGCCCACAGCTGCAAGGGCTGAACCCTTTTGTTTTCTGTTTCTTGTTTTGTGTTTCTTGTGTTCCCGGGAACCCGAATTTTACCCACTGGACTGCCATCTGTGCTTGTGCGGGAAGTGTCTTTTTCACAGAAAGGTTGTACACAAACCTTGCAGATTTCGAGCAACATGAAAGGGTGTTACTCTGTATAAGATGACACGCTAAATGTCTTCGTTATGCTCCCTCCCTAACTCCCAGATGACTTGTCTGGTGCCATTATGTGGGCTGATCGATGTTGTCTCCCTTGATTGACGTCATCTCCCTCAACAGGAGCATTCCCATTTCCCATTGGTCACACCGTGTGTCCCAATGTCCCTTGAACGTCGGGTGGTCCCTTTGGACCGATCACCACCATCCCCTCGACAAGCTGATTCCCATTCTCTGCCAGTCATTTCTGTTCCTACATCAGTTGAACATTAGATCGGTCTCTTTGGATTGATGGCTGTTATCCCCTCGACGGAATCACTCCCGTTCCCTATCGGTCGCACTTTCTGTCCCAGAGCTTTTTGGACATTGGATTGGTCCCTTTGGATTGATGGCTGTTATCCCCTTGACGGAATCACTCCCATTCCCTATTGGTTGTGCTTTCTGTCCCAACATCCTTTGGACATTAGATTGGTCCCTTTGGACCATTCGCCGTCGACCCCCCAACGGGATCATTCCCATTCCCTGCTGGTCACACCCAGCATCCCTCAGACATTGGAATAGGTCCCCTTGGATTAATTGGCTGTCACCCCGTCAGTCACACCTTCTGTCCCAATGTTCCTCGGAAGGCCCCCCCTTTCCAAAGAGAACCCTTGGCCCTCCTGATAAACAAAGGCGAGGGTTAGGAGGGTGGCTAGCATATTAATGCACTCGTATGCTCCCCCCTCCTCACCGTTCCCCTCCCCTTCATCCCTCTGGGAAAGGCCTTTGCGGATATAAGCAATCCTTGATTAAAAGCGGCTTGACAGCCAACGGCAGCAACCAGAGCAGCGGGGAAAAGCAGCTCTTCCAAGTCTAAAGGGAGCCGGTTCCGCCTCTGCCTCCTTTCTCAGATGTCCCTGATCCTTTAATCAATCACAGCCGAGGCAGAGAAGAGCAAACACGCATGCTGGGCCAGAGGTATGTATGCGCATTCATTGCCGCCTCAAGTCAAGGCGTGAGACAGAGAAGCAGGGGATGCATTCTCTTGCGAGAGATTTTTGGCGGTTGTTTCCACAAGGCCGAGGCATGGTTTGCACATCATGCCAACTGCAAGGTGGGGGCGGGGAGACGAGTTCCCCTCCCCCTTCCAAGCCTTGGCACAGTTCTACCCACTTCAGCTCTGGTTCGGTGCTCCTTTAGCACACATATTGGATCTGGCAGTGGTTTTTACGGCGCCCCACTGAGGGGGGCTGTGCTTTTCGGCAGGATCGCTTGCTGAATTTTTCGCGCCAGCAGCCAAGGTAGTCTGAAATTTGCGTAGGCTAGGGGAAGGCTCCCAGGAGGTTTGCAAAGACCATGGGTGGGTATTCAAAGTCCCATCCAGCATTTTCTTTTCCTACCGTTGGAGTCAAATATGCAATTCGAAAGCAATCCTCATAGTTGTTTGGCCTGTGTTATAGAAGCCTCTGTTGACAGTTCCAATGCTGTATCTACGGTCAGGTCTTTGCACGAGAATTTATTTATGCCTCCCATCTTTCACGGTACCTCTTCCCCTTCCCTGCTGCAAACACGTTTTTAAAAAATTGGCAAAACCACTCTGGGAATCTTGGGCCAAGAGGATTGGTGGCAGTACTGGAGCTAGCCAACGGGCCTTGCTCACAGCTGACTTTCCCCCAGTTCACTGGGCCCAGCTTTTTGAAGAATTTGTACAAACGTGGTAAAGGCACTTCCAAATTGGCCCCGCATGTTTCAAAACGTTTTTTGCTTCAGCCTGCGTCTAGCAGGAGATCTATCAATCGTGTCCATTTCACTTCCTCCAGTAAGTTAAGGGGTTTTGTCCCATGCCATTTTTCATAGGAACTAGATGCTTGGGCCTGAGTTTTTTGGGGGTTTTTGGGGGGGGGGGGGGGTGGGGGGGACGCTGTGAGCTAAGATGGGCCTTCTCAACCTGCATGTGGAGAATCTTCTCTGCACCTTCTCCGGTGCCCTTTGCCAAGCAAGAAAAGGAGACTTTTGACTTGGTGCAGAGGCGTAGGAGGTTAAGAGCTCGTGTATCTAATCTGGAGGAACCGGGTTTGATTCCCAGCTCTGCCGCCTGAGCTGTGGAGGCTTATCTGGGGAATTCAGATTAGCCTGTGCACTCCCACACACGCCAGCTGGGTGACCTTGGGCTAGTCACAGCTTCTCGGAGCTCTCTCAGCCCCACTCACCTCACAGGGTGTTTGTTGTGAGGGGGGAAGGGTAAGGAGATTGTCAGCCCCTTTGAGTCTCCTGCAGGAGAGAAAGGGGGGATATAAATCCAAACTCTTCTTCTTCTTCTTGGTGTCCCTTGGTTGCACTAGACCTCTCCATCCCATAAACAGCATGCTCCACACCAAGCTAGCCTGAATTTCTATATCAAGAAAGACTGGGTTTGTGGTCTATCTCAAGCAGGCTGGCTAAAAACCAAGGATCTTAATGTGGTGTAGCCGACAGAGGAGTCGGCATGGACTAGGGGGAATCTAGTTCAAATCCCTGTTTAGCCACCTTTTTTTTTTTGCTTTTGTTATGTCCGGCTTCCGCAGCTCAGCCTCGCCCACCCCACAAAATTATTGAGAGAGTAAAACCAAGAGAAACCGCCCCCCCCCCCCCAGGGCTACTCTGAGCTCACTGGACAGAAGTCGCCCTGCAAAAGCAATACCTACATTAATGAAATCCCAGTCCCTTGCAAACACGCCAGGCTTCAGAGCCAATCTTTATTTAGCAACATAGCAAATTCCAGAGAGTCTGTTGGGTGTTTCTTTTCTTTTCTTTTCTTCTCTCTCTCTCTCTCTCTCTCTGCTGTTATTTTGACACAGCCTCCAGCTGGCCAGTCGGGTTTTGCTGCTTTCTGAGTTTGAGAAACTCGGCCAAAGGAGGGGGAAGGGGGGGCGTAGGTCTCATGGGAAGTACTGAGTCCTTTTGTTAGTTGGAAGGAAGGAGGGCAGGAGAGAAGGGGAGGAAATGGGGGGCCTGTGCTCCCGCCCAGGTGAGGCGAGGGTCACTGCTTTCCAGAGCTGAAGGAGAGAGCCAGACCGCACTGAGCCAGAGTCTGGAGTCCCCACCGGTGATTTGGGGCACTGAGTGCAAAATCCCCGCATTCCACCCCCTCGTGCATCAGCTGTGATATTTTTTACAGAATACTTTATAATTCGGTTAAGTTTTTCAGCCAAGAATCATAAGATAACCTTCTTTATGACAGGGTGCCTTCCAGGACTATTTCCAGGAAAAGGCAGTGTGTTTAGTGGTTAGAGTGTTGGGCTTGGAAAGAGAGAAAGCCAGCATGGTGTAGTAGTAATGAGCAGTGGAGTCTTATCTGGAGAAGCCGAGTTTGACTCCCCATTCCTCCACATGAGCAGCAGGCTCAAATCGGGCGCTCGTGTAGCAGAGTCTCTGTTTCTCTGATTCTGAAAATTAGGTGTCCCCCTGAAGGCAATATGTTTTCGCAGCTGGCACCCAAACACAAGGACTTTGAAACTTACAAAGTTGGTGTTTAGATCCTCCTCCGACCACGAAGGTCACCAGGTGATGTTCGGCCTGAACGTCTCGCTCGACCAAATCTACCTCCTAGGGTTGTTGTGAGACTACAGTGGAGAAGGAGAGACCCATGTCATAAGCATCTTAGAGGATAAGCAAGATAAAAAATAACAGCCTAAGACAAATCTGTAGATTGCCCCCTGCTTTCGGGGGGGCTGCTCTCCAAAGATACATGACACAATTTTTTTAATCAACATTTGCCAAGGGCAGGTGAAATAGGCAAATGGTTTATGGACTTCTACTCCTTCATATGGTAGTTTCCCATCTGAAAAGAAACACTCTGCAGCTAGAAATGTAGGTAGATGGGTCTCTACTGGACACCCCCGCTTTCTGGGGGCAAGGTCTGATGTCCTCTTTAACCAATCTGCACGGCTCCTTCCGCATTGCCTCTCTGAGCCTGGGTCACCTGTTGGCTACAATTTTACAAGGTTCTAGCGAGATCTGTCCTTGGTATTTGCAATTACAGACCTTGGCACGAAACCCTACTGGAAACAAGAGAATGAATGACAGGGAGCAGAGCCGTGTTTTATTGCCAATAGGGTCTTAAAAATACATCTGGCAGCGACCGAGCAGCGCTGCGAGAGATCTGGCAGTGCGCTGCAGAATTGTAGGCGCTTTCAATTGTTTTTTTAAAAAATCCTACAAAACAATATTCCAAGGCCTTTTAGTGCGAAAGGGAGATTGGAAATGTGCCGGCGACAACTGCGGAAGCAGAGCCACACATTACGGGGGTTTTGAGCGTGAATGAAAGGTGGTTTTTAGTCGCAGACGTCCGTGGGATTTCATGCTGGCATGCTTGGGTTCCAGCCTCCAGCGGCCTAGAGCTGTCCTGGAGTTTTACCTGATCTTGCAAGTGACCAAGATGCTACTGGGCATCATTTTCCATTATCCCTGCAGAAAACAGCTGCTGGGGAGGGTGAACTCTGGCATTCATAGAATCATAGAATCAGAATGGGAAGAGATCACTAAGGGCCATCAAGTCCAACCCCCTGCACTGCAGGAACACACATAAGAACATAAGAACATAAGAACTAGCCTGCTGGATCAGACCAGAGTCCATCTAGTCCAGCTCTCTGCTACTCGCAGTGGCCCACCAGGTGCCTTTGGGAGCTCACATGCAGGATGTGAAAGCAAGGGCCTTCTGCGGCTGTTGCTCCCGATCACCTGGACTGTTAAGGCATTTGCAATCTCAGATCAAAGAGGATCAAGATTAGTAGCCATAAATCGACTTCTCCTCCATAAATCTGCCCAAACCCCTGTTAAAGCTATCCAGGTTAGTGGCCATCACCACCTCCTGTGGCAGCATGTTCCAAACACCAATCACACGTTGCGTGAAGAAGTGTTTCCTTTTATTAGTCCTAATTCTTCCCCCCAGCATTTTCAATGAATGCCCCCTGGTTCTAGTATTGTGAGAAAGAGAGAAATTTCTCTCTGTCAACATTTTCTACCCCATGCATAATTTTATAGACTTCAATCATATCCCCCCTCAGCCGTCTCCTCTCCAAACTAAAGAGTCCCAAACGCTGCAGCCTCTCCTCATAGGGAAGGTGCTCCAGTCCCTCAATCATCCTCGTTGCCCTTCTCTGCACTTTTTCTATCTCCTCAATATCCTTTTTGAGATGCAGCGACCAGAACTGGACACAGTACTCCAAGTGCGGTCGCACGACTGCTTTATATAAGGGCATGACAATCTTTGCAGTTTTATTATCAATTCCTTTCCCAATGATCCCCAGCATAGAGTTTGCACAATCAAAGCACTTCCATTATACCTAGCTGAGGTACCTCCTTTCTCTAAACCCGCCCTCCCCAGAATCCACACCCCAAATCTCCAATCCAGAGCTTGCAACCTTATGGTGTGCTGATCGGATAGGAGGGCAGCCGCATGTATTCTTATTCACGAACTCTGATTTGCTGCCACCGAACGTGTGAAAAAAAAACTCGGAGAATTGGAAGGAAGATCTCGATGTAAGTCCTGGTGGGAAATCTTAGCCATCATAATTTCCCCTCTTTTTATCCCCCCAGAACCAAAAGCTGTCTTTTCAAGACCCTTTGTTTCCCTTCTCTGTTGGTGTCACCGCTCAAAGAGAGAGACAAGATTGGTTCCTTGGGCAAATGGCCCACGCAGAAGCTGAAAATCGACACCAAAAAAATACAGATCGGGGGTGTCGCGAACATAATTCCCCCCTTCAAAAAGTGGCCATGTTTATAGCCAAACACGTAATAATCTTGGCCCCACTTGGGCAGCTAAAAAGGGACAGTGAAAGAAGCCCTTTTGAACCATGGGAGTTGGTACTAACGCTTCTCCCCTGAAAACATCCCCTTTTTCCACCCAGCTCCGAAAAGACAGAAACGCTCCAAGTCCCAGCACGGATGAGCACGTGGAAAAGTCATAAATAGCCTCTCCACCGTCCCACAAATCATATCAATCTGCTTAATGAAACCCAGGCTGGGGCTGAATATTCTTTGTGGTTTCCACGGCCATTTTTCAAAGGCTTTGGCGAGGCACGGTGCCATTTTTCTTGCGGGGGGGGGGGGTTGGGAAGACGGCACGTGGCCAACGAGGGGGTGGCGCTCCATTGGCACGGTTAGGAATCGCAGCGGGCTTGGCTCCCAGATCAGCCGCACCTGCAAGAGAGATCCCCCCTCCTGACATCATTGGGATTCTTGCAGATGCTGGTCCGTCACATTCTTTGCCCTTCCCCGCCGATAAAGACTCGAGTTTGTTCAATTCCATCGCTTGTCGTGCCAGTTCCCCTGGGCTGTCTTCAATCACTTCTTTTATTTATTTATTTTTTTAAAGGATCTTGGCTTCTGGAACGGCCCTGTGAGTGGCAGGTGCCAGCAACCCAAATGCTACTGTATCAAAACTGTCATCTAAAAACAGAAGGGAAGCAGCTAGAAGAACTCAATTCCTGCTAATCAGAAGGGTCCATGAGGGCGAGCGTCAGTCCGCTAGAACTATTCGGCAAGGAGTCAACCTGGCAGAGGAACGACTTTGAATTTCTCGCCTCTGCCGATCTGACTGTCTCAGTTTTCCTCAAACCCACAACTCTTTACTTCACAGTTTGTTGTTGTTTCAGGAAGCTAGACTCGAGTCCAGAAGGACCCTTAAAGGCTAACAAGATTGTCAGGCTTTCATCAATTTCCTCCCACCTTCAGGCATTCCCAAGCTTGGCCCATCAAGCTAATGCCTCAGCCATTAGACAATGACCCAACTAATAAGGTTGAGGTCTGTCTCTTGTCTTTTGCTGGAAAGGCAGGACTCCTCTTTGTCCTGGGAGATCAAGGGCCACTCTGCATAAGGGTACCTTTTTTCCTATATAAGAAGCCTCCTCTCCCTGTAGCCATTGTTCAATATCTTTGACACCTCTCTATTGATATTGTCCCACAACGCATTGTTCTTCCACAGCTAAGCTCGGGTCACTCATGTAAGGGAAAGGAGATTGTAAGCCCCTTTGAGTCTCCTTACAGAGAAAGGGGGAATATAAATCCAAACTCTTCTTCTCTTTCTTCTTCTTTGAGCTTGACCCCAGTAACCCAGGAACTCTTGCCCTCCTCCACATCTGCAACACAGAAATGGTCAAACGCTCTGGCCTACCTCATAGGGTTGACATGCAGACTACAAGATCACTCATGTGAAAGGCGTTGAGTTTCCCAAAAAAACTCTGCCTAAATAAGCGCAGTTTTTCAGATCTGGTGGAAAGAGAACCTCCATTGCTTTAAGGAAGCCATGGATGTGTTCGACGGTTAATAAGAAACCAGCCAGTCTTACACTGCATCTGTCAGACAGCAGTCTGAAAACATGGCATGCTGAGGTATCCTAATGCCCTGAAGCGTTGATACTTGCTCAGTGGCTTAGGCGCTACCTGTGGTTCTTTGACAGACCTCCTGTGGCTGTTCTGAACACTATTCCCCAATGTTCTGCCTGCCCCCGATCCAGCACAGCAGGCAGGTGGTTCCCACCTTGAAACAGCTACCTCTGGAGGAACAGGTTAAGCAGCAAGCCCCCCTATAGTGTAGGCCGCAGGCCAAAAGGTGGAGGCAAATGCAACTCTTCCAGTAGATAGCAACGGAGAATGTGATTCTCCAAGAACTGCCGAAAAGTTCCCCAGCCCAAACCAAGACATGACAGTGGCCAAATACAAAGGGGATTTAAACGAACCGGCAGTAACATTGGGGGATCCGTAAAACAATCAAGTTGGTTTGAGTAGATCATTTGCAAGAAGCTGTCCCGCAAACCATGCGAAGCAGATCTTGGTAGAATCCCGGCCTCGTTAATGCAAGAGGGATTTTTTTTTTAATCTGACATCGGCAGAGCTTCCCAACACAACCCGGAGCCGTGTGGTCCAGCCACGCAAATGCAAATGGGCCACAGCACAGGATAACTTTCCTAATTGAGACATCACGAGGGTCTGTGTTTCAGTCTGGCGTGCCCGGGGAATTTCGGGCTTTGCAATTAAAGCGAGGAACCGGGGCCAGGGACGTAGTCAACCCAGTGAAAGGGGACCGTACCTCTCCTGTTTTGTTCTTTGCTCTTCTTTCACGATCGATTTGTTAACTTTGGGGAGGGGGGGTCTCTTTTCCCACAAGTAACATGAACAGCCCTGAATCGTTCTTCTGAAAGCACAGAGAACTGGGCTGACCCTGTGACATTGTGCCATATTTTTGCAATTCTTTTATACGGTTGGAGGGTTTTTTTGCTGCCAGGTTGCAGCTTACTCCGTAAGAAAAGCGGACCCTTCTCTGGCGAACTGGATTTGTTTCCCTGCTCTTACACATGAAGCCTGCTTGGGTGACCTTGGGCCAGTCCCAATTCTCTCCAAACTTGCTCAAAGCAGCAGTGGCGTAGGAAGTTAAGAGCTCGTGTATCTAATCTGGAGGAACCAGGTTTGATTCTCCGCTCTGCCGCCTGAGCTGTGGAGGCTTATCTGGGGAATTCAGATTAGCCTGTACACTCCCACACACGCCAGCTGGGTGACCTTGGGCTAGTCACAGCTTCTCAGAGCTCTCTCAGCCCCACCTACCTCACAGGGTGTTTGTTGTGAGGGGGGAAGGGCAAGGAGATTGTAAGCCCCTTTGAGTCTCCTACAGGAGAGAAAGGGGGGATATAAATCCAAATTCTTCTCTTCTTCTTCTACAGACCTCGCAAGGTGCCTATTGTGGAGAGAGGAAGGGGAAAAAGTTTTCAAGCTGCTTTGAAACGTCTTTGGGTCGAGAAAAGCAAGGTATAAATCCAAACTCCTTCACGACTAGAAGCTCACATGATCTCTGAATGAACTTTAAAGGCAGGGTTTCACCACATGACAAATCGGTATCCCTTCGCCCAACAGCTTGCCAAGGTGGGAAAATGGAAACACGGGCAGACTGAAAGATGTCTGCAGTTGTTGTCGAAAGATCTAATCTGTTTACAGCAAACGCTACGTGCGAGTCCTTGCTCTTTCCCCCCTCCTTTTCCAGAAACATTATAAATCAAACAGCTTAAAATGTAAAGCATCAAAAATTCTAAAACCTTCATCTATTATTAACTGTGACAGTAAATTCTACCTTAGACTGTTTTACGTAGCAACTGTTTCCAAGACACCCCGTGTCTTTACAGCTGACGTTCCCAATGGCTTGAAGTCGCTGTGGCTGGTCCTTCTTGGCACCTATCCGTCTGATGGAGGGAAAAGTCCCAGAAACTTTGGGGGGGAGTTGGCCAAGGTAGCTCCGATGGGGCTGTTCATAGGAATGAGGGTCTACGGCAGGGGTCCCCAACCTTTTTGAGCCTGTGGGAACCTTTGGAATTTTGGCAAAGAGGACTGGGTTGCCCCAAAATGAAGGCCACCGGACGTGGAACCAGCCACAAATTCCAGGGAATGAGATCCCACATTTGCAACTTTTGAAACTCTGCGCAGCCAAACAGACATCCAGGGGCAATTGGAACCCCGCTGGGCAAAAAAAACTTAGACCCTTTCTAAAAAACACTTTGCGGGCATCAGGAAAGAGGTTGGCAAATTTCATGGTGCCCGTGGACAGCATGTTGGGGATATATGTTCTCTAGAGCACGAACCAATTGGTTCAAGGGGGAAAAAATATTTATGAAAAAAAGTCGGTTTTAAGTTCCCCAGCCCTCACAATGGCCATTTCCTCACAAGTAACTGAAAATGGTTGCAAAACGTTTGCAGTCTTCCCTCCCCCCCCCCCCACCCCCCAATTTGTTCACACTCACTCCCTGGAAAAACTTCCTAGCTGCTATTTTGTGATTCTTCCATTCTATTTCGACTTCTTTGTGGATCCGAGGCTGCGATTCTTCATAGGTTGTATCTTTGTAGCTTCAAAGATATCAACGCCCTTCAAATAAAAAACTGGCAAAAATAAAACAGGCTAGATGATGGAGCCGGCTCACAAAATGGTGCCTAGGAGAAAGCCCAGGAAACTGCCGAGAGGCATGGGAAAAGTTTTACAGGCGTACACACAGTAAGCCAAAATGTTTTGAAAATGTTTCAACAAAGAATTGCTAAAATCGAGGATGCATTTAAAAGGTTTTGAGGCTGGAAATAAAAACGTTCTGGGCTAAAAACATTGCGGAACTCCTCAGAGGAAATGTTCTATTTCCTGCCCCAAAACATTTTTTTTTTCGGTCATGGGGGAAGAGCAAGTATGTTTTGAGCATCGGGGGTATTTTTAAGATTTCAAAAAAGGTTTCGGCTTCCAGTTTTGGCTTGGAATTTCTCATCCCAATTGGACGTATTTTTCCTCGACATTTGGGCAGTGTCTCTTCCTTAGTATTGGGTTTATGGGTGGTCACCCAGGTGAACAAATCTCTGAGAGGGGGTGTTTATAGCGAGGTGACAGAAAGGTACCACTCATACAATTGACACCCACACCGATCACAGAACGTGAATGATTTGTAAGGATCAGTGGTGGGATTCAGCCGGTTCGCACCACTTCAGCAGAACCGGTTGTTAAAATGGTGCTTGTAAACAACCAGTTGTTAAATTATGTGAATCTCACCACTGGAACTGGTGGTTAAACTATTTGAATCCCACCATTGGTAAGGAGGTGATTTCTGTGGAAAATTCTACCCAAGTGGCGAGTTGCGGGTGTGAACGTGAGTCATCGCCATTGAATCCGTACAGATAAAAATGTTGCTTTGTCCAACGACAACTCATACGTGGTGGGTTGGACTGTATGACTCTCATCTACCATATTTCCAGCTAACAAAAAAAGATGTCCTTCAACAAAGAAAGACTTTTGTCCGTCAGAGGGCGGGGGGGGGGGGATGTTATTCACCATTGGAGAACGTTTTAGCAAAATGGAGTCAGACGCACAGAACTGAGTGGAAGGGAGCCAGAGGAGCCATCTTACATATCCTACAAAGGGAGCAGCAGTGGCGCAGGAGGTTATAAGAGCTCGTGTATCTAATCTGGAGGAACCGGGTTTGATTCCCCGCTCTGCCGCCTGAGCTGTGGAGGCTTATCTGGGGAATTCAGATTAGCCTGTACACTCCCACACACGCCAGCTGGGTGGCCTTGGGCTAGTCACAGCTTCTCAGAGCTCTCTCAGCCCCACCTACCTCACAGGGTGTTTGTTGTGAGGGGGGAAGGGCAAGGAGATTGTCAGCCCCTTTGAGTCTCCTGCAAGAGAGAAAGGGGGGATATAAATCCAAACTCTCCTCCTCCTCCTCCTCCTCCTCCTCCTCCTCCTCCTCCTTCTTCTTCTTCTTCTTCTAAGGGGAGCTGACAATTCCTGAATTCTCTGAAGGGGGCACTCACCACTAGAGCAGCCAACTTTTGATTTTTTAAAACGTGTAAAAAAAACTTTTAATAGCCCCCCCCAAACAAAACAAAACTGTGCTGTTATATTGTGATCCAAAAGAAAATAATGACTAGCTCCATCTGCTCGTAGATCCCTAACAACTGTTACGATAAGGCCGAAATAAAAATTCTCGACTACTGATTTGAAACGTAGAACAAATTCCCTGCTACTTCATCTTTATTGGAACTGAACAAAACCCAACCCAGAATCATTGCTGCACGTTATTTCGATGACAAAAATCCACACAGACGACAAATATGACCACTTTACCAGTTGAATAGCTGGCTGTTGGATTAACATCCATTCCCAGGACCAGTCGTAATCACTTAAATATCATAATGATACAATATCAGGGCTACAGCAAGGTCAAGGATTATTTGCGGAGTTTGGCAGGACATATACTCTTTTTGAAAACATGGTTTTACTCATGGGACGAGGGTAATACTGGTTTGGCAACCAGACAGAGAACGGGCAGATCTCCAGGTGAGCATTCATGACGGAAGTGAAAAAATAGTTTGAGGCTTCTCGGTCCGCTGTCAGAGACAGGATGCTGGACTAGGTGGACTTCTTTTGGTCTAGGGCTGCCAGTTGGGAACTTCCTGGAGATTTTAAGGGTGGAGCCAGGGAGGGCGGTGTTTGGGGAGAGATCTTAGAAGGTATCACGCTATGGTGCCCACCCTCCAAAGCAGATCATTCCTGTAGCAGAACAGACCTTTGTTTTCCAGAGGTGCCTTGAAATTCCGGGAGACCCTTGGGCCCACCTGGACGCTAGCAGGCCGATGTTCAGTCTGATCCGACGGGATGTCTCTCGTGTCGTTACGACTGCATGCGAATGTCCTCGTACACCGTGGGGGGATTTATCTTCCTGTCACGGCCGCATTTCTTGCATGAGTCTGCCGGTCCCCATTATCCCTTCCTTCCCCATTTCCGCCTGCCCTTCGTCGAGCATCGCCATTGAAGAAACCGTCAAGGTCAAAAGGTCCCGGGGGGTTCTTCTTGCATCCTATAATTGTCCTCTTCTTGATGCCGGAACTAAAAAAAGCCACTCTGAAGGAAGATGCCCGGAGTATCATCCCCTGCCTGCCGGGCTCGAACCCCCCCCCCCCCATGGCCTCTGCCACCACTCAAACGCACATCTCTGAAGCCGCCTTGATTTATCCGTTCATAAGGAAACCAGTCCTGTGGCTTATTGTGCGTGCTCGAGAGCCTCGCCGGCCCGCTCCTCTTTATCTTCTTTACTCCGCCTGCCCACCACTTCCTTTTACCTCTCCAGGGACTGACAGCAATTTTTCCTGCTCTGAAGACACTCACAGGAGAAGGAGAGAGTCTGGGAAGCCAATCTAATTGGCAACTGAGCAATACCCTGAGGGAGAGGTGCACTTTGGTCGTATCTATGTACATTCCAGGCGGCATTTAAAGGCGCATCTGGATCTCAAACTCGGATGGCGAAAATACCGGCGCCTCTAAGCTCCTTATCTGTTACGGGCACATTAACTCCTTAATCATTTCTTTTTAGGGGGTCTCTCACTCTGAAATTATTTCCCTGCCTAGTCTTACCCTTCCGTCCTTTAAAAAATCACCTCTAGAACAGTGGTTCCCAACCTGGGATAAGCGTACCTCCAGGGGTACAGGACGCAGCAGTTAGGGTTAGGGTTGGGGGGGGGGGTACATTAAAAAACCACATGATGGGTTTGCTAATATGGGGGTACAATTTTAGGACACGAGCGAAAAAGGATTGGGAACCCCTGCTCTAGAGCAACAACAAAATGAGCGTGGGGTAGGGTTGCCAACTCGGGTTGAGAAATTCCTGGAGATTTGACAGTTGAGCTTAGGAAGAGAAGAGTTCGAAGAGGGGAGAGGCAGCCAGATATAATCCCGTTCAGTCTGCTCTCTAAAGCTGCCGGTTTCTCCAGGGGAACAATTCCGTGTAGTCTGGGGATCAGTTGTAATTGCAGACTACAGGGATTGGGGCGATGGTGAGATTTAACACACAGTGAAGGAGAAAGATCATTTTGGACCCAGGACTCACTGGCACTGTCGGGTCCTGCTGGTGAGACTAGTTCAAAGCATGGGGACAGCAAAGAGTGCTTCTGAGCATCGGCAGAGTGCATTTTCTAAACGAATGGCTCCTATCGCTTTGGTTGGCGCTGATAAAAACTCTCCCATGGATTGTGGTTGGTCTTGATTTGTCAATGTGTTTGGGTGGACTCTATCTCCACCTTTCACTCCACTCAGCAGCAGCAGCAGCAGCAGAAGCAGAAGAAGAAGCAGAAGAAGAAGAAGAAGAAGAAGAAGAGGAGGAGTTTGGATTTATATCCCCCCTTTCTCTCCTGCAGGAGACTCAAAGGGGCTGACAATCTCCTTGCCCTTCCCCCCTCACAACAAACACCCTGTGAGGTAGGTGGGGCTGAGAGAGCTCCGAGAAGCTGTGACTAGCCCAAGGTCACCCAGCTGGCGTGTGTGGGAGTGTACAGGCTAACCTGAATTCCCCAGAGAAGCCTCCACAGCTCAGGCGGCAGAGCTCAGATTAGATGCACGAGCTCTCTACCTCCTACGCCGCTGCTGCTCCTTGAAGGCCGCCTAAAGCCCACTTTACCTGGCTGTTCCATTGGAGGAACAGCCACATAACTCCGAGGAAGGCCCCCCAGTACTCCCGGAGACCCACATCCCTACCCTTTTTATCCCCTAAAAAGCAGGATCGATTGATTTGGAGAGGGCAGGGTGGCACGCATGCCAGTGTGGCGTAGCGGTTAAGAGCAGGTGCACTCTAATCTGGAGGAGCAGGTTTGATTCCCCGCTCTGCCAGTTGAGCTGCGGAGGCTTATCTGGTGAGCCAGATTAGCCTGTGCACTCCCACACACGCCAGCTGGATGACCTTGGGCTAGTCACAGTTCTTTGGAGCTCTCTCAGCCCCACCCACCTCACAGGGTCTTTGTTGTGGGGGGGAAGAGATTGTCAGCCCCTTTGAGTCTCCTTACAAGAGAGAAAAGTGGGGATATAAATCCAAACTCTTCTTCTTCTTCCTGCCATGTGCTCCCCGAGGAATGTCTGTTTGCCACTGCTGGGCAGGTTTTGCCCTACGGCTAGGCCTCTCTGCTCACTTTCTGTTCCTTCCTCCCTGCATCTGGCTTCCGCCTTTTCTCCGCCACTTTCTGAGTCGCCCTAATATGCTTTTGATCCGCTGCCAGCTGCGGTCAGCAGGTCATGTGAAGTGTGCGTCCCCAGCGAGGGGGTTTCGGAGTTGCTTTGGCGCGTCTTTGCGGAAGAAAAAGCTGCTTTTGTTACCGGGGCTGTGAAAGGGGTGTGACGTTAATTCTTCCACAGGTGCCCTAGTCAGAAATGGAGGCTTTGAGAAAATGCCGGGGCTCGGTCGATGCTGTCCAGTGTTGTTCCAGGGAGTGCCCCAGTGCTATATCCCTTTCCTGGAATGTCTGCCCCTCTCAGGTAGACAAGGACAAACCTGGCAGCATTGCAGTTGGATCCTGCTCAGGTACGCAGGCCTGGCTATTCAGCCATGAAACAGGCAAAAAGGGAGGAAAATGGGCAAAACCAGGGAAGGGATTTCCGCTAGAGATCAGAGAGGGGCATTTCTAAGATGCTGCCAGGGAAAAGCGAAGAGCGTGGTGTAGTGGTTGAGAGCATTTGGACTGTAATCTGGAGAACTGGGTTTGATTCCCTGCTCCTGCACATGAAGCCTGCTGGGTGACCTTGAACTAGTCCCTGTTCTCTCCGAACTCTCTCAGTCCCACCTCCCTCACCAGGTATCTATTGTGGGGAGAGGAAGGGAACAGGAGAGCCAGTGTGGTGTAGTGACTAAGAACAGGTGGATCTGGGGAACCTGGTTTGATTCCCCACTCCTCTACCTGAGTGGCAGAGGCTTATCTGGTGAACCAGATGTGTTTCCGCACTCCTACATTCCTGCATGGGTGACCTTGGACAAGTTACAGTTCTTCTGAACTCTCTCTGCTCCACCTACCTCACAAGGTGTCTGTTGTGGGGAGAGGAAGGGAAAGGAGCTTGTAAACCACCTCACAGGAGAGAAAGGTGGGGTATAAATCCAATCTCTTCTCCTCTTCTTTTAGGAGAGAAAGGCGAGGTATTTCCCAACATTTAGGTGGCCCAGCTGTGAAAGCGGTTGGAGATTTTTAGTTATAATTTTCTTTCTTCCTTTATTGCCCGCCTGTCTCTCTGAGACTCAAGACAGATGAGAGAATCCAAAAACCATGCTACAAAAATAATGTAATGCAAACAATGCAAAAAGAAAATAGAACACAATACAGTGTAAACAGCATAACACATACAATAATGCCACAGAAACATAAAAGAAAACAGCCTACAACTTCCACACAAGTTCCAGGTTCATTTTATAGATGCCCCACCCCCACCCCCCGCCGAACATTTCCATTTCAGGACGACCCAATTCCCGGTATTAAAAAGGCTTTCCTTCTCCTAAGGGCCTTTAACATTTTTGCGGCCACCCAAGTAACCAAGTCTGGAATGAAAATAAAGGAAATGAGCACTATGTGAAATGCCCTTGTGTTCCCCTTTCCCCGAATCCCAGAAGCCATTCTGGTTAGCACCGATGCGTTTAGCACATGGGCCGTGAAGCTGAGTTCGAATTACGACTGCGGCAGGGCCAGATATTGGAGATGCTTCATTCGGCTCTTGCATTTGGTGAAATCTCTGCAAACAGCAGCTGTGGAACGTAGGGAAAAAAATACATCCCTGCAGGACAGTAAGTTCCTTTTTTCCTTTTCCCCCAGATTTTTTTTCCCTGCCTAAATACATATTGAAAAGCCAGTGTGTTGTAGAGTCCTGAATTAGGACCTCACAGACCTAGATTCAAATCCCCCCTTTTCCACAGAAGTTGTCCGGGTGACCTTGGGCCAGTCGCGTGCTTTCTACCTAACCTCCCTCGAAGGATTGTCGTCAGGATGAAATGGAGAAGGGGCAGACGATGTTGGAAAACAGCCTTGGATGTCAGTGAAGTAACTATATAAATAAACAATTTTTGCGGCACTTCTTGTTGCTGAGAACACTTTGCCCACCTTGTTCTTAACAACGGCCCTGTGGGCGGGCCAGTATTATTTTCCCCATATTGAGTGGATGTGGGCTGAAGGCGAACGACTTGCCGAAGTGACCTAGGAAGCAGATTGCAAAGGTAGCATTTGAAGCAAGGGAGATCTTAGGGATGCCATCCTCCAGGCTGGGTCTGAAGATCTTCAGGAATTATGACAGACGTTCAGATCACAGCTCAGTTTCCCCGGGAAAATGGCTCCCTTGGGAGGTACATTCAAGGCATGGATACTCTGCTGGGACCCCCAAATCTGACCCTCCCCAAATCTGACCCTCCACAGGCCCCATTAACAAATATCCAGAAATTTCCCAGTCTAGATAGCCAACCCTCAGCCCTCTAAGACCCGTGGTAGGCGTAACTCTTTGGCACTACAGAGGCAGTAATTCCCATGGACTACAATCAGCTCGCCAGGTACGGCCCCTTCGGCCAGCATAGCCAATTAGCTCATGCTGGCAGGGGCTACTAATGATCCAGCATCTACAATGCTCAAGTCCTCCTGCTGCTGGGAATTAGAAGTCCATAACATCTTTGTGTTAAAGGTTCGCCACCACTGCTCTAAGACAATAGCTCTGTCTGGAACAGTGCTTGCCCGCTCTGGCCAAGGTTTCAAAGAGGATGCATTGACATTCACCGCGGGCCGCCATTCTCCATTAATTTGGGTCGCGGTTCTGCAGTCCCTACTACACAAAAGGTAAAAACACCTCTCGATGGAAATGGTTTTGGGGGCGGGAGAGCGAAACAGCGTCCGGGCAGCTCTGAGAGGAACGTTTTGCAGACGAATACCCCTGCGATGGATTAAATTGTCTGAAATGCGTGATCGATCTCACCAATACAGTGCGGGCCGGCTCACCTGTGGTTCTGTTGGGCGGCTTTCCTCCTCCCCTCCCTTCCCCCTTGAAAAATGCTACCCATAAAAAAAAAAAGAAGGCGATTTAGACAGGAACGAGGCGCTGCCGCGAATTCTGCTGTGAATTCCAATTGCGTGGCTCACAGAAGCAGAAATGCATTCCCCAGTGAAACGCAGAAAACTGGGTTTGCTTGGCGTAGATCTGTGGAGATGGTACACGGGTTTATTCCTGTATCGATCCTAAGGACACATCCGGATTTAACACTGGCAGAGAAGCAGGGACAGTTTGGAAGTGTGCTCCCCCCACTACAGGGAAAAAGAAGAAAAGTTTGGACTTATACTCAGCCTTTCTCTCCTGTAAGGCGTCTCAAAGCAGCGTCTCAAACTCCTTTCCCTTCCTCTCCCCACAACAGACACCTTGTAAGGTAAGTGGGGCTGGGAGAGGTCAGAGAGAACTGTGAGTGTCCCAAGGTCACCCAGCAGGCTTCATGTGTAGGAAGAGGGAAACTCATGTGGAGGAGTGGGGAATCGAACCTGGTTCTCCAGATGAGAGTCCACCATTCTTAACTACTGCACCATGCTAACTTTTCTTCTGCCAAGTTCTAGAAAAAACACACTGTAGTTTTCCAGATGTGCAGGCAAGGCTAGCAGTAAATGGTGCCTCTTGGCTAGCGCCCGTGACGTCACCAAACCCTTTTCACCTTCAGGAACACATTTCGCGGCCATTTTCATTGCTGTCTCAGCCTTTTTAATATACCTGCCCAGTGAACATAGCAATAGACGTGGATGTGATATTTCCAAAACTAAAAAGGGGTGGATTGGACCGAACTGGATAATCCAGCATTTCACTCACCTTAGAGAGGAATCAGATTCGATTGCCGTTTGTCAAGCATGCCCCACTGAAGGAGAACATTAGATTCGTTCACACGCATTATTTTGGGACGGCTTCTGAACCTAGATTGTTCTCTGCGTGGTTCTCGATCCCTCTCGCTATGCCTGCCCCAGACCCTGAGGATCGGGACAAGGAATAAAGTATCTATTTTGGTGGAACCTGGATAAACCAACACCTTCCCAACCAGACTGCTAAAAACAGAACTGGACCTCTGGGGGAAGAAGAGGTCCACAGGTCCC
Organism: Sphaerodactylus townsendi; assembly: GCF_021028975.2. Classification (NCBI taxonomy): domain Eukaryota; kingdom Metazoa; phylum Chordata; class Lepidosauria; order Squamata; family Sphaerodactylidae; genus Sphaerodactylus; species Sphaerodactylus townsendi. The sequence continues at coordinate 147,837,106 of NC_059428.1, forward strand.
GGATTCAGTCCCCGACATCCCAACATCTCCAGTTAGAACAGGGATGGCGAACCTTTTCAAGACCGAGTGCCCAAACTGCAACCCAAGACCCACTTATTTATCGCAAAGGGCCAACACGGCAATTTAACCTGAATACTGAGATTTTAGTTTAGAAAAAAATGGCTGGCTCTGAGGCATGTGCTACTCGGGAGTAAGCTTGGTGGTAGTTGTTGGCTTTGCTTTGAAGCAACCATGCAACTCTTCTGATGGGTGAATCACAACCCTAGGAGGGTTTACTCAGAAGCAAGCCACATTGCCAGCAACCGAGCTTACTCCCAGGTAAAGGATCGCGCTTTAGTTCTTCGCATGAAAATCAGTGGGGTTTAACAGCGCTTAACAGGGTTACCTACACTGCTTCCCCAAAACTAGGTCTTCAGTTTAATGCTAATAATTGAGCCCAGCGGCCCAAGCCAGCCTAGATGTGGGGGGGGGGGGCAATTTCCCACACACACACATGATGAACTCTGTTTGTGCATGTCCACAGAGAGGGCTCTGAGTGCCACCTCTGGCACCCGTGCCATAGGTTCGCCATCACTGAGTTAGAAGGATCTAGCAGTAGATGATTTGCAAACCCTTTCTCTGCCTGCAACTCTAGAGAGCAGCTACCCATTTTGAGCAGACGCAACTGACCCGGATCGACCAACGGGCTGACTCGGTGGCCCTTTCTGTATGATCCATTTAAAACGTTTTGAGGCCGGCAATGAAACATTTCCTCTGCAGAGATGAAGCTCGGCAGAGGGTGCAAGAGAGTGTCTGTCCGGCCCCTTCCGCATGTGCAGAACAATGCATTTTCAATCCACTTTCACAATTACTTGCAAGTGGATTTTGCTATTCCGCACAGTAAAATCCAGCTGCAAAATGCGCTGAAGGTGGATTGACAGTGCATTATTCTGCATGTGCAAAAAGGGCTTTTGAGCCCCACTGATGTCAAATCAGGAAAGCTTTCCCATTTTTAAGAGCACACTATCCTCTTTCAATAAATGCAGCAACAATCCCCCCTTTCAATTCCTCCGGGGTCTAGTCTGAGGGCGCAGCAAGAAGCATCGGGCGAAATTGATTGAACTAAAGCCCAAAAAAAGGACGGCGCAGAGGAAATGGATAACATTGGGAGGCAAATCCATTTATGCCCCCAAAGGGTTACGGTCGGAGCGCGAGGTGATAAACACACTCTGGGGTGGTCCTCTCGCCCCGCGGATACGTGAGGGGAGTCGGAGGTGGAGAAAGTCAGGCTGGTAATATTTAATAACGCTGCCGAGAAATTACGGGCGTAAATCATGCGGCCTATCAATGAGATGGGAAAGGCGTATACGCACACACACAGAGGGTACTGTTGTGTGGAATGCAGGCGCGGGAGTTCAGCAGTCGCGGGCGTCTGGAAGGCGTGTGGGATGCGAGACACCCGTTCCAAAGTGGGGACCAGTAGGCAACTGGGGGAAATTAAAAGAAGGAAATGGCGACAAGAGGGATTGAAGGAGGCTGTGTTGTCAGCCGAGACATAAACATTGAGGTCTGACAGCCCCTTCCCCTATTTGATTCTCCCCCTCCCCGCCGATGAACCTATGCACCTAGCAAGCTCAGGGGCCCTCAAGGTTTCAAAAGGGTAATTTATCAACAGGGGGAGAGGAAAAAACCCAATGGCAGCTCTGTAGACCTCCCTGAAGCAAAAAAGAATGTGTTGCCCCATCCTTCAGAAAGGAAAGCATTAAAAAAAAGAAATCATTGTTTGGAAATGCAAGGGGAGGGGGTGCTTATAACCACCCAGCGGAGAGCCTGCACACTCAAATACTCAGACATTTATCCACACCAAGATCATGGGCGGACAATTATTTCAGTTTAAAGAGCCCTGGGCCCTCAACACGTGACGGCAATGGCGGCGCCTGGGACAAGCCACCCCCGATGTCCCCACAGCCACTACGCCTCTGAGTCAGGGCTGTTCGACAGAGGAATAGGTTGCCTCAGAAGGTGGTGGAGTCTCCTTCTTTGGAAGTTGTTAATCAGAGACTGGGTGGCTGTCTTCCTGCATGGCAGGGGTTGGACTGGATGGCCCTAGTGGTCTCTTCCAACGCTATGGGTCTATGGTTCTCCAGACTGGAACCTGGCCCTTACAATTACTACACCATTCTGGCTCTCTTCTGAGACAGAATTATTGGCTCTGAAGCTGGGCTCTGGAGAAGAAAAGGTGTTACCATGTAGATATTGTGAAGGGAATTCCAGATATAAGGGGCATCACAGAACCCTTGGAGTTGTATACACAAATGGGAGAAAGACAGAGGGTCAAAAGTTACGGGCAGGGTGGATTGAGGGGCTGTGTCACCCCAGGCAAGGTTCAGCCGTCATCTGTATGGCCTGTGTCACCACCATCCGGATACAAGATCAGCTTATCTTTGAGCGTCAAATGCGGCAGATCTAGTGGGGCATGCTAAAGCCCCCACATCCTGTCCAAGGCAGATCTTCACCAGCCAATATTGAATTCCATTTTGCAAGAAGCCTTCTCATGATGTTTGTTAACGCTCCTCTTCCTGCCTGCTGCAGCACCAATCCTTGCTAACTGTTCCGCTCCTGGGATTTGACTGAGGTTTTCACTTCATTTCCTTGGCGACCATCTTGCCCTTGGTAATAAAGCAGCGTTTTTATCCTCATGGTTTTCGGCGAGACGGCCTGACCCAACCACCGTGCCACACAAAGGCCATGTCAAAACCCACTTAGCTGCCTCCGCTTGAGAGAGACGCGCTTCGTTCAGACATTTACAGAAACACCCACTATCTGAAGCCATTGGGCTCGGCATTTGCTCAAAGGGGCTCGCGAAGAAAAGATGGCGTTTCGATTCTTTCCCCATCCGCCAAGAAAAGTCAGAGCCCCTTTTAATGGAGCTGGCTTTGCTCCTGTCGGCCTCCTCTGCCCAAAGACCTTGCAACTATTTTATGAGCATGTGATAATTTTTTTAATACTGCCTTCCACTTAGCCGAGTATTACGAAGCCCCCTTTTAAAGATCGCTGAACTGTGCAGACAAACGAACTTGGTGTCTTCAATGTTCCACCCGAAATATATTCTGTGTGGGGTCAGCAGTGGTCTGGGTTTGGCTTTGGACGTTTGAATCCTTTGAACCAGAGGAGGCTGTTTGGTATTGGGGTTCTTTTTTACCTTGGTCTGTTTAAAATACCGATTTCTTTTCATTATTCGGCTGTGAACGTGTTAGCATCAATATGTAGGCGGAGAAATGCCGCTGTGGATCTAGGTACATAGAAACAGTAGAACATGTGCTCCTCCATGTTGCTTTTACAAAAATACGTGTGTTTGTTATATCTCGCCACTGTCGTATAGATTCCCGGGTCATACAGAACAATGTTATACCTCCATGTTGCTTACAGACACCCATCCTGATATAACTTAGTGCTGCCAAATTCTGCGTAGCAGCGCTCGAACTGTGAGGCAGGATGGTCCATGCAATACAGTAAATTTAGTGACTTGATAGCTATGGCCTTCAATTTACAAATTTTAATGTCTTCTTATATCTATCCTCCTTTCAAGTTTTTACCCCCCCCCCCTTTTAACTTACGCGTATTGTTTTCATATATTTGATCCTTTGTGTTCTGTCCTTTATTTCATTTATCTTATGCTGGTCTAGGATCATAATAGAGATTGCTTTGATTGAATATGTAGGTGGGTATCAGCGTAGAGCTGCCGGCCAAGATACGGCGACCCCTCAAGGGGTTTTGAAAGCAAGAGACAGAGGTCCTTTCCGCACGGCGGAAAGGGCGCCTCTCCACCGGCAGAAATTATGCCAGTGGAGGGGAGGGGGCCATTCATACAGGAGCGTGCGAGCAGCTAGAGGTCAGCGCACAAGAGGCAGCTTCATTGCATGCTTGCGAACCGTTCTTCTCAATCTTCAAATTCCACTCCACCTCGACCACTAGCATCAGTCTGAGGGTTGCAGGATTTCGCCCCATGCTGCCCTCCCACCTCCAGGGGTCGGAGGGCAGCATGGGTGGGTCTCAGCAGCCCTCCAGACCGACGCTAGAGGGCGAGGTGAGTGGGGGGGACGGGAAAGCGGCGTCTTTGGCACAGTGCTGTTCCCACCATGCCGATGGAAAGGCGGCGCTTTCCAAAAACCTCCCTCAGGAAGGGAGGTGGAAAGCGGCGCCTTCACGCCACTCGGGGCTGCACAGGACGGCGCTGTTGCATTGCAGCAGCGCTGCCTGTGCGAACAGCTCCCCAGGGACCGGTATTTTTCTGTCCCTGGGCCGCTGTTTTTGGCCCCGTGCGGAAAGGGCCAGACAGAGGTGGTTTGCCATTGCCTGCCCTTGCGTAGCAACCACTTTCAATGCACTGTGCAACTTTGCGGAATAGCAAAATCCACTTGCAAACAATTGTGAAAGTGGATTGAAAGATTCTGCATGTGCGGAAGGGGTTCAGGGTTTGATCCGGCTCAGCTTTCAAATTCTGACAAGCTCAGACTGGTCCGGGCTATTTCAGGGCCGTCTTAACAGCATTACAGGTCCCCAGTGTGTGAGATACATGCACATACATGCCCATGTCGTTGCAGAGGTGACCAGGATACTAAATGCCAACGTCCACTTGTTATCATAAAAATCAACATTAATATCTGCAAAACGTCAGGAGAAGATACTACTGGAATACGACCATACAATCTGGAAAACCCGCAGCATCCTAGTGATTCCGGCTGTGAAAGCCTTCGACAATAACATTAATATCGTTCATTATCTTTAGTAAACACATGCTAAGTATGCCTTTTCCAATCACAAATATTTATAGTTTAGTACAGTATTTATTTATTGGCAGCAAGTCACAACATACATAGATTAGCATAGAGCCAGCATGGTGTAGTGGTTAAGAGCAGGCGCACTCTCATCTGGAGAACCGGGTTTGATTCCCCGGTCTGCCACTCGAGCTGTGGAGGCTTATCTGGTGAATTAGATGAGCTTGTGCACTCCAACACATGCCAGCTGGGTGAGTTCGGACTAGTCAAAGTTATTCAGCGCGCTCTCTCAGCTCCACTACCTCACAGGGTGTTTGTTGTGAGGGGGGAAGGGAAAGGAGATTGTAAGCCCCTTTGAGTCTCCTTACAGGAGAGAAAGGGGGGATATAAATCCAACTCTTCTTCTTATATCCGTGGGGCTCCCAGGCAACTGCATTAAGATTACCCTAGGCTATTTGGTCTGAGAGTCAAAGGTTATCTGTGCATGAAACAAAGTAGCCCTCACCCCACTGAGTCTGTGCAAAAACGACAAAATTCATGCCCTTTAAAAAAAATTAAGCTGAAACAGATTGACTCAAGTATTGTGCGGGCTTTTGAGTTCACCAGGATTCTCTGTTGGGCTGGATTTTCTAAAATGTAAAAAGAGAGATGGGGAGAAAGCAGATTTTAAGACCTCGAAGGTCTTAACTGATGGGATGAGCTGTTAGCGTCACGGCAGAGCCATCTGCGCCACCTGTTTTGTCCCCAAAACTAACACTGCGGCTTGTTCACCTGTTCCTTTTCTAGCAGAGCTTGTATTCTGTAAGAAGATGTACGTGGTCTACATAATTTCAGAGAGTAGCCATGTACAATAGCTGCATTCATGTCCAGTAGAACTTTATCCGACGACAGGGGTCTTGACTCTCGAAAGATTATGCCCCCCAAATTTTGTAGGTCTTGGTGGTGCCAATGGACTTAAAATAGAGGTGGCCTACACAGATTTTGATCTGGTTAAGGTCCGAACAACAACATTATTAAACATTGAAACTGTTAGTTTACCCAACGGCAAAGCCGGAGTGATGTAGTAGTTAAAAGTGTCTTAGAGACCCAGGTTCAAATCCTAATTCGTGCCGTGGACGTATGCTGGGTGACCTTGGGCTCTCGGCCTAACCTACCTTGCAGGGTTGTTTTGAGGATACAATGGAGTGGAGGGAAACAATGTCAACTGCTTTGGTTTCCCATTGGGGAGAAAGATGAGGTAAAAATGAATAACGACACCGAAAGCAAAAGGGCATCACCAAGGAAGCTCGAAAATTTGTTTCGGTCCCTTGTGGGAGAATATTCGTGTGCAGAAGAACCTTATAAAATATGCAAACTGTTTTCGCTGGCTGAACGGTAACGTAGATAGCGTCTTGATGTTTGGAGTTGGTGTGTTTTTGACCCCCACCCCACTCCCAGGATTCTCTGCAGGAGGACTGGCAGACATGAGCCAGGAGAGCTCAGCCTACCATATCAGATGTCCTTGCTGTGGTCTGTTTGGGTTGGTCAACCACCTCCATAGGTAACCTTGGCCAAATTTCCTGTTACCGTTTTGCTGTCTGAGTTCTTTTTGCAACCTTCCCAGTAATTTGAACAGGAGGGGAAACGGGGATATCCACTGGCAGGGGCGAATCTAGGCAAACTGGAGCCCGGGGACAAAATCTGAGTTTGGTCCCCACCCCACCCCCACCCCAGGTATGGACGACCACCCTCCCCCACAACGACCAAACAATGATTTTTTGTACCAGCTCACAAAACACCTCCCACCACCAGCAAAACATACATGACTCTCTCCCCACCGCCTCTCTTTCCTAATTTTGTCCTCACACCAACCCTATGAGGTAGGTTGTTAGCCTCAGAAAGAGCTCCAAGCCAGTGCAAGTGGGAATTAACTTTTAACATGTAAATCTCTCACAAATCACCGCCCCCATCAGAGGTTGGAATGAGAGAGCCCTTCCCCCCAAAAGCAGTTTGAGCAAAGAAAGAAAACCAGAGAGACAACTGTGAGTTGGCTGAAGTGCCTTGGATAGCAGGCTTTCCCCATTTATCTTTGTGGATCTGATGTGGGGTAAATCTGCCACCTTGCAGTAGTGCCTCTACCTGTACTCTACTCATTTTAAAACAAGTGTCAAGGTTCCAGTGTTCTTGTTACCAGACAAACCTGTGGTAGAAGGGGTGGGTGGGTATTTTTTAGAAACAGTGTTTATCATTCCTTCAAACTCCTCATGGCATGCCCAGGTGGAGACGGCCTGGCAAAGATGCAGGGCCTTCCGAGTTAAGCATGGGGACTGGGCAGCCTGCCCCCCCCCAAAGCCCCCAGAGTCTGGAGTGGGGAGCCATGGCTGCTGAGGCGCATGGATGGCCCCCACGGCTGACAGGGAAACCGTAAGTGGGGCTTGATGGGGGGTGGAAAAACCAGGTCTTGCACCCAGTGCTGGCTGGGCAGGGGTGGAAAACTCTTCTCTTGCCCTGGGCATCATTTTCTGCCCGTGTGCCTCTGAGTTTTTCACTTGACAGTATGCTGAGGACAGGGGCTGCTGTAACTCACAAGGTCTGCTCAGGAGTTGGTCTGATGCATTTGGCTGGCTAGTACTGGAAACTAATTGCTGGACTGGATGGAGATAGGTCCCCTCTTGAAGGCCACAAAGAGTCAGCTCCACCACCACATGATGCAGAAGATCAGAACCTCGTGCTTTTGTAAAAAGCCAAAGCAGCTGAGGAAGGGGGAAAACAAGTGGATGTTTGACCAATTCCCCCATATTTTTTTTGGACTACAAATTGACTTTCTATCAGAGCTTCTATTTTGCTTTATTGACCAACCTGTCCCTGCCAAATTAAGAAACCAGTCACTGCTCTGGAGAGGACCTGCTCCCAACACCCTGTGGCAACAATCTGTCTAAAACAAACATTCAAAAGAATCATAAGAGACCCCCATAATTCATGTTATAGGTAAGAGCTAAGTGTATGGCAAAGATGAATGATTGTTCTCTTTTCAGCCTGGTGGCATCTAATATGGAGAACAGGGTTTGATTCCTTACTCCTCCACATGAGTGGTGGACCTTTATCTGATGAACTGGATTTGTTTTCCCCCTCCTACACATGAAGCCTGATTGGTGACCTTGAGCTAGTCAAAGTTCTCTTTGAACTCTCTCAGCTACACCTACTTTACAACGTGTCTGTTGTGGAGAGAGGAAGGGAAAGGAGTTTGCAAGCTAACAAATGCCTTCCTTTCCTCTCCCCACAACAAACACCTTGTGGGGCAGCAGGTGGGGCAGAGGAAGTGGGGAATCAAACTCAGCTCTCCAGATTACAGCCCAGCCCCACAGCAAAAGTTAAGAAGCCAGGCGCTCCAATTCCCCCCACCCCCCACCCCTCAATTAAGGCCATTCACAATTGCAAACAAGATTTTAGGAATAGAAGAACAGTTTGGATTCATACATTGCCTTTAAGGAGTCTCCAAACAGCTAACAAACGCCCCCCTTTCCTCTCCCCACAACAAACTCCTTGTGGGGCAGCAGGTGAGGCAGAGATTGCCTCCCTAGCTGGCCTATGGACTTCTCCTGTGCTTGCCGGCGCCCGTCTGCTGGGGGGAAGGCTTGAAAGCACTGTCAAGGACTTAATGGAGAATAAGGCACTGCACTCTGGGTGAGAGGGAGGGGAGATGGAGCTCCCCAGTCCTCCTCCTGCGGGCACAGTGGTATTTCTCCCCCGCCCTCTGGACACTCAGGGCCACCATAGAGAGTGGGTGGGGCTACGTCAGGCTTCCTTAATTCTTGCAGCAATGCCGGGCTTGCTGGGACTTGCAAAATCAGTCTGTGGGGGGGATGTTTTGGCACCCCCCACGTGACTGCAATGGATGCGCCCGGGGACGTGGGGTACCCCTTGTCCCTAGGCAAATTCGCCACTGTCCGCTGGCACCGTCGCAAGTGAGACTTTCACTTCCTTGTGCCGAGAAATGTGTCTGTTTGGAGACAAAAAAAATGCACACATTTCTCCAAATTCTCTCAAACTCTATGTTGCACTGGTCTCCAGTTTCGCACGCCCGTTTGTTTGGAACGCTGTCTATCTGATACTACCCAGTGGCAACTCTGCCGAGTGTCAAAAGATTGGAATGGAATTTGGTGACTCCATCCAGGGCTCAGATTCTACATTTGGAGCTTGAGCGCCAACTCATAAACCTGGTTCGTTGGCCAAGCTGTCCCATGCTGGCGTGCAATATGGAGGGCATCCTTGTGGCAGTGACTTGGCTCATTCCCAGACATCGCTGGTACAGGAAATGACCGGTGCCCCCTCCCCTGAGCTCTGCAATGTTGCCAGATGGGACAAAGCCGAGCTGCGGCTCAGGGTGGCAACATACCTCGTGCCAGTTCTGCCTCTGCTCCCATGTTTACAAAGGGAAAGTGCAAAACTCTAGACAACATGATATCGACTTTAGTGATCATAATAGGAAAGCATTTTCAAAATGAGCAGGTAGCAAATACAGAAAAGGCGCAGCCCCTTCCGTGAAGAATTTCAGTACTCCTTCCAGAGACAAGTGCACATTCCCAGTGCAAACCATGCAGAACTCCATTTAGGAAACGTTTTGAGGCAGGGAATAAAACATTTCCTCAATGGAGTTCCGCATGGTTTTTAGCCCAAAACGTTTTAGTCCCAGCCTGAAAACGATTTTGATGCAGGACATAAAATGGAGTTCGGTGTGGTTTTTAGCCCAAAACGTTTCACATCCAGCCCGAAAACGTTTTCTTTGCATGCTGCTCGCTAGCAATTCTTTTGTGAAAATATTCTGAAAACGTTTTCACTTTCTACACAAGTTCTTTATGATGCTTCCCGTGCCTCTTGGACTTCCTTATTGGCACCATTTCCTGATCTTGCTCTGGCCATTTAGCACTTCATTTTTGTCTGTTTAAAAAAAAACATTCATGGGGGGTCGTATCTGTTTGGCTGTTGGCAATTTACTCCTGGTCATCACAGGCTCTCCAGGGGAGTCACCTACCGGGAAACTTCTGGAAAGTTAGACGGCCATTCCACTCCAAGTGGGTGCTGCTCAGCTGGGTGTGTGAGTGTGTTGGTTTGTTGCTGGTACTGGAGTTCTCATATTCTGCCCCTTGGACGTCAGAATTAGAGGCCTGTGCGGTGATGGCGATTCAGCCAATTCGCACCTATTCGGTAGAACCGGTAGCTAATTTTTTGTCTAGTTCAGAGAATAGGTGTAATCCCACCACTGAGTCCTTTCGGAACCGGTTGTTAAATTATTTGAATCCTACCACTGGGCACATGGGCTCCAGCTCCCTAGGAGAAACATGACTAAGGTGACCAGCCGTCCCAATTTTCGCGGGACACTCATGCTTTTGCGCAATGTGTCCCGGGTCCCGCCGGGCTTTGATGTTAATATTGTCCCCGACAGTAATAAAGCTCCTGCGGCCGCGTCACAGAGCAGCAGCCGCGATTGCCTTCTGGGGCTTTCCCTGTAAACAGGAAGCGCTTCAGAAGGTAGTGCACGCAGCGCCAAGAGCGCTGTGCCGAATCATAATACCAGTTTATGCGCGGCGCTTCATTGAACAGGAAGCGCCCAGAAGGCAAAGGCAGCGCAGGGAGGGATGCCTCTCCCCACAAGGCCGCCTTCGCCTCGTTTCCTGACCAGGAGCTCAGCCAAGAAAGGCAGTGTGCCTGGCGCGGCGGCAGCGTCGCCCGCTTTTCAATAATAGTAAAAAATCTGGTCACCTTTAAACATGACACACATGGTTTAGAAGGCCCGGAGGCAGGCGTTGATGCTGAGCTCAGCTCGCTCGCCTTGGTCAATGCTTGTATGCCAACTGCCCACCCCACCCCGTGAAAAGAATGTGCTTCAGTGGCAATCCTCCGCTTGGTATGTCTTGAGTTCAGTTCCCAGCATCTCCCCTTTAAAAGATCAAGCAGCAGGTGACGTAAAAGACTCCTCCCTGAAATCCTGTCAATCTGTGTTGAGAAGAAGAAGAAGAACGGTGACCAGAGTGCATCTTATTTATTTTGCAAAATGTATTTCTGCTCTCAGAAGGGCCCCTGAGGCAGATGGTGTACCTGTTGGAGTGTTGAGGATCTGCTCTGCTTCACGTTCGGTCCCCACTCCCGTTATGGAAGATCGCCTGCCAGTCGACAATCCTCAGCCTATCCCAATGGTGGTGAATCCCATAGTGCATGGCGCCAGAGGTGGCACTCTTCAGAGCTCCTTCTGTGGGCACGCACAAACAGTGCCCCCCCCCACATCTAGGCTGGCCTGGGCCGCTGGCTCGATTATTAGCATTAAACCTAAGACCTAGTTTTCGGAAGAAAGTGTAGGTAACCCTGTTAAGTGCTGTGAAAAACCACTGATTTTCCTGTGAAGAACTAAAGCGTGATCCTTCACCTGGGAGTTAGCTCGGTTGCTGGCAATGGAGCTTGCTTCTGAGTAAACCCTCCTAGGGTTGTGATTCACCCATCAGAAGAGTTGCACGGTTGCTTCAAAGCAAAGCCACCGACTACCACCAAGCTTACTTCTGAGTAACGCATGCCTCGGAGCCAACCATTTTTTCTAAACGAAAACCTCTGTATTCAGGTTAAATTGCTGTGTTGGCACTTTGCAATAAATAAGTGGGTTTTGGGTTGCAATTTGGGCACTCGGTCTCAAAAAAGTTAGCCATCACCGGCCTATCCTATCTCACAGGGTTGTTGTGCAGGAGAGGTGCAGGAGAGATGAGGAGAGTGCCGTAAGTTGCTCCGAGTCTCCGTGGGGAGGAAACACGAGGAGTAAAAATCTAAATAAATAAATAAACCCTCCGCATTTTTTTGAGGGAAATGAAATGAGTTCCAGGCAGATTAGCGAAATTTCAAAGAGCTTTCACACACCCCCGGCAAAGTTGCACAGTGGGTTTAAGTCTGATTTTCTGCGCTGCTTCGAAAGCATTCACGAGAGGTACGCTTCTGGGGAAACCGTTTTCCAAAAAACCTCCCTGCTTCTCACAAGGACTGGTGCCTATCGGGTCCAGAGATCCATCTTTGAATTGACGCCACCGCCAGGTTTCACGTTTGTGCCCAGATCAAATCTCAAGCCTCTTTTTGACTCGGGGAGGGGAAACGACAACGTGAAAAAAGCGAAGCGGGGGTCGCGCGTTTCTCCTTCCCCCTCGAGAACGGCGGCCTGTCAGTACGTCAGCCTTGGAACTGTTTAATTCAGAGCCGGTGGCGTTGAAAGAAACCCTTTTCTGGCTGTCTGCCATACCACAAACAGCTTCATATAATTTTATTATTAAGGGAAGGGTGGGGGAGAGAAATGGCAGAAGAAGGATGCCCGGGTGGTGGGGGGTGGGGGGTGGGGGGTGGGGAGAGAAAGCTGGAAAAATAAAACCTCGAGAACAGCATAGAGCCCCGTTGGCAAAAGGAATATTCTTTGTGCTGCCAGAAAGGCGAGAATCTCTTTACGGTTGGCAGGGCACCTTGAGTTGCCAACTCCAGACTGGAAAATTCTGGAGATTTGGGGTGCGAGCCCAAGAAAGGTGGGGTTTGGGGAGGGGAGTGATTGCCGCAAAGTATAACGGCATGGAGCCGACCCTCCAAAGCGGCTGTTTTCTCCAGAGAAACTGGTCGCTGTCGTCTGGAGGTCATTTATTCATTTGCTCACACCATTGATATCTTGTCTTTCTCCCAAAGTGACTGATCTTTCCCTCTCCTCCATTTTATCCTCACAACAACCAGGCAAGGTAGGCTAGGCTGAGAGCGCTGGACAGGCCCAAGGTCACCCATTGAGCTTCCAGGGCAGAAGCTGAGGAATCGAACTCGGAGTTTAACTACTCCCCTTAAATAATTAGCTACGCCGAGCAACCTGGAGGGGAGGTCCAGAGGACCCGGAGGTCAGGCACCCCAAGGGCACCTTGCAGAACTGAACAGCCCTTTGGTGTTTCTGGTAACTGAAACAAAGCCGGACTGACATTGCGGCAATTAAACCCTTGTTCTAAGGTTGATTCACACATTCTTGAGGACACAGGTCAGATCACAGGGCTCCCAGCTGCCCTGCCGCAGTCAATACGTGAATCATGGGTTCTTCACAGTTCTGGTCCGGGCAGTGCCCAGTCTGAACTGGTAAGGACAAACGGGCCGCGGCATTCCTCCTACCTCCGCTTTCTCATCTGAAATGGTTCCAAACAGGCACGAGAAATATGGAAAGTATTCAATGTTCCATGTCGAAGTCTGGGGGTCCCGCAGTGTGCTTATTTGGTTTGGGAAAGGTGTTAGCAGTGAAGGGAGACCATGAAGCCAACCCTTTCTTGTGCTCACTGGGGAATACGCACTCACGCACGCCCACTGACTCTTTCGGGTAAATCGCTGTCGGGCTCTCTCGAAAACTGGCACTCCATCGCCTTCTTCAAATCAAAAGTTGCCGGCTTTGAGCGGTTGAGAGGGAAACAGAAAAGCTCCCCGCATAAATCCACACCACATGAGAACAGATTCGCCGGAAGCCACGCATACCGCAGCGAATGGGCGCGGCGGGCTGGATGGCAGGCAAAACGGGGCTGCCTATCCGGGATGGACAGAAATGTTACATGCAGTGGATTTTGCACGTGTGCAGAGACTTATGCGCGCCGCTTGGGGGGGAGACGACAAGTTCTCTCGGGGTCAGGTGGTGTGGAAACCCCCATTCCTCTCTCCCTCGCAGCGAAGGCGGATAGATTATATCCTACTGCGGATCAACGTAAGCCTTCGCCCGCTCTTCCTCCTCCTGCGGTGCCAGCTCTGACCATGTGCAGCGATGCGCAAGGACCGTGCAACCTCTACCCATCAGTTTTTTCTTCAACCCCACCCCCCCATCAATTAGTGCTGAGAAAGGCAAGAGAGAAGCAAGCCAGGAAATGATCCCCAGCCCCAATGAGTGAGGTTTGAAGCAGCCATTTCTGGTCTTTGCAGGAAACCGGAAAGGAAGGGGGGGGGGGTGGACCAGCAGTGACTGCATCTGCATTGCCTCCCCGCGTCTCCCCCCCCTCCAAATGATCTCTTGGAGGAGAGAAAGAAGTTGGCAGCCTGGTTCGGTCCTGGCTTCCCTCATTCATCTTTCCCGATCCCCCGCTGCACGCTCCCTCGGAAATCAGCCGAGTGGAGCAGCTGTTCCTGCATACTCCACTTGACCACAGATGATGATAAATGGGCCCGGGGCGGGCGCCAAAATGGTGCGTGAAAGCACGGGGTGGGGGCAGGGCAGAGTTGCGCCATGGGATCCCGGCGGAGGCGCATTGAAATACCCGCTTGTGGATGTGTTGCGGCAAAGGGACGAGGGATTCCCAAAGCTGGCTTTCCTGACACCGTGATAACTGGTGATAACTGAGCGTGTGCTGTGCGGCGAGGGAAGATTCCCCCCAATAAACACACACACACACCCCAGCGGGGCAGGTTTGCCAGTCCTGCTCAACAGCAGAAGCTGTTTTCTCTTGCATTAAATATCCCACTGCTAAAATCTGTCTGGGACATTATTGTATATCCTGTTCTCCAAGGGTTCCCTAGTGGTTTGAGCATCATACTAGGATGTGGGAGACCCAGGTTCAAACCCTGGTTCTGCTGTGGCAGCTCGTCCAGGGCAATTCATTCTCTCAACCTGGCCTACATCACAGGATTGTTGTTGGAGTAAAACGGAGGTGACCTCAGCCCATCCACCCGCTGAAGAACCAGGAGCTTTGCTTTATTTTGTTCATTTGTACCCGCCTCTCTCCACAACAGGGACCCAAAGGGGCTTCTATCATTCCCCCCTTCATTTTATCCCCACCACAACCCTGAGAGGTAGGCTAGGGCTATTCAACTGGCCTGCAGCATCGTAAAGAATGGCTTCTAGTGAATCAGTCACTGGTCCATCAAAGTCCCCGCCCTGCCACTTGAGCTGTGGCAGCTTATCTGGTGAACTAGATTAGCTTGTGCACTCCAACACATGCCATGACCTTGGGCTACTCGCAGTTTTTTTGAGCTCTCTCGCCAACCTGACAGGGTGTTTGTTGTGAGGGGGGGAAGGGAAAGGAGTTTGTCAGCCGCCTTGAGAAAGGGGAGATATAAATCCAAACTCTTGTTCTTCCATGCAATTTGGAAACCCTGGGAAGTTGCGGGGACCTGATTGTATGAAGAGAGGCAACCCCACGCAAATATGCAAATGTTCATATGACTCCGCACAGATCAAGAAAAGCGTACAACACCCCCCAAACCCTGGTCAGTTGTATTTACTGGTGTGTACAGAGAAAGTCTGAACAGAGCAATTGGTATCGTACCTATTGCATGACGTTAATTGCGTTACTCCACGCCATGGTTTCCTGATACATCCTTCATTTATAGGTAATGCTGGCCCCCAGGTGCTGGCGAGGGAGTTCTGTTAGGTGGTGAGAGCTGCCAGCGGAACGATGGGGTGTTTTTTTAAAAAAATAATAGATGGCGCAATTATGTTTATCACGTGTTTCTTGAGCTTTATAAGCACGTTCCCTCTCTCTCGTTCTCTCTCTCTCTTTCTCAGAATTTGGCAGCGATGTCAAGAAGGCGTGCAACACCCCCCCGGGAGAAATTTTGTCTGTCTCATTAAACATCTCCAAGGCTCCCTTGAAACGCCTCCAATTTCACTTTGAAATGTTGTGCGTGCGAAAATCGACCCTCCCCTCCCTTTCCCCCAAGCAGATGCTGTTGCCGGTAGATTTCTTCTTCTTTGAGGCCGCCAAATGCCGTTTCCGATACCGGACCTCTTTCTCAGCATCCCTTGTGGGCTCAAATGAAGGGCTAGAGCCTGCTTAGGGTCATTAGCATGCAGCTCAGGCAACCCGGAAGGGTTTGCCCGCAAACGGTCCTAAATGGCTCAGCTGTCTCTTCTCCGGGGGAGCTGATCTATGTCGACTGGAAATAATTGCCGGACTTGTCCAGACCCCGCCGAGAAGCTGGCAACCCTACATAAAAGCCACCAGCGTCAGCTTCGAGGCAGCGCCAGGTTTCTCTCTAGACTTGGCAGGCTGAAGCCTAAAGCCACAAAATCTAGGGGGGCCTCCGGCCAAGGCGTATAATATTTTGGACACTGTCGCCACTCTTTCTTGCGCACGCGGTCATAACGCACTGTTGTCTCTCAACAACCCTTCAGCAATGTTGCTTGCACTCTGTGTCAGAATAATACTGATAATAATAATGCTAAGAATCGTAAAACAATAATCTAATTTGAGGGTGGGGGATTTGGAGATCTGACTTAGGGCATCTTGTCTTTGAAATCCGTCACTGGTTCCTGGTGTCCCCTTGGAAGAAGAAGAGTTTGGATTTATACCACGCTTTTCTCAGCCGTAAGGAGACTCAAAGCAGCTTACAAATTCTTTCCTTTCTTCTCCCCACAACAGACTCCTTGTGAGGTAGGTGTGGCTGAGAGAGTTCAGAGAGAACTGGGACTCCTCCAAGGTCACCCAGCAGGCTTCATGTGGAGGAGAGGGGGAAACAAATCGAGTTCACCAGATAAGTGTCTTCCGCTCATGTGGAGGAGCGGAGAATCGAACCGGGCTCTCCAGATCAGAGTCTTCCACTCTTAACCACACTGGAAAGGAGCTCATGAAAACCCATGTTGTCCACAGGTCAAAGCTTATGGGGTGAGGAGTGGCTGATGGCCAGAGGGAAAGACAATCGTCAGTCCGGCAAGCAGGATCTGGAAGCAGGTTTTTTCTTTCAAAACAGGGCAGATCTGAGACCTAACGCGGTGCTAGCTGGTAGATTAGATTAGATTAGATTAGATTAGATTAGATAGATAGATAGATAGATAGATAGATAGATAGATAGATAGATAGATAGAGAGAGAGGAGAGAGGAGAGATAGATAGATAGATAGATAGATAGATAGAGAGATAGATAGGTCGATAGGTCGATAGGTCGGATCGGCTCGCCGGCCGGGTCGGGTTTCTGGTCGGCTGTCGGGTCGGGTCGGGTCGGTCGATCCGGTCGGTCGGTTCTGCTCTGATTCGGTTCGGTCGGTCAGTCGGGTCGGTCGATTGGTCGATTAGGTCCGAAGGTTCGGTCGGGTCGGTCCTGGCTTCGGTCGGCTCTGTCGGTCGGCTCTGTCGATTGATCAGGTCGATTGCCTGGGTTTCACTTCCATTTATGTTCCTTCCTTGCTCCCCAATGGGGAACCAAAGCTGCTTACGTCTTTCACCTCTCGATTTTGTTTGCACAACAACCCTTTGAGGTAGGTTAGGATGAGAGCATACGATTGCTCAAAGGTTACCAGATAATTTGTCGCAATGAAGTGGAAATTCAGGTTTGGGTCTTCTGGTTCTGTATGCAGTCTGTCTCTGTCTCTGTCTCTGTCTCCCTCTGTCTCCCTCTGTCTCTCTCCCTCTCTCTCTCTCTCTCTCTCTCTCTCTCTCTCTTTCTCTTTCTTATGGGATCTTTCAGCTTTCTGCCTCAGCTCTCGGCCTCTAGATTCATTTGTGCGTCTTAAAGACATTGTGTGGTTTCTATACACAATTTATATGGATTTTTCCTACCCAGTTAGATTATTTCTGTATTTCCGTAAAATATGTATTACACTGAATATTGACACTTCAATAATAGTGAAAAACTGGGAAGGGAATTTGGTGCGAGTTAACCGAAAACGGGGCCAAATAAGTTTTGAAAGGTATCTCAGATTCAGAACACACAAGAGGAAGCAAAATGAGAACTGAGGTTTGGCAGGTCCAAACAGCAATTAGAAATCGAATTGTCTTTGAATTGTCCACTGCTTGTGTGGCCAGGATAGATAAGCTGTTGTGGGTTTTCCGGGCTGCATTTGTTCCTAATGTTTCGCCTGCATCTACGGCTGGCACCTTCCGAGGCATGTCACAGTGACGTGTGTTTCTCTCCATGGCACATCGAGGCTGGCACAAGGTCACCTGGCAAGTTTTCATGGCGCAAATGGGGAATCGAACCTAGATCTCCTAGACTCTAGTCTGTCTCTGTAACCTCTAGACTACACTACACCAGTGTGTGGGGAGGAGTGGGACGGGTCCCTCCTGACCTGCAATCCCCCATGCACCTATGGGGATGCTCTGGCATTTGGGCAAAACTGCTAGCGTCCCATTCCATTTGCCAACATCCCTGCCCCCCAGCCGTCTGCCAGCTGCAAATAGACAGAGAAATGTATTGTCGAAGGCTTTCACGGCCGGACTCACTGGGGTGTTGTGGTTTCTCAGCTGTATGGCATGCAGTTCTTAGCAGGAACACGGCCATACAGTCCGGAAACCACACAGCACCCCAGACAGAGAAATACTTGCCAGGAACGAGGGTATCCTGACGAGGACCTGGTAAGTCAACCCCCCAACTTTATTCTTCAGGCACCTCTGACCGCCAGTGAGAAACAACAGGGCTGACTTTATAACTTCTGGAGTTCCGTTCCAATACTTGTTGTTGGTTCATATCCCGGATCTGGGATTCGATCCGATCCTCCCAGAAGCGTTGCTATATTTAAACAGATTT
Organism: Sphaerodactylus townsendi; assembly: GCF_021028975.2. Lineage (NCBI taxonomy): Eukaryota > Metazoa > Chordata > Lepidosauria > Squamata > Sphaerodactylidae > Sphaerodactylus > Sphaerodactylus townsendi. The sequence goes on from NC_059428.1 coordinate 147,855,329, forward strand.
GCTCTAATTCTGAAGATGGGAACTCCAAATCTCTTTCCACTACCCGGGCCAGCCGTCGTGCCGCCTTTATCCGGCCAGTGATATCCCTGTGGTGCAGGATTCTTTTCCGAGATGCTACCGTCCAGGCTTTCCATTATGGACTCATGTCGTGCGGTGTCTTTGAGCCGGTTTTTTCGAACTTCACCCCTGCTGCTGCTTAATTCTCTGTGTCGTTCCCTGGCCTTTTCCTGCTCTCTGCCTTTATCTATCTGTTTTGGTTTGCCACAAAAAGGTGGGACTGGGGAGGTATAACTCCACTGATTGGTGCCAGTATGCCCTGTTCGTAAGGAAATATCTCTGCTGCTCCTGGAGGGGTTTGAATGGAATTTAGCACAGATTATTTTTGCCTGCTTTTAAGGAGCTGTAAAATGCATTGCTATTGCTAACCTCTGGGACACAGGTGTCAAACTCGCAGCCCTCCAGATATTATGGATTACAGTTCCCATCATCCCCTGCCAGCATGATGCTGGCAGGGGATGATGGGAACTGTAGTCCATAACATCTGGAGGGCCGCGAGTTTGACACCTATGCTCTAGGACAGTGGTGGCGAACCTTTGGCACTCCACATGTTATGGACTACAATTCCCATCAGCCCCTGCCAGCACAGCCAATTGACCATGCTGGCAGGGGCTGATGGGAATTGTAGTCCATGACATCTGGAGTGCCAAAGGTTCACCACCACGGCTCTAGGAGATCCCCTGGAATTACAATGGATCTCCAGATAACAGAAATTAGTTGCCGGGAAGAAACTGGACGCTTCCGGGTGTGGAGTCAGGCCCTCTGACTAGTGGATGGGCCTCCTACTTACCTGTCCAGGGCAAGGAATTACCTGCCGCCAGGTCCAGTTTCTTACTCCCAAAGAACTGAGCAGGAAAGAATGGCTTCCACAATGGGACATTCTAGGAATTCCCCCGAATCTTTGGGATGAAGATCGTCAACGCTAGGAGAAGCAACCTAGAGTGTCGTCTGGAAGTTACATCACATCCCCCCCCCCAAATACTGCCCTTTTTGAGCACTACCTCCAAGAATATGTGTTGGGGGGGAATGATTCAGTGACTAGTCCTACTGTTGTGGGTTGTTTGGACCTCTCAAGTTCAAGTTGCTAACCTCCAGGTAATGCCTGGAGATCTCCTGGAATTACAGCTGATTCCCATAAATCTGTTCCTCTGTAGAAAATGGCTGCCTTTGGAGGGTGAACTTTATGCCATTATACCCTGTTGAAAGCTCTCCCCTCCCCAAAAATCTCCAGTTCTTTCCCAACCCAAAGCTAGTAGCCCTATCTGTAGACATGGGTGTTCACAACCCCCATCCCGAAAGTCCAGTGTCCGAAATGTAAAATTATGCCTCTCCACATAGAACAGCATGTTTTCTGCTGGACATTCAAGTGTCGTTCCTATTTATGTCTTTTGGGACATCCATTCTCCTGCTGAGATTTGGGGTCCAATCCATCCCCTGCTGGGAACAAAATCATTTGGGTTTTGATCTTCCCCTTTCAGCCTTCAGTGAGATGGGGAGGACTTAGTGCCCAGAAAATGTAACTTCAGTTCCTCTGCGAGAATCCCCACTCCCCCACATGAATGGCAGACTCTTATCTGGAGAATTGAGATCAGTTCCTCACTCCTCCACATGAATGGCAGACTCTTAGTAGGGAGTCTTAGCAGACCACAAACTGAACATGAGTCAGCAATGTGATGCGGCGACCAAGAAAGCCAATACGATTCTGGGCTGTATCAATAGGGGTATGGTGTCTAGATCGAGGGATGTAATTTTACCTCACCTGGAATATTGCGTACAGTTCTGGACACCGCAATTCAAGAAGGATATTGACAAGCTGGAACGGGTCCACAGAGGAGGGCAACCAAAATGGTTAAAGGTCTGGAATCCATGCTCTCCGAGGAGAGACTTAAGGAGCTGGGGATGTTTAGTTTGTTGAAGAGAAGGTTGAGAGGTGACATGATAGCCCTGTTTAGATACTTGAAGGGATGTCATGTTAGTGAGGGAGCAAGCTTGTTTTCTGCTGCTCCAGAGACCAGGACCAGGAGTCATAGGTTCGAGGTGAAGGAAAAGAGATTCCAACTAAACATCAGGAAGAACTTCCTGACAGTGAGGTGCATTCAACAGTGGAATGCACTGCCTCGGAGTGTGATGGAGTCTCCTTCTTTGGAGGTTTTTAAAGAGAGGCCGGATGGCCATCTGTCAGGAGTGCTTTGATTGTGTGTTCCTGCATGGCCGGGGGTTGGACTGGATGGCCCCTCGGTCTCTTCCAACTCTATGATCCTATGATTCTAATCCACCTCCAGACAAAACTTTTGAGTGCTGTTTCTATGCGCTGCATCCCTTATCAGAATGAGTTTTCCAGCAAAGCCATGGAATACGATTTGAGATTTTGGGGGAAGATGCACAAGGCCCAGGCCAGCTGGAGGCTGTGAGCGGCCGCCCCTTCCCCACCCGCTGCCGTCGTCTCCATCCGTCTGTCTTCGGACTCAATAGGAGAAAGGCAGGGTATCGATTTCCATTGCAAATGAAATCGGGAGAGAAGCTAGAAATGTCTCCGTAATTGCAGGAGAAGAGGAGGGGGGAGAGAAGAAATGCAGGCGGTCTTGCAGAGCAAGGTTTCAGCCAACCAGTGGCGGTGTCAATCGGGGGCTGCCCAACGCCCAGATGAAAGTGGGCCTCCAGGGTTCTGCCCCTCCAGAGAAAAGATTTTAACCTTACTGTGCGGTACCATCGAAAGGTTGACTGGGAACAATCTGCTCAGCTCAGCAAGACTAAGTGAGCTGGGGAAGGCAGCCAGAAAAGGGAGGGGTGGAAGAGAGGAGGAAACCTCGGGCAGTAGGCGCCCCCCCCCCCTGCAAATTGGTCAGACAGCCGTCCAAGTTCGGAGATTCGGATCCCAGCCAGAGGCGGCCGACGAATAAAAGAGACCATATAAAACCACCCACCCCCACGATTGTCAGAAATGCTTTCCTCTCCGAAATATCCCGTGTCCCTTGGCCCGTTTGGGCACCTGGGCTTTGGTGCGAAGTGGCGGTCTGGAAATATTTGGAGCTGGGTTCTGGCCATGAAAATCTCCGCCGCCCCAAGATTCAGCTTCATGCCTGCCTCTAGGAGGAAAATCACTCCTCCCTACCGTGACTGATTTTGCATGCTTCATTTGTACCCCCTTCTTCCTTCCCAGGGGGCATTTGAAGAAGCTTATATTTAGGCTGACCGTCACACCTTTGGACAATTTGTCCCGCGTCCCGTGGGTTCTACAAATTGTCCCAATTTTTGGGAGGCTGCTGCACTGCCTTGGGGGCGCAAGGCAGTGCAGCAGCCTCCCGTGCGCCCGGCCGCAGGAGCGCATGGCCTTCTGGGGCTTGCCGTTTGCCACTCTGTCACAGGGCGGCAAACGGCAAGCCCCAGAAGCCCGTGCGCTTCTGCTTCCCCGTCCCTGTCCCGGATCTCAAAGGTGACCATCTGGTCACCTTAGGAGAAAAAGGCTGAAATTCCAACTCTACACGTGTCACAGCTCCAATCTGGATTGGGCACCCCCAGTGGTGGGATTCAGCCAGTTCGCACCACTTCGGCAGAACCGGTTGTTAAAATGGTGCTTGTAAACAACCAGTTGTTAAATTATTTGAATCCCACAAATGGACACCGTATGTGTATCTTGAGGAGAAGTGGAACTTATATCTGACTGGTTGTGGTGGGTTTTCCGGGCTGTGTGGCCGTGGTCTGGTGGATCGTGTTCCTAACGTTTCACCTGCATCTGTGGCTGGCATCTTCAGAGGTGTATCACAGAGGGAAGTCTGTTTCACACTGTATCTATTGAGAAGGGAAAGTTTTGTGTGGTATGTTGTCCATGTCCCAGGGTGGGGAACCAATCAGTAAGTGTTTGGGTGGAACTTGCTATGCAAAGGTGTGGTTGAGTGCATTGTATTGCGGGTGGGGTTATCAGTCCATTTTTTAAGTACTGGGAGCCACGCTTTGCTAATTTTCAGAGTCTCTTCTTTCTTGTTGAAGTTGTCTTGGTGTTTGTGAATTGCAGTGGCCTCCCTGTGCAGTCTGACATAGTAACCTTCCGAATTGTCCAGAATTTCAGTGTTCTCAAATAATTTATGTCCAGCTTTGTTTAACACACGTTCTGCAACTGCAGATTTTTCAGGATGGTCAAGCCAACAGTGTCTTTCATGCTCCTTAATACGAGTCTGAATGCTGCGTTTTGTGGTTCCTATCATGTTTAGATCTTGGAAGGGATGTCATGTTGATGAGGGAGCAAGCTTGTTTTCTGCTGCTCCAGAGACTAGGACCAGGAGTCTTGGGTTCAAGGGGGAAAAAATTCCACCTAAACATCAGGAAAAAATTCCTGACATTAAGGGCTGTTTGACCGTGGAATGCACTACCTGGGAGTGTGGTGGAGTCTCCTTCTTTGGAGGTTTTTAAGGAGAGGCTAGTTGCCCATCTGTCAGGAGTGCTTTGATTGTGTGTCCCTGCATGGCAGGGGGTTGGACTGGATGGCCCTTGGGGTCTCTTCCAACTCTATGATTCTATGAAAAAGAACCCACGTGCCATGGTTTCTCATTGCATGCTCACTCCGCTGCAAATGTTCCTTCTATTTGGAGAGGGAAGGGAGCTGTAAACATTTCAGCTATCAAAATAAATGAGGAAGGGGAAGCAGAAGGGCCTCTTTGCTGTAGCAACGGTGGAGGAGACGGACTTAACAGGAGTCCCTTTGCAAGCCTCGGGAACCCTCCAAGGCTGGCTGGGCGTGAGGTCTGGCTCTTATCTTGGGGAAACGAGGGGGAAGGGCCTCTGCAGCTATTTTACAGGTTTCCTCTCCTCCCCGTGAATCTTTTTAAAAAGGCAAAATGGAGGAGGGTGTCGGACAAGAGTGTTCCCACACTGCCTTCTTGGGGGGAAGGGGAGCTACCCTTGCTCTTCAAAGCTGGGAAGTGGTTCGGGGCATCCAAAATGACCCTCCCCACAATGCACAGCCACACACGGTGCAGAAAAATATATCTGATCTTCCAAAGCCAGTGGCCAGAGGTCATCTCCATGGCAACGGCAGGCCACCCGAGGCCCAGATGTTGCAAAGGCGCCACCCTGGACGCTGTGGCTATCTCAGAGCGGGCTGTACTGATGGAATGCCTTCTCCATTTTGAGCCGGGTCCAAGCGGGGCTGTGGCATCTGACTGGGACTCTGCCCTTCTGCCTGATCTCCTGCATCTCCTTCATGCTCCGGATTCCCAGCGTCGGCGCCATTGATTTTCCAAAAGCGCCTCCGCCCGGCACATTTCAGCACAGTTTGGTTTGGTTCTGGCAAAGACTGGGGCTTGGGCCTGAATGACAGGAGATATGTAAGGTTGCCCTCTTGGGTAAGATCGGGCCTGTGAACCTTAGCCTTTCAATAACTGATTTCCAAGGAATCTGCCATTTGAGCTGTGGAGCCTTAGCTGGTGAACCAGATTAACTTGTGCACTCCAACGCATGCCAGCTGGGTGACCTTGGGCTAGGCACAGTTCTTTGGAGCTCTCTCAGCCCCACCTACCTCACAAGGTCTTTGTTGTGGAGGGGGGGAAGGGCAAGGAGATTGTCAGCCCCTTTGAGTCTCCTGCAGGAGAGAAAGGGGGGGTGTAAATCCAAACTCTTCTTCTTTTCACTTGCCTTGAGAGCTCCTTGCTGGGGTCGTCACCAGTTGGAAGCTAAGCAGGGTCACTACTTGGATCGGGAGACCACCTAGGAAGGTTGTGTAGAAGAAAGCAATGGCAAACCACCTTTGCTCACTTGCCTTGAAAGCCCCTGGCTGATGTCACCATAAGTTGGAAACTAGAGACAGGTTTGCTATTGGGATGAGAAGCCACCAAGGAAGGCTGTGCAGAGGAAAGCAGTGGCAAACCACCTCTGCCTATTTGCCTTGAAAGTTCCTTGCTGGGGTCGACGCAAGTTGGAAGGTAAGCAGGGTCACTACTTGGATGGGAGACCACCAAGGAAGGCTCTGCAGAGCACTGGCGTAATGCCCATTGGGCAAGGTGGGCAGCTGCCCAGGGCATCACCTTGTGGGGGGCAACAAAATGCTGGGTTCGTTTTTGGGTATTTTTAGTGGTTTTCCATTTTTGGCCGGCAGGAGGCGCAGTTTTTAGGCTAGCAGCACCAAAATTTCAGCGTATCATCAGGAGACTGTCCTTATGCTACCCCCCAAGTTTGGTGAGGTTTGGTTCAGGGAGTCCAAAGTTATGGACTCCTAAAAGGGGTGCCCCTATCCCCCATTGTTTCCAATGGGAGTTAATAGGAGATGGGGGCTACAGTTTTGAGGGTCCATAACTTTGCCCCCCCTGAACCAAACTTCACCAAACCTGGGGGGAATCATTAGGGCAGTCTTCCGATGAGACCCTGAAAGTTTTGAGACTGTGCCTTCAAAAATGTGCCCCCCCAGCCTGCAACCCCCATTGACAGCAATGCAGAAAACTCAATGCAGAACAAAGATTCTTGGGCAAATTTCGGGATGTTCCTGCAGGGAGGGCATTCTTGGATGTATCAGCACCAAAATTTCAGGGTATCATCTGGATACTGTCATGATGGCACCCCCAAGGTTTGGTGCAGTTTGGTTCAGGGGGGCCAAAGTTATGGACCCTCAAAGGGTAGCCACATCTCCTTAGCAAAGAATGTGGGATGGGGTACCCCCTTTGAGGGTCCATAACTTTGGACCCCCTAAACCAAACTGCACCAAATTTAGGGGGTACCATAAGGCCAGTTTACAGATGATACCCTGAAATTTTGGTGCCAATACATCAATAAAAGCCCCCCCTGCAGGAACATCCCAGAAATTTGCCCAAGAATCTTTGTTCTGGGGTGAGTTTTCTGTATTGCTGTCCATGGGGGTTGCAGGCTGGGGGGGGGGCACATTTCTGAAGGCACAGTCTCAAAACTTTCAGGGTCTCATCAGGTGACTGCCCTGATGATACCCCCCAGGTTTGGTGCAGTTTGGTTCAGGAGGGCCAAAGTTATGGACCCTCAAAACTGTAGCCCCCATCTCCTATTAGCTCCCATTGGAAACAATGGGGGATGGGGCACCCCCTTTGGGAGTCCATAACTTTGGACTCCTTGAACCAAACCTCACCAAACTTGGGGAGTAGCATAAGGACAGTCTCCTGGTGATATGCTGAAATTTTGGTGCTGATATGTCTAAAAACTTCACCCCCTGTAGGCACCAATATCCTGGTGCAAAAACAAATTTGGTCGTGGTGGAGTGGCCGCCCATGTTGGGGGGGGGGGGCATCCAACTCAGGTTTTGCCCAGGGCTACAGTTTGCCCAGGGCTGCCTCGTTACGCCCCTGCTGCAGAGGAAGGCGATGGCAAACCACCTCTGCTTCTCAGGTGCCTAGAAAACCCCTTCCTGGGGTCACTGTAGGCTGGTTGCCACTCGACAGTGCATTTATACCCACCCTCCTCAGGAAGCCAAAGCAAAGGACGGAGGTATCCCTTTGGCTGTTTTCTTACAATAGCCCAGAGATTCTATGCTTTTGATTCTATGCATACGATGTTATGCTTTTGTTATGATGTTTTGTTGTAGTTTATGTTGCTGTGCACCTCCCTGAGCCTTTCAGGGGACGGCAGTATATAAATTAAAGATACGATAAGAGATTTCTCTGGATAGGCAATTTCAAAGGCTGGGCCACGTTGGGGCCTCCCCCCCCCCCACGCTCAACCCAGCTCAGCCCCCCTTCGTTCTCCAGCCCAGAAAACTAATAATCACATTTTTTTTCCTATAAGGAAAAGAAGGAGAAACTGGAGCCCCTCAAAGCACGTCACCGTCTCAAGCTGTGCTCGTGCCTCGAACCCAGTTCTGCGTGGGGGGGCTCTGCTCTGAGCGCCTTTGATTTCTACGCTTTGTTCCTCTGGTTCTCTGGCTCAGACACACACGGCTCTGCCTCCCTTCCCCCCTCTTCCCACTTCATCGGGACAAGAAAAGGGAGCGGAGCAGGAATGTGAGCCGCGATTCGTGCGCCAGGTTGCTACAGAGCAAAGCTCTTATGCCGTATTTTAATTGAACTGTCTTTTCAGGGAGATATATGCTCTCGCCGCATTCTGACTGCTGCCGCCGCGCTTTGGGAAATCCAGCTGTAATGCAGGAGAGCCGGGTTGCAAGAAAGGGGATGGGGAAGGGATAAGCAGCTAAGTGAGATTATCCAGGCCCGCTTGACCTGTTGTTGTGCCCATAATTCCAGAGAGGTAGGGGCGTTCATCCGCCGCAGCAACAACCAATGAATGTTCAGGGACCCTTTCGAGAGGCGCACGTGGCCACGCGCTCTCGTGCTCCAGGTCCCGCTCCCTCAAGTTACACCTCAATAAATACTCATTTCAGAGGGTAGCGATTTTGGTCTGCTGTGGAAGAGCTAGATTCGAATTCAGAAGACCTAGATTTGAATTCAGTGCCATTGTAGAGGGCCGCAGGCTTTGTAGGGTATGAGCTTTCAAGGGTCAAAGGCCCTTTGTCAGATGGGTAATAGTGGGAGCTGTGTAGGGTCATAATTTATTCCCAAAAACTCGTTGGTCCTCTTAAGGTGCTCCTGGCACGAATCTAGTCATGTGATTTATACCCATGGGTTCTTTTTAGAGTGGTGTTTTTCTGCTTTCATTTTCCCCTCCTTTCTGGTTTTTCTTTTTTCTTTTTTTTTTGGTGCAAATAAATAAGTGAGCACAGAGCTCGGTGACGCTAATGATCTCCACAGGACTCGCAGCGTGAAACGAAAGCAATCTGGGACTCGCAAAGGCCGCAACGTAATTTTGCGCAGATGTACAAGGCAGGCAGGCAAAAGGCGGAGGCAGACAAGCCCGGCGAAAGTTTTGCGGCTTTTCCCGGATCTTGACAAAATGGCGGTCGTGGCAAATGGGTGTGGAGTAGGAGGGGCCGGTGTGGCCTCCCTGAGCTAACTTTTGCACTGCGGGGAAGCCACGCTTTTGCCACGGTGCCTTGTTGCGTCATACCGGAAAGTGTGCTTTTATGGTAGCTTCCCACATGTATGGGCCACTTGAGGCTGCTTGTGTCAGAGAATCCCGTTTTGGAATATGTCCCCCCGGCCCCGCCCCGGCTTTCAACCTCCCCGCAACAAGAGATCCAGCATAGCCGAGACAGGGCATCAAATACACCCCCCGGCAGAGCTAGATTTCTGAGATGTGTTAAGTGCCGTCAGGTCACTTCCGACATATGGTGACCTTATTTATTAATTTGTTTGTTGATTTGTTTAAAGTATTTCTTAGCCATTGGGATGTGGAAGGGTGTAGCATGATCTCAGCAAGTCTTGAAGTAAAGCAGGGTATCAATCCAACTCTCCTCCTCCTCTTCCTCCTCCTTCTCTTTCTTCAGCAGTGGCGTAGGAGGTTAAGAGCTCGTGTATCTAATCTGGAGGAACCGGGTTTGATTCCCCGCTCTGCCACCTGAGCTGTGGAGGCTTATCTGGGGAATTCAGAATTCAGCACCGGAGACAAATTCCTTGTGTGTCCAATCACACTTGGCCAATAAAGATTCTATTCTATTCTATTCTATTCTATTCTGTACACTCCCACACACGCCAGCTGGGTGACCTTGGGCTAGTCACAGCTTCTCGGAGCTCTCTCAGCCCCACCTACCTCACAGGGTGGTTGTTGTGAGGGGGGAAGGGCAAGGAGATTGTAAGCCCCCTTGAGTCTCCTACAGGAGAGAAAGGGGGGATATAAATCCAAACTCTTCTTCTTCTTCTTGAAGTAAAGCAGGGTATCAATCCAACTCTCCTCCTCTTCCTCCTTCTCTTTCTTCTTCTTCTTCTTCTTCTTCTTCTTCTCCTCCTCCTCCTCCTCCTCCTCCTCCTCCTCCTCAGCCTCTGTGTCTGTATCAGGCAGTTTCTCATTTTTGTTTAACAGCTAAGGTTAAAACAAACAGACCAAGACAAAGAATCACACGTTCTGGTTCCCCTCGGATACATCTGGAACAGCTGCCTTGGCCACCGCGCAATGCAGCAGGGATCCATCTCTGCTTAATCCTGTTTCCTCTCCCCCAGAATCTGCAACTTGTCAACAAAAATACAGGTCGTCCCCCCCACCACCACCACCCATTCCCAGCACAACTGCAGGCTTCAGAGCTCAACACTGTTTTTATGGTTGCTGTTCTCCGCTGCTTCCCTAATCGACGTCTGTTGCGAGGAGCAGACAGGTTCCAGATGGTCCTGCACCAATCGCAGAGCATGTCAGTCAGGAGCTATCACAGTGTGGGGGGGGGCGACAAGGGGGGGGGTTGGAGGGAGCATCTCAGCTAGATCTGGTGAATCTGCAAACAAGCAAAACAAAACCGAAAATCTCAGGCGTCCTAACAGGATTATAAAACTCCGAAATCCCCAAGGAAGGTGGATGGAGGGAGGGGGAGAATCTCTCCACTCAGTGACTTTTCAGGAGGCAAAGATTTTTTTTGGGGGGGGGGAATTCCAGGGACCGCTGGCTACTTAGATTTATTTTGCTTAGTTCATTCATACCTCGCCCCCTGTTGCAGACCAAAAGCAACATACATCATTGTCTTTTCCATGTATTGTCGAAGGCTTTCACGGCCGGAATCACTTGGGTGCTGTGTGGTTTCCGGGCTGTATGGGCGTGTTCTAGCAGCATTCTCTCCTGACGTTTCGCCTGCATCTGTGGCTGGCATCTGATGCAGGCGAAACGTCAGGAGAGAATGCTGCTAGAACACGGCCATACAGCCCGGAAACCACACAGCACCCAATTGTCTTTTCCATTTTACCCTCACAACATCCCTGCGAGGTGGGTTAGCTCAAGAGTGTGTGACTAGCCCCAGGTCACTCAGAGAGTTTCCATGGTGGAGTGGGGACTTGTCTGTACCCAATGACTGGGTGTTTGGGTTGCTGAAGAGAACAAGAAACGGGGCTCACTTCCTGTCTGACCACTTGACCCCACGGCCTCTTTATCTCCCTGTTGGCATTCAAGCACCAGAACCTGTGTCAAGTCACACACTTCCCTCTGGGATACACCTCTGAAGATGCTGGCCGCAGATGCAGTCGAAACATTAGGAACGAGATCTACCAGACCACGGCCACACAGCCCGGAAAACCCACAACCACCAGTTGAATCTGGCCGTGAAAGCCTTCCACAATACATTCCTCTCTAGATGTTTAGCCTCTGGATGGAAAAAGGATTACAGTGACCAGTTTCTGGGAGGCAAATCCATGGAGATTTTGGGGTGGGGCTTGCGGGAAGGTGGCAGCATAGGGACTACCCTACAGAGCAGTCCTCCCCTCCAGGTTGTAAATCTCAAAAGATCTCCAGGCCCCAGTTGGAAACAAGAAGATAATAGACCTACGTTTATGTTTTGTTGAGAGCCAGCGTGGTGTAGTGGTTGACAGCAGGTGGATTCTAGTCTGGAGAACCGGGTTTGATTCCCCACTCCTCCACCTGAGTGGCGAAGGGAGGGGAAACATATGCAGAGGAAGGTTGTCAGAGGTGTGATGACAACACGCCAACGTGCATCAACTTCCGCCTCCCCCAAGCTCATCCGGGTCTCAGTGGCTCCCACCAAGCTTTGGCATTGCAAACATTTCCCCCAGTTGAGCAGTAAAGAGGCAAGCAAAAACAACCAAGAGAATCTGCTGCCGTGTCCTCTCCCACTTTCCAGTCGAAATGTTGATCAATATTGATCAAACGCTGACCAATCTTGATCCTCCTTGATCTGAGAGTGTAAAGGCCTTAGCAGACCAGGTGCTCGGGAGCAGCAGCCGCAGAAGGCCATTGCGTTCACATCCTGCCTGTGAGCTCCCAAAGCCACCTGGGGGGCCACTGCAAGTAGCAGAGAGCTGGACTAGATGGACTCTGGTCTGATCCAGAAGGCTCTTTCTTATGTTCTTAAGGCCCTTGCTTTCACCTCCTGCCTGTGAGCTCCCAAAGGCACCTGGTGGGCCACTGCGAGGAGCAGAGTGCTGGACTGGATGGACTCTGGTCTGATCCAGAAGGCTCTTTCTTATGTTATTATGTTGCACAGGGTTTTAACAAGACTCCATTTTCCTTCCATTTTGTTTTTTACAAATGCATAGCCAGCCCCTGCATGGTGTTGTGTTTTTGTTTCGTCTTTGCAAAACAGCCTGACGAAAATATACGCCGGGGGTGGGGGGGGGGGGGGGGGGAGAGGAGAAAAGAGAATGTCATTTGAATCGGCTTGTCTCTCTGCTTCTCTTCGTAGATAACTGACGCCCGGCCATGCAGTCCTTTCGCGAAAGGTGTGGTTTCCACGGCAACCAGCCGAACTACCCGGCGACTTCTTCGCAGGATTCAGCACGCCTGGAGAATTACAGACATCACAGCCAAGCGGCCCCGCACTGTGAACAGCAGCGGCTGGTGGTGAAGGAGTACTACGGCCAGCCGCCGCAGCTGCCTTACCAGGGGTACGGCGAGAACAGTGCCGTGGAGAAGTACCACCGGGGAAATAAGCAATTGCGCGGCCAGCAGCTGCCAGGCAGGCCGACATCCTTTCCAAATTACACCGTCCAAGAGAGCAGCCCCTACCCAGCCCGCTATTCTGGGGAGGAAGGCCTTCAGGCCTGGGGGACGCAGCAGCCACAGCCGCAGCAGCCACCCCCGCAACCTCTACCAGGAGGAGTGGCGAAGTATGAGGAAAACTTAATGAAAAAGACGGCCGCTCCCTCGGGCAGCCGGCAGTACCACGAGCAAGCCCCTCAGCTCCCGTTCCGAACTCACTCCCTACACCTCCCGCAGCAGCCTCCGCCACCGCCCCAGCAGCAGCAGCAGCAGCAGCAGTCGGCCTTGACCTACCCCAAGATCCCCCGACAGAAGCTCCAAAATGACGTTCCCTCCCCCATGCCGTTCACGCAGGGCCCCCACTTCCCCCAGCATTCCCAGTCGTTCCCACCTTCCTCGACATATTCGTCTGTCCAGAGCGGGAGCCAAGGCACTCATTCCTACAAAAGCTGCAACGCCCCCTCGGCAGCGTCACACGAAAGGGCACTCGGAAATGCCACGCCCTTGCCCACTGGGCAGCGGGTCCAGAGCCTGCACGGATACCAGGCCAACCGCCTCAGCTACGAGCAGCAGCAGCAGCAGCAGCAGCAGCCACCCCAGCAGCCGACCCTGCAAGGGCGACACCATGCCCAAGAAGCGCTTCACTATCAGAGCCTGGCCAAGTACCAACATTACAACCAGCCAGGCCAGAGCTACTGCCAAGCCGATGCTCCAGTGAGGACGCCGGACCAGTATTACCAAACCTTCAGCCCCAATTCTGGCCATTCCCCGGCCCGTTCGGTCGGCCGGTCCCCGTCCTATAGCTCTACCCCTTCTCCGTTAATGCCCAATTTGGAGAACTTCCAATACAGCCAACAGTCTCTGAGCACGGGGACGTTCCCAGCCAGTCTTGCTGACCACAGCCACTTTATGCCTTTGCTGAACCCTTCGCCAACCGACGGGGCCAGCCCCGATGCTCAACCTGCCGGGAACTGCAAGAACTTGCCAAAGGAGAAGATCCCCGAGAACCTCCTCTCAGATTTGAGCCTCCAAAGCTTGTCTGCGCTCACCTCTCAAGTCGAGAACATTTCCAACACTGTCCAGCAGCTTCTCCTTGCCAAGTCTGCAGGCATGGCCCAGAAGAAAGGCCTCAAAAATTCCCCGCGGACCCCAGAGCAACTCAAAAGCCAGCACTGCAGCCCCGAAGGCAACAATTACTCCGCTGAGCAAGCGGGGACTCCTCTCTCCGACCCCCTCGGCACCCCACAGTCTGTCCACGCTGAAACCCAGGAGGCCGATTACCTGAGCGGTTCCGAGGACCAGTTGGAACGAGGCTTCCTGTATTGTAATCAAAGCCGCAGCCCGGCCCGCGTCAACAGCAACTCCAAGACCAAACCCGAGTCCGTTTCCACGTGCTCCGTGACGTCTCCAGACAACATGTCCACCAAGTCGGACGACTCCTTCCACAGCATCCACGCCAGCCTGCCGCTGGAGACTTTTACCAAGTTTGTGGCCAGCGAACGGGACTGCCCCAGACTGCTCCTCAGCGCCCTTTCCCAGGAGGAGCTTGCGTCCGAAATCATAGGTTTGCAAGACGCGATCAACGAGAAAGCAGACAAAGGCTGGGCCAATTCCCCTGTGCCGAGCAAAGACCCGGACAAATCCCCCTTCCACTTAGAGAATCACCGAACTTGCCTGGATGCGGTGGTCAAGAGCCCATGGTCCAACCAGGGAGACTCAAGTACCCTTGCAGAACCTCTGAAGTTAGACAAAACTTTGGGAGCAAATAATCAAAAGAACTTCACCGAGGAGGTTTATGACAATTCCCAGGTGGCATTTACAGCAGCAGACACCAAGGGTTCAATAAAAACGACCAGCTCAGTCGGATACCCCACCAAACCCAATGTCTCGACGGTCACCTCCGGCTCCGAGGCCACCAGCTTTAGCTGCTATTCAAACGCCACCGCCAATTCCGTGGGTTCTGAAAACGCCATGGAGAATTTCGACTGGCCGGACGAGAACCTCAGCGACACGTGGAAAGAGCTTGGGTCTAGCCTCCAAGCGTCAGACCTTCCTAAGAGTTTGTTTTCCGGCAAGCTAAGCGAGGGCTGCAAGGAGAAAAAAAATGCTTGTTGCCTTAGCCTTTGCAACAGTGAACAGCCAGCTGAGACAGAGCACGCCGAGACATTCAGTCAGCAGCCAGCCAACAAGGGGGAAAACTTAACGTATGATGAGGCCACGAGGGCGGACGAGCGTTGGCTCGAGGACACATCCCGGCACTCCTGCTCTGGAGGAGATTTCAGTGAACTCCCAATGATGTCCTCTCCGGACTTGAAAGAATCTGATTTGGAACCGGAAGAGTATTCATCTCTGTGTGACTTAGCGAGTTCTGAGCAGAAGTCTATGACCTATGACGCATTCACTCCCAAACCTGCCGAGAATGCCCCAGCCCTCTCCCTCCAAGAAACACCGGGTTCGGCAGAAGGGTCAGCAAACGTGGTTGAGAAGAACGCGGCCCCCTCCTCGCAGTTCTCAGATCAGTCCGTCATCCTTTTAGGCCCAGCGGTTGGCACCGAAACAAAAGTCAAAAGTTGGTTTGAGTCTTCTCTGTCCCACTTGAAGCCAGAGGAGGAGGTGGCAGGAGGGGAAGAACCCCGTATCGAAAAGTCGGAAGCTCCTGCAGCCTTGCCAGGGAAGAAACAGTCTCCTCTGGAAAAGGGTCTTAGTGTATCAGAACCAACCTCTATGGGCAAGAGTCTTCGGAGCAAGAAAGCCCCAAGTAGGTTGTCGGGGGGAGAGGAATCGGAGAAGCCCATGGCCAGCCCATGTACAGCTACCCAGGCAGCTGGCATGGCCGCCAACGCATGCGCAGGGCCCAATAATCTGATCGAAATGCCAAGTAAGAGTGCCCTCGGCCAGACGCCCAGGTTTCCAGCTGAGGGCCTGCCGGCTCGG
Organism: Sphaerodactylus townsendi; assembly: GCF_021028975.2. NCBI lineage: Eukaryota > Metazoa > Chordata > Lepidosauria > Squamata > Sphaerodactylidae > Sphaerodactylus > Sphaerodactylus townsendi. The sequence continues at coordinate 147,870,791 of NC_059428.1, forward strand.
ATGTGTACCCGTTCGTTCACTGCCTTGACTGAACCGAGGATGCCGGATCCTCTGGAAGGCTCCAAGACCTCGGCCCTCCAAGAAAAGCTGGGGAAGAAGTCAGCTTGTGCCCCGAAACCCAGAGCCGCTTTCAAAGCCAGGAAGCCCAACGGGAAGCCTTCGCCCAAGCCGAGTGACCTTCCTCCCCCGTTGGTCCCTGATGTGGCCCAAAATGAAGACTTGGCTTGTCAGAAGGCCAAAGAAGCTGATCCGCAAGAGATGGAAACGAAAGATCAGCAGTTCATGATCCTCCGCTCCCGCACCCGGACCCAGGAGGTCTTCCACACCAAGAGGAGGAGAGAGAAAGCTGCCGTGGACACGGGGCTCAAGGATGGGAAAGCCAGCAAGAAGCTCCACCCCAACAGCCACCTGCCGGGGCCTTTCAAGTTCAGCCCACAAAGCCAGCCTGCGAAGGAGACCAAACTGGCCAAGAGAATGAAGCTGGCTAAAGCCAGGCCCGGAATCGGCTCCAAATTGTCCGAGCGGCCACTTCACGCCTTGAAAAGGAAGTCGACCTTCATCCCCCAAGTTCCGGCCAAAAAGAGGAACTTGGTTTTGAGGAGCAGTAGCCAGAGCAACCCTGGGAGGGAGGAAAAGCCAGAAGCCGATCCTGGCTTGTTGAAGAGGTTCTCCTCAGTTCCCAAAGTTAAGGCGGCTCCGAAGAATGCCTGCGAAGCGCTGGCGAAGTCCCCTCCGGTGAAAGAGAACCCCACGGTCTGCATCAAAATCACCTCCCGGGCTGGCTTACAGGCAGCCATCAAGACGAAAGTGCTGCCCCCAAGGAAAGGCCGGGGCCTGAAGCTGGAGGCAATCGTCCAGAAGATAACCTCTCCCAATTTGAAAAAGTTTGCCTGCAAAACCGCTGCCGCCGCGGTCTCAGCCACCATTGCCGCCACAGCCACCTCGCACAGTAATCCGGTGAGCCCTTCCCTGCTGGAGAAAGAGCAGGCCTCAAAGAATGCAGGCGGCACCCCAGCCATGGGGGAAGCCAGGCCATTAAACCCGGCTGTGTCACAAAAGGCTCCCGCTGCTCAGGCAGCCGAGCAATTATGCAGAAACCCGAACAACAGATCCTTCAGAGGGAAACTAATGAACAGTAAGAAACTGTCCGCCAACTGTTTCAAGGGTGAGGCCTATTCATCTCCCGAGACACTGCAGCACAGCGGCGACGGCATGGCTGCCAGCGGCACCGGCCTGCTGCCCAAGAAAAGGAACAGAAAAGGGAAAACCGCGGCCTTCCGGGCGGCCAAACATAGCTTGGACAATTGCCCTCACCTGAGTTCCGCTCTGCTACTGGTGTCCAGAGAGAAGGTGGCTGTAGTGGCAGCAGGAGAGAAAGTGGACGAGAGACAAAGGGAGGGAAAGAAGCCCAAGGCCGAGGACAAAGGCTTCGGCAACGCCGAGAGCTCAGAGGGAAAAGCCTCCCAGGCCTCAACCCGTGCACCGAGGCAGCGCGCCAACCACACCAACTACAATGGCTACACGAAGAGACAAAGGAAGCGCCTCAGCCGCCGGAAGGCCAAAAGCGTGCCCTCGAGGTGTAAGAGCCGGACCAAGAGGCGGCACCAGCAGACCCCGCTGCTGAGCCCCGCCGAGCCAGAAATCCGGCTGAAGTACGTGTCGTGCAAGCGACTGCGGTCTGACAGCCGGGCACCCCCGTTCTCACCGTACGTTCGGGTCGAGAAGCGGGACGAGTTTGTCACCACGTGCACCGTCGTGAACTGCCCGGCCGAAGAGGCCAAGCTCCACAACGAGCTGCGTTCTTCGCCCAGCCGGGGTGAACATTCGAGGACTGCGCTACTGCAGCCCCAGGCCATTCTACCTCTGTCGTCTACCATGCACCTCGGCCCGGTGGTCTCCAAGACCCTCAACACCAGCTGCCTGGTCTGCTGCCTGTGCCGGAACCCAGCCAATTATAAAGACCAGGGGGACCTCTGCGGGCCGTATTATCCTGAGGACTGCCTGCCGAAAAAAAAGTCGAGGCTGAAGGAGAAAATCAAAGTAGAGGCACTGGGGGAAGAGCCTTCGTCGCCTCCTCTGGCGGATCGACTGCTCAAAGCGACAGATAATAATTGTGCAACTAGTACGTCGGGTGGAAAGCCGCCAAGGTCGGACAGTGGTGCTGACTCAGCGAAACAGGGCTCTCTCCGCTCCAGTTCGAGGGGGATGTTTAGGAAACTACAAAGCTGCTACTGCTGCGATGAGAGGACAGAGGGAGAGGAGGTGGTGGCAGCAACCGCCGAGAAGCCGAGGAGGCACGAGTGCGGGAAAGCCGAGTCGCCGCCACCAGAGCCGGCCGGAGACACGCAAGAACACTGGGTCCACGAGGGCTGCGCAATATGGACAGCTGGGGTTTACCTGGTGGCGGGGAAGCTCTATGGACTGCAGGAGGCAATAAAGATGTCTGCCAATGTGGTAAGAGTGCCTCCTTTAGTGTACGGTTGTAGGCCGCCGACACTGCAGAGCGGCCTACTTGTGCAAGCCGAAAGGAGCAGGCCAAACTTTGGTTTTTCGGGGGGGGGGGCGGGGATGAACTGGGGAGTCCTCACCTGATGACTCAACATGGAAGCAAGCTTGGCCACCATTAGGGTGTTTGATTGGGAATTGGGGTGGGGGCAGAGAATGCTCCCTAGCCAACTAGGGTCACTGTCTCCAGTGCAGTCTGTCAGATGCGTAAGTTGTCACTGACTCTTCTGACCAAGCGAGAAGAGGTCTTCTGAGAGAAAGGCCAAGATTTGCCTAGGTTTAGTAGCCAACGGCAAAGTTTCTAGCTTCACGCAAACCCAAATGAAACCATGTGTGTCCTTTTGAGAGCAGCAGTGGCGTAGGAGGTTAAGAGCAGGTGCATTCTAATCTGGAGGAACCGGGTTTGATTCCCAGCTCTGCCGCCTGAGCTGTGGAGGCTTATCTGGGGAATTCGGATTAGCCTATGCACTCCCACACACGCCAGCTGGGTGACCTTGGGCTAGTCACAGCTTCTCGGAGCTCTCTCAGCCCCACCCACCTCACAGGGTGTTTGTTGTGAGGGGGGAAGGGCAAGGAGATTGTCAGCCCCTTTGAGTCTCCTGCAGGAGAGAAAGGGGGGATATAAATCCAAACTCCTCCTCTTCTTCTTCTTCTTCTTCTTCTTTGGTAGCGGCCAGTGAGGTCAAGTGAGGGTGGAACGGGCATAAATTGCTATCAAGCCCTTTGCCCTGATGGTTCATGTCAACCCATAATGCTCCTTGGCATCATTTTGAAAGAGAACCTCTCGGCCTCCTGGTCCTGCTAGTAGTTGTTGTTATAGTACTTTAGCAATCAATCAAAATAAATTTCAGTTCACCCCGACCATGGAGCCATGATTTGACAAGGCCCCTATTAGAAGTCCATCTAATTCAGCATCCCAACCCAGCATAACAGTTCTGGGAGACTCATGAGCAAAACAACAACCTTCAATGGTCTTGCTCTCTTGCGGGCTCCAGGCATTTGATATTTAGAGCTAGACTGCCTCTGAACATGGAAGTTCAATTTCCCTAACACAGCTAATCGCTTCCGAAAAGCCTGTGCTTCTTGGGTTTGTTGTGCAAAAGTCACGCAAGCTAGTGGCTGTATATTGTGGCAGCAAGTTACCTGTGCCAAAGGGAAGTTTCTTGACGCGAGGTTTTTAGTTCCGGGGAAATAAAGAGTCTCAAAACTGGCCACGAGTTCCCACCCATTACTGACTTTCAGTACGTAGCTTGATGTTAGGTAGAGTGCCTGACTGCCGCTGCGCACATTAGATTCATCCTTAGCAAAAGAAGAAGAGTTGGATTTATACCTCCCCTTTCTCTCCTATAAGGAGACTCAAAGAGACTGACAAACTCCTTTCCCTTCCCCCATCACAACAAACATCCTGTGAGGTAGGTGGGGCTGAGAGAGCTCAGAAGAGCTCTGCATGCGATGAGAACCCAGAGTTGCCCCACCCCTTACAAGCAGCAACTGGTGAGCTTCTTCACGCAACGTGTGATTGGTGTTTGGAATATGCTGCCACAGGAGGTGGTGGTGGCCACTAACCTAGATATCTTTAAAAAGGGCTAGGACAGATTTATGGAGGAGAAGTCGATCTATGGCTACCAATCTTGATCCTCCTTGATCTGAGATTGCAAATGCCTTAGCAGACCAGGTGCTCAGGAGCAGCAGCAGCAGAAGGCCATTGCTTTCACCTCCTGCATGGGAGCTCCCAAAGGCACCTGGTGGGCCACTGCGAGGAACAGAGTGCTGGACTAGATGGACTCTGGTCTGATCCAGCAGGCTCTTCCTTATGTTCTTAAGGCCATTGCTTTCACCTCCTGCCTGTGAGCTCCCAAAGGCACCTGGTGGGCCACTGCGAGTAGCAGAGTGCTGGACGTGGACTCTGGAGATTGATCCAGCAGGCTCTTCCTTATGTTCTTAAGGCCATTGCTTTCACCTCCTGCAGGTGAGCTCCCAATGGCATCTGGTGGGCCACTGCGAGTAGCAGAGTGCTGGACTAGATGGACTCTGGTCTGATCCAGCAGGCTCTTCCGTATGTTCTTAAGGCCATTGCTTTCACCTCCTGCCTGTGAGCTCCCAAAGGCACCTGGTGGGCCACTGCGAGTAGCAGAGTGCTGGACTAGATGGACTCTGGTCTGATCCAGCTGGCTTGTTCTTATGTTCTTATGTTCTTAAGCAGAGCAGGAGCAGGAAAACTCTGAACCTAGTGATGCCTTACGGCTGCCACTTTTCGTGGCAACCATGCTTATCCCATGATGCCAGGTCTGACACACAATTGGCCAAGGCCTTCCCCCACCTGTCTCCTGTTTTCAGTCAGCAGTTGTCCACTGACCAGGAATACCCTCGGTTCTCCGGTCTTGTTCCCTTCCACAAATTGTGTCATGCAGCAAGGGCTTTCGAGGGTTGTCTGGCAGGCCCCCTTTCAGTGGCCATCCCATTTCCCACACAAACACACACACACACACACACAGGTGGGCATTTACCTGCCCCCGGCCCCAATGTCTTACCTCCGAAGAACTGAGAAGTGGGATAAGAAAATGGTCTCCGCAGAGTGACAGCTTAGGAAGTCTCTGTGGTAAAGATCATAGACACTAGGAGAGGCAGTCTGGAGAGTCACCCAGAAGTGATCTCATCACTTCTCCAAACTCTGCCCTCCCCAGGCACCCTCCTCCCAAGTTACCCAATGTTTGCAGAGGCAGCTGGGAATCCTAGCACCCAGGCACAAAGTGATAAGGGCAGTGGTGGGATCCAAAAATTTTAATTACAGGTTCCGATGGTGGTGGGATTCAAACAGTGGCGCCGCCGCACACACGCGCCTCCAGTCCCTGTTGGGCAGGGAGGCTGCTTTAGTAACCCCTTCTCGGCACTCAGAAAAAAATGAGTACCCACTTCTAGAGAAGTGGTGAGAACTGGTTGGATCCCACCTCTGGATAAGGGCATGCAAAAGAGTAGTGTCTGGTTTTGCTGCCTTTGCTTTCCACTCATCTGTCCAGGCCGTCTTTTACCAGGGAATTATGGGGAGGTGACACGGGACTGCCCCTCTGCATGGCAGCCATTGCATCCCTTGTGGGGCTTAGCGTGGCACTGTTAGAGGGGGCTTCTCTCCACTGTGGCTCGAGGCAGCCACCATCAGCTTCTTGAGCTGGTACGTGAAGACTGCTCCCCCCCCCCCACTCAAGTACCTGGCCGAGGAGGAGGGAATAAAGAAAAGGAGACCTTTACTTCCACCTGTGATGACTTCATGCAGGCTGAGAGAGACAGGAAAGAAAGGGGCACCCAGGAACCCAGTGCCGTGTTAGAGCACCCAGAAAGCGTAACCTGGAGTCACTTCTGCTGCATGGGGTGAGGCTTCCAAAGGGAGATGGGACTTTGGCAGCTACCCAACAATGCCTGGACTCTCACACACTGATCCAAGACATCCTTTTCCCTGCAAGCCCATATTCCGTAATCCGTGTGTGAGTCCCAGACACCCACTCACACCTTAACCCTGAGCAATACTTCCAGGTTGGGGGACCTCCCGGCTGCTATGCGAAAGTGAGATTTCCCCGGTGTGCCGGTGATACGGTTGGCCAGTGAAATTTGGAAAGTTTTGTGTGGAAATTAAGGCTCCCTGGCACTCAGTGGTCTTGCTCGCCAGTTGGTGGGCTGAAAGTTCACCCTTTGCTTTTGTGAACGGAGACAACGCTTTGAAAGAAGCCGAGACCTGGCCAGCCACTTAGTTGGTCACAGGGCAGTGGTTTGCACTGGACAAGACAAAATGACCCCAGACTCTTCCAAAATGTTCACTCCTATTCACACTGGGGCCAGATGCAGTGATTATTACCTGCCTAGAGTGGGACATAACTTAGATAGGATGCAGGACACATGTAAAACTTTTCATGCATTCATGTACCCATCCGCTGCCGACGTGTATCAAGGGAGCCCATGCTACCCAAACACCAGCTCAGCGGTAGGAGATATTTAGGAAATGTGCCCTGTGCCTTTCTGATGTTAAAATGAGACTGAAAGCAGATTTTAAAAATGAAAGCTTTTTTTTAAAAAAAAGTGAAATGGATCTGTGGAAGATAGCAGCAGAAAAACATAAATTAAAAACAGCAACAGACGAGGGGAAGGCGTAAAACGGCCATCTATGAAAAACCCGTAGTAGAATCAGTCTGGCGACTCAAGGACGGAGGAGAGGGAAGATTTCTTTATTGAAAGAGCAGTTAAACTGTGGAGTTTGTTGCCAGTGGTATTAGCCATGAATAGATGGCTGGATAGCTTCAAGGAGAAAAGTTCCATCCGTTGCTGCTAGCAGTGGTGATTAAAGAGAACCTCCATATACAGAATAGGGCCGTGGTGGCGAACCTTTGGCACTCCAGATGTTATGGACTACAATTCCCATCAGCCCCTGCCAACATGGCCAATTGGCCATTCTGGCAGGGTCTGATGGGAGTTGTAGTCCATAACATCTGGAGTGCCAAAGGTTCGCCACCAGGGCAATATCAGAGGAAGGCCTTGGGCTTTTCTGCCCTATTCGTTGGTCCTGCAGGACAACTACTTGGCCACTGTGTGAGATGGGATGCTGGACTAGATGTACCCTCCCTGGTCCAATCCGAGGGGTTGTTTTGAGGTTCTTCTCAGGGGAAGTCCTCTACCCTCCATGCCCTGTTGTTGGACCACCAGTGGATCTGGTTGGCCAGTGTGAGATGGAATACTGGACTAGATGGACCCTCCCTGGTCTGATCCAGCAGGGCTCTTCTGAGTTCTTATCAGAGAAGGCCTCAGCCTCAATGCCCTGTTGTTGGTCCTCCAGATGAACTGGTTGGCCACTGTGTAAAACAAGATGCTGGACTAGATGGACCACTTGTCTGATCTCGCAGGGGTCTACAGATGTTCTTCTCAGAGGAAGACCTCTGATGCCTTTGGCCCTCCAGTGTCAGAGAGTGTATGAGACAGGATGCTGGACTAGACAGACCACTGTTCTGGTCAGCAGACTCGACATCTCCTTAATCTAATCATACCAGGTTTTTTGAAAGCAAGCAGTCAGGGACAGGACATACCGACTAACCTCCAGAATCAGAGTTCTGGAAGGCCATTAAAGAGGAGGCGTAACAAGTCTCCCAAGAGAAGGAATTCCATATTCTAGGGCAGTGGTGGCGAACCTATGGCACTGGTGCCAGAGGTGGCACTCAGAGCCCTCTCTGTGGGCACGCGTGCACAGAGTTTGTCATGTGATAATAGTGTAATTATTTCAGGGAGATTATTAGCATTAAACCTAAGACCTAGTTTTGGGGAAGCAGTGTAGGTAACCCTGTTAAGCGGCCAAGTATTCAAACCCCCACTGATTTTCATACGGGAAGAACAAAAAGCATGATCGCTTTATCTGGGAGTAAGCTTCGGGTTTACGGCTGGCAATGGGGTTTGCTTCTGAGTAAACCCTCCTAGGGTCGTGATTCACCCGTTCGAAACGTTGCACAGTTGCTTCAACGTAAAGCCACTGACTACCACCAAGCTTACTCCTGAGTAACGCATGTCTTGGAGCCAACTGTTTTTTCTATACTAAAACCTCAGTATTCAGGTTAAATTGCCATGTTGGCACTTTGCAATAAATAAGTGGGTTTTGGGTTGCAGTTTGGGCACTCGGTCTCGAAAAGGTTCGCCATCACTGTTCTAGGGGACATAACCCCAATGGCCTTGCTCTGGAAGTCTGGCAGCATTCCTTCTTCTAATGCAGGTACGTGTGGGAGAGCGCTTCCGAGCTAGTCTCAGTTTGGGCAAAGTTCATATAAACCATGACCAGGCACAGATGAAACACAATTGTGTGGGTGATTTACCCACGCCCCGGAATCAAAAAGTATGTGAGACACGTAATACAGAAGGGCCGCTTTAAAATTAATATTCTGGGATGATCGGTTAGGCCTCCAAGGGCTTTCTTTTGGCTTTAAACTAGTATGAAATAATCCATTTCAGATGGCCTCTGTGTGTTTACACCTGGCACTTGTGATGCTCTCCAGGTGTGGTTTAGCACATGTACCATTCAGCCGTCTAGGCCCGTGGTGGCGAACCTTTGGCACTCCAGATGTTCATGGACTACAATTGGCCATGCTGGCAGGGGCTGATGGGAATTGTAGTCCATAACATCTGGAGTGCCAAAGGTTCGCCACCACGGGCCTAGGCGAAGTGCTTATGAGCAGGGTGTTCTGTGTGCACTCATAAACAGTATCCTCCACCCAGTGTTTGGGCATAAAAAACTTGACATTTGCCTTTGCTAGATCCTGCTCTCTCACCGAACGGACGCTTCGGAAGATCACAAGCAAGGCAGTGTGTACTAACCAGTCCTCAGAGATATAGCGTCTCTAGATAGAGGTTTAATTTAGTTAGTATGACGGTAGCCGTTGTCCTGCACCATGAAACTTGGTGAGCCCTTTCCAAAAACGTTGAACGAACACTGGATCCATTTGGGCGCAGCGGATCTCTTCGGTTAGAGACGCGCCTTTTTTGATCCAGAACTTTTTGCCAATTTATTCAGATGGGTAATTCTAACACACAGCCCCAGCATTCTTTGCCATTCTGTCCCACAGTCTGGCATTTCTTGGTGCCATCTTTTTTATTTCTTCCAGTCGCGGAAGCCCACATACATTTTGTTGACGAGCATGGCGTGACAGAGTCACGTCAGCGGTTTCCTTGTGACGGCCTCTGCAAATGCGCATTAGTCAGCAACAGCCAATCAGAGTAAAGAGTTAAGAGGGCAAGGACAGCGAGGGTAAAGAAGAAACAAGGGGCCAAGCAGCAGCGAAACAATATGGATATTATCGGAAGGAGCGTTAAAAAAATAATCATCCTGAACACCTAAATTTGAAACTGAACAGAAAATCAGGGCATTGGTTGGGATTTGCCCTCTTTTTTATCGTTTCGTGTTTTGCCTTCGTTTGTGACCACCTTGGCCAATTACCCGCTACAGACTGTTCCCCGCCCTCATCCTGCTCTGGCGTGAAAAGTTGCGCTGGAAGTGCTCTCACTTTCCCCGCAAAAAGCGAGAAGCATGCGCGAGGCAAGAGGGCGCACATCGGGACGAGAGCTCTTACCCCGATGCGCCTCCTCTCTAGGTGCACCGCAAAGAGGAAGTGTCTTGAGACAGCATTTTTTGCCCCGACGCATCTGCTCTCTCGCTGCGCCATAAAGAGGAAGTGTGTTGGGGCAAGACATCTTGCTCCGAAGCACTCCCAGTCCCACCACACACCAGAGTGCTGGTGAGTGATCGGCCTTTGTGTTTTGTTGTTCATGTATCATTCTGAGAAAGAACCGCCAGTTGGTCATTGGCCTGCGTCTAAGCAGAGACTGAACCCAATTGGATGAATAGCCGTTTGAGGGTTCTGATTTGGACACTCGTTCTAGCCGTAACTGGCACCAGCACTGGCAGAGCTGGAAGTGAAAAGAAGTGTCTTAATAGTGGCCCTCAAAAAGAGAGCAGAGAATCAGGTGTGGTATACTTCCTCCCCTCTTGGCTCTGTTTCTGGGAACTTGAAGGCCAGGTGATAAAATCTGAGTATGGTAGATATAGAAATCGCTGCCATCCTATAATTTGTCAGCCTCTCCCTTTGAGGTACCCTTTGAGGTCATTCCCTAAAAACCCTTCCTGTCCTGGTAATCTTCTTCTAGCAATTCAGGGTACATTCTTGCTCCAGCGTGGTTCATCAAGCAATCTTAGCAGGGCTTCTTAGCCGCCCCTTCCAAATGTTAATCTTGGTGTGGCAGAACAGCCCACCACTTTACTGGGAAACCATTTTTTTGTCAGGGATCATTAAAGATGGTTCGGAAATCGTACAAGAAAGATACCTCGTATTTAGGTTTTGTGCATAATTTCTTGCTCGCATGCTCAACACATGCACTCTTGAACTGGGAGATCCTCACTGCAAGGTCTTGCTGCCATTATTATAAAGCATGGAGCATCATGTGGGCAGCCTATGGAGGAGAATGAAACATTTTCAGCGTCTGGAGCATTGAACAACTCAGGGTACCCTTTGAGAATTGGCCCTCTCTATGGTAGTGTGAGGATCGGAGTGGGGGAGAATACACCCACCACACACCACCGAGCACCAGAGCTGTATGCGTCCAAACTATCCTGACCGCATGGCTGTTGCCACCTTGGCAAAATTGAACACCTATGTTGCTCTTTCTGATGGGGTTTATTTATTTATTTATTTATTAGGTTTATAAACCGCCCTCCCCCGAAGGGCTCAGGGCGGTGAACAGTATAAAGAGCACCATCAATTAAAATACAATGTAATATAAATAAGGATGGCTTCTTCTTCTTCTTTTCCCCTAACAATGGCAGAGATGTTCCAGTTGTCAGCAAGTGGGAGCGACTGTCGGCTGTTGCCATAAGGATTGTGCCCAAACATTTCATTACACGTGTGCCATCGATACAGGTAAAAATACCCCCGTTCAGTGGAATGGCTTGTATAAGTGTTTGGATCACTGGGGTCGGGGGGGGGGGCACAGATGTGATGCCATTGGTTGGATCCAACCAGTTGATCCACCAGTAGAAGAGGGAGGAGGGGGCCATCTTGTCCACAGAGAAAGTTGCCGGGAATTATGGCATAAGCAGTGTACAAGACGGGAGGAACGAAAGAATCAGGCGAGATCAAGCAAGAATTCCAGTAGCAACCTTCCCCTGTATCTGTAGTTTGGTTCTGTAGAAGCTCTACTTTACAATAGCTAGATTTGAATCCAGCATCTTAGATTTTGCTAGAGATGAGCTTTCAAGAGTCAATGCCCCCTCTGTCGGATACCAGGTATCTAAGGTGGCACAGTACTTGAATCTAGTTATTTTACGCAGGTGTATACAGTTACCGTCTGGAACTTAAAATAGCGAGACAACCCCCTCCCCCCCCCACACACACTTATTTTATATTTCGGGTAGCAAGTTATCTGCAACATTAGGCCGACGGGTGCCACAGTAATCGTTTGGAAGAGGGAATGTCTCCTTCGCATCCCCGCAAGTAGCAGTTGCCGATACTTGTTCTTCAACCCCACGCAATCCGCAGCTTTTGTGGATTTGGGATCCACGTGGCCCCCTGCACCCCCTTTTAATTGCATTCCCGCAATTGCCTGCCTCCCTGTGTGTTTTTCTTTCCTTCGCTCCCTCCTGCCTCGTTCTTATTCTGTCCTTTTCCCTCCTGAAAAGGAGGAACCCTTAAAAGGAGAAGGAACACTTGGAACTCTCTCGGCTTCTTGGTCTTAGGTCCCTTCTGCGCATACATGCACATTCAATCCACATTCGCAATTGTTTGCAAGTGGATTTTGCTATTCCGCACAGCAAAATCCAGCTTCAAAGTGGATTGGAAGTGCATTATTCTGCATGTGCGGACTGATCTCCCAGTCAAAGACCAGACTTCCGCTCGGATCTAGTTGCCTTCGAAGTGGAGAAAATGTGACCGTTGATCCTGGGGCCAGTTCCAGGTTTGATGCTGACCCCGGTTGATCCTAGAGTTCAATGTCACAGGCCAATTGATGGGGGGACCTTTGGGGGGGGGACGGGAACACTTAACCCGTTCATCTTGCTCAAAGGGGTTGTCTGGCAGGGAAGCTGGCCAGCCAGAAGAGGCGTGGCAGAGGCGGAAGGAGAGGACAAAGTCGTGGGGTGGGGGGGAGGGACCCCTTGACCGGGCCTCTGGTGCCCACAACAGAACAGCTGAAGCAGCACAAAAAGGACGACGAGCCAATTCATTCGACTCCTCTTCTCCATTTGCAGGTTGTTTGTTAACTGAAGAGACCTTCTCTCTCAACTGTCCCAAACATAAGGTAGGTCAAAAGACCCTTTTCTCTTTTGCCAGAGCGATAGAAACAACAGGCGACTCTCCTAGACTTTGCTGCCTGAATCCTGAGTCCCTGGACAGCTATCATTTCTAGGGGTCATTTGTAACTGTCAACTCTGCTTGCGTGGTTTATTTCCGTTCCCTTGAAACAAAGATGTTCGGGATTTGAATCAGGGACCTTGTGCATGCAAAAAAAAAAAACCCATGCTTTATTAGCTTGCTGTTGCCAGGGGTATTTTCCTAGTCTGTAATTCTGCACAATCCTAGGAAAAATGTAGAAAGGATCCGTTATTTATCTAGAAAAGTCTTATGCTGTCTCTCTAGGAACCAGCAGCTTACAAAATAAAAGGATGTACAGAATTCAGCCAACTTAGATGCTCAGCGTTGGGTAGTGGTTAAGGGCAAAAGGCTCCAATCTGGAGAACCGGGTTCGAGTCCCCACTCCTCCACATAAGCAGCGGACTCTTATATGGTGAACGGGTTTGTTTCCCCCCCTCCGCCACATGAAGCCTGCTGGGTGACCTTGGACTTGTCACAGTTCTCTCTGAACTCTTTCAGCCCCTCCTGCCTCACCAGGTGTCTGTCATGAGGAGAGGAAGGGAAGATGTTTGTAAGCCATATTGAGACTCCTTACAGGAGAGAAAGGCAGGGTATGAATCCAAACTCTTCTTCTTTTTCTTCACATATTTCTTTCCTTTTTTAAAATTATTATTATTATTATTATTATTATTATTATTATTATTATTATTATTATTATTATTATTATTATTATTATTATTAAATTCGATTTGATAAACCGCCCTACCCCTGAAGGTTAAAAAAAAAAAGAGGTTTCTAGTCCATAAGATTGTAAAGTTACGCGGAAGGCAATATAAGCCACTAGCAGTAAAGCCCCCTGTACAAAAGCCACTGGTGAGAATGGTGCCTTTTGAGAGGGGCAAGTCCTGCAGGTCTTGGGGAGGGAGGTGGGGGGCTTGGTGCCAGGACAACGGTAAGTGGGAACGGCTGGGGAGAGCGGGTGCCAGGGGAAAGCGCTTGTTTGGGTTTATTTATTTTTATTTTATTTTTTTATTTCTTCGATTTTTATGCCGCCCGATCCCTAAAGGGCTCCGGGCAGTGAACAACCCAATTCAAACGTCAAGCAGGAGCAGGTCATATACAAAATATAAATACATAAGCTCCATTGGGGGTGGGGCAATGGAGAGGCTGTTGGGGAGGTGGGGCAGTGGTTGGTACATTATATAGGTAAAGATGGCCGCTGGAATTCCAAAAGTCAGAAGAAGGACATATGATCACGTTTACAGAAGAGCTCATTGCTCTTCTGTGTGAAAATAAGCAAAAAAAAAACGAAATTCAAATATTCATTATTTATGAAAAATGCAGATTTATTTGCACAGGATTTGAGCTCCTTTGGCACCCGAGCTGATTGGCAACTTCCCAAGTACATCTGTATCCCTCCAACTCCCACCCCCCCCAAAAAGGAATAATTAAAAGCTAAGCTGCCTTCTCCAGATAGGAAGGTTTGGCCAGATCTGTAGTGTCCTGGCTGTAATAAAAGCTCCCTGACCAGATGTCAGAAAGGGAAGATGGAAAACCAGGGAGCGAAAGGAACCCAATCCCTTTATTCAGTTAAAGACCTTTTAAGGGGGGATTTTTAGTGGCTTCCAGGCAGAAGAGAGAAGATAAGAGTTTGGATTTATATCCTGCCTTTCTCTCCTGTATGGAGACTCAAGGTGGCTGACAAGCTCCTTTCCCTTCCTCTCCCCACAACAGACCCCTTGTGAGGCAGGTGCGGCTGAGAGAGTTTAGAGAGAACTGGGGCTGGCCCAAGGTCACCCAGCTGGCTTCATGTGCAGGAGCGAGGAAACAAATCCAAATCTCCTGATAAGAGTCTGCCGCTCATGTGGAGGAGTGGGGAATCGTACCCGGTTCTCCAGATCAGAGTCTGCCGCTCTTAACCACCGTTTTAACCACACTGCCAGAAACCACCCTGCCATTAGGTTATTTTTAATTAAAAACATGCTCTGTTCAGGGTAGATGCTCTCTTCACATGCTTGAAAGTCACGGATTGGGATAAGGGGACCATCTGTGAGCTGGATGGAGCTGGATCCTCACCCCGCCTCCTGTGCTTGAAGCTGTCGTCTACCACCAAAATTTTGGATTTATACCCCACTTCCTTTTTTCCTCACCCTCTACTCTTTCCAAACCCTGCCCCCAAACCTCCAGGAATTTTACAACCTGGAGTTGGCATCCCTACATCCAGTCGAGCTATACACCCCTGTCCATCGTTGCACGAAACCCTTTGGTCTCCTTGCTATGCATGTATGCTCCTTTCCCTGCTGGGGTTGCACTGTCACGTGTGGAAGGGACTCCCCCACGGCACCATCTATTGCTCCGTTACAGGGGTCTCTTGGTTCTTGTTTGCCCCAAGAACAGGCTTCCTGACTCCCAGGCAGGACCTGGTGTGACCACCAGTCTTCAGCGGCCACTGAGTTCAGTTCCTGAAGAGAAAACGGCAGGTTCTGAGCTGTAGATTCCTCGCCCAAACTCTCCCCTGCACGGGCACTGCTGCCAAATCTTCGGGGATTTGCTAGGCTAGAGTTGACAACCCTGCGAACAGACGGTGAGGTCGGAGGGAAGGACTTTGGCAGTCAGGGGCGGCTTCTGCTCCTGCCACGTCGGCCTTCCTCCCCGACTCCCCTCCCTTGGAGGAAACACGAGACCAGCGAGACCAAAGGCCTTTGTCTTGCCTTGGTAACCGCTGACCGGGCGGCCATATAATTCAATCTCGGCAGGCAGTGTTTCCTGCCGGCCCCCCTCCCCTCCCCAGCAAGCTAACTGTGGCACCTGGTTATGGGCAATTTAAAACAGACTCAGGAAGGCGGAGGGGTCCAGATGGCGTTCGAGGAACAGATTGATAGGCATTCCTCAGTGGCGGAGAGAAATAACCCCGTCAGGAGGCCAAGCTGGGCCCAGGAAGGCTTCCTGCCCCCTTTCCACGGCGGCCCTCACTCTCACAAATGGCCCAAATGGCTCACAGTCCGGTGCTGTTTCGTCCCCTTCTCTCTCAGTACTCTTTCGACCCAAAAGACAAGAAACCTTTCATGCCCCCCCCAACTCACAAAAAAAGCATTTTAAAAGAATACGCTTTTTCAAAAAATACTAGTCACTAAAACCAAAACCCGAGCAATCCAAAAAAATATATATAACCTGAAAAACAGATATATTGGGTTTGGCAGGGTTTGGGTCCTCTCCGTGTTTTCTGAATTGAGAAGGCTTGGCCTTTGTAGTGCTTTCTCACAGGAAAGGGGCTGTAGTTCAGGGAGATCAAACATGCAGCTCAGGGGCCGGATTTGGCCCACTGCAGGCTGTTCTATAACCGCCTACTGTGCAGGGCTGTTGTAAGTAGGGTAACCAGGTCCTCTCTGGACACTGGTGGGGATTTGGCCCACTCCAGTGCCATTCTGGGTCCAGCCGAGGCAGCCGCTGCCACCCCCCCCCCCCCCCCCCGCAGCCCAGCCCAGCCCAACCAACTCACATTTGTTTCATAGCTGGCCCTCGTAAAAAATGAACTGGACAACCCGACTCTAACCTCTGGATTTTGCTTGGCCCCTTTTGCCCTTTTCAGTATGGCTCGCTTCGGGTTTAGAATGTTTTGCCTTTCTTAAGCCTGAGCTACCTGGGTGGCTAATAGCATTTGGGGTCTTATACAGCCCTCCTCAAAGCACGAGACTCCCCAGAATTACAGCTTATCTCCACTCTAATTCCTCTGGAGCAGATTGGTCAATTGGCCATGCTGGTAGGGGCTGATGGGAATTGTAGTTCCTGAACATCTGGAGAGCCGCAGGTTCCCTACCCCTGCTCTGGAGTAAATGGCTGCATTAGGGGACGAATTCTATGACATCGTACCCCGCTGAGGTCTCTGTCCCCCACCCATACTCCATCCCCAAATTTCAAGGACTGTCCAAACCTGGATCTGGCAACCACCCCCCACCAGTGTTTAGAGAAGACCTGGTTACCCTACTTACAACAACCCTGCGCAGTAGGCTGTTATAGATATCCCTATATTACAGACCAAAATGGAGGCTGACAGCAATATTAGTTTGGCCAGTCTTCTCTACGACTGAGATGTGGTTGTGACCAGGGGGGACAATTCATGCAGACCAATCTTGCAGACTCATTTTTTAGAGGGACCGAACCCTCCCTATGGATATCTGGTATATTTTTACCCCACATTTTTCTCCAAGGGTGGTGGTATGCCTGGCCCACTCCATCCTCGTTTCATCCACACTTCAACCTTCTGGTGTAGATGAGGCAGCAGAATTCACAGCCAGATGGGAATTGGAACTCAGGTCTCTCAGCTCTTAGCCACTACGCCACACTGTCTTTGATTACCTCCCCTGCTTAAAACAGTAGGGGAGGAAAGTATTTGTAATCATGGAGCGAAGGGGAATACGGTATACACCCACAACAGTGTGCCCCTGACCTGTTAGCATCCCCTTCTTGCACATAAGTTGTTTTCTGCAACTAATTCACACACACGCTTAGAACTCCTTTGCATCACCTAGTAGCCGCCCCCCCAAGTTCGAAACAAAGAGCAGAAATGACTTTGTGTTTGCAAACAAGCGCATTGTCCTTGCTCACACAACAAGGGATGATATTCGGATCCACCAGCACATGATGCGCACGAAGGCCTCCCAGCCACTCTGCTCGGGTGGATTCCCCACTTTGTGCTGCTACTCTGTTCAAGAATGGGCCCTTCCCAGCTTCCTGGGCTGCAGTCTTGTTTCCGTCTGGCGCATTAAGCAGCTTTTATGCGCAGGCCCATGAGCCACTGGAAGGCGCCCGCAGTGTCAGGGGTTGAAAGGCGTGGGTGTTTGGTATGCCCGTGAGGCCTCACAGTACCAATTAACGGAGGCCGAGCGGAAGGAGGAGAGGGTAAGGAGATACCCAGGAGAAACTGGTTGTTGTTGTGGCGGCAGAAACTGCAGGAGGCAGAAGTAGGGGGGGGTTGCTGCCCCCTTGTGGTGAATAAACCTCCAACCCACACTCCTTCCTTGGAAGAAAAGAAAAGAAAGAGCTATAAATGCATCTCTGCGGCCTGTCAGGAGCATGCTTTTTATTTTTTATCCGGGACCAGCATAAGGCACACAGCGGGTGTTAGCAACATGAATTATTCTTGATGAATGAACCCGTGGAGTCCTCTAACTGTCAGATTCCAGCTTAGGTGCAGTGGCTAGTCAGCAGTTTGTAAATCCAGGGCTGGAATTCAGGGGGCGGGTGATAACGTAGGGGGAGGGGATCGCTCGCTTTCCCCATGGGCGAGCTGGTATTGTGTTTGCTGGCATGGTAACCCTCCTTGATATTTTCCTCTTTTCTCTTTGTCTCAGAAGCAGCCGTTATAATCCAAGGGACGCTTCACCTCGCCCGAGTAGATTCCTGGAATAGGAGGGGACGGCTTGGTGTTTCCGCCTGTCCCCCAGGCAGTGGCTGCAACCAATGCCCACTCCAGACCGGAGAGACAACGAGAATGTAACCCCGTCGTCTTTGCAATATTCCTTCTGCCAGATGCGAGTGGACCCAGACGCAGGAGAGAGCCCCTTCTTCCAGCCTCTGCTCTCTTCTGCATCGGCCACCGCAGAGCTAATAATTCCAAAGGGCCTCGAACTCCAACTCCAGCCCTCCTCTTCCTCACCAGCTCCCGGGAATCCTGTTTTATCCCACAGCAGGCCGGCATGGAACCCGGAACCCCGTTTCTGCCTACTCTTCCCGTTCCAGTTGGCAGTGTGAGACCACAGAACGATTCCCAGTTGGCCTTCTCCTGCCCTTCCCGGAACACTTCCCTAAAACCAGTTTAAGGGGGAAAAGAGAATCCACGCTCAAGATTTTATGCTCGCACCCACGCACCTCCCGCACTTAGGAGCTGTAACCAATACTGATAAAGCTAACACTTTTCACCTGGGACCCAGCGATGGACAAAACCTGGCCCGGAGCCTGTTTCAATTATTTCCTGTGCACCTTCTCGCCATGAATTTACACCTGGCAGGGTGATTTTATTGGAAGGCAGGTGTCTGACGTTCTCCAACCCAATCTGGACGGTGGCAGGCCCAATTGCGTTTTGGAATTTCCTCCAGTTGCACAGGAGATGGGAGGGTGGTGCAGGCAGGTTAGAGGGGGCGAAGAGAGGAAGAACGCCATCCTCCGCATCTTTCTCTCTCTCTCTCGATATGCTGGACTCCGGATGCTCTCTGAACCCTCCGTCTCTTATTTTCCTAATCTGATCTATTTTTTGCCTTCAGCGAACCTCATGGTGTATGCGTGTGTGTCTGTATATATATATATGTGATCCGCGTGTTAAAAAAATGCGCCCGCTGTTTTTGAAACAATGCCACGGTGCTTTGGTTCGTTTGCTCGTTTGCTTTCATCCCTCTCCCTCCATTTGCTGACTTCTCCCCCACCTTTAATTCCTCAGGTCTCACCTAGGCCTGATGGCCAAGCGGGAAAATGGTTAGCTACCCCCACAAGAAGAAACGGGGCTGAAAAGGTTCAGGAACCCCATGGTTTTGACTTCTTGCGAATATTAGTTTGTAATTCGTGCAAATAGAATTTGTGCGAATATTCATTTGTAATTCGTGCAAATAGAATTCGTGCGAATATTTGTTTTGAATTAGTGTGAATATTCGTTCAGGCTGAGCATTTCACGAAAATTTGGAGTGGGTCGACCATTTAAATATGAAACGTTTCAGAGGAAAGAAGGAGGAGCTGTTATTAATTGTATTTTGGAGGGAAGGGGTTTCCCACTTCTTCTGAGTCCAGCCTGGCTCTTTACCTGCCCCATAGTAGAGCACACAAGAATTGTCTAGGCAGTATTTGCAATCTGTGAGTGTTTCTATGCCACTTTTTGAAACTGCTCCAACTGGGTTTGGCTGCACTGTGAATAAGTGGGCACTCTCAGAGATTGGCACCTCTATTTCTCCAGTGCTCATGGCCTTTGAAGAAGAAGCCAGCTTCTGTTGACTCCTGGTGTGTGGTATGTTGGCCCAGCCAGGCTGCCCACATGTGGCACCTTGAACTGTTATCATGCTGCCTTAAGGGGATAACCTCCCCCCCCCGTGAGTTACTGGTGGTTGCCACCAAAACTGAACTCAACATGTAGTAGCACATATCAAAGGCACGGGGTGCATGGGGGTGGAGTCAATACAGATAAGGACGGTTTCTGTTCAGAGAAGTGATACTAGGGAAAACAAGAAGACCAAGTCATCAGCTAAGACCATAGATAGAATCCTTCTGTCCGGTCTAGCCCAACATCCCATTTCACACAGTGGTCAACCAGTTGCTCAAAGGGCCAAGAAACAAGTCAACGAGGTCTCCCAGAACAGTGACTCAGAGGTGTGCTGCCTGTGTCTCTGGAGGTTCCCTTTCCTCAACATGGCTAGCCGCTGTTGGGAGCCCCCTCCTCCATAAATCTTTCCGAACCCCTTTTCAAGCCAACCGTACAATTTTGGCTTTCAATACATCTACTGGCAACAAATACGCAGTTTAATGATTTTGTTGAGTAAAGTATTACCTTTTGTCCGTCTTGGACTTATTGGCCTGTCAACTTCATCGGGTACTTCCAAGTTGTAATATTACAGGACAGGGAGAAAAACCCTCTCTCCACTATTTCCACTCCATGAATCATTTTATAAGACTATCATGCCCCCCTCCCTTGTGTGTGTGCAAAGTGCCCTCAAGTGTGTGCAATCCTGTAAGGTTTTCCAGGTAAGACATTCAGTGGTTTGCCATTGCCTGCCTCTCTGTAGCAACCCAGGACTTCCCTGATGGAATCCAAGTATTAACCAGCAATAGTCCCTCCAGCTCTGGTAGGGAACTGGGCAGAAGTTCCCTACCTCTGCCCGGAACTGAGCTGTCTGTGGGAGCTCCCCCTGTTGGCGGCCGCCCAAACTTCATGGCACCAGTACGGTGTTTATGTAGCCATGCAGCTTACAGGGAACATTGCTAACCAGGACGGACCCTGCTTAACCGCCAAGATCAGGTTGGCTTGGGTCAACAGAAGTCGTTTGTCATTGGTGACTTCCGCACAGCAACCCTGCGCTTTCTTGGGGGTCCTCCGTCCAAACGCTAACCAGGGCCGACCTTGCTTAGCTTCAGAGATCCAATGAGACCAGGATAATCTTGGCCATCTTCCTGGATTTTTTCCCCAGAAGGCCCGGACCTTCCTGCCAGGAAAGATGCTCCAACTCCATAACCATCTTGGTTACCCTCCATCTGCACCATTTACAGCTCTGCAGTATCTTTTTTGAGATATGCCTGGCAATAATCTGACACTGTCATTGGCTAGGAGCTCTGGAAAGATTCCTCCAATGGACACTGGGTAGGTGAGAGAGAGCGGCAGTACAAGATCCTTCGGGGAGATTTTGGTTTGGAATTGCTTGGGAATTCCTCAGGGGCCGTTTTTTGGGTGGGTCTCTCCTTCCCTCAGCCCCATTCCATTGACCCATGTGCCTCTGCTGTTGGTAATGTGGTGCATAATCTCTGAGTACTGGGAACCACACAGGTTCACAGAGTGAACCATTGGGAGGGGGATCCCTTGGGTCAAACAGAGGAAGAGACCTGTAAGAATAGAGCCTGGAGGGAAGTGGGAGCGATGTAGGGGAGTCAATTGCTCTGCCCATACCCCAATCTCCACACTCTGTATCACGACCACCTCTCCGCTGGGATCCCTCCAAAACAATCTGCATTCCAAATTGTCGTTCACCCCTCTGCTCGTATGATACGGTCTCAGGTGATGCATAGACAGTAATTTCCCATGGCCCCTCAGTTCAGTACTTTGGAGACGGTCAAAACAAAAAGCTCGGGAGCGGAGGGTGGGTTATTTTCATGTCAGACGTCCTTTCTCCAACGGATCGGGCCAGCCGTAGGATTAGCCTAGTCTGTGGTAGGGTGTGAGGAACAAGGTTCAGTAAAGATGGAGAACAGTTTCCACATGCACCAATACACTGCCACAGCGCATCAGAGCCCAGCAAAAACTCCCAGGAGGATTTAATGCGCTTAAACTCTGAAGAATCACTTATCCAGGAGGGACCTTAAGATAGGATTTATGCCGCTTAGCTTTTAAATCAACACCTACCATACAGCATCAAAGAGCTGACAGTGGGTTAGAGCAGAGTTGGGTCAGGACATATTTTTTTTTCTTTACCCAGCAGCCCAGGGAACGGATTGGGATCATACAGCGACGAGGGCTCCCAGTCAGTCCTAGTAAGACCTCAAAATGAGTGGCTGTAGAATACGTTTCGGGACCCGAGTTGTATAGAATGTATATATGTCGCAAAAATCCATTTTCGACGTTGGAAAAACGCCACCTCCCACTTGCCGTTTATCGTGTCGCAAGTTCTTCACTTTGATTCGGTTTCCGTTGTCTGCCCCTTCCGAGCAACGGTGCGCACGCACCCACACTTGCGCTAGTGGCCTGTCTCTGTTCATGGTATTCCGTGTGCTCCACCCACCTTCTTCATGCTGCCAAATTTCATGCCCGCCCAGCTCGCCTCTCAAGGTTTGCTGGCAAAGAAACGCGAGTTTGTTTTGGAAGCAAGCCTTGGCTGGCAGCTCAACCGTTCCCGTCTCCGTGCCGCCATGACACTGACCAACAACCCCGGCCGTCTCTTAAATGGCATCTTGTACATAATGACTGTAAAATGGCGAATCGTGTGTATTATATATTGCCTCATTCGATAGTGTATATATATGTATACATATACATATATATAATATATGAAAGACTGTAAATGTTAAAACTAGTGTTCTTATTTAGTATATTGCTTCACACTGAAGACTGTGTGTAACGAGCTGTTTCTAAAAGAAGTTTATTTTCCTTAAGAGTTAAAAAAAGAAAAGAAAAAAAACCGGGTCATTGCATTCAAAACATCAATAAAGATTCAACAATTGTTTTAGACATTTGCAGAGTTCACTAGTACCCTATTTTTCGGCAGGCGCAAAGGCAGGGCCAGATTGTGAAATAAATTAAATGCACCCCAGGGAGGATTTGGCCCTCTTCAGTCCTGGCTGGGGAAAGGAGTGCCCAATACCAGGCTTCACTTTAACACCCTCGTTGCAGATGTCCATTGGCGAAATGGAAGAGGGTAACCGTGCCCGTGTTTCCCAGGTGCAGCAGAACTCGAGGCAGGGACAATTGAGCCCGTCACGATAATTCTCTCTGCATTGCAGACAATTTTCAAGGTCAGGCCAGGCGTGAGGTATTCTGTGTCGGAATATGTCAGTTGTAAAAGGAGAAAAAGAAGAACCTGGTATCCGGAGAGTGTGCCTGCGGCTCCCAACCAGAGAAGAGCGAGGAGCAGATGTGAACACAGGCTGTTCTTCCACCTACACATCTCCTTTTTTAAGCATCCTAAAGAGGGTTTTGCATGTTTGTCCAATGGGCCTGCTCCGTGTCAAGCCACGCCAAGAGTTTATTTCATATATAACAGACTGGCATATTTTGTGGCCACTATTCTTAACAAACGCAACAGGCACTTCAAACGAGAGGCCAGGTTTTTTTTAAAGAGCACTCTTAGCAATAATTAAGAGGTAAAAAGCAGCAGCCGTATTGCATCGTGACACAAGAGCGTTCTTGGCTTGATCACAAATTGGGCCTGTGGCAAGGGGTCGGGGGGGGGGGGGCGTAGTATTATTCTGAGTGGATATTGGTCTAATTTCAGACAGTATAGGTTCTGAGAGCCAAGTGTTGTTTCCAATTCTCAGCTGGATCACATGGACAGAAATGAGTATTTTTTTAGTTATCTCGGTCCTGAGCTCTGTAAAGTGAATGCTGCCATTTTGTCCTGTGCCTGAAAACGGAAGCCAATGACCCTTGGCTAACAAAATGCATTTCAGCAGGGATAAATGTAAGATACTACACTTGGTGCAGAAAAAAAATGAAATGCAGAGATACAGGATGGGGGACACCTGGCTTGACAACAGTACATGTGAAAGAAACTGGGAGTCTTAGTAGACCACAAAGTAAACATGAGGCAGCAGTGTGATGTGGCAGCCAAGAAGGCCAATGTGATTCTGGGCTGCAGCAATAGGAGTACAGCATCCCGGCTGAAGGACGTAATAGTTCCTCTCTGTTCTGCATTGGTCAGACCTCACCTGGAATATTGTGTACAGTTCTGGCCACCACAATTCAAGAAGGCTATTGACAAGCTGCAATAGGTCCAGAGGAGGGCGACCAAAATGGTCTAAGGCCGTGGTGGCGAACCTTTGGCACTCCAGATGTTATGGACTACAATTCCCATCAGCCCCTGCCAGCATGTCCAATTGGCCATGCTGGAAGGGGTTGATGGGAATTGTAGTCCATAACATCTGGAGTGCCAAAGGTTCGCCACCACTGGTCTAAGGTCTGGAATCCATGCCCTACAAGGTGGACTTAGGGAGCTGGGTATGCTTAGTCTGGAGAAAAGAAGGTTAAAAGGGGACATGATAGCCATGTTTAGATATTTGAAGGGATGTCATGTTGGTGAGGGAGCAAGCTTGTTTCCTGCTGCTCCAGAGACTAGGATCAGAAACAATGGATTCAAGAGGTGCAGGAAAAGAGATTCCACCTAAAGATTAGGAAGAACTTCCTGACTGTCAGGGCTGTTCGACAGTGGAATAGGATGCCTCAGAAAGTGGTAGAGTCTCCTTCTTTGGAGGTTTTTCAACAGAGTCTAGATGGCCATCTGTCAGGAGTGCTGTGATTGTTTCTTCCTGCACGGCAACAGGTTTGACTGGATGGCCCTGGAGGTCTCTTCCAACTCTATGGAATCAAACCCCCGACTGCTTCGTATCAATGGGTTTTTCCAGACCTCCTTCCAAGGGCGATTTGTCTGTATGAATGGGGCACCGTGAAACAGCCAGCGTGGTGTGGTGGTCAAGAGCAGTGCGCTCTAAGCTGCTGAACCGGATTTTATTCCCCACTCTTCCACATAAGCAGCGGACTCTTAATATGGTGAACAGGTTTGTTTCTCCACTCCTCCACGTGAAGCCGGCTGGGTGGTCTTGGGCCAGTCACAGTTCTCACTGCACTCTCTCAGCCCCACCTGGCTCACCAGGTGTCCATTGTAGGGTGGAGTTTGTAAGCTGCTTGGAGACTCCTTACGGTTGAGAAAAGCTGGGTATAAATCCAAACTCTGGTATCGTGTTGCTGTGTCATTTAACAGAGTCCATCCTCAAAAGCAGCTGCTGGTCGGCCGAAGAGAAATCAAGTCATATGGGAGGGGAAGGGCTATGCCTCAATGCTAGAACATCACCTTGGTTCACAGAAGGGCCCCGGTTCGATTCCCAGCAACTCCGGGTTAAAGGATCAAGTAGGGAGTGATGTGACAGAGAGCAGCTGCCGTTCTACGCACACCAGGCTGACTCAGATGCACCCCAACAGCTTCATGTGTTCGACCCACCTTGAACAATTTTGTGTCGAAAAAAGACAATTTGTGTGTTGAGAAATAACACGCATGCACGCTGAAGGAGAGAGCGCATTCTCATTCCCTACTCGCCCCTTCAGGAAAAGACCACCAGCCGGGATATATAAATAAGTAGGCTTTTATTTTTATCCTCTGTACAAAAGACTCACGCTATGAAAATAACTTTTAAAAGGAATAGCTGCAGCTGAGGGTGCAGGCTGGGAAAAGAACGGGGCCAGGAACAACGTATCCGTTGCCTGCTCTTAAGAGGATCCCTGCAGAGAGAGCCGTTCTTCAGTCTCTCCCGGGACTTGGCCGGGACCCTCTGTCGCTCCTGCTCTGATGGGATGGTTACCATAGTAACACAGATGGGAGGGCAAGGTGCAGAACCTAGTGGCAGGCCAAAGCCAAAGGGTTGGGGAGAGAGGGAAAAAAGCCACCCTCCCATCTGCCAGAACATAAGTGTCCGGAGTTGACTGTCCAACATTTTGCTTTCAGAACGTAGAGTCGCACAAGTGCTTTCGTGCAAGGTTTTTTCACACTAGCACAGGGGTAGGGAACCTGCGGCTCTCCAGATGTTCAGGAACTACAATTCCCATCAGCCTCTGTCAGCATGGCCAATTGGCCATGCTGACAGAGGCTGATGGGAAATAACTGAACCCTGGAGAGTCAAGCAGGTTCTTGCTTTAAAGCAGAACAGGGGAAACTCACACCTACACAACCCCCCCCCCATTGTGATATTTCCATGGAAATAAGTGGGGGGGAAAACCCCAGCATTTCTAGGCAAAACACCCTCCACGCCTAATACACACCAAAGAATCCTCTCTGTTATTTATTTTTCTCATAACCAGGGGTATACTGCTCCCTTAGAATCATCTATTCTACTGAAGAAATCTTTAGCCCCCAAAAGCTTATGCCAAGATAAAAATTCGTTAGTCTTTGAAGGCGACTTTGGATTCTTGCCTCTTTTCGCTGCAAGGGTCTAACACGGCTAACCCGCTCGGGATTCTACTCGGGGACCGCACAGCCCCGTGGGGACGTGACGCCGTAACGTTTCCTTGTTCGGCTTGGAAGGGAAACAACCTACATGAGAAAACCACATCCTGGAGACTGGAAAAAGCCACGGTGTCCTCCCTGTCTCAGAACCGAACGCTTTTAAAAGGAGCAGAGTCCCATCACTGAGAATTCCACCCTCCATAAACACAACTGGGCAACAACAGCCGTGCCACCAAGCGAGGGAGCGCCCGTCTGTGCCTTGCGCCGAGGCGGAGGAAACAACAATTGGTCACCTGGTCCGGGATGAAGACCAGCATCCACCTTGGGGGATGTGATAGTCACATGCTCTGGTCAACAAGGTGAACATCCTGCAATACTTAAGTGCTGCCCCTAGGGGTCCCCGCTGCCTTCCTGAAGCTGGACAGCTGCAGGGAGATGGGAAATGGGGTGAGGGGGGGGGGATGAATTCCTGTAGGACAATCGGAGGAGCCACAGTGGCCAGATGAGAAGCAAGACTATTGCAAAAAGCCATCGAGTCTGGCATGCCACCAAGGGCGGACAGAGTTGACACAAAGCATGCATGAGGGAGTGTGTGTTGTAAGAAAGGGTGCAGGCTGTCCTCGGGGGGGGGGTGTGAAGGGACCCTCCGCTTTCTGAGCAGGTCTCTCAAAATTTGTGGGCACCCTCCCCCCCCCACGCTGGCTTTTATACGATTCTGCCACCACCCCCGGCAAACAGCACAGCTTTCTCGTGCCTCCATCTGCTCAGAACAAAATGGCAGCCGGGAAGGACAGGCTGCAGAAACTACACGGGCAGCGTCTTAAGTGCGCTGGAAACTTATTACCTAGAGGAAAGCTCTGAACTGGCAGGTCCAGGTCTTCAGAATTCTTAGTCTCCCCCGCCAACTATCCACAAGAGACGGACGCAAGGCATGCTTGCGAGGATTACGCCCCGGCAGCACCCCGTGGGGCGGCCCCTCACCCAGTCCTCCGCCCCTCCTCTCTAGCTGGAGGTGACTGTGGAGCCACTGCCGAGCTTCATGAGCATCTGCTGGCACTCGTGGAGTGTCCGTTTGTCACCCAGCTTCTCCAGGGAACGGGCAGCCTCGGCCAACATGCCCATTCGCTGACCTGGCCCCAAGAGGAATACTGGTGGCAGGTAGGAACACGCCAGCAGGAGGGCTTCGGCCTGCTCCCGAGCTGTTGGGTGGTTCTCCTGTTGGCTGGCTGGAAGGGGGAAAAACAGGAGGGGAGGGATCAGGGACACCTGCAAAGCTCACCACTGGACAAAAAGTCTGGGTGCACACCTAAGCCCTACCTCTGCATTCCTGGCTTAGCCCTGCCCCCTCTGCATTCCCGGCTTAGCCCTGCTCCTAGCTCTGCATTCCTGGCTTAGCCCTGCTCCTATCCCTGGATTCCCAGCTTAGCCTTGCTCCTACCCCCGGATTCCTGGCTTAGCCCTGCCCCTACCTTTGGATTCCTGGCTTAGCCCTGCTCTTACATCCGGATTCCAAGCTTAGCCCTGCTCTTACATCCAGATTCCAAGCTTAGCCCTGCTCCTACCCCCAGATTCCCAGCTTAGCCCTGCTCCTACCCCCGGATTCCCAGCTTAGCCCTGCCCCTACCTTTGGATTCCCGTCTTAGCCCTGCTTCTACATCCGGATTCCTGGCTTAGCCCTGCTCCTATCCCCGGATTCCCAGCTTAGCCCTGCTCCTACCCCCAGATTCCCAGCTTAGCCCTGCCCCTACCTTTGGATTCCCGTCTTAGCCCTGCTTCTACATCCGGATTCCTGGCTTAGCCCTGCTCCTATCCCCGGATTCCCAGCTTATTCCCAGCTTAGCCCTGCTCCTACCCCCGGATTCCCAGCTTAGCCCTGCCCCTACCTTTGGATTCCCAGCTTAGCCCTGCTCTTACATCCGGATTCCAAGCTTAGCCCTGCTCCTACCCCCAGATTCCCAGCTTAGCCCTGCCCCTACCTCTGGATTCCCGTCTTAGCCTTGCTTCTACATCTGGATTCGTGGCTTAGCCCTGCTCCTATTCACGGATTCCCTGCTTAGCCCTGCCCCTATCTACAGTGGACGTTTTCCCCATAAAAAGGGGGTCCGAAAAACATGATAGCATTGTCACTTCAGCCCGCTCACCTCCTTTGCTGCTAGAGGCTCCCCTCCGACGCAAGCTCCGGTCCAGCAGCTGGTGGGTCCGTGTGGGGCTGGCTCGGGCCATCAGCCGAGCCGTGGCTTCATGCAGAAAAACCTGAAGTACAGTCCATGGAGTCAGCAACTGGCACAAAATCCTCAGCACCATCCTGTCCTCCCTTGCACAGCTCACAGGACCTCTGCCCCCCCCCCCCCCCGAATCAGGCTCCCAGGTCTCATTACCTGGAGTGTCTAGAAAAACCCTTTCCCTGTCAGCCCTCCACACTATTTCTCGGCTCCCTACCGTATTTGGAGAAGACTGTAATAAGTACCCCATCTGCACAGCTATGTTCATGAAGAAGAAAGAAAAAGATTTCTTCTTCTCCTGTAAGGAGACTCAAAGGGGCTAACAAACTCCTTTCCCTTCCCCCCTCATAACAAACACCCTGTGAGGTGGTTGGGGTTGAGAGAGCTCCGAAGAACTGTGACCAGCCCAAGGTCACCCAGCTGGCATGTGTTGGGAGTGCACAAGCTAATCTGAATTCCACAGATAAGCCTCCACAGCTCAAGCGGCAGAGCAGGGAATCAAACCCGGTTCCTCCAGATTAGAGTGCACCTGCTCTTAGTGGTACTACACCAGAGCTGCTCTCTAGGTTGCCGTAAGGGGTGACATGATAGCCATATTGAAATATTTGAGGGGATGCTATATTGAAGAGTGAGCAAGCTTGTTTTCTGCTGCTCCAGAGACTAAGACAAAGAGTAATGGGTTCAAATTACGAGTAAACAGAATCCACCTAAACATTAGGAAAAACTTCCTGACAGTAAGGCCTGTTTGACAATGGAATGCACTACCACGGAGTGTGGTGGAGTCTCCTTCTTTGGAGGTTTTTAAAGAGAGGCTGGATGGCCATCTGTCAGGAGTGCTTTGAGTATCTGTTCCTGCATGGCAGGGAGTTGGGCTGGATGGCCGTTGGGGTCTCTTCCAACTCTATGTTTCTATGAGGTACATAAAGCTTACTCAAGAATTATGTGCTATTCCTAAGGGGGATGGAACAAGCGGGCCACGCTCACCCTATGCATAGCAGGCCGGTCGGCCTGGGCCAGGCGCCGGAGGCAACTGAGGTCCCCTTGGAAGCCCCGCAGTTCGAGGGTCGAAGCTTGGTAAGGGGTCCCATGGGGCTGAGTTGCCTGCATCTGTTGCTGCCAAAGCCTCGTGCGGATAATGAGGAGGAAGTCACACAGGAGAAACTGCATGGCCTGAGGAAAGAGAGGAGAGTTAGGGTTGGGATTAGGGTTGGGGTTGAGGTTAGGGAAGGAGGTTTGTGCACAGCTCAATCGAGAAGGCGAGACGCTTCCCTCTCTTCCCCTTCCCATCCAGAAAGCTCCGCCGCCTTCCCACTGATCACCTCATTTGCCATCGTGGCTGTACGCTGCTGGAGGGGGGCTGCCTCAGGGCTGCATTGAAGGGGCATTGCACATTTCCAGCTGCACATGCAATGCAACTACAATGCACCCCCGCCACCGCCGCATGGACCACGCTGCAAAGCCCCACAGGGCTTCCTGATCCTCGCAAAAGGTGGCTACCGTCAGGAGGATAATCGGCTCGTTTCGTGAGTAGCCACACTGAAAAAGAAAGCCAACTCCTTTGCTGAATTCTTTGCGTATTGCAAGAATTGCGTCTGGTTTTTCTCTTAGCTCTGCCCTGCCTTTGGAGTGCCACATTGGGCACCACCTTATTTTCTAAGCTCCGTCCCTCAAGTATTCTTGTTGACCTGGAGAAGGAAGGGCCCTATATAGCCCAAGCTGAGTTCCACATTTGTTCCTCCTGCATTTTTCAGCACATCCCCCCCGGAGCTCCACCTTCCTCCCACCACCCCCAGACTGAGCACTGGACGCCCACCCCCCCCAGTTGGCCACTCACTCGGTCAATGGTGCTCGTGGCTGTGTTCCCCCCTAAGCTGTCTCGCAAGAAGTCACTGGCCCGGTCGCACTGGCCCAGACTGCAGTCCAGTTTGCCCTGCAAAGACCGAGCCGCTTTGAAGGTGTGCAGAGCAGCTCGCGGAAGCGGGTTCCTGGAAGGGAAATGGACCAGGGTGAATCTGGAGCTGATATACCCACTCCTCTATGGCTTCAAAAAAGCTCACGATTAGGATCACAGGTGGAGTGAGGGGGAACCGCGCCCAGGGCTCGTGCACGCCCTGCCCCCCTGCCACAGCGCCACCTGCTCCTGCCCTGCCCCGAAACACCCCCTCCACAGCCCGACCACCCCTCTGCCGCAGCTCCGCCCCGGGTGTCGCACCTCCCTGTCCCATGGGCACTACGCCACTGATTAGACTTTACAATAGATACTACATCTTGGCGTATATAAACTCAATACTTGAGTCATAAACAAATGATTTACAATTGTGACAATTGATTTATAATTGTGATAATCCCAATCTTCACTTCTTCTAATGATCAATCCAGGGATATTTAAATCCAACAGTTGAAGTAACAAGAGACTTATATAGAGGCTTTTTAGAGGCTATAAAACCTCCAGACACTGATGCAACCATCTTCGTCTCTGAATGAAACCCAGCCCTCAACGTGCACAGGAGCAGCTTCGAGACGGCTCCAAAGTGGGAAACGCGGACTTACTCAGATGCTTGAAGGGCTCTGGGCATGGATTCCACGAGGGGGTACAGGCGGTCCACTGCTTCATCGTCCCCCTGCAACCCATGGATCACCATGGTGACCACAGAGGCCCACCAGGTAGCCACGGGGTCGGTGCCTAGAGGACGGAGGAGGAAAAGGAACATCAAATATCAAAACGCACAGCCAAGAGAGGCGTTCAGACCACTCCTGTTTCTCCATCCATCTTGGGCCCAGTTTTATCTTCTAATCTCCAGACATTCCTCTTCAGTTCTTTCATCTATGCATCCGATGGAGACCCACTTTTGCCGGTTCTCAGCCCCCTAGTTCACATTTCCACCTCTGCTACTCCTGATTCTGAAAACTTACCTGTGGTGGCATCCATATTGGCACCAATGGAGGGAGTTGGCCCGGGCACGGCGTCCACACAGCTGTTGAGGAAATTCAGATACTCGAGGGCATCGGAAAATTCCCTATAGTGAGATGGGGGGGAAATGGGGGCATGTTGCAGACAGAAGGCAAGGAAGGAAAGGAAAAGTACATGACTCACTGCCCCACTCCAAACCATACTCCCTTCCCATAGAAACCAGACTCTTCTCTTAGCTAGAAAGAAATGAAGCTGGGCCGCCTTATCTCGACCCCAGGTGGTCAACGGCAACAACAGGTTGTGGATTCCCAGGGTTGCTTGGGAAGGAGGGAGGGAAAGGACACAAAATGACCGTGCCGTCAGGAGAATTATGGGCAGGCCCACAGGTATAAATCCAAACTCTTCTTCTTCTCCCTAGTTCAATAACTTAACCATTACCTGGCTTACAGTAGCACTCCTGTTTTAAAAGAAGAATCTCTTGCAACCACTATTTTTAACTACTCTGTTTGCTACAGTTCTTTTTGAGTCACGGGGCCCCTTCTCTTTAAAACCCTGATGCAATTGGTAAAATGTATTGGGTAAATGAGTCACTCTCCAACTGCAGGCCTACGCGGCCACGAAAACAATTCCCAGAAGTTCCTAGAAGACGACCCCTGCTGTGTCTCTGTATGATTCATGGCTCTGTTCTCACCACCTTCCGGTTAACCAGTCAAGGGGGAATTCGACAGTGTCACTGAATCACGCTCAAGGCCGCGAGACAGCAAAAATAGCTGCCTCCAGAGGAGGCTTCCCAGCACTTCTCTGCATGAGTTGCTGCTCTTTCCAAATCAGAAGGCACTCTTGAAACAATGACTCACACAGTAAAGCAGTGGATAAGCTCCACTGAAAGAGGGTAATTTTGACATAGAGGCTCAAAAGGGTGCAAGTAGGCTTACAAATTAAATTTTCTTTTTTAAAAAAAGCGCACATCAGACAACAGTTGTATGAAGGGGGGGCATGGGAAGCTCGGACTTACCCCTCGCCAAGACTGACCGGTGGCTGACCCTCCAACCTGGACACACAAGAGAGCGCTTTTTCCAGCAGGTGCTCCCGGAAAAGCTGGGTCACCTGAGCTAGCGGGTCGACTGGAAAAGGGAACAGCACATCATAAAAACGTAGCCTAGACGGGACGTTCCCCACCTCTTGGAGCCTGCAGCCATGTTTGGAATTCTAACCTGGCACGGTGGGGGCTGCCACAAAATGGCGGCGGCAGGAGGCGGAGCGAGCCACCCAAAATGGCTGCCACAGCTTAATTTCAGTAACGCCGTGTCGATTTTTGGTCTGTGCAGGCAGCTGCTGCCAAAGCGATATTTTTTTAAAAAATCTAAATAGCCAATCAGATCTCCCGCCGTCAATCCAAAACCTTGCTGGAGAAAAGACTGACCTGGCCCCAACCACTAAAAACATTTGCAGGGCCTAGATCCTACAAAGGCCTTCTCTTATTCAACAAGAAGGTCAAAGATTCAAAGGCCAACCCTTCCTTTCCATAACCCATGTTTTCACATCAACCCTGCGAGGTAGGCAAGGTCGAGGGGAAAAAAACATTCCCCCCCCCGTAGGGACCTGGAGCCTTCTCCAAATCCATTACCCAATCGTACCGGGGTTGCTGGTGGAGCTGTAGATACTCTCCGGGGGGGAGCTCTTCACAGCCCAGTCACCGTCCACGAAGAAACGGTGACCCACCGGGTGACACAGCCACTGGAGGGCCGGGGGCACAGTGCCACTGTGGGACAGCAACACCTGCCGGGCGCTGCTGAGAAAGAAACGCTGCGGGCGAGAAGGGGAACAGCTGAGTCAGACATAAACACAACATAACCAGCAGACACCATATCAGTAGCTTGTGCCCATTCTGTCAAGACGTTCACCAAGTTACTAGTCCACATGCTGAGAAAGCCACTCCCACTGACTGTAGCCCCGCCCCCCTTACCGCCAAAAAGTGGAAGCAGCGATGGAGACTGGTCTTCACCCGGAGCGCCGCCGCTACGTAGACCTCGGCCAGCGTCGCCACGGACATGGTACCCCCTGCGCATTCGGCCAGATTCACTGCGCTGAGGGCCATGTTGATCGCTGACAGGTGACCAGCCACGTGTTTCCCTGCAGGAGATAAAGGAGACCAAAGCATGTGACCAAGACTGGGCCACGGATTGGAGAGGGACAGTGCCAGCCTGCCCTTTGCATGCGCAAATTCACAGATGTTTCCAGAAAGAGGGGCTCGTGTTAAATGTGAGGACTTAGAGTCAAAAGGATGGGAGCAATGGTTGTGGAAACAGGAAACAGGCTTGCTATTTTACCCCATAACACATGAAGTAGCTTTATTGAGCACTGCCATCTCAGGCTGGCAGCTGCTCTCCAAGGCCTTAGGTTCGGGTCTTTCATGTCACATGACCAACGTGGTGTCCTGGTTAAGAGCAGGTGCTCTCTGGTGAGGTAGGTGAGGCCGAGAGAGCTCCGAAGAACTGTGTCTAGCCCAAGGTCACCCAGTTGGCATGTGTAGGAGTGCACAAGCTAATCTGGTTCACCAGATAAACCTCCACAGCTCAAGTGGCAGAGTGGGGAATCAAACCCGGTTCTCCAGATTAGAACGTACTACTCATGCGGAGGAGTGGGGAATCAAACCCAGATTAGAATCTACTGCTGATATGCGGGAGTGGGGAATTGAACCCAGTTCTCCAGATTAGAGTCCACCACTCTAAACCACTACACCACACTGGCTCCACAGACAATTCTGGCCAAAAAGGACTTATGTTTGCTCAAGCTTCAGTCTGCTCGTCTCTCTCCCTCTGGCCTTTCCCAGTTGCTCCCTACGGCAGCAGCGATTTTTCTAATATGAGCCCCCAATCTGAATGTGTCCCTCCGCTGAAATCTCTGCCCCCACCCCACCCCCGGCCACACTCCAGTCCAACCTGTCATGTGCAGCTGATGCAAGCGGTGATAAACCAGTGCCGCGTCACAGGCGCTCTTGCGCACGTCGGCCTTGAGCTCACGGTCGCGGAAGAAACCTCCAGCTCGCCCCGCCAGCCAACGCCCCACCCAGAGCCGCTGAAGAACGTGCCGGATCAGGTTCCATAACAGACTGCAGGTCAGGTCTAGGTTAGAGGTAGGGAGCGGGCGCCCCAAGGCCTTGAGTGCCGTCCAGAGGTTCTGCGAGGCCTGTGCAAAATCCCCCTGCGGAGAAGGCGAACAAACACCATCAAAATAACTTCTCCAAGGCTCCCTGGAAACCCCTTGAATTTCAACTGGTTCTGGTGGGTTTTCCGGGCTGTGTGGCCGTGGTCTGGTGGATCTTGTTCCTAACGTTTTGCCTGCATCTCTGGCTGGCACCTTCAGGGGTGTATCACAGAGAGAAAAGTCTGTTACACACTGTGTTCAGTGAGAAGGGAATGCTTAGTGGGGTACATTTTGCAACAGCTGAAGTGTCCGAACAATCTTCAAGGGACCTCCAAGCAGAGCACAGTGCAGCAGTCAAGTTAAAACATGATCAGATTGCTGTGGGCAGAGTTTGGAGGCTCCATAAGAAGAAGAAGAAGAAGAAGAAGAAGAAGAAGAAGAAGAGGAAGAAGAAGAAGAAGAGGAGGAGGAGGAGGAGGAGGAGGAGTTGGAGATAACCCACAATCCTTTGCCAACGCAAAACACTGAGGCTCCTTCCACACATGCAGAATAATGGACTTTCAATCCACTTCCACAACTGTCTGTAAGTGGACTTTGCTATTCCGCACAGCTGCAAAGTGCGTTGAAAGTGGACTGAAAGTGCATTATTCTGCATGTGTGGAAAGGAGCCCTAGATAACCCTTTGTTCCCCTGGCGTGCCATTACACAATACTTACCCGTGCCAGATCCAGGTCAGCCTGCTTGCGGTGCCTCCAGAATAGGACCGAGGATTCAGAATGCGGTCTCGTGACGGGCTCACCGTAAATGAAGAGCCGGACGAAAGCCCCAAGAACCACAACTGTGTTGATCAGCCAGAAGATCAAGGTGGGGAGAAGCCATTGGGACCACGCAACAGGAGCGTCTGCACACCAAGGACATCGCGCATCAGTGTCTCAGCGAAGTATCTCAAATGCTACGACCCATATTCAGCCTCCAAATTTAATATAATGTTGGCAGTTTATCTGTCAGACAGAGGTGTAGGGAAGGATCCCGAATCTATGCCTTTAGCCACTGGGAACATCACTCCATCCCTCCCCAAAATAATATGCTTCCAGAATCAACATGAACACCAGGCAGGGATTGCTATACTGCATGGGTTTTTTTGTACCCGTTTTGGACTCGTTCTCTGGGATTGCTAACTCCTATATTGTCCCGTTCTGTTGATTTCACGCAGGACTGTATCTCTGGGAAGCTGTCACAGTTCAGTATTAGGACATAACTAGGAGGGGAAGGCAATCTTAACCACTTTCTTTCTGTCGCCGGGGCTGCATCACGTTGCCCGGTAGGAACAGGGCATTTCTCAATGCACCCCCGAGCACACGCGCACACGAATCCCCTCACGATGTTTGGATAGACTCACTAGCCCAAACTTCCCAGGGCAAAAGAGGTTCACGGGTGTAGAAAACATTACAAAAAAGCAGCCCCGTGCAAGCATTTCATTCCAGCCCCTACCTGGCCCCAAACAGGAAACAAATCAATGTGTCTGACAGTGGCGAGCGAAGAATGCGCCTGTCAGGACCCCCGCTAGAATCACCTCTAGGCGCACTCTCGGCCTTCATGGTTCTCCCAGTGCTGGTGGGGCTTGTGATCTCCGAGGGGCCGGCGGAGCTTAGTCCACCCAAGATGGAAGACAGAGGGTTGAATGAGAGGCAGAGGAAGACGAAGGCGCACAGGGCCATGCGGGACCGGTCCAGCATCCCCAGGCTGCCGGGGGAGAGAGTCTGGGCCTCTAACTTCACCTGCAAATGGTTTAATGATAAAGGACAGGTGTGAGAGACAATTCCTTGTGCTTGGAACTGGAGAAAACGGAAGGGGATCATTACCTATCAGGGTGGTAGCTTCACCAGCAATTAATACTCTCCTTCGCATGCTAAATTGCCTAGCAGCCATTTTGTTTTTCTTCCTCCATACCAGCAGGCCTTGTTATCTTCACCTGTGTTAAGATTTACCCCTCCGCTTCCTCCACACCCATGTTCTCACCTTGGTCTCTTCGCAGAATGGGCTGTCGGACTCCGAGTCACTTCCACTTGCCCCACTGAGCGAAAGGGGGCTACTGTGCGACGGAGAGCCAGCATCTGACGGTGGCGGTGTTAGGGCACCCATCAACTTCACCCCTTCTGCGGTGTCTTCGGGGTTCTGGCCAGACATGGCTACCAGGTCCTTCAGGGACTCTGGGAAAGCGGGAGAGAAAACCAAGGAGGTGAAATGGGATTCTTGCTCTCCACAACGTTACCACAAAACCAAACAGCAGACACAGACATAAGGCCAATTTTACTTTTGACCCAGAAGGCCTGGTGTGTGTGAAACTCACGGTTCTTCTGAGCAGCCATTTTGAGAGCCATGTTCTCTGCTTTCAGCTTCTGGTTGGCCTGCTTCAGGAAGCGGATGTGGTCGATGGCCTTCCGCAAAATGGCCGACTTGTTCAGCTGCCAAAGGAGAACGCGGTGAAAGGGGTCCAGCTCGGACACAGATTTTCTTAAAAACTTTATTTATTTCATTTGATTTACGATCCGCCCTTCCCCTTACTGTCTCAGGCTCGTGTACAACATCAATTGACGATGGAATTAGTAAAAATGATAATTCCAACAACATAGTGCCCAAATATTCCACTTAAGGGAGTAATAATTAAAATATAAATCATATCCCTTAAAACCTCGCTCACACCTGAATTTAAAGGAAGGAAGGAAGGAAGGAAGGAAGGAAGGAAGGAAGGAAGGAAGGAAGGAAGGAAGGAAGGAAGGAAGGAAGGAAGGAAGGAAGGAAGGAAGGAAGGGAAGGAAGGAAGGAAGGAAGGAAGGAAGGAAGGAAGGAAGGAAGGAAGGAAGGAAGGAAGGAAGGAAGGAAGGAAGGGAGGAAGGAAGGAAGGAAGGAAGGGAGGGAGGGAGGGAGGAAGGGAGGGAGGGAGGGAGGGAGGGAGGGAGGGAGGGAGGGAGGGAGGGACAGACGGAGGGACAGAGGGAGGGACGGAGGGAGGGACGGCGGGACAGATGGAGGGACGGAGGGAGGGAGGAAGGAATGAAGGGAGGGACGGAGGGATGGAGGGAGGGAGGGAGGAAGGGAAGGAGGGATGGAGGGAAGGGAGGGAGGGAGGAAGGGAAGGACAGACGGAGGGAGGGAGGGAGGGAGGGAGGGTGGCTAATCAGATGACTAGAATCCAGAACACCACGAAGAATGGTGTCCAACTCTCCCATAAGGACTTTGTTATCAGGTCCAGGGTGTTTGGAACCTGCTCCATGAGCCTGGCAGAACAGCTCTGTCTTCCAGGCGCTGCAATGATTCTCCCTCTACCCCTCGTTCCTCAAGTGTGCCTCAACAGGGCAAGACCTCCTGCCGGGCACCGCCCAGAAAAAGCCAATGGGAACGGCACACCAGCAGTGACCTACCTTGGCATCTGTGCCCATCACCAGGTCCTTCAGCTCTATGATCTTATCGTTGATGGACGAGCGGTAGCGTTTCTCGATGGCGTTGTGCGCCGTGCGTTTCTCGCCTTTGTTGTGGCTCAGCAGAGGTTTCCCGGCGGTCAGGCGGTTAATGGGTAGCTTGTCTGTGTCCACCATTAATGGCATGGTGGCCAGAATGGTACCCCCACTCACCAACGTCTACAAGAGAGAACAAAGAGGCTCTTTTGCCTTTATGTTGTCTGCTACACCACCGGGCCCTGACCATATCCTTTGAAGGTCTCCCTGCAGTCATGAGGGCTGGAACCTTTGGTTTTAAAGAGTCATTCTTATCAGTTGGGGAAAAGGAAAAGAGGGGGTGACTTCAGAGAGACAAGATACGCCACTCCGCACTGCGATAACATTGTGCAAAAAGGGGTTTGCAAAACCTCAACCAAGCTTCAGACGGGAAGAAAATGAAAACAGAGATTATGTTGGCTTCTTAGCCAATGCCAACTGCCAGGCAGACTGCCGTGCCCCTGGACTGCTCAACAAGGAGACTCTGCATTCAATTGGTTTCTTTATTATGAAACAGTGTCAGGAAGAAGCGTTTAGACTTCTATTGCCAGAACTAAGCATAGCGGTATTGCATCCACCATTATACCCTTCATCATTTCCCGTATCATGTCACCCCACCTCTGACTACCAGTTCCCAAGGAGGGGTGGTGTCATCCCTCTAGTCCAGGGGTCAGCAACCTTTACCACCCAAAGAGCCACTCGGACCCTTTTTTCATGGACCCGAAGATCTACTGAACCGGAGAGCGGAGCCGCCTCTGGTTCAGCCCCTCCCCTCCCCTTTCCTTCCAGCACTGGGAAGCAGCAGTGCTGGGCAGGGAAACCCCCTCTGCCCGATGGAGCAGGCGGCTGCGGGGATGGCAGAGGGGGGATGGCGGCTGCTCTGGAGGGACATGCCCACACTACCCTCCGACCTCCAGGGGTCAGAGGGCAGCGCCGGCATGTCCCTCCAGCCCTCCAGAGCAGTGCTGGAAGGAGAGGTGAGTGGAGGTGATGTGAAAAGCGGCACCCTCATGCACGGAGCTGCCTCCGGTTCGGCCCCTCCACTCACCTTTCCTTCCAGGGCTGCTCTGGAGGGCTGGAGGGACACACCCATGCTACCCTCCGACCTCCAAGCCACGCGGAGCCACAGTATGAAGCTGAAAGAGCTGCATGCGGCTCCGGAGCCGCAGGTTGCAGACCCCTGCTCTAGTCCCACAGTCTTGAGATGAAGAAACTGCCTCCCCTAAGGGTCAAAACAACCTACATTCCACACTATGGACAGAGCTACTACAGTAGGTGTCTAGTGAGCTGATAAGACATTGCCTGAGAAGCAAAGCAGAAAAACATAAGCACAGCAGGGAGGGGAAGGAGAAGAGAAAGGTTCCCACATCCCAGACAGGAGACATGGCAGGATCAAACAAGGGCTGATCATGACATAAACGCCGACAACAGAATGTCCAGATGTAAATTATCAAAGCAAAAAATTTCACGCAGGATCTTTTGCTCCGAAAGCAACCATCTCAGATGGGGCAACGCTCACCGGCATCTGCAGCGGTGCAGACTGCACAGCTGTTGTGGTGGCCAGAGTTGTGATGCCCGAAGTCTTGACCCCGGAGACATCTGCCTTGACCGCAGTCAGAAGCAGAGAGTCAGCTTTGATGAAATGGGGCTGTAGAAGGACCTGCGGGGGGAAGGGAGAGAGGGCATTCAAGGACCTTGCTTCGGTCGCTAAGTCTCGTCCGCAAGTGAGCAAATCCTGGCTTGCAATTCCCACTCACCGGCAATTGTTGGATCTGAGATGGAATAACCTGTGGGGTGCTAGGCGCCAGAAATGGCTGAGGAATGATGCTC
Organism: Sphaerodactylus townsendi; assembly: GCF_021028975.2. NCBI lineage: Eukaryota > Metazoa > Chordata > Lepidosauria > Squamata > Sphaerodactylidae > Sphaerodactylus > Sphaerodactylus townsendi. The sequence continues at coordinate 147,910,157 of NC_059428.1, forward strand.
TGGACCGGAGCCTGCAATGTAGCTGGCAGGGGCTGCTGGGAAGTGACTGGGGGGGTCGACATGGGCGGAGGAGGTCCTCCTGGCTGGACAGCTGCAAGAAAATGAATCTGTTTAACACACGAGAGACAGAATATTCGGCTATTCGATACACGAAAGAATACAAAAGAATATTCGCCCATTCCGAACACAAAAGAATATTCTCTCAGTGCGTTTTTCTGCTGACAGGTAATCTCCCAAACTACTGGACTGATTGCTTTGAAATTTTCACACAACGTCGCATTTGTGTGCGGCCAGGTTTCCATACTGTTTCCACACCTCCTGTTGTGTACATGTCACAACTGTGCCAGTTATTGTGTACATGCCACACCTGTGACAGTTGGAACCACAGTTCTGTTCCGCAACAGTGCCATCTGCCGGCTGTCAAAGCAACACCCTCTGATACAAGGGAAACAACCATGCCTTCCTTGAAAACCACTGCCATCTGGAGTGAAAGGGATGGGGCCCGCCATTTGGTCATGGCCCGCCCACCCTAGCGGAGGAAGGGGAAGGTGAGGGAGGGTCCGGGGTTTTGCTGGACCAAACGCTCTGAAATTTGAACACAACGTAGCTCATGCCTCCCAGCGTGTTTTAAGCTAGGTAATTCGCCTGCAACGGAAGGGAGTGAAAGGGACAGGGTCCGCCACCTGGACATGGCCCACCCACCCTAGCAGAGGAAGGGGTGGGCCCTTCGGGGACGGGGCGGTATAGAAGCTCAAAGTATAAATAAAATAAATAAATAAAATAAATGTTAGGGAGGGACAGGGTGGGGTGCCATGCAAGGGAACGGGAGAGAGGGAGGGGAATGAGGGGCCCCTTGCCCCTCCCCTCCCTTGCAAGCATTGTGCAATGACACATGTTTGAGCCGTTTGCTTCCCCTTTTCTTTCTTTTCCACTTCACCAGACTGAGCCACAGCAATGTGTGGCCGGGCCCGCTAGTACAAAATAATATTCTCCCATTCCAAACAAAGAATATTTGCCCATTCCAAACTCAAAAGAATATTTGCCCAATCAATGTGTGAAAAAAATATGTTCCCTGATTCTTGGTGTCCTCACCAGGAAGAGCACTCTGGTTTTGGAAACCCATCAACGGTGGGGCCGAGAACTGGGGTTGCGGTGCCGGGATAAAACTCTGAGCCAGGTTTCTGGCTGCCGGCATCTGGGTTTGCGGCTGAGTGACGGTTGCGGCCGTGGCTGTGGCTGTGGCCTCTTCCTTGACATCCATGGGAGTCACATTCATGTTGGAATTGCCTGCCGGCAGAGACTGAAAGCTCGTTTGGGATGGAGACGGAAGCTGGAAGAGGCCGGAAGGAGCTGGGTTGCTGGTCCCCAGATAGCCGCCAAAGAAACTGGACCCATGCAGGTTGGGTTCCGGAGCTGCATTTCCGCTGAACGGCACATCGAACAGGCCGGGGAAATCACTTTCTTCCGTGTTGATCAATTGGAGCATGTCTGCAAAATACAGAGAAAAGGACAGCACGCGTGTGAGCAGCGACATGGCCTCTTCCACGTCAGAGATCCCTAGCTGTAGCTCAAGGCTCTTAGAGCTTTTTAAGCATGTGAGCACCTTTGGAATTCTGGCATTGGGTAGTGACAGTGGTGGGATCCAAAAATTTTAATAACAGGTTCTGATGGTGGTGGGATTCAAACAGTGGCGCCGCCGCACACACGCCCCTCCAGTCCCTATTGGACAGGGAGGCTGCTTTAGGAACCCCTTCTCGGCACTCAGAAAAAATTAGTACCCACTTCTAGAGAAGTGGTGAGAACTGGTTGGATCCCACCTCTGGGTAGAGGTGCATCCCCAAAACGGCTGCAGCACAAGGGACAGCCAATCCTAAAAATGGCCGCAACAGGAGTCACAGCAAACACATACAGGACACCCAAAGTACAAGGGAGAAGATGGGTAATTTTAACAATTACACAGGGAACGAAGACTGAAAGGGAACAGAGCCCCCACTCGGTCAGGCCCAGGCCTGTCGGTGCCCAGATGTCTTGCTGTGTAAGAATTGCAAATGTAAATGTTTTCTTGTAACTACTTTTCTGTTCCCCTCTTCCCTTCCTGGCAATTCCCTGGCCTCAGCTCCCCTCCAAGAAGGTGCAAACGGCTCCCAGGTTCTTTGAAGCTCTGTAGTGCAAATGTGATGGAATTTGTAAAGCGCATTTGGTGTGGGACAAATGGGGGGGGGGGGGTTGAAGGATATAATATCTGGAACTAGCTTTAAAAGGGGCTTGGACAGATTTATGGAGAAGTCGATCTATGGCTACCAATCTTGATCCTCCTTGATCTGAGATTGCAAATGCCTTAACAGTCCAGGTGCTCAGGAGCAGCAGCAGCAGAAGGCAATTGCTTTCACCTCCTGCACGTGAGCTCCCAAAGGCACCTGGTGGGCCACTGCGAGTAGCAGAGAGCTGGACTAGATGGACTCTGGTCTAATCCAGCTGGCTTGTTCTTATGTTCTTATCTAAGCTGGAGAGCTTAGATTCAGCTTTCTTTGTTACTGTACGCGTTGTAGAAATAAACTGCTTTAGGACTTTCCTACCGTCTCTGTTATTTCCACGTTGGAGAGCCTGACACACTGTAGGGGCAGATGCCAAGGGGAAAAAAAGGTCATTCTAATCTGCTTAGCCAATCAGGTTTTTGGTGGCCAATAAACAGCCCTGCTAGGCAAGTTCCCCATCGACCTTTTGAAAATACTTGGTGGGCACCCAGATACACGTGGTTGGTGTAGATTGATGTAGATTGTTCCCCTAGAACTTTGAGCCGCATTACATCCAATCCTACCCCTGGTACTTCCAGGACACGTCTATTTCCGAGCCAGGTTCTTGGCCTTGTAAAGTGTGGAATCAAAAGTACAGAGACAAAAGTACTCGGTCAGAGGGACACCCTTGAGTCCCAACACTTGCCAGTTTCCGGCATTTAACCTCCTTGTCTATGCCCAAGAGACCAAAGGCCTCTGGTAATTTTATAGCAACTTGGGAAGGGAACTTTGGCATCTGTTGCTGGCAGAGAATGCAAGGTGCAGGGACAGATAATTTTCTGTACACAGAGAAAGGCCAATGTTCTATCCTGGGCATCTCCCATTAAAAGTTCTCTGGTTTACCAGCTCTGGAAAAAAAAAACCCTGTCTTTCCCTGAGTCTCCAGTGAACGGCGGCTGGTCAAAGCAGATCCACACAATTTCAGAAGAGATAAATGTAAAATACTACACGTAAGCAGAAAAAATGAAATGCAGAGATGTAGGATGGGGGTCACCCGACTTAACACTAGTACATGTGAAAGGGATCTGGGAGGCTTAGCAGACCATAAACTGAACATGAGGTAGCAGTGTGATGCGGCAGCAAAAAAAGCCAATGCAATTCTGGGTCCTTGCATCAACAGGAGTATGGTGTCCAGATAGATGGATGTAATAGTACTGCTTGGAATCCTGTGTCCACTTCTGGGCACTATAATTCAAGAAGGATACTGACAAGCTGGAACAGGTCCAGAGGAGGGTGACCAAAATGGTCAAAGTTCTGGAAGCCATGCCCTACGAGGAGAGACTTAGGGAGCTGGGGATGTTTTGTTTGGTGAAGAGAAGGTAAAGAGGTGACACAATAGCCATGTTTAAATATTTGAAGGGATGTCATGTTGGTGAGGGAGCAAGCTTGTTTTCTGCTTCTCCAGAAACTAAAACCAGGAGTCATGGGTTCAAGGTGAAGGAACAGAGATTCCACCTAAACATTAGGAAGAACTTCCTGACTGTCTGGGCTGTTGGACAGTGGAATACGCTGCCTCGGAGTGTGGTGGAGTCTCCTTCTTTGAAGGTTTTTAAACAGAAGTTTGATGGTCATCTGTCAAGAGTGCTCTGACTGTATATTCCTACATGGCAAGGGGTTGGACTGGATGGCTCTTCCAACTCTATGGTTCTGTACACGATGCCAGATCTGAGACAGCATAGGGGAGCATCATATATTTTTGCAATTTCCTCCACTAGGGACCTTTTCCTGTAACTTTCCCCATTTTCACAACCCAAGGATCACACAGTGAGCAGATCTGGACTGCAACCCATACGTGAGTCTCTGTCAAAGCCAGCGAGCAACTTCTGGGCACCACCCTTACCACTGAAAACTAAGGAAAGCAGCAAGCGTATTCTCAGGACCCCAGAAACGGCAGGGAAACACCTGGTTTCCACCTGCCATGGCTAAAGCAGCAGCTAAGATTCATGCTCGCAGGACGCTGCCCTGACTTAGCCGATCAAATCAAGGAAACACGCAGAAAAGTGCAGAAACAATCCACATTGCAGAGTTCAGTTTTGTGCTTTATATGGGGGGGGGGTGTTTCTGCGCACTGGGGATATACAAATTCAGCACAGCCCTGTCGATGCAAATTTGCGTCTCTGGCAACCTTCGAGATCCAAGAACAGGCTCAACATTCAGGGACCCCGATGCTCATGAAGAAGAAGGAGGAGGAGGAGAAGAAGAAGAAGAAGAAGAAGAAGAAGAAGAAGAAGAAGAAGAAGAAGAAGAAGAAGAAGAAGAAGAAGAAGAAGAAGAAGAAGAAGAAGAAGAAGAAGAAGAAGAAGAAGAAGGGAGGAGGAGGAAGAGGAGGAGGAGGAGGAGACGGAGAAGGAGAAGGAGGAGGAGGAGAAGGAGGAGGAGGAGGAGAGTTTGGATTAATATCCCCCCTCTCCTGCAGGAGACTCAAAGGGCTGACACTCCTTGCCCTTCCCCCCTCACAACAAACACCCTGTGAGGTGGGTGGGGCTGAGAGAGCTCCGAGAAGCTGTGACTAGCCCAAGGTCACCCAGCTGGTGTGTGTGGGAGTGCCCAGGCTAATCTGAATTCCCCAGAGAAGCCTCCACAGCTCAGGCGGCAGAGCTGGGAATCCAACCCGGTTCCTCCAGATTAGATACACGAGCGCTTAACCTCCCATGCCACCAAGAATCCAGAACCCGCTACGTAACCCTTCTGTAATCTAGTATTTGCAGAACAGCTAGATTACGGCTCAGAAGCACTTTAGAGGCTATAATAAGATTTTTGGGGTATAAGCTTTTGAGAATCAAATCCCCCTTTGTCAGTGTTTGCAAGGGAACAGCCGTCTGACCAAGATCCGAGCATTCCACGCTGGATTATTTTTAGGATAAATTCCCTCCTGAGCTCTTCCATATGGTCCTCTCTGCACCAAGGAGTGCTTAGCTCTCATCACTCCTGCAATACGCCCCTTCGTAATCCAAACCTAGTCCATAATCAAAAAATCTGAATCTTATTGTATGAACAAACCCCCTATTATCAACCTTGCCACTCCCCCAATCTCTGTATTATCACTATATGAAACAGCCCAGATTTCATCTCTGTGCAGATCTCCAGCCACAGGAGAAGTGCAATTAGTGACTTCATTTACACCCTGCTTTTCTCCCCAGCAGGGAGAAAACAGCTTACAACATTCTCTCTTCCTTTGTTTATCTTCAAAGCAACCCTGCGAGGTAGGCCCAAGTAAGCTTCTGTGGCAGAGCATAGATTTGAAACCGGGGTTCCCAGATCCCAGCCCAACTCTCTAACTATGGTTTTGGGGTTTGCAACCCCAGGTGTACAGGAAAGCAACACAGGGTTACAGCCGCCTAAAAACCTCCAATACAGCCACGGAATGTTTGAATGAGATATTTCCAGTTTGGGATATTGATATGTTAGATTGACAATTATGTAGTATCACATTAATGTGTGTAAACAATTGCTTGTATATATTGCACCGAGGGGTGGTGATTGTGGGTTTATAGAGAATCTTACACAGTGTTACTGTTCTTGATAAATAGCCAATAGCGGCTTAGTTTGCAATGTCTTTTCCTTCAAGCCTCTATGTTTCATATACTTCGTTGCATGCTATAGTACATCCTTGTCTAGTACAGGAAAGCAAAACATAGCCAAAAAAAATAAATAATTTGGGGGGAAAATACTCCCAAACGTCACTGAAACATCTGCACATATATAGAATACTGTTTTTGTAAAAAATATTCTGACTGTATTTCAGGTGGCATTGCAACCAGCAACATATACCCTGTTTCCCCGAATATAAGACATCCCAAAAAAATAAGACATAGTAGAGGTTTTGTTGAAATGCAAAATATAAGGCATCCCCCGAAGGTAAGACATAGCAAAGATTTTGTTTGGAAGCATGCCCGACGAACAGAACATAGAAAAATAAGACATCCCCTGAAAATAAGACATAGCGCATCTTTGGGAGCAAAAATTAATATAAGACACTGTCTTATATTCAGGGAAACACGGTATCAAGACACCCATGTTGAGTTTCAATATGGGGGATGCAGAGGAACCTAGGAAGGGGAAGGGGCCATGGGATAATAGGGAACTGGAGCGGTGAAAGGGGAGAAAATTTAAGATCCCCCCCCTCCTGCTCAGATCCTCATGAGATCCCCTCTTGCATGAGCTTAATGCACGTATGGCCGCAGCAGTTTCCTGTAAACACTTAAACAAACTTTTCAAGAATTTGGAAATTCTCTCGTGACACCTGGTAGCTCCATCCCATCCGCTCCCCAACTGGCTTTGGGGTCTCCTGTAATTTCCCCAGGGTGGGATTCAGTTACGAAAGGTCTGCATTGCTCAAAGGGAATTGTAGTGATAAAAACGTTGAGTTTTAACGGTCTTTGAAAGACGCCAGGAAAGTTCCCGAAGCCATCGACGAGAACACGACTCTCACACAAACCGGGTCCCACCGATGTTCCAGTCCAGATCCGATTCCCCCCAGAAAAAGCAAATAAACCACCAGCCAGAAAAGATGGGGGGAGATGGCATGGCACCTCTGGAAATAAAAAAAACATCTGCCCCTTCTAAAAGGGAGGGGGAAAGAGGGGTACCTTCTAAAGTGCAATCCATCCTGGCTGGCCCCAAGTGCATTGACCCAGACACGACACCCCTAGCAGGCGGGCTTGCCTAGGAATGTGCAAATGAGGACATTTGTTTTGGTTGTGAAACAGTTTGCCATTTGGGACTGGAGATATATATATATATATGTATATGTTTTAAAATATATTTATTTAAAAGACTGAACCTCCCCTCCCTTGCCGGGCAGATTATTCTCCTCCTCCTCCTCCGCCCCCTCCCGCAAATGAGGGAGGAATTGTGAATCACGGATTTAGCATGAGGTGATGCTGCCGGAGCCAATCAGGGCCGGCCCGGATCTCGGCCAGCCACAGGCAGCTTCTGCAGCTTCCAAGGTGAATGGCACCCGGGGTTACTGCCGGGCATCCCGGATTAACCCCTTCCTCCCCCCTCCCAGCCGGGCAAGAGAGGTTACTTTAGGTCAGCCAGCAGCTTTTGGGAAGCAGCTGGTGAGTAGCCAGCAAAGGTCTCCCTTTCTTCCTGGGGGGCCCGCTCGCTCTCTGGAGTTCTTTCTATCTGTCTGTTTTGTTTTCTATTTTTTTCATGGCAAACTAGGGTTGCCAACTTCCAGGTGAAGCCTGAAGAGCTGCTGGAATTACAATTGACCTCTGGACTGCAGAGATCTGAGATCCAGGTGGCATCGTACCCCGCACAGCTCCCTGCCCTCCTCAAACCCTGCTCCCCCCAGCACCCACCACCCACATCTCCACGACTTTCTCACCCCAAAGTTGGCAACCTTCCTTCCAACTCATTCGTTATAATCTTGACTACCTGGTATGTTTTGACTTAGCACGTGGTTTTGTTATGATGGCAATAAAGTCACCAGCTCCAGGTTGGGAAACACCTGAAGATTTGGGGGCAGGGTTTGGGGAGGGGCTTCAGGGGCTATAACGCCCATAGAGGAGGAGGAGGAGGAAGAAGAAGAAGAAGGAGAAAGAGGAGACTCTGCAGGAGACTCAAAGGGGCTGACAATCTCCTTGCCCTTCCCCCCTCACAACAAACACCCTCTGAGGTGGGTGGGGCTGAGAGAGCTCCGAGAAGCTGTGACTACCCCAAGGTCACCCAGCTGGTGTGTGTGGGAGTGTACAGGCTAATCTGAATTCCCCAGATAAGCCTCCACAGCTCAGGCGGCAGAGCTGGGAATCAAACCCGGTTCCTCCAGATTAGATACACGAGCTCTTAACCTCCTACGCCACTGCTGCTCCTTCTTCCGAAGCAGCCATTTTCTCCAGGTAAACCGTACAGATCCAAACAGGGTTGCCAACTGACCCACAAGAGACTCGCGCTTCTGCCTTCCGCAACCCCCCCTGATCTAAACATATAAGCAGGCAAAGCTAGCTTCACGATTTGGAAGAGAGCAGCCCGAGCATCAGCTTAATGCTTACCAGTTCTGAAAAGGAAGAGGTTCCAGGAGCAGATAAAAAAGAGGTTGCCAGTCATCCCCAGCATACCTCTCAAGCCTCCTTTTCAAAATGAAACCTAGCAAAGTGACCATGAAAGAAAGAAGAGGCGACTGCTTTATGGTTCTAAACCCAAAAAGGGGATAAAAGCCTCCACTGGAAAGAAATCACAGGAAGCTGATAACTCTGAGAGCGTTAAGAATTACTTTTCTGGAGTTTTCAGTCACAGCCAAACAGGGATATTCCAAGACACTCACAAGGCAGACACAACAGCTGTTTGAACACAGCATCTGGTACAACAAGTTATACTGTCGCTGTACATGGAAGTTCCATTGAACTATCACAGAAGAACAGGGGTTTGGATTTATATCCTGCCTTTCTCTCCTGTAAGGAGACTCAAGGTGGCTGACAAGCTCCTTTCCCTTCCTCTCCCCACAACAGACCCTGTGAGGCAGGTGGGCAGCTGTTTGAGCATGTCTGGTACAATAAGAAGTTATACTGTCGCTGTATAGGAGTTCATTGAACTATCACAGAAGAAGAAGAAGGGTTTGGATTTATATCACCCTTTCTCTCCTGTAAGGAGACTCAAGGTGGCTAGGCAAGCTCCTTTCCCTTCCTCTCCCCACAACAGACCCCTTGTGAGGCAGGTGGGGCTGAGACAGTTTAGAGAGAACTGGGGCTGGCCCAAAGTCACCCAGCTGGCTTCATGTGCAGGAGCGAGGAAACAAATCCAAATCTCCTGATAAGAGTCTGCCGCTCACGGGGAGGAGTGGGGAATCGAACCCGGTTCTCCAGATCAGAGTCTGCCGCTCTTAACCACCGCTGTTAACCACACTTGCAAACACCTTCCTCTTCCTCTCCTTGTGAGGCAGGTGGGGCTGAGAGAGTTAGGAGAGAACCGAGACTGCTCCAAAGTCACCCAGCAGAAATGTAGGAGTAGGGAAACAAATTTGGTTCACCGGATAAGAGCCTGCCGCTCACGGGGAGGAGTGGAGAATCGAACCCGGTTCTCCAGATCAGAGTCTGCCGCTCTTAACCACGACACCACGCAGTCAGTTTTGGGGGGAAAAAATAATGAAAAGGGGTACAAAGAGTGGGAAATTGAGAGGCCAGATGCCACATCGAAAGTGTGGAGAAGCGACTCAGAAGCTGTCTCATGGGAGGACCCGGCCTTGGCTCTAATCATAGCATGCCATGCTCTTGCAAGCCTGACCCTACCCCTGGCGGCTTGCTGATAAATATATACTTGTGCGATGAAACGTGTGATGAAAGGGGACAGTTGTAAGTCAGTTTTCAATCCCCTCAGAGGGGGGAGAAAAGGAGTTGTGTACACATAAATGAACAGAATGAAAAGAGCCATTTTTTTCCACGGCAGAGAATGTCAATGAGACTGGGTAAAATGGCTTTTCTGGGAAGCGAGGAACGAGAACGACTCATGGAAGAAGCCATGCAAATTTGTACTTTGCCGGCAGCACCCAAACACAACTCTTGCCAGGCGGGTTTCTGTGGCCCGGGAGCATTCAGACGCCTCCCTGTGTGCCTTCCAAAAATGGAACGTGCTCTTTGCCCCACGACAAAGTCCACGTCTGGAGAACAGTTGACTCCGAGTTACCTTTCGAAATCGCAACGACATGTTTGCTTTCCAGGGGGGCGGTTAGCAGTTTGAGCTAGCCCAACGAACGGGTTGGTCGCAGCTTGAACAGCCAACCGGGTAGGAATCCAAATGTGCTACGCTGAGATTGTGCACCTCGTCGAAGGCCAGAACACCCTCCGTGGGAGGCGAAGTTCAATACACGCCGCAGGGCGAAGCAGGAGAGTCCCGGCTTCGAACGCTGCCCAATCCCCCACAAGGAGAGAAGTAGCTCGGCAAGGAAAAGGCTGGCCTAGTTTTCTCCTTGCAGGGAGTTTTTCGATGCAGAGTTCCATTGGGAAAAGAAGCCACCACGTCAGTCTAAAGCGTTCCACAGCCCACCTGTCCGCCTCATTCCACGAAACGTGGGCAACAACCCACACTTTCTAAGCATGAAACTCATCCTCCTGCAGCCTGTTTGGGCCTGCATCTTGCTGTGGACACACAAAAACACACAAAGCTACCTTCTTTTGAACGAAACCATCAATCCATGGAGGTCAACCTTCCTACCGCTACGGGCAGCCACTCTCCGGGGGTCTTTCCTATCAACTATCGCCTGGTCTTTGTATCTGGAGGTGCCGGGAATTGAACTTGGGACCTCCCGGATGCCAACCAGGTCGGCCACTAAGCTGTGGTCCTTCGTCAAAGTTGTGTTTTGCCGGCAAGCAGGAATGAGGTTCGCTGGGGAACGACAGAGCTTTGCCAAGCCTCCGGCTCAGACCCCGACGTAGTTTTCAAATCCAAGGGGCAGCTGCTATTTCAGGCCTCTCTTTTGGGGAGATTTTTGGAAGTGTAGCGGTTTTATTATTATCGATACTGACATAAGCCGTCAAGAGGCTCCGGGCAAGGAGACGTCACGGGCGGAGGGGTTAAAATATGCTGTGCCACCGAAGCCGCAGGGGCAGGACCAAATGAACGTTGGCTACCTGCTTTATAGAGTCGCTGGGTGGGAAATTCTTGGGAGATTCGGAGGGGAGTGCTTGAAGAGGGGAGAGACCTCACCAAGAGCCCGCCCTCCAAAGCAGCCATTTTCTCCAGGGGAACGGATTTCTGTTGTCTCACAGCACCGGGGGAGACATTATTTATTTTCCCGGGGGTGGTCTCTACTAAGACGGACTCTCAGTTCCAAACGGCCACTCCAAAGACAGCCACGCAGGTGAGCAGGAAGCAAGAAGGAGAGGTTACGTTCTCTTGGATTCTCGCATCTCGTATCAGTTCCATTGTTTATTCCGTGTTTTCACCCCACCCTTCTTCAAGCTGAGGCTTCAGGGAGCGACATCGGCTCTCAAGTTGCCTCCAGTTTATCCTCACAACAACCCAGCGAGGAAGCTCAGGCTCAGAGTGACGGCGAGCTGTCACTGGCAGGTTAGGGATTCAAACCCATGTTTTGCAGATCCCAGTCTGACATTTCAACCACTAGCGGCTGACAAGTTGCTGGGCTCCACCCAGGACGCTCGAAAGCAGCCTCGGAAATCAGGAGGTCTTTCTTTCCATGCTGGAGAACCTCGGCAGGACTTCCCAATCCAGCAAATACATTCTGGGCGGGGTCAGCAGTTTAGGAGACTTCTCGCCTCAAAGGATTTCTGTCAGACAAGAGTAAAGGTGCAAAGAAAAATTGGCTCTCGGATATATTTTCGAAGGCTGACAGCTTCGTGCTGAGCAGAACCGAACATGAGTTAATCAAGACTGGACAGACTTGTACAGTTCACTTGTGCGCTTGTGAATAATTACAATTATATTTACCCTAAAAGCATTCTGGCCCACTCAACATCCAGTTTCCAACAGCCGCCCAAAGAAGGGATAATAACCACATGGTTGCCGTTCGGCCTGCAACAATTTTGATTTATCCGAGATACACTGCTCCCAAACGTGGAGGCTCTACCAAGCTGTCTCGGCGAATAACTCCTGAGAAGACTCCTAAACCTAAATGAGCGGCCAACCCCAACCTCCTGTGGCAGTGATTCCTTTAAATTAACAATGCATCGTGTAAAGAAGTGCTTCCCAACTATACTGCCAAATCTATGGGGGGGGGGGGGTGGGATCCTGAGTTCGAGTGTTGACGGAGAGAAAAGAAAAGTTATCTCAATAGATTTTCTTAATAGGGCCCTGCCCTCCGGTCTCCTTTCTCTTGGTCTCAGCAGAGCAGCCCCGCATATAATTACAATAACCCACAAGTCAGATGAGAATCTGGGAGAGCCGAGTTTGAATTCTGCTCTTTGCTACGGAGGTTTCCTGATGACCTGGGGTCGTTCATACACCTCCGTCTACCCTCCCCTGCAGGGCTGTTGTGACGATACAATGGGGAAGAGGAGCTTCAAGGCCCAGGTTCCAATCCCCATTCTGGAAGCTTGCTGGGTGAGTTTGGGCCGGTCTCAGCCTAGCCTACCTTGTCAAGGTTGCTGTTATGAGGGTCAAAATAGAAGCAGGGGTGCAGAATGTATGGTTGTATGGCGTGTAAACAAAGTAAGTAAACAAAGACAACACAAATCAACAGTGCGTTCCTGAGCAGAGTTTTGCCTTTTATAGGCTCAGGAGGGTGGAATCTCTGCTCAGTCAGCCGGGGTGGGACAGCAGTTCAGAATGTCGGACTAGAATCCAGGAGACACGGGTTCGAATCTCCACTCAGTCATGATCCAGGTCATGCTAACCTACCTCATGAAGAAGAAGAAGAAGAAGAAGAAGAAGAAGAAGAGGAGGAGGAGGAGGAGGAGGAGGAGGAGGAGGAGGAGGAGGAGAGGAGGGAGGAGGAGGAGGAGGAGGAGGGAGGAGGAGGGAGGAGGAGGAGGAGTTTGGATTTATATCCCCCCCTTTCTCTCCTACAGGAGACTCCAAAGGGCTGGGAATGACCCTAGCTTCTTGCCCCTTCCCCTCACAACAAACACCTCTGTGAGGTAGGTGGGAGCTAGAGAGAGTCTCCTAAGAAGCTGTGACTCAGCCCAAGGGTCCACCCAGCTTTGGCGTGTGTGGGAGTGTACAGGCTAATCTGAATTCCCCAGATAAGCCTCCACAGCTCAGGCGGCAGAGCTGGGAATCAAACCCGGTTCCTCCAGATTAGATACACGAGCTCTTAACCTCCTATGCCACTGCTGCTCCTTAAGTATTCTAAGATACGACATGGCTATTTTGGCCAGCACCTCTGGCAGGTAAACTGCATTTTTAACAGGAGAACAGTCGGCTTCAGTATAGAGGCACAAAAAAATGCCCTTTTCCAAGCTTCTGTTAGGGGGTTCTTGAGCCCCAACCCTGGTTGGAGCCCGACGCCTTCGAAAAATGGAACTGCCTTGAAATGTTTCTTGCCCAAGATGCTGGTGTTTGCACATCTCTAATGGGAAGGTTCCTACTGATTCTTGCTCTCACCAAAGGGCAATGGCAGCAATGGGAAGAGGGCAAGAAGACAAAAGCATTTTCAAGGAAGCCTGAGCCCCCGATGGCAACAGTGCCCGTCCAGCCACACTTGGCTTGCGTAAGGGGGCCGGGCTCTTTTCTGCAAGAGGGAATGACCGGTAATAACCCTGAATGGTGACGTCAGCCCCTTTGGGGGAAGAGGTAGGAGGGGCATTGAGCAACAGAGCAAAGCAAGAACATGGAGGGGGGAGGAACACAGACAATTAATGCCCCCCCCCCTCCAATATTATTTCAGCAGCTCCCCAAGCAACCGGACTCCCACCCCTCTTCAGGTTGCATCCAAAGGAGTTTGGGCCTCTCAGACGGGCAGGTAAAAAGTGCAAAGGCTTCATAAGGTGGAGAGAAGGGGAGAAAGCAGCTTGGGCACCCTATGGGGCCGGTCACCCCCCACTAGGGGAAGCCGATTCCACCCCACAGCATGCAGGCATGTGCCAGCGCCCCACACCTTCCCCTGTCAGCTGATGGCTTCTCTCTCTCTCTCTCTCTCTCTCTCTGCCTAAACAAGAGGTTGCAGTTTTAATCTGGAGCAGGTCTCTGGCGAAATCAGCAATGTGGGGCGGCGGCAGGGCGGGGGGGGGGGAGAGCATGTGCAGGGAAGGATCTTGGGAGGGGGCAAAAGCAGAGCAGGTGGTTTGAAACACAACACACACGTAAGACACACACACACACACACAAAAAAAAAATGCTTGCTGCCCTCCTGTGGACGGGAAGCCAAGATTTGCTGGAGGCACCCCATGGTTTCTCTTTATGGAATTCAGCCCTTTTTGACACACACACACACACACACCCCACAGCAGGCCAAGGGGTCCAGAGGGGAGCCCCTCCAACCCCCATGGTTTCCCTCTACAGGGTGCACCCCTCTTCACCCCCTAAGCAGGCCAAGGGGTCCAGAGGGGAGCCCCTCCAACCCCCATGGTTTCCCTCTCTGGGATGCACCCCTCTTCACCCCCACAGCAGGCCAAGGGGTCCAGAGGGGAGCCCCTCCAAGCCCCATGGGCCTCTCTCACAGGGTGCACCCCCTCTTTCACCCCTAAGCAGGCTAAGGGGTCCAGAGGGGACTCTCCAACCCCATGGTTTCCCTCTACAGGGTGCACCCCTCTTCACCCCTCATTAGCAGGCTTAAGGGGTCCAGAGGGAGCCCCTCCAACCCCATGCTGAGCCTCTACAGGGTGCACCCCTCTTCACCCCCCCAGCGAGGCCAAGGGGTCCAGAGGGGAGCTCCCCTCCAACCCCATGTGTTTCCCCTTCTACAGGGATGCACCCCCTACACCCCCTAAGCAGGCCAAGGGGTCCAGAGGGGAGCCCCTCCAACCCCATGGTTTCCCTCTTCACAGGGTGTGCACCCCTCTTCACCCCCTAAGCAGGCCAAGGGGTCCAGAGGGGAGCCCCTCCAACCCCCATGGTTTCCCTCTACAGGGTGCACCCCTCTTCACCCCCACAGCAGGCCAAGGGGTCCAGAGGGGAGCCCCTCCAACCCCCATGGTTTCCCTCTACAGGGTGCACCCCTCTTCACCCCCTAAGCAGGCCAAGGGGTCCAGAGGGGAGCCCCTCCAACCCCCATGGTTTCCCTCTACAGGGTGCACCCCTCTTCACCCCCTAAGCAGGCCAAGGGGTCCAGAGGGGAGCCCCTCCATCCAATTCCCCATGGTTTCCCTCTACAGGGTGCACCCCTCTTCACCTCTAAGCAGGCTATGGGTCCAGAGGGGCCTCCAACCCCCATGGTTTCCCTCTACAGGGTGCACCCCTCTTCACCCCCTAAGCAGGCCAAGGGGTCCAGAGGGGAGCCCCTTCAAACCCCATGGTTTCCCTCTCTGGGATGCACCCCTCTTCACCCCCACAGCAGGCCAAGGGGTCCAGAGGGGAGCCCCTCCAACCCCCATGGTTTCCCTCTACAGGGTGCACCCCTCTTCACCCCCTAAGCAGGCCAAGGGGTCCAGAGGGGAGCCCCTTCAAACCCCATGGTTTCCCTCTCTGGGATGCACCCCTCTTCACCCCAGAACCTCCAACCCCCATGAGCCCCTCTACAGGGTGCACCCCTCTTCACCCCCTAAGCAGGCCAAGGGGTCCAGAGGGGAGCCCCTTCAAACCCCAAGTGTTTCTCTGGGATGTAACCCCTCTTTCACCCCCAACAGCAGGTCATAGGGTCCAGATAGGGAGCCTCCAACCCCCCATGACCCTCTACAGGGTGCACCCCTCTTCACCCCCTAAGCAGGCCAAGGGGTCCAGAGGGGAGCCCCTCCAAACCCCATGGTTTCCCTCTCTGGGATGCAGCCCTTTTTGCCCCCCCCCCCCCCCAAGCAGGCCAATGGGTCCAGAGGGGAGCCCCTCCGAGCCTCCCCCCCCCGCCCCCCTTGCCATTAGGTGCCTACCGTCAATGTCACTCAGGAGAGCCGTGTCAATTTCGCTGGATTCACGGAGAGTCAGCGAAGGGTCCAGGCCCTCCAGGGAGGGGTCTTCGAAGAGGAGGCCGTCCATCTCGGCAGCCCCCCCCCCCCTTTACGAGAGAAATCCCCGGAAACGATAAAAGTTATTTTGAGGAAAACAGTCACGCCAAACTCAGCGACCCTTTAGGCGACCCACCCGCAGCAAGTCCGCATACTTTGCTCCCTCCCAGCAAAACAGCCGCGCGTCTATGGGCCGGGGGGGCCCAGCTGCCTGCTGCGTCCCACCCCCATGTGTGCCATGCCTGGATCTGGAGGGGAGGGGGAGCCCGGGAAGGAGAGTTGTGAACTGGAGTGGCAGCCTGCTGCTGGGGAGGGAAAGGGGGCGGGGCCAGAGCTGGAGACTCCGCCTCCCCAATCCCTTGATGGACAGCCCCGGCCTTCGAAGGGAAATCTGTCAATACGAGACACACACACACACCCTCACCCCATTTCAGAAGCATTTGCTGGCTTGCAAAAATCAGACAAACTGGAGCTGGGGGGATCTTCCAAAGAAATGCTAATTTTTTTTTTTATTTTGGCCCTTTTCACAATACTTTTTAACTCCACGCAGTGTTGTGTTGTCCGCTTTCTTTTATCTGTTTTAAATCTCTGCATCTTGTAAATTGTTGCGCATTTGTACTTTGTCATATTTTATAGCCCAGATGCCAATCAAGACCTTAGAAAGGAGACTACGGCCTGCGCAAAGCGATCCCTAAGGGGCTGACTCCAGGCCCTCTGGCATTGTGGGGGGCTTACTCCCTAGGAAACACATGCACAGGTTTGGGAAGTGCAAGTGAGAAAGGGGGCAGGTCTTTCACTCCTCTCCCC
This sequence comes from Sphaerodactylus townsendi, assembly GCF_021028975.2. Lineage (NCBI taxonomy): Eukaryota > Metazoa > Chordata > Lepidosauria > Squamata > Sphaerodactylidae > Sphaerodactylus > Sphaerodactylus townsendi. The sequence continues at coordinate 147,926,751 of NC_059428.1, forward strand.
TCACCCCCCCCCCCATTCTCCATGCCGCTGCACCTGTTGAATTTCTGCAAATAGTCACTTTGTAGGGCGCATGGCATAATGTGCAGGTCAGGAACATGGGTGTGAAACTTTCCTCTGTTCCCCTTTGGACAAATAGAAAGGTGGGGAAACATTGGTCTTTTTGTGTCTGCCTTTGCAACGCTAGTGAAAATCCGTGATATTTTTGCACGTTTTGGGAGGTTTGGCACAACTTGGGAACGTCCCCACATTTTTGTGTGGGTTTTTTAATCCGAATTATTAAGGAACCCATAACATGGGAGGGCGACACCCAGACATTGTGGTTGGTTTTGCTTCCTTCCCCTTGGGGCAAGGTTCCCATGTCAGTTTCACACGTTTCTTTTCCTGAAAGTGACAGGTAGCTAGGCTACCACCCTTTGGAGAGTGCATACCCAGCTACAATAGCTTATTGAACCTCCTCTTACAGAGGCAGTCTACCCTTACCCACTACCCCTGGAAAACGAACCCCTGCTCACCTCGTTTATTCAGGTAGCACGAGAAAGTGAGCAAGTTTGCGAGTTGGACAGACCGGAGGCCCTGAAATTTTATCGTAGTTCTTGCTGGTAGGCCATTTCTGGGGGGTTGGATGGGCTCGGTGTGCATTCGTTGGAGTCCCTCAACTTAGAAAGCTAGCAGCTCAGGGAGAAGGCTTAATTTGCTATGTAGGGTTGCCAGCTCCGGGCTGGGAAATTCCTGGAGTTTTGACAATGGACCCTGGAGTGGACTGGGACTCCAGTGGGGTAGGATCCAACAGAGCCCACCCTCCAAAGCACCCATTTTCTTTAGGGGAACTGATCTCCATCCTCTACAGATGACCTGCAGTTCCAGGGGCATATCTATTACCTTCACACACTAGCTTTCTACATGCTGGGATTTTTTTTTTCCTGCAAGCTCCCATCCCCATCCAGTGGGCACCTCAGTGTGAAAACCAAGACCAAATTCAGGGAGGGAAGGAAAGAGACCTCTCCAGTTTATCCTACCCATCTGACACTATGGGGTAGACTGTGCCTGGCACTCAGGGGTAGACTGTGCCTGCGTAGGGAGGTTCTCTTGGGTACATAGTTTGGCATAAACCATTCCATGGATTTGTGCAATTTTAACAACAATCTTTAATAATAATTTTAATAATAATAATTAAAACAAGTCTCTGACCTTAGGAGTGAATTGCTTTGCAAAGGTATTTGTAATGGTGCACAATCAAATGTCCATAATAATAATAACAATGATGATGATGATGATGCATTACAACCTCCTAAGTCTCTGCGTGAAGCTCGAATTGCATGGAAAGGCCAACAACCAGCTAAAGAACTAGCAGCTGTGATAGTAAACACAATTCAATAAGAATAATAGATGCACAATTTGGCTTCTTCGGAAATGAAGGCAGGGAAAGGGTTAATGCCGGCCTGGCCTGTAGGCGTGGCCGTCCTCCAGGCAGGCCACCAATGGGATGCGGCCAATGCGGGGATGCCCCCAAGGGGGAGCTTGACTGAGAAGCGGGGAAACACCGCCAGTAGGGCCAGTCGGCAGCAGCCAATGGCAGCACGGCTCCGCAGTGGAGTGATTCTGCGTCACGGCCCCGGCTCTAGGATTACATCATGTGGGCGGGGCATCGCCCGCCTCCACGTGGAGCTCGTGCAGCTGAGACACTGTGTGGGCGGGACCGTGGGCTGGGTTTAGATTTAAAGGGGCCGAGCTGATTTTGCTCTGTCTTCCTACAGCCCTGCTTAAAAGAGGGGTGTGTGTGCGAGTGGCTGAATTCCTTATAGGTTTGGTTCTGGTGGGTTTTCCGGGCTGTGTGGCCGTGGTCTGGTGGATCTTGTTCCTAACGTTTCGCCTGCATCTGTGGCTGGCATCTTCAGAGGATTATCACAGAGGGAAGTGTGTTGCACACTGTTCCGAGGTCCCCGTGCAGCATTTCAGAGCAACGTGCAGATTCGAACCTGGGCATCCCAGATCTTTGTCCCGACACTTACTAATGCACGCAAATGGGTCTGCAAAGGTTGCCACCTTCTTCTTTTTTTGGTGTGATTGCAACCCCTGCACAAACTGCAGAGGCACAAACTTGGGTGGGCGCTTAGGTTGCCAGATCCAGGTTGGGAAACACCTGGCGATGTCGAGATGGAACTTGGGAGGAAGAGATAACTCACTGGGGGGCAGTGCCCTCGTGTCTGTCCCCAAAGCGTCCTTTTTCTCCAAGGAAACACATGAGCCATAATTCCAGGGGAGACTCAAGTCACACCTGCAGTCACGTATCCCTACATCCTCAAAGTGACCTCAGGCTAGTCACCTGCCCTACCTCACCAGGTTGTTGTGAGCATACAGTGGTGAATGCAAACAACCCCCTTGGTCTGGGGAGAAGAAATATAAAATACCAAAACAAGCAAAACACAGAAACAGAAAATAATGTCAGTAACTGGAGATTTTTTCCCCAGTATTGCATCAGCTTTATATTTTTGGTTTATAGGGCAGGGGCTCAAACAGTCCAGGAGTACGGCTGGAAATAGAAATTGGCAAGCCCGGCAGGGTTGACGTTTTGCAAACAAAGTGAAGCGCGGGCAGAACGCTGGCACAAAACGCCACATCTAGGCCAACCCTTTATGCTTGGTTTACTTTCCCCGTCACCCTACTCCACCTTGCCACATGGGGTGGGTGCCAAGAGACCTCCTGAGCAGGGGAAGTTGGCAGCCGCCTGGGGAAACTTTCTACGCAGAGTTTCTGCCCTGTCAGAGCAGCTGGCAAGCGGCCCGGTGGTTCACAAGAACGTGGGGACAGACAAAAGCCCGGGCGCATGATGCGCGACAGCAGCTGTAAACAAGCCCACACAGCGATGGGAGACGTTGACAGTGATGCTCGACTTGAAATGGCAAGAGATGCGCGTGTGAAGCGCTGTTCCCCGCCAAGGGCCACACTCAGGCCTGCTGGTTAAAAGAGGGTTTCAGTAGTGGGCATTTTCTTTGAAGAGGGCAGCTGGGTGGGGTTGGAGGATCCCAGCTCAGCTAAATTCCTCCCAGTCAGAATCTGACAAATAATTTGAAAGGACAAGTGTGGGCTTGCACGCGCTGGAGACCCCGTCTTGCCCTTCCTCCGGTTGCCCATTCCTGGTTGACAAAATATCTGGAGGTTTGGGAGAATAGAGGGGAGGGGAGGTGACATCAGAAGGGTATGATGTCATAGAGCTTATCCTCCAAAATGGCAGTTTTCAGCAGGGGAACCAACCTCCCTTTGTAATTCTGGGAGGTCTTCGGGACTCACCTTCATCAGGCCTCTGGCCTAGTGTTAGTTTTTCTAAACGGTGTCACTTCCTGGTCAATTTCACCATGGCTATAAATCCAAAAATAGACCCTCCAGTGTGAAAACTCCAAAAAAAGAAAGAAAGTCCTCTTGATACTTCGGAATAAGTGGCTCAAAATTTGGGAGGAACTGCTGTGGTCTTGGAGGGAAAGAAGAAGAAGAGTTTGGATTTGTACCCCCCCCTTCCTCTGTTGTAGGAGATTCAAAGGGGCTCACAAATTCCTTTCACTCCTCCCCCCCCCACAACAAATACCCTGTGAGGTAGGTGGGGCTGAGAGAGCTCAGAAGAGCTGTGACTAGCCCAAGGTCACCCAGCTGGCGTGTGTCGGAGTGCATAAGCTAATCTGGTTCACAAGATAAGCCTCCACAGCTCATGTGGAAGAGTGGGGAAGAACCCAAAGAAAGCTTAAACGCATGCTGATCTCCTCCGCTTTCCCTGTGAAGGAAGAGGAAAAGTCACACTTCCAGAGCTTCTGGAAACCGAGGAAATTATCTGATCTGGAAACAAAGTGATGGTTGAAGAGGGGGAAACGTGCGCATCACCGAGAATCAAACTCAAAGGGAACGTACCCTCAATGCCAAGGAGACTACAAGTGTGTTACCGGCCACAGCATAAGAGAATCTGAAAGTGATTTTGGAGAGCTGTCGTCTTCTTATAGGGTGCACGCATTCTTTTCCGATCATCGTTCTGTCCAGGCGAATACGTCCTTGTAGGATCAACACGTTCCCGCGGGCAGAACATCCCGAAATGACTGGTGTTGAGACCAGAGCATCACGGAGAGGGTTTGGTTACGGGGGAACCAAGATGCTGGATTATACGGGACAATCCGGCATGTTAAACTAGCCCCGGGCAGAGAATCCAACACACCACATACAGCCAAGAGATGGGTCTGCGTTAACGGTCTTTTATTGGACTATTTCACATGCAAGAACCCAAATGTACAGAGAGGTGAGAGAGACTTGAGAAAGGGAAAATGTTAAGTGCCAGGGGATTAATCATACATCCTTAATGCAAAACCAAAAAATATACATATCGCCCGTGAATTCTGCCCACATTCAAGACATCACCACGAAGAGGGGCGAGGCCCACATAATTAATGGAGTTTAAGAATTTTTTTTACAGAGGTTTTTTTTTACATTAAAAAAATTCCCTTTTCTCCCTCCGCAACCCTCTCACCCAGACGAACAAAAAAAAGAGAATTTTCGGTAAATAAATACTATCTGTTTTTTTAACCCAGAGAAGCCTACAGCTTTAAATATACAAATAGAGATGCTACAAAGTCAGTTAGGGTGTAACAGCTGGTGAGATATAACTGTTAGCAGATGTGTTGAGGGGGGGTTTAAAATAAATTATACTTTTTAAAAAAATCCCTACTGGATAAGATATACCATGTCGAAGCGTTTGCTGACGATGCGGAACTAGCAGCCGGGAAACGGAATGTGTGGTTGTACCAGACCTGGGATCCACAACCCAGTTATTATTATTATTACTATTATTAATCTAGATTATTATAGTTTCAGTCACTGCAGGCTGAAAGGGGCAAAGGCTCTGAAATATCGTAAGGGAAGAAGGGGGGCTCATGCTCCCTGGGAGGTTTGGGGGTTTTTTAAAGTCCCAGCCAGGTTTTGAATCACAGATTCGGGGGGGTTTCAGCCGGCACTTTCCTGGGTGCTAAATGTCAGAACAGCCCCGAGGAAAGCCGGGCTGATTGGTCGCCCCTGGCCGAGGGCAAGAGCAGTAATCCGCCTGCCTTTTTCCCCCATGCATCGCTCAGCTTGGTGGCACCAGGTGAGGCTACAGGTGAGCCCATGTTCACCTCTGCCACCCCTGGCTGGGTCAGAGCTAGTACCACAGACAGCTGACAATGACCCTCAATGATAGTGCAGCTCCAAATGTGCAGGAACTAGATTCTCGAAGTGGACACCACCAAGAGGCGCGTGGGAAATGATGCATCTTGGTGGCTTGCATGGCCATCGGCATGCAGAGCGAATGTTTCTAGGGCTCCACCTGGCCGCTGGGGAAAAGGAAGTCCAAAAACCTGGCCAGGATCAGAACAGATGGGTCTGGGGAACACTCAAAGCTCTTCCAGGGAGGTTCCAAACTTGATTTTCCAGGTTATGGGGAGCTGTCGGGAAGAGATTGGAAGGAGAAAACCTCTACCCAGTCCCCTGATCTTAAACTGGCGTCAAACCGGTTCAAATTTTGTCAGTGCATGCAACAAGACCCAACTCGGGACCGACTCGAGCAACTCGCCTCTCTTTCCACGGTAGCTGGGATGACAACTCACAGCCACGGTTTTGGACACATTGTGCTCCGGTCAGGCCTGAGATTTCCCCAAGAGAAGCAAGCAGTGTTATATGGAAACAAGGACCTGTGACTCGAGGAAACGGGCAAGGCGGCATCATCTTTGCCGTCCTCCTTCAGCGATGCGGAAAGAGGCCCCGCTGCATCCTATAACTCGGCCTAAGAATCGGGATCGGAGCAGGGAATCTGTTTCCTTCCCCAGATGTCGAAACACAGGCAGCTGTCTTCTCAGCAACTGCGGCTAACAGACACCCTTCCCAGTTAGAGACAGTATGTTTTTTTCCCTTTCCCCCAGTAAATTAGAGTTTGTAACAGAAGACTGGGTATTGCACTTGTTCTAGATAGATCCTTATTCTACTCATGGCAAGTTTTTAGACAGAAACAAAAGGAGACAACCCCAAATCGATCATTTTTTAAAAAGAAAATTAGCGCACAAAAAGGCCATTGAAGATACAACTTGGCGGAAGGGGCTGCTTCCAGCACATACCACACTGTAACAGAGATGAACTGGCAAAAGGATTTCCCACAGGACAAGGCCCAAATAAATACAGTACACCTAAACAAAGTTAGTGTTCAAAGACGGGGTTCCCGACAATAATGTAACATTATTTCGTGATCTGTAACAGGGAGAAGCGCCACCAAAGAGACGCGAACTCGTTCGCTTCTAGCTGCCAACTTTCCCTTTTGGTTCTGAGCGTCGTAGCTGGCCCGTTTACCTTTTTCACGCCTGCAACTGCAGAGAGGAGGACGAGGGGAAGCCGGCAAAGACCAGCCTGCCACGGAGAGGTCACTGGAAACACTGTCTCAACAGTTTGGTACCTCGCTTGTTGAAGATGGCGGAGAAAAGGAGGGGATAACTGAGATACAGAGGAAGTCCAGAGGCCCCGGCCGCAGCATCTTGAAAGGTCTTGTTCCTCTGGAAGTTGGCATATGAAGGGAAATTGTGCCGGGAAAGGAGGGATTTAAGCCATGTTAGAAGGGGGAGGGGGTACCCTTTTCACGAAGAACTTATCCGCCGTGCAAAACGTCAGTGAGGACCCAACACAAGAACCAAAAGGCCTGCGCCACAAATGCAAGATCTGTGGTTGCTGGACTCCGCTCAAATTCTCATCCAACAGCAAGGCTCATACGTCTAACTCTTCCTGGTTAAACCCTAGGCAACTGCTTCATGCTGGAAAACAATCTGATGGAACCACGCTCCTGTTACCCTAATGAGGGCTCCGAGCTGCACCAAGCCACTGGGTTGGACTGGCTATTCTTGATTCGGTCTACAGTAGCCTCCACCTTCTCCACCCTACCCCCCATTTCTTCCTCTTTACCACCTTATAGCCCAGGGAGCTACCAACCCAGCTTATCTTCTCACCTAACCCCAAGTAGACAGAATTCTGATCTACCCCATCCCTAAAAGTCGCCAATATACACCCCTTGCTTTTTTCTGCCGGATGGTGGATCTTTGCCACTGGGACCAACGGGAGGTGGCTCAGACATATGAAGACCACTCGTGTCCTGCCCAGAAAAGGGTTTTAAGCAGAACCTTTCAGCAGAAAACTCTCTTCTCACAAAAGAGAGGTTTTACCCACTTCTCAGCAGCTGCGATCCTCCCTGCAGTTGCAATCTTGGCCAGAGCGTGAGATAAACGTCCAGAAGAAAACGGAGCAGGACCAAAGTGCTGCCATGGACAGGGAAAGGCAGCGGACGGTGAAGTAGCTGACGTTGAAGACGAGAGTGAAGGGATTCCCTTTGTACCATTGATGCGGGAAGGGGGCATAGGCATGGTTTGGGTGTGCGAGATCAGGTTGTCACGGAACAGGCGCTGATAAGACATTCAGCTGCACCGCACACGCTCTGTGCGCGCCCTTTGCGGGAGGGGGAGAGGTCAGCTTATTCAGAAGACGGGACTGTCCCCACCCCCACGGCTCCTTCTGTGTCTGCAGTGAGGGGAAAATGCTCATGCACTGTTTTCAAAAGGAGGACTCTCGGCACTCGTGACGCGGGGTGGGGCGGAGGGGAAGAAGCGGGCGTGGAAAGACGACCATGGGTATGACAAGACGGGGCTTAAATACTCTTTAAAACTTAGCTTATTTGGGTCGGATCAGTTCAGAGATGCTAGGGGCTTCCTACGGAGCCCGAGGGGGGTCATAGGGCACTGGGCGCTAGCTGGGTTTCACAAGGAGAGCTAGACAGCCCTGGCTGCAGACGGGGAGGAGCGTTACAGGGCGAAGAGGGCGTCTTCCGCACGCTCTGGCTTCTTTTTGCCAGCGGGGTTCGCTGGCAGTGGTGTGGGCTCCTCCGGCGGCAGCGAAGGCAAGCTGGGGATCCTTTCGGCGGCTTTGGCGCGTTCTTCGAGAAATTTGTCAAACTCTGCAGGAGCAAACAAGAAAAGAAACAGTTCACGTAGGGTTCTGGCCGACTTTCAGCCAGGAGCAAATTTCAGCCAGGAGCAGGAGCAAATTGAATGGCCCCCAAACCCAATGGCTAGCAGTCAGTCAGACTGAACAGCTTAATACTTTACTCAATTGCTAGAATCACAGAGTTGGAAGGGACCCCAAGGGCCATCCAGTCCAACCCCCTGCAATGCAGGAGCACACAATTAAAGCACTCCTGACGGATGGCCATCCAGCCTCTTTAAAAAGCGCCGTTTGTCACCCTCGACACTTACCTTCGCTGGTCACTCCTTCTTCAAGCTCATCTCCTTTCTGTAATTAGTATGGAAAGGGAGTGGGGAGGGGCGAAGAGAAAAAATATCAGTGCGTACCCTGCGAGTTACCTCTACAGTCTATTTACGCAATGCCACCAGGCTAATCAACAGAACCACCTGCGCCTAGTTGGCAGGGCACCCCACACACTATGCTGGAAATACGTTGCTGAATGGTGGCCAATTATAGGGCATCTGGCAGACTCAACAGAGGCAGAAACAGACTGACCGACCAGCCAGAGTTTTAAAAAAGGAAACTTTCTTTTTTTAAAGGGAGATGCAAAATGCTCCCAGGTTGTGGAGACTGAGAAGGCTCTTGCTGACATCCGGAGGGGGTCGGCCGATCAGAGCTGTGCACTGGTAGCTTCTGGCTCACATTTTCAGAATAAAACCACAGACTACTAGGGGTATCTTTAAAACTCGCAACTCACTGCAACTGATATTCAGACAACCACAATCAGTTCCCCTGGAGAAAACGGAGGGTGGGTTCTGTGGGTTGGTGCATTGCTGATGTCCCTCCCCACCCCCCAAAGGTGGCCTCCCAAGTTCCACCAAAGTCTCCAGGTATTTCTCAACCCGGAGCTGGCAATCTTCGGTGCTAGTCCTTACGGGACAGGGCTGGTCAAGTCTTGCTTGCTAAATTCTTGGAGGGGTGGCGTTTTGGAAGGGGAAGGAGCTCAGTGGAGATTCGGTTTCATAGACGCCACCCTCCGAATGTGACATTTCCTGTGGGTACATCAGAGAAGAAGAAGAAGAAGAGTTTGGATTTATATCCCCCCTTTCTCTCCTGCAGGAGACTCAAAGGGGCTGACAATCTCCTTGCCCTTCCCCCCTAACAACAAACACCCTGTGAGGAGGGTGGGGCTGAGAGAGCTCCGAGAAGCTGTGACTAGCCAAAGGTCACCCAGCTGGCGTGTGTGGGAGTGTACAGGCTAACCTGAATTCCCCAGATGAGCCTCCACAGCTCAGGCGGCAGAGCTGGGAATCAAACCCAGTTCCTCCAGATTAGATACATGAGCTCTTAACCTCCTACGCCACTGCTCCTCCTCCTATGCCACTGCCCATTGGCACCTTAGGGACCCGCAGGCTTTTCAGGGAAGGTTCTATAAGAAGAGGAAGAGTCAGATTTATACTCCTCTTTTCTCAACTGCAAGAAGTCTCAAAGCGGCTTGCCAATTCCTGTCCCCTTCCCCTCGCCACAACAAACGCCTTGTGTGGCAGGCGGGGCCGAGGGAGTCCAAAGAGCACTGTGACTATCCCAAGGTCACCCAGCAGGCTTCATGTGTACGAGCGGGGAAACAAATCCGGTTCATCGGATTAGAGTCTGCCACTCATGTGGAGGAGTAGGGGAATCGAACCCTCCAAATTAGTGTTTACTACTCATGGGGAGGAGGTGGAATCCTACCTGTCTCTCCAGATGAGAATCCACCACTCATGGGTATGAGCGGGGAACAAAACCTGGTTCTCCAGATTAGAGTCCAGCGCTCTTAACCACTACACCACACTGGCTCTCATCCTGCCAGTCTCTCCAGGAGCTACCAATCTCGAATCTATCCGTCCTGTTGCAAACCAACATGGCCACTCTCTGACTCTGTTTCCTCCATGGGAAGCGATCTTCGTCGGCTGGAGATCAGTGGTCATCCTTGGAGAACTTCAGCCTCCTCCTAGCGGTCAGAAACCCTCAAAAAAGCTTCCGTGTTGTTTTGCCACGGTGGACCGACACGGCTACCGCTTTACAGGCACACTTTCAGAAGCCTTAAAAAACTGGACCTTGGTTCTGGAGGGGAAAGGTAATGTTTGGAAGGGAGCGCAGGCAGATGCCAGAAGGAATCCAAGCCCGGCTGCACACAGGTGCCTTTCTCAGGGCTCGCCAGACCCCCTGTCCAGACCAGGCAAGAGACACCCTGGGGGGGACGGATGCTGCCACAGGTGACGGGACCTCCGTGTTCACTCTCCATTTTCCAAAGGAACCTGCTTTGTCCTCCAGCTCAAGGACCTGTCTGATCTGGTTCACAGGCACTGTGTTATCTCAAGCAGGCAGTCTCCGTTTGAATGGGGAGAATTAGCTGGCGACAGAGGAGCATAGACCGGGATCTACAACCTATGTATACCGCCACGGTCCTGGGTAGAATTAATAACTGCATTTCGTGAATGATAAAATAACGAAAATGAGGACTATATTTTAAGCAAGGAACATACACACACGCGCACATACAAAGAGTACAAGGGCTGACTAAGAGAAAAGGAAGTTGGGGAGAGCTTCGGGGATGGGAGATAAGTCACCATTCTTGGAGGTGCATAGAGGGAAAGCCGCGCCAAAGGAGAAAATGACCAGCGAAGGGAAAAACCTGCATGCAACTGGAGGAGCGTACACACGCCCACAACACACACACACTACAGATGGCCAAAGGACCAATATTTATCCCCAGAAATGGGCTCTGGCACTGCAGGAGGGAAGCTGGCAGGCATGCCAGAGACACAGAACTGGTCGCTTTTCTGGGGATTCAGCAAACAGATACAAGAGGCCGGGTTACTTATCAGGGCCAAGAGAAGAAGAGTTTGGATTTATATCCCCCTTTCTCTCCTGTAAGGAGACTCAAGAGGTTGCCGAAGGCTTTCACGGCCAGATTCAACTGGTTCTGGTGGGTTTTCTGGGCTGCGTGGCCGTGGCCTGGTGGATCTTGTTCCTAATGTTTCACCTGCATCTGTGGCTGGCATCTTCAGCGGTGCATCACAGAGGGAAGTCTGTTACACACTGTGTCTAGCAAGAACTACCAACCCTAGTTAACAGGCTGAACCACGCCCCCTTTCCCCCCTCAACACACCTTACAGACTAGTGAAGTCCCACAAGTTGACTGGGTGGACTGGAATTTGCATGGATTTATTTGAGAACTCAGCAGAGGGGTTCAAACGATCAAGCCACAGAGTCTCCGTGGATCCACTATGCAATTTAGGGATTCTCCCAGTTCATTCTGAGGTACGCACGGACCAGACCGTGCAAGAATAACGCTCAAGCGGAGCACCTGTTTTAAGTTTTCACAGCTTGTCGTTCTGCCCCAGGAATTCTGGGGCATTCAGCAGCTTGTCTGACACCGGTTTATCAGTTCTGTACCAAAAAAAACGGGCCACACGCACCAAGTCTTACTCTCCAAAACGTATAAAATAAAAAGACCAAGAGTCTTACCACATCGGTACTGAGCCACTCCTCTATGTCATCCATGACAGAGGACTGCGCAACTGGAATCTACGGAGCGCGGCAAGAGAGGCGGGCGGACGGGCAGGCAAAAACGAAAACATGTCCACCATTGTGGCCAAAGAATGGGTGGGGGGGTGAGAAATAAAGGAGGGGGGGGGAAACACACATATACAATGTAAGGTGCGCTTTTTAACAAAAAACAAAATAAGAACTGCAACAAAATACACAAATAAAGCAACGCAACAGAAGAAAAACAGCACAACTTAAGGAAAGTAAACAAAAAATGGGTTTGATGAATGAAGTGGCCGGATGCTCAGGGTTCGGGTTCAGCTGGGTATCTCCCTGTCACCAGGAGCCAAATGAGTTCAGCCCTGCGTTTCTCTTAAGTCTGGAATACTGGATCCGGGTGGGTTGGTGGAATCTTATAAGACAGAAGTGGACCGGGTTGTCTCCAAGGTTAGCACCAATGAGCAAGGTTTCAATTAAGAGGGCTGTTGTCCAGTTAGAGAAAAAGAGCCAATTAAATTGTACGCTCTGTGGTTATTAAAACCAGCATACATTTAGATATAACTTTTTAAAAATGATGCTGTTGAAAAATTCTTTGCTTTCCAGGCGAGGTGATCAGGGAACCCAGCAGGTAAGTTCGAAGAGGCGTAATCCTTCCATGAACTATCCCCGAAACCCCCTAAAATGAGTTCTTTCCATTTGTTTTTACCATTTTTCCAGGGCCACCTGAAACAGACTCAATTCCCACCAACTCCTGGTTTTTTGACAGCTGTCAATCCTCTTTAAAAGGGCAGTGCCAGATCTGTAACTATTCTGCAGTCTTGGCTGAAAGGGGAGGAGTCTCGGCTCTGGAACGTCTGTTTGGCATGCCGAAGGCCAAGTTCGGTCTCCGGCATCTCTCGTCCAAAAGATCAGGTCCTATGTGATGTGAAAGTCCTAGACTTCTACCACTCCTGGTACTCCTGTGTGAAGACGTTTGAAGTCAGACCAAGTCATCCATAAGGGACGTTTTGCTAGGATGCTAGGTTTCCCCGTGCAGGACAGGCAGGTCCTGATAACAGAAGATTAAAGAGAACAGGAAAACCGCGTCCCCCCCCAAAGCGGCTAGGGACAATATCGCTACCCTTTTCATGCTGAATTCGCAATTCACCCAAGAGTTCCAGCATTTTCCAATTGTCCATGAACTTTGAGTGCCTATAGCCATTTTCCTCTCGAGCAGCTGACCGAAACAGTCACAGAACAGTCAGATTAAAGGCTGTTAATCTCCCCTGAATAGATAAATCCCAGGGAACTCTGCCGCTAAACAGTTTTGCGCCGGCAACGCCTTTAAAATTGCTCAGTGGGAGTCCTCAGGTAGGATGTAGGAGCGTTATAGTAGAATCTCTGGCTTCATGGTTTTGACCACCGACAAGAGACGGGCAGTCAAACTGACCATATACAGCTGCCCTATCACCCTATCTGACAACTCTACTATTAACTGATAGTTTACTATTAGCTTATTATTAAATTGGTAGACACACAGCCCTACAAAAATACAGGAGGCAATCGACTTTTCAAAAAAAAGGAATATGCTTATTCTATATTCACTGTTGGGATCTTTATGGGGGGAAGGTATCTCCATTCTCCAGGGCGTTTGACTTCCCAGATGCATCAAGAGCCTCTGATTTAGGAAGCTGGGTGTGTTTGATGAAGAGAAGGTTAAGAGGTGACATGATAGCCATGTTTAGATACTTGAAGGGATGTCATGTTGGTGAAGGAGCAAGCTTGTTTTCTGCGGCTCCAGAGACTGGGACCAGGAATCATGGGTTCCAGGTGATGGAAAAGAGATTCCACCTCAACATCAGGAAAAACTTACTGGCAGTCAGGGCTGTTTGACAGTGGAATGTGGAGTGGGTGGGGCTGAGAGAGCTCCGAAGAACTGTGACTCACCCAAGGTCACCCAGCTGGCATGTGTTGGAGTGCACAAGCTTATCTGGTGAACCAGATAAGCCTCCACAGCTCAAGCGGCAGAGCGGGGAATCAAACCTCCAGATTAGAGTGCACCTGCTCTAAACAGCTACGCCACTGCTGCTTTAGTGAAATGCTGATAGAGGGAAGTGCCACCAGACTCTGGGCCATACTCCACACCAGGAGAGCAATTCGCACCCGCCCCCCGCCCCACCCCAGTCGTTCTGAACCGGGTCACTTGTGATTGCTTCAGAATGTCAGTTCTATTAATGGGCAGTGTTAAAAGCTACGGCTAGTCTGGACAGAAACTGGGTTATGGGTTAGTCGGATTCTAGGGAACGCCAAAACATTTCCGTATTAAAACGAACAAGGTCAAGTGGCCCGTAGGGGGGAGAAATGGGAGCCCCCCCCCCCCCCCGGTCATAATTTCCTCCACAAAGACAGCAGTATCCTTTCCCCAGGCTGAAAACACACAAGGCGGGAGCAGATCCAGGAAAGGGAAAATTCAGGGGGCAGAGTTGCAGTTTCAACCGCAGTGGGGCAAGCAGAGAAGGGCGTTTTGGACCTCTCGGGAACAGCACTGGCGGATAAGGGATGTGATGTCAGGAATCCGACAAACAGCAGATCCTGAGCCTCGCTTCTCAGCAGGGGGCGCCCCCAAATCCTCACCTACTACCAGATTTCATTTGCACAGGAGGCCAAGAAGGGGGTGCCTTCCTCACCATGCTACTCTTTGTTCGCTACACATGGATGGAAGGAGGCCTGAGTCTCCAAGGCCGCTGGGTTGCTGGTCGCTTACCGTTTTTCCTCACCGTGGCTCGGCCTTGGCGTTCTCGCAGAGAGAGCCGAGTTCAAAACCTGACTTGGCTACAGGGTAACTCTCAGCAAGCTGTTCTCTCTGCCTACAACTCATCAGCGCTGCCTGATGACTAAAAAGCTAGCAACAAGATTGAGGCCAAATTGCATCCCCCCACTATAAATGTCGACAGCTTTCATGCTGCTCTGGCCGATCCCAAGAACCCAGAGAATTGTGGCGTGGTAGAGAGAATCAGCCCTCCTCAAAGAAGGAAGGCGAAAAAGGAAGGAACAACTGCTATCAGTTTTGAGCATCTTTTAATGCAAATAGGTGAAATGGATATCGGGGCATGCTAATACCCCAATACAGGCTTTACCTGCTAGGAAAATGAGCTGGTTTGAGTTACTGAGATCTCTTCTCTCTTCCTGTACCCCAGAATAATCTTTCAAATAAGGACTCACTGAGAAAGAAGAAGAGTTTGGATTTATACACCACCTTTCTCTCCTGTAAGGAGACTTAAGGTGGCTTCTAAGCTCCATTCACTTCCTCTCCCCAAACAGACACCTTGAGAGGCAGGTGGGGTTGAGAGAGTTCAGAGAGAACTGTGACTAGCCCAAGGTCACCCAGCAGGAATGAAGGAGTGCGGAAACACATCTGGTTCACCAGATAAGCCTCTGCTACTCAGGTGGAGAATCAAACCTGGTTCTCCAGATTAGAATCCACCTGGTCCTTACCACTACACCACGCTGGCAATGGTGATATGGCAACGGAAGGCATTGCAATGGGAATATTAGTACAACTGGTCTGGAAACTCAGCTGAAGGGACACGGAGTCACGTTATAAAACCTGGTGATAACAAAGGGGCCCACAAACGTGTCTCCCTGCTTATTTAAGAAGCAGGTCTTGTGTTTACCTTGGGGAGGGGGTAGATACTGCACACATGATGGGGCGGAAGGAGGGGGGAATTGAGACAGTAAAAGGAACTGGAAGTGCCCATGTTGGTTTTGAAAACCGCCTCAGAAAGGTAGCAGGCAGCATACGCCTCCCCTCCTGAAACATGCCCCCAACCCCTCTGTTATATTTCTGCCAACCATTCCTCCCACCAGAGACGGGGAAATCCTGTCCTTTTATCGTCCAATCCACGGGCTGATCGACAGGGCGAGTGAGAGATTAAACAGAGGGTGGTTATGCTATTTCGGGGGGGAACGGGGTGGGGGGGAGGACGATGGGGGAGGGTCACTGGACCGGGGATATCCTTCTCACCATTCCTTGCGTTATTAGCCATTTGTCTATGGGTTCCAAGTCTGAGCTGTGGGGGGGGGGTGGGGGGGGGGGGGGGGAG
The DNA here is from genome assembly GCF_021028975.2 of Sphaerodactylus townsendi. NCBI lineage: Eukaryota > Metazoa > Chordata > Lepidosauria > Squamata > Sphaerodactylidae > Sphaerodactylus > Sphaerodactylus townsendi. The sequence continues at coordinate 147,942,365 of NC_059428.1, forward strand.
GGGGGGGGCGGGGGGGCGGGGCGGGGGGGGGGGGGGGGGGGGGGGGGGGGGAGGGGGGGGGGGGGGGGGGTTGAGGGGTGTGGGGGGGGGGGGAAGGGGGTGGGGGAGGGTGGGGGGGGGGGGGGTTTGGGGGGGGGGGGGGTGGGGGGGGGGGGGGGTGGGGGGGGGGGGGGTTGGGAGGGGGGGCGGGGGGGGGGGAGGGGGGGTGGGGGGGGGGGGGGGTGGGGGGGGGGGGGGGGGGGGGGGGGGGGGGGTGGGGGGGGGGGGGGGTGGGGGGGGGGGGGGGTGGGGGGGGGGGGGGGTGGGGGGGGGGGGGGGTGGGGGGGGGGGGGGGTGGGGGGGGGGGGGGGTGGGGGGGGGGGGGGGTGGGGGGGGGGGGGGGTGGGGGGGGGGGGGGGTGGGGGGGGGGGGGGGTGGGGGGGGGGGGGGGTGGGGGGGGGGGGGGGTGGGGGGGGGGGGGGGTGGGGGGGGGGGGGGGTGGGGGGGGGGGGGGGTGGGGGGGGGGGGGGGTGGGGGGGGGGGGGGGTGGGGGGGGGGGGGGGTGGGGGGGGGGGGGGGTGGGGGGGGGGGGGGGTGGGGGGGGGGGGGGGTGGGGGGGGGGGGGGGTGGGGGGGGGGGGGGGTGGGGGGGGGGGGGGGTGGGGGGGGGGGGGGGTGGGGGGGGGGGGGGGTGGGGGGGGGGGGGGGTGGGGGGGGGGGGGGGTGGGGGGGGGGGGGGGTGGGGGGGGGGGGGGGTGGGGGGGGGGGGGGGTGGGGGGGGGGGGGGGTGGGGGGGGGGGGGGGTGGGGGGGGGGGGGGGTGGGGGGGGGGGGGGGTGGGGGGGGGGGGGGGTGGGGGGGGGGGGGGGTGGGGGGGGGGGGGGGTGGGGGGGGGGGGGGGTGGGGGGGGGGGGGGGTGGGGGGGGGGGGGGGTGGGGGGGGGGGGGGGTGGGGGGGGGGGGGGGTGGGGGGGGGGGGGGGTGGGGGGGGGGGGGGGTGGGGGGGGGGGGGGGTGGGGGGGGGGGGGGGTGGGGGGGGGGGGGGGTGGGGGGGGGGGGGGGTGGGGGGGGGGGGGGGTGGGGGGGGGGGGGGGTGGGGGGGGGGGGGGGTGGGGGGGGGGGGGGGTGGGGGGGGGGGGGGGTGGGGGGGGGGGGGGGTGGGGGGGGGGGGGGGTGGGGGGGGGGGGGGGTGGGGGGGGGGGGGGGTGGGGGGGGGGGGGGGTGGGGGGGGGGGGGGGTGGGGGGGGGGGGGGGTGGGGGGGGGGGGGGGTGGGGGGGGGGGGGGGTGGGGGGGGGGGGGGGTGGGGGGGGGGGGGGGTGGGGGGGGGGGGGGGTGGGGGGGGGGGGGGGTGGGGGGGGGGGGGGGTGGGGGGGGGGGGGGGTGGGGGGGGGGGGGGGTGGGGGGGGGGGGGGGTGGGGGGGGGGGGGGGTGGGGGGGGGGGGGGGTGGGGGGGGGGGGGGGTGGGGGGGGGGGGGGGTGGGGGGGGGGGGGGGTGGGGGGGGGGGGGGGTGGGGGGGGGGGGGGGTGGGGGGGGGGGGGGGTGGGGGGGGGGGGGGGTGGGGGGGGGGGGGGGTGGGGGGGGGGGGGGGTGGGGGGGGGGGGGGGTGGGGGGGGGGGGGGGTGGGGGGGGGGGGGGGTGGGGGGGGGGGGGGGTGGGGGGGGGGGGGGGTGGGGGGGGGGGGGGGTGGGGGGGGGGGGGGGTGGGGGGGGGGGGGGGTGGGGGGGGGGGGGGGTGGGGGGGGGGGGGGGTGGGGGGGGGGGGGGGTGGGGGGGGGGGGGGGTGGGGGGGGGGGGGGGTGGGGGGGGGGGGGGGTGGGGGGGGGGGGGGGTGGGGGGGGGGGGGGGTGGGGGGGGGGGGGGGTGGGGGGGGGGGGGGGTGGGGGGGGGGGGGGGTGGGGGGGGGGGGGGGTGGGGGGGGGGGGGGGTGGGGGGGGGGGGGGGTGGGGGGGGGGGGGGGTGGGGGGGGGGGGGGGTGGGGGGGGGGGGGGGTGGGGGGGGGGGGGGGTGGGGGGGGGGGGGGGTGGGGGGGGGGGGGGGTGGGGGGGGGGGGGGGTGGGGGGGGGGGGGGGTGGGGGGGGGGGGGGGTGGGGGGGGGGGGGGGTGGGGGGGGGGGGGGGTGGGGGGGGGGGGGGGTGGGGGGGGGGGGGGGTGGGGGGGGGGGGGGGTGGGGGGGGGGGGGGGTGGGGGGGGGGGGGGGTGGGGGGGGGGGGGGGTGGGGGGGGGGGGGGGTGGGGGGGGGGGGGGGTGGGGGGGGGGGGGGGTGGGGGGGGGGGGGGGTGGGGGGGGGGGGGGGTGGGGGGGGGGGGGGGTGGGGGGGGGGGGGGGTGGGGGGGGGGGGGGGTGGGGGGGGGGGGGGGTGGGGGGGGGGGGGGGTGGGGGGGGGGGGGGGTGGGGGGGGGGGGGGGTGGGGGGGGGGGGGGGTGGGGGGGGGGGGGGGTGGGGGGGGGGGGGGGTGGGGGGGGGGGGGGGTGGGGGGGGGGGGGGGTGGGGGGGGGGGGGGGTGGGGGGGGGGGGGGGTGGGGGGGGGGGGGGGTGGGGGGGGGGGGGGGTGGGGGGGGGGGGGGGTGGGGGGGGGGGGGGGTGGGGGGGGGGGGGGGTGGGGGGGGGGGGGGGTGGGGGGGGGGGGGGGTGGGGGGGGGGGGGGGTGGGGGGGGGGGGGGGTGGGGGGGGGGGGGGGTGGGGGGGGGGGGGGGTGGGGGGGGGGGGGGGTGGGGGGGGGGGGGGGTGGGGGGGGGGGGGGGTGGGGGGGGGGGGGGGTGGGGGGGGGGGGGGGTGGGGGGGGGGGGGGGTGGGGGGGGGGGGGGGTGGGGGGGGGGGGGGGTGGGGGGGGGGGGGGGTGGGGGGGGGGGGGGGTGGGGGGGGGGGGGGGTGGGGGGGGGGGGGGGTGGGGGGGGGGGGGGGTGGGGGGGGGGGGGGGTGGGGGGGGGGGGGGGTGGGGGGGGGGGGGGGTGGGGGGGGGGGGGGGTGGGGGGGGGGGGGGGTGGGGGGGGGGGGGGGTGGGGGGGGGGGGGGGTGGGGGGGGGGGGGGGTGGGGGGGGGGGGGGGTGGGGGGGGGGGGGGGTGGGGGGGGGGGGGGGTGGGGGGGGGGGGGGGTGGGGGGGGGGGGGGGTGGGGGGGGGGGGGGGTGGGGGGGGGGGGGGGTGGGGGGGGGGGGGGGTGGGGGGGGGGGGGGGTGGGGGGGGGGGGGGGTGGGGGGGGGGGGGGGTGGGGGGGGGGGGGGGTGGGGGGGGGGGGGGGTGGGGGGGGGGGGGGGTGGGGGGGGGGGGGGGTGGGGGGGGGGGGGGGTGGGGGGGGGGGGGGGTGGGGGGGGGGGGGGGTGGGGGGGGGGGGGGGTGGGGGGGGGGGGGGGTGGGGGGGGGGGGGGGTGGGGGGGGGGGGGGGTGGGGGGGGGGGGGGGTGGGGGGGGGGGGGGGTGGGGGGGGGGGGGGGTGGGGGGGGGGGGGGGTGGGGGGGGGGGGGGGTGGGGGGGGGGGGGGGTGGGGGGGGGGGGGGGTGGGGGGGGGGGGGGGTGGGGGGGGGGGGGGGTGGGGGGGGGGGGGGGTGGGGGGGGGGGGGGGTGGGGGGGGGGGGGGGTGGGGGGGGGGGGGGGTGGGGGGGGGGGGGGGTGGGGGGGGGGGGGGGTGGGGGGGGGGGGGGGTGGGGGGGGGGGGGGGTGGGGGGGGGGGGGGGTGGGGGGGGGGGGGGGTGGGGGGGGGGGGGGGTGGGGGGGGGGGGGGGTGGGGGGGGGGGGGGGTGGGGGGGGGGGGGGGTGGGGGGGGGGGGGGGTGGGGGGGGGGGGGGGTGGGGGGGGGGGGGGGTGGGGGGGGGGGGGGGTGGGGGGGGGGGGGGGTGGGGGGGGGGGGGGGTGGGGGGGGGGGGGGGTGGGGGGGGGGGGGGGTGGGGGGGGGGGGGGGTGGGGGGGGGGGGGGGTGGGGGGGGGGGGGGGTGGGGGGGGGGGGGGGTGGGGGGGGGGGGGGGTGGGGGGGGGGGGGGGTGGGGGGGGGGGGGGGTGGGGGGGGGGGGGGGTGGGGGGGGGGGGGGGTGGGGGGGGGGGGGGGTGGGGGGGGGGGGGGGTGGGGGGGGGGGGGGGTGGGGGGGGGGGGGGGTGGGGGGGGGGGGGGGTGGGGGGGGGGGGGGGTGGGGGGGGGGGGGGGTGGGGGGGGGGGGGGGTGGGGGGGGGGGGGGGTGGGGGGGGGGGGGGGTGGGGGGGGGGGGGGGTGGGGGGGGGGGGGGGTGGGGGGGGGGGGGGGTGGGGGGGGGGGGGGGTGGGGGGGGGGGGGGGTGGGGGGGGGGGGGGGTGGGGGGGGGGGGGGGTGGGGGGGGGGGGGGGTGGGGGGGGGGGGGGGTGGGGGGGGGGGGGGGTGGGGGGGGGGGGGGGTGGGGGGGGGGGGGGGTGGGGGGGGGGGGGGGTGGGGGGGGGGGGGGGTGGGGGGGGGGGGGGGTGGGGGGGGGGGGGGGTGGGGGGGGGGGGGGGTGGGGGGGGGGGGGGGTGGGGGGGGGGGGGGGTGGGGGGGGGGGGGGGTGGGGGGGGGGGGGGGTGGGGGGGGGGGGGGGTGGGGGGGGGGGGGGGTGGGGGGGGGGGGGGGTGGGGGGGGGGGGGGGTGGGGGGGGGGGGGGGTGGGGGGGGGGGGGGGTGGGGGGGGGGGGGGGTGGGGGGGGGGGGGGGTGGGGGGGGGGGGGGGTGGGGGGGGGGGGGGGTGGGGGGGGGGGGGGGTGGGGGGGGGGGGGGGTGGGGGGGGGGGGGGGTGGGGGGGGGGGGGGGTGGGGGGGGGGGGGGGTGGGGGGGGGGGGGGGTGGGGGGGGGGGGGGGTGGGGGGGGGGGGGGGTGGGGGGGGGGGGGGGTGGGGGGGGGGGGGGGTGGGGGGGGGGGGGGGTGGGGGGGGGGGGGGGTGGGGGGGGGGGGGGGTGGGGGGGGGGGGGGGTGGGGGGGGGGGGGGGTGGGGGGGGGGGGGGGTGGGGGGGGGGGGGGGTGGGGGGGGGGGGGGGTGGGGGGGGGGGGGGGTGGGGGGGGGGGGGGGTGGGGGGGGGGGGGGGTGGGGGGGGGGGGGGGTGGGGGGGGGGGGGGGTGGGGGGGGGGGGGGGTGGGGGGGGGGGGGGGTGGGGGGGGGGGGGGGTGGGGGGGGGGGGGGGTGGGGGGGGGGGGGGGTGGGGGGGGGGGGGGGTGGGGGGGGGGGGGGGTGGGGGGGGGGGGGGGTGGGGGGGGGGGGGGGTGGGGGGGGGGGGGGGTGGGGGGGGGGGGGGGTGGGGGGGGGGGGGGGTGGGGGGGGGGGGGGGTGGGGGGGGGGGGGGGTGGGGGGGGGGGGGGGTGGGGGGGGGGGGGGGTGGGGGGGGGGGGGGGTGGGGGGGGGGGGGGGTGGGGGGGGGGGGGGGTGGGGGGGGGGGGGGGTGGGGGGGGGGGGGGGTGGGGGGGGGGGGGGGTGGGGGGGGGGGGGGGTGGGGGGGGGGGGGGGTGGGGGGGGGGGGGGGTGGGGGGGGGGGGGGGTGGGGGGGGGGGGGGGTGGGGGGGGGGGGGGGTGGGGGGGGGGGGGGGTGGGGGGGGGGGGGGGTGGGGGGGGGGGGGGGTGGGGGGGGGGGGGGGTGGGGGGGGGGGGGGGTGGGGGGGGGGGGGGGTGGGGGGGGGGGGGGGTGGGGGGGGGGGGGGGTGGGGGGGGGGGGGGGTGGGGGGGGGGGGGGGTGGGGGGGGGGGGGGGTGGGGGGGGGGGGGGGTGGGGGGGGGGGGGGGTGGGGGGGGGGGGGGGTGGGGGGGGGGGGGGGTGGGGGGGGGGGGGGGTGGGGGGGGGGGGGGGTGGGGGGGGGGGGGGGTGGGGGGGGGGGGGGGTGGGGGGGGGGGGGGGTGGGGGGGGGGGGGGGTGGGGGGGGGGGGGGGTGGGGGGGGGGGGGGGTGGGGGGGGGGGGGGGTGGGGGGGGGGGGGGGTGGGGGGGGGGGGGGGTGGGGGGGGGGGGGGGTGGGGGGGGGGGGGGGTGGGGGGGGGGGGGGGTGGGGGGGGGGGGGGGTGGGGGGGGGGGGGGGTGGGGGGGGGGGGGGGTGGGGGGGGGGGGGGGTGGGGGGGGGGGGGGGTGGGGGGGGGGGGGGGTGGGGGGGGGGGGGGGTGGGGGGGGGGGGGGGTGGGGGGGGGGGGGGGTGGGGGGGGGGGGGGGTGGGGGGGGGGGGGGGTGGGGGGGGGGGGGGGTGGGGGGGGGGGGGGGTGGGGGGGGGGGGGGGTGGGGGGGGGGGGGGGTGGGGGGGGGGGGGGGTGGGGGGGGGGGGGGGTGGGGGGGGGGGGGGGTGGGGGGGGGGGGGGGTGGGGGGGGGGGGGGGTGGGGGGGGGGGGGGGTGGGGGGGGGGGGGGGTGGGGGGGGGGGGGGGTGGGGGGGGGGGGGGGTGGGGGGGGGGGGGGGTGGGGGGGGGGGGGGGTGGGGGGGGGGGGGGGTGGGGGGGGGGGGGGGTGGGGGGGGGGGGGGGTGGGGGGGGGGGGGGGTGGGGGGGGGGGGGGGTGGGGGGGGGGGGGGGTGGGGGGGGGGGGGGGTGGGGGGGGGGGGGGGTGGGGGGGGGGGGGGGTGGGGGGGGGGGGGGGTGGGGGGGGGGGGGGGTGGGGGGGGGGGGGGGTGGGGGGGGGGGGGGGTGGGGGGGGGGGGGGGTGGGGGGGGGGGGGGGTGGGGGGGGGGGGGGGTGGGGGGGGGGGGGGGTGGGGGGGGGGGGGGGTGGGGGGGGGGGGGGGTGGGGGGGGGGGGGGGTGGGGGGGGGGGGGGGTGGGGGGGGGGGGGGGTGGGGGGGGGGGGGGGTGGGGGGGGGGGGGGGTGGGGGGGGGGGGGGGTGGGGGGGGGGGGGGGTGGGGGGGGGGGGGGGTGGGGGGGGGGGGGGGTGGGGGGGGGGGGGGGTGGGGGGGGGGGGGGGTGGGGGGGGGGGGGGGTGGGGGGGGGGGGGGGTGGGGGGGGGGGGGGGTGGGGGGGGGGGGGGGTGGGGGGGGGGGGGGGTGGGGGGGGGGGGGGGTGGGGGGGGGGGGGGGTGGGGGGGGGGGGGGGTGGGGGGGGGGGGGGGTGGGGGGGGGGGGGGGTGGGGGGGGGGGGGGGTGGGGGGGGGGGGGGGTGGGGGGGGGGGGGGGTGGGGGGGGGGGGGGGTGGGGGGGGGGGGGGGTGGGGGGGGGGGGGGGTGGGGGGGGGGGGGGGTGGGGGGGGGGGGGGGTGGGGGGGGGGGGGGGTGGGGGGGGGGGGGGGTGGGGGGGGGGGGGGGTGGGGGGGGGGGGGGGTGGGGGGGGGGGGGGGTGGGGGGGGGGGGGGGTGGGGGGGGGGGGGGGTGGGGGGGGGGGGGGGTGGGGGGGGGGGGGGGTGGGGGGGGGGGGGGGTGGGGGGGGGGGGGGGTGGGGGGGGGGGGGGGTGGGGGGGGGGGGGGGTGGGGGGGGGGGGGGGTGGGGGGGGGGGGGGGTGGGGGGGGGGGGGGGTGGGGGGGGGGGGGGGTGGGGGGGGGGGGGGGTGGGGGGGGGGGGGGGTGGGGGGGGGGGGGGGTGGGGGGGGGGGGGGGTGGGGGGGGGGGGGGGTGGGGGGGGGGGGGGGTGGGGGGGGGGGGGGGTGGGGGGGGGGGGGGGTGGGGGGGGGGGGGGGTGGGGGGGGGGGGGGGTGGGGGGGGGGGGGGGTGGGGGGGGGGGGGGGTGGGGGGGGGGGGGGGTGGGGGGGGGGGGGGGTGGGGGGGGGGGGGGGTGGGGGGGGGGGGGGGTGGGGGGGGGGGGGGGTGGGGGGGGGGGGGGGTGGGGGGGGGGGGGGGTGGGGGGGGGGGGGGGTGGGGGGGGGGGGGGGTGGGGGGGGGGGGGGGTGGGGGGGGGGGGGGGTGGGGGGGGGGGGGGGTGGGGGGGGGGGGGGGTGGGGGGGGGGGGGGGTGGGGGGGGGGGGGGGTGGGGGGGGGGGGGGGTGGGGGGGGGGGGGGGTGGGGGGGGGGGGGGGTGGGGGGGGGGGGGGGTGGGGGGGGGGGGGGGTGGGGGGGGGGGGGGGTGGGGGGGGGGGGGGGTGGGGGGGGGGGGGGGTGGGGGGGGGGGGGGGTGGGGGGGGGGGGGGGTGGGGGGGGGGGGGGGTGGGGGGGGGGGGGGGTGGGGGGGGGGGGGGGTGGGGGGGGGGGGGGGTGGGGGGGGGGGGGGGTGGGGGGGGGGGGGGGTGGGGGGGGGGGGGGGTGGGGGGGGGGGGGGGTGGGGGGGGGGGGGGGTGGGGGG